>NC_053391.1:394150988-395350988 GCF_905171765.1 Bufo bufo
TTCCAGTGGTGGGTGACGTGAAGCCTGATTCTCTGCTATAACATGAAGACTGATTCTGTGTTGACATGAAGCCAGATTCTCTGTTACGGGACCTCTCTCCTCTGCCTGGGTGCCGGGGCCTAAATATGTGACAGTGGCCTGTTCCAGTGGTGGGTGACGTGAAGCCTGATTCTCTGCTATTACATGAAGACTGATTCTGTGTTGACATGAAGCCAGATTCTCTGTTACGGGACCTCTCTCCTCTCCCTGGGTGCCGGGGCCTAAATATGTGACAGTGGCCTGTTCCAGTGGTGGGTGACGTGAAGCCTGATTCTCTGCTATAACATGAAGACTGATTCTGTGCTGACATGAAGCCAGATTCTCTGTTACGGGACCTCTCTCCTCTGTCTGGGTGCCGGGGCCTAAATATGTGACAGTGGCCTGTTCCAGTGGTGGGTGACGTAAAGCCTGATTCTCTGCTATACCATGAAGACTGATTCTGTGCTGACATGAAGCCAGATTCTCTGTTTCGGGACCTCTCTCCTCTGCCTGGGTGCCGGGGCCTAAATGTGTGACAGTGGCCTGTTCCAGTGGTGGGTGACGTGAAGCCTGATTCTCTGCTATGACATGAAGACTGATTCTGTGCTGACATGAAGCCAGATTCTCCGCTATGGCATGAAGAGACTGATTCTCTGCTGATGTGAAGCCAGATTCTTTGCTATGGGACCTCTGTCCAATTGATATTGGTTAATTTTTATTTATTTTATTTTTATTTTAATTCATTTCCCTATCCACATTTGTTTGCAGGGGATTTACCTACATGTTGCTGCCTTTTGCAGCCCTCTAGCTCTTTCCTGGGCTGTTTTACAGCCTTTTTAGTGCCGAAAAGTTCGGGTCCCCATTGACTTCAATGGGGTTCGGGTTCGGGACGAAGTTCGGGTCGGGTTCGGATCCCGAACCCGAACATTTCCGGGAAGTTCGGCCGAACTTCTCGAACCCGAACATCCAGGTGTTCGCTCAACTCTACACAGCGTGCAAACCACTCGTGTCTTGTCGTCAGCACATTTTCTGAAGAACTGCCACGCCAGGGAACTCCTTGGAGCTGGCTTTGGTGTGCTCGGTCCCTTGCTGCGGTGGGCAGAAGGAGGCGTACTGTCTAGAGGACGGCCGCTCTGCTTTTGCACCCTGCTCCCTTTTCTGCTGTGCTGGTGGCTCTGTGCGACCACCGCCTCTTTCTCCGAACTACATCGGTCACTCGAATGACCTTGATTCCATGTGAGGTTGAGGACCTCATCGTCCTCCACATAATCTTCCACCCAGTCTTCACCCCTGACTTTCTTGTCGGTCTGCACACTTTCGAAAGCCACAGCAGTTGGCACCTGTGTTTCGTCATCATCCGAGACGTGCTGTGATGGTCCTCCTATGTACTCATCTTGAAAAATAAGTGGTTGGGCATTGATGCACTCCATCTCTTCCACTTCTGGGGCAGGGCTAGGTGGATGGCCCTGGTAAACCCTGCTAACAGAGTCATCAAAAAGCAGAAGAGACTGCTGCATGACTTGGGGCTCAGACTGCTTGGCTGATTTGCAAGGGGGTGAGGTGAAAGACTGATGGACATCGGCTGCAGGTGCCAACTGTGGTCTTTCAGCAGGAGACTATATGGGAGACAATGTGAAGGAACTGTATCCACTGTCAGCAACCCAATCTACTATTGCCTGTACTTGTTCAGGCCTCACCATTCGTAGAGCAGCATTAGGCCCGACTAAATACCGCTGCAGGTTTTGTCGCCTACTCGCACCTGAGGAAGGGGTTTCACTTCTGCATGTAGCTGGCACAGATCGACCACGTCCTCTCCCTGCAACAGGAGCTCCACCAGCAGCACCACGACCTGGGCCACGTCCCTTATGATCTTGCCCTAAATGGGTGTTTAATTAATAGTAGAAAAGAACGACAGTATGTAAAGGGTGTATCTCACACGGCCGGAACCAGACTAGGCCTCAATTAAAGATTTCTTTGCACAAAATGGCTGTATTTCAAATGGCCGTATTTAAAATGGCTGAATCAAACCCCTGTATGTATAGGGGGGATTACACACGCCCTGAATCAGTGTAGGCCTGAAGTAAATATTTATTTGCACAAAATGGCTGTATTTCAAATGGCTGTAATTCAAATGGCTGAGTCAAACCCCTGTATGTATGCAGCCAGCCAGTCGCAGGGGCAACACGTGAGGTGCACGGTGGACCGATGAGGGGCCAAATAATATAACACACAGTTCATCAGTTTACTCACGGTTAGCAGATTGCCTCCCTGGGCTGGAAGCACAGTGTTGAGGTGGACAGCACGAAACCCTCTGGGGCACGCTCTGTGGTAGGAAGCATCAGCCAAGATGGTGGTTGAGGTGCCCTTGATGTTAGGGGTGCTTAGGGTGCTTGTTGCGGCTGAGTCCCTTGATGGTTTTTGTCGTGACGCCAGTACCGTTAATGGTGGTACAACCATAGGTAGTAATAATGAGGTAGACAGTGGTAAGATGCAACTCACAACTTTTACTTTTGATGTCTTTTGGTTGCAGCAGTACAAATATGCAGTCTTTAGATGGTACAGAGTTAATTCTGAAAATCCACTGTTTTAGGCTGTTTAGTTTTCGTGGCTTTGGAGTAGTGGGTTAGGTGTTCCTGGTTCCTTTAGATGTGTTGGATCCTATTCCTTGTCTTTCCCTACAAGCTGAATATTTTAGACAGGAAAACTCAACTGTCTCTTAGAAGTTTGGTGTGGGTGCCAGAAGCTATAAAACCTCCACTATGCAAAGGTGTCTGTGGCCCTCAATAATGGCTCTTATCACCGATGAATTCCTGCTTGTTTCTTTTCCAGAGAGGCAAACTCTTCTCCTACTGGTCAGGGATGCAAGTCTATAGTCCGGCGCTCTTCTGCGCCTCACATCTGAGTATCTCCTACTAACGAAGTTGGCTCCACTCACTAATCTGTGTCATGGAGTCTTCACTCTTCATTTTCTCCTACTAATATGATCTGACCTCCTCAGATCTGCTCTCTTCTCTGACTACATTTTTCCAACACTCTGATCTCAACTCCCTCCTGGTCTCAACTGACTAACTAGGCCTGACCTAGGTTCATATATGACCTGAACTCTATCCCCATCTAGTGGTGGGATGTATAAATTACACCTAATAGGCCTGTTAACAGGGATTTTGCAGATACATACATACAAAATCATACATTACAACCTAGTGCTTTTAATAATGTAAAAAGTGCTTTTAAGCAGTGCCCACACACACGTAGTGGGACGCTGCATGTATAGGGGGGATCTCACACGCCCTGAATCAGTGTATGCCTGAATTAAAGATTTCTTTGCACAAAATGGCTGTATTTCAATTGGCTGTATTTCAAATGGCTGAATCATACCCCTTATGTATAGGGGGGATCACACACGCCCTGAATCAGTGTAGGCCTGAAGTAAATATATCTTTGCACAAAATGGCTGTATTTTAAATGGCTGTATTTCAAATGGCTGATTCAAACCCCTGTATGTAAGGGGGTATCTCACAGGGCCTGAACCAGTGTAGGCCTGAAGTAAGTATATCTTTGCACAAAATGGCTGTATTTCAAATGGCTGTATTTCAAATGGCTGAATCAAACCCCTGTATGTAGAGGGGGGATCTCACATGCCCTGAATCAGTGTAGGCCTGAAGTAAATATATCTTTCCACAAAAAGGCTGTATTTCAAATGGCTGAATCAAACCCCTTTATGTATAGGGGGGATCTCACACGCCCTGAATCAGTGTAGGCCTGAAGTAAATATATCTTTGCACAAAATGGCTGTATTTCAAATGGCTGTATTTCAAATGGCTGAATCAAACCCCTTTATGTATAGGGGGGATCTCACACGCCCTGAATCAGTGTAGGCCTGAAGTAAATATATCTTTCCACAAAAAGGCTGTATTTCAAATGGCTGAATCAAACCCCTTTATGTATAGGGGGGATCTCACACGCCCTGAATCAGTGTAGGCCTGAAGTAAATATATCTTTGCACAAAATGGCTGTATTTCAAATGGCTGTATTTCAAATGGCTGAATCAAACCCCTTTATGTATAGGGGGGATCTCACACGCCCTGAATCAGTGTAGGCCTGAAGTAAATATATCTTTGCACAAAATGGCTGTATTTCAAATGGCTGTATTTCAAATGGCTGAATCAAACCCCTTTATGTATAGGGGGGATCTCACACGCCCTGAATCAGTGTAGGCCTGAAGTAAATATATCTTTCCACAAAAAGGCTGTATTTCAAATGGCTGAATCAAACCCCTTTATGTATAGGGGGGATCTCACACGCCCTGAATCAGTGTAGGCCTGAAGTAAATATATCTTTGCACAAAATGGCTGTATTTCAAATGGCTGTATTTCAAATGGCTAAATCAAACCCCTTTATGTATAGGGGAGATCTCACACGCCCTGAATCAGTGTAGGCCTGAAGTAAATATATCTTTGCACAAAATGGCTGTATTTCAAATGGCTGTATTTCAAATGCCTGATTCAAACCCCTGTATGTAGAGGGGGTATCTGACAGGGCCTGAACCAATGTAGGCCTGAATTCAATATTGGTGCACCAAATGGCGGTATTTAAAATCTCTGAATGTAACCCAAATGTATTAAGGGTGTATCTCACAATGACAACTGCATCAAATGCTGCCAACTAAATTTTTTGTGCCCAAACGAGTGTTTGTTTAACAACTGAATTTGACAGCAGTATATAAGCCTGTAATTTCACACTTGCTGATGCTGCAAGGCCTGAAATTTTTTTTTTTTTGTCATAAAAGTGTGTTTTTCAAACCCCGGAAAATTATGGGTGTATTTCTACCTTAAATTGCACACTGACTAATACAGATGTTGTAGATTGCCAAAAAAGTCTTTTTTTGCTAACACAATATGAAAGTTGTATATATTAAACTTGAATTTAACACTTGCAGATCTGGAAAATACTGTTTTTTGGAAGAAAAAAAAGTGTGTTTTTCAAACCCCAGAAAATGATGGGTGTATTTCTACCTTAAATTGCACACTGACTAATACAGATGTTGTAGATTGCCAAAAAAGTCTTTTTTTGCTAACAGAATATGAAAGCTGTATATATTAAAGTTGAATTTAACACTTGCAGATCTGGAAAATACAGTTTTTTGAAAAAAAAATTGTGTTTTTCCAACCCCAGAAAATGATGGGTGTATTTCTACCTTAACCACCTCCGGACCGCCTAACGCAGGATTGCGTTCCGGAGGTGGCAGCGCTGCGCAGAGTCACGCATATACGCGTCATCTCGCGAGACGCGAGATTTCGCTCAAAGCCGGCCCGCGCATGCGCATCGCGGGCCGGCAAAATTAAAAGAAGTATTTCGTCACCAGCCTGCCAGCAACGATCATTGGCTGGCAGGCTGGCGATTTTCAAAAAATCCAATCCAAAGTCATATAACAGATCATATTAGTAAATATGATCTGTTATATGGCTTGTCTGCTCCTGTGCTGGTCCTTTTCGTCGGTTGGATCCAGCACAGGAGCAGACTGAACTGTGAGTAGCACCAACACTACACCTTAGCCCCAGATCACCCACCTGCACCCCAATTAACCCTTTGATCACCCCTTTGATCGCCCCTGTCAATCACTAGTGAAAGGAAAAAAAGTGATCAGTGTAAACTGTCACTTTTTTTTTTTCACTGGTATTGGCTGTTACGTTTTAGGGATAGTTTAGGCCCCTTGGTTAGGTAGTTAGCGTCAGTTAGCGCCCACCCCACCGCACCGCAGTCACTGTTATTCGCTGTTTAGCGTATCGCTAATCAGCATTTGTACTTTTATAGTATCTGTAAGTGATCAAAACTGATCACGGTCAGATCTATAATAGTATTAGTGTCACTTTAGTTCGCCCTCCACCCAAAACGCAGTGTTTGCCCGATCAGGCCTGATCGGTCGCCCACACGTGCGTTCACCCACGCCCGCCCCACCGCAGTGACAAAAAATATATATTTTTTGATCACTGCACATTCATTTTACACGCACTGCGGCGATAAAAAAAATCAGTTTTGATATTTTTTATCAACCGCAGCGGCCTCCGGTACTTCGCTAGCCTCCCCTTTGTAAGACAGGTTTGCTTTTTTTCTTGCGTAGTCTCAGGGAATACCCCTAAATTTAGTAGTCCAAAATGTCAAACAGGGGGTATTCTTCTGAAGAGGCCTACAGGATTCTGACCCAGTCGGATGAGGAGTGGGAACCCTCATCTGACGAATCTAGCGGGTCAGAATATGAACCTGTGGAAAGCAGTGGCTCTCTGACCCAAAGTTCGGACGAGGAGGTGGAGGTCCCTGGCAGCACCAGGCGTACCCGGCCCCATGTCGCTAGACCACAGGTTACGCAGGATCCGCTTCAAGAGCAGCAGAGTGGGGCTGTCGCTGCCGGATCACGTGGTGAGGCATACACCAGCAGCGCAGCCCTTCCTGGACCTAGTACCAGCACTGCCGTACAACCTGGTGAAGTAGCGAGCACCAGAAGGGCAGTTGAAGCTGGTACGGTGGCACGTGCAATAGTTACCCCGTCGCAGCCACCGCACAGACAGGCCCGTAGAGCCCCTAGAGTCCCTGAGGTGCTGGCAAATCCTGATTGGCAGTCACCAACTTCAGCCGCACCAGTAGTTCCCCCTTTCACCGCCCAGTCTGGAGTTCGGGTTGAGACGGCTCAAATCGGTTCGGCCCTGGGATTTTTTGAGCTGTTCTTGACTGCGGAGCTCTTGGACTTAGTCGTGGCAGAGACCAACCAGTATGCCACACAATTTATAACCGCTAACCCGGGAAGCTATTATGCCCAGCCTTTCCGGTGGAAACCAGTCCAAGTTTCCGAACTTAAAATTTTTTTGGGCCTTCTCCTCAACATGGGCCTGACAAAAAAGCATGAATTGCGGTCATATTGGTCAACGCACCCAATTCATCACATGCCCATGTTCTCTGCTGCTATGTCCAGGACACGATTTGAGACCATCCTCCGTTTTCTGCATTTTAGCGACAACACCACCTCCCGTCCCAGAGGCCACCCTGCTTTTGACCGGCTCCACAAAATTCGGCCCCTCATAGACCATTTCAACCTGAAATTTGCAGATTTGTATACCCCTGAGCAAAACATCTGCGTAGACGAGTCCCTAATACATTTTACCGGGCGCCTTGGCTTCAAACAATACATCCCAAGCAAGCGTGCCCGGTATGGGGTCAAATTGTATAAGCTCTGTGAAAGGGCCACAGGCTATACCCACAAATTTCGGATCTATGAGGGAAAAGATCAGACCCTGGAGCCGGTCGGTTGCCCTGACTACCTGGGGAGCAGTGGGAAGACAGTCTGGGACTTGGTGTCACCCTTATTCGGCAAGGGGTACCATCTTTATGTGGACAATTTCTACACAAGTGTGGCCTTCTTTAGGCATTTGTTTCTAGAACGGATTTGCGCCTGTGGCACCGCGCGAACTAGTCGCGTGGGCTTCCCCCAACGGCTTGTAACCACCCGTCTTGCAAGGGGGCAGAGGGCTGCCTTGTGTAACGAAGAACTGCTCGCGGTGAAATGGAGAGACAAGCGTGACGTTTACATGCTCTCCTCCATTCACGCAGACACGACAATCCAAATTGAGCGAGCAACCCGTGTCATTGAAAAGCCCCTCTGTGTCCACGACTATAATGCGCTCATGGGAGGGGTGGACTTCAATGACCAGATGTTGTCTCCGTATTTAGTTTCCCGCAGAACCAGACGCTGGTATAAGAAGGTGTCTGTATATTTAATTCAATTGGCGCTCTACAATAGTTTTGTTCTCTACAGTAAGGCTGGGAGAACAGGATCCTTCCTCAAATTCCAGGAAGAGATCATCGAGAACCTCCTTTACCCAGGAGGTTCCGTGGCCCCATCCACCAGTGTAGTTAGCCGTCTACACGAGCGACATTTCCCCAGTGTCGTTCCTGGTACCTCAACCCAACCGTCACACCGAAAAAGATGTCGTGTCTGTAGCAGGAGTGGAATAAGGCGTGACACCCGCTATTTCTGTCCTGACTGTGCTGACCACCCTGCCCTATGCTATGGAGAGTGTTTCCGGAAGTACCACACACAGGTACACCTAGCATAGGGATCACATCTCACCAGGACAGGCACACAGGGCTATTAGGGCCCATTCACTCACAGCTGCTGCAAACCTCTCCTTTCACCTGGGATAAAGTGCATAACGTACTTCGCCACATCTTTGGGCGATTTGCGCTTTGCACATTGTCCCATGGGGAAGGAGAGGTTTGTTCTATAAAGGTAAAAAAAACTAAACAAAAAAAAAAATACCGGTAAGTAAAAAAGTTAAACGTTCAGTTAAAAAAGTTTAAAAAAAGTTTCTATGTTCTGTTCAACAGTTAATAAAGTTATTGCTTTGCGGCCTGGTTTTTTCTTTTTTGTTTTGTTTTTTTTACCTTTCAGGTGGACCAACCGATCGACCAGCTGCAGCACTGATGTGCATTCGGACAGAAGCATTGCGCTGCTGTCAGATTACACGCAAGTCGTTGTATGCGGCGCTGCAAGACGAGATTTCTCCTCTGCAGTAAAAGATACGTTTGCCGAGGCATATGAGCTGAGGAGGTGGCGGTGTTCATATACTTTGGCAAACACTTTGTATATATAAAAAAAAAAAATCCCGGCAATGATTTATTCATCCACATCGATTGATGTGAATGGAGAAATCTGGTTTGCCAGGGCATACGAGCTGAAGTGGGTATGGATGTTGGGCGGAGCTCCTATGTCCTGGCAGACGCCTTTCCCCTCCTTTTTCTTTTTTTGGCAGAGATTTTTTCATCCACATTGATCGATGCGAATGAAGAAATCTGTGCCGTTCATTTTTTTCTTTCAGCCCAGAGGCTGAACGGAAAAAAAAAATCTCATTACCCGTATGCTCAATATAAGGAGAATAGCAGAAACTCCTAATGCTGGGCATACATGTAATGATTGCGGAGACCCTCAAATGCTGGGCAGTACAAACACCCCACAAATAACACCATTTTGGAAAGAAGACACCCCAAGGTATTCGCTGAGGGGCTTATTGAGTCCATGAAAGATTGAAATTTTTGTCCCAAGTTAGCGGAAAGGGAGACTTTGTGAGAACAAAATCAAAAAAATCAATTTCCGCTAACTTGTGCCAAAAAATTTTTTTTTCAATGAACTCGCAATGCCCCTCATTGAATACCTTGGGGTGTCTTCTTTCCAAAATGGGGTCACATGTGGGGTATTTATACTGCCCTGGCATTTTAGGGGACCCAAAGCGTGAGAAGAAGTCTGGTATCCAAATGTCTAAAAATGCCCTCCTAAAAGGAATTTGGGCACCTTTGCCCACCTAGGCTGCAAAAAAGTGTCACACATGTGGTATCTCCGTATTTAGCAGAAGTTGGGGAATATGTTTTGGGGTGTCATTTTACATATACCCATGCTGGGTGAGATAAATATCTTGGTCAAATGCCAACTTAGTATAAAAAAAATGGGAAAAGTTGTCTTTTGCCAAGATATTTCTCTCACCCAGCATGGGTATATGTAAAATGACACCCCAAAACACATTCCCCACCTTCTCCTGAGTACGGAGATACCAGATGTGTGACACTTTTTTGCAGCCTAGGTGGGCAAAGGGGCCCACATTCCAAAGAGCACCTTTCGGATTTCACAGGTCATTTACCTACTTACCAGACATTAGGGCCCCTGGAAAATGCCAGGGCAGTATAACTACCCCACAAGTGACCCCATTTTGGAAAGAAGACACCCCAAGGTATTCCGTGAGGGGCATGGCGAGTTCCTAGAATTTTTTATTTTTTGTCACAAGTTAGTGGAAAATGATGATTTTTTTTTTTTTTTTTTTCATACAAAGTCTCATATTCCACTAACTTGTGACAAAAAATAAAAATTTCCATGAACTCACTATGCCCATCAGCGAATACCTTGGGGTCTCTTCTTTCCAAAATGGGGTCACTTGTGGGGTAGTTATACTGCCCTGGCATTCTAGGGGCCCAAATGTGTGGTAAGGAGTTTGAAATCAAATTCTGTAAAAAATGACCTGTGAAATCCGAAAGGTGCTCTTTGGAATGTGGGCCCCTTTGCCCACCTAGGCTGCAAAAAAGTGTCACACATCTGGTATCTCCGTACTCAGGAGAAGGTGGGGAATGTGTTTTGGGGTGTCATTTTATATATACCCATACTGGGTGAGAGAAATATCTTGGCAAAAGACAACTTTTCCCATTTTTTTATACAAAGTTGGCATTTGACCAAGATATTTCTCTCACCCAGCATGGGTATATGTAAAAAGACACCCCAAAACACATTCCTCAACTTCTCCTGAGTACGGGGATACCAGATGTGTGACACTTTTTTTCAGCCTAGGTGGGCAAAGGGGCCCACATTCCAAAGAGCACCTTTCGGATTTCACGGGTCATTTTTTACTGAATTTGATTTCAAACTCCTTACCACACATTTGGGCCCCTAGAATGCCAGGGCAGTATAACTACCCCACAAGTGACCCCATTTTGGAAAGAAGAGACCCCAAGGGATTCGCTGATGGGCATAGTGAGTTCATGGAAGTTTTTATTTTTTGTCACAAGTTAGTGGAATATGAGACTTTGTAAGAAAAAAAAAAAAATCATCATTTTCCGCTAACTTGTGACAAAAAATAAAAAGTTCTATGAACTCACTATGCCCATCAGCGAATACCTTAGGGTGTGTACTTTCCGAAATGGGGTCATTTGTGGGGTGTTTGTACTGTCTGGGCATTGTAGAACCTCAGGAAACATGACAGGTGCTCAGAAAGTCAGAGCTGCTTCAAAAAGCGGAAATTCACATTTTTGTACCATAGTTTGTAAACGCTATAACTTTTACCCAAACCATTTTTTTTTTTACCCAAACATTTTTTTTTTATCAAAGACATGTAGAACAATAAATTTAGAGCAAAATTTATATATGGATGTAGTTTTTTTTGCAAAATTTGACAACTGAAAGTGAAAAATGTCATTTTTTTGCAAAAAAATCGTTAAATTTCGATTAATAACAAAAAAAGTAAAAATGTCAGCAGCAAAGAAATACCACCAAATGAAAGCTCTATTAGTGAGAAGAAAAGGAGGTAAAATTCATTTGGGTGGTAAGTTGCATGACCGAGCAATAAATGGTGAAAGTAGTGTAGGTCAGAAGTGTAAAAAGTGGCCTGGTCTTTCAGGGTGTTTAAGCACTGGGGGCTGAAGTGGTTAAATTGCACACTGACTAATACAGATGTTGTAGATTGCCAAAAAAGTATTTTTTTGCTAACAGAATATGAATGCTGCATATATTAAACTTGAATTTAACACTTGCAGATCTGGAAAATACTGTTTTTTTTTTTAAAAAAAGTGTGTTTTTCAAACCGCAGAAAATGATGGGTGTATTTCTACCTTAAATTGCACACTAACTAATGCAGATGTTGTAAATTGCCAAAAAAGTCTTTTTTGCTAACAGAATATGAATGCTGTATATAGTAAACTTGAATTTAACACTTGCAGAACTCGAAAATGCTGTTTTTTGTGAAAAAAAAGTGTGTTTTTCAAACCCCAGAAAATGATGGGTGTATTTCTACCTTAAATTGCACACTGACCAATACAGATGTTGTAGTTTGCCCCAAAAAAATTGTGATTTGCAATCCTCAGATGCAGTGCTGGTGCACTGAGCATGCATAAAATGTCCGCCGCCACCCACCTAACTAACAGAATTATAAAAGTTTTTTTTTTTTTGGTCAATGGCCTCAGGGCAGGGTAAAACGATCGTGTCCTGCACCCACACAACTATTTATAGGTAGATCGCTGAGTTAGATTCTCTCCTATTCTCTCCCTCAAATCAAAAGTCCAGCAGCATCCTCTCCCTACACTTGTAACAGCAGAGTGACGTGCAGCGCTACGTGACTCAAGCTTATATAGAGCCTGGGTCACATGCTGCTCTGGCCAATCACAGCCATGCCATTAGTAGGCATGGCTGTGATGGCCTCTTGGGGCAAGTAGTATGACGCTTGTTGATTGGCTGCTGTGCAGCCTTTCAAAAAGCTTCAAGAAAGCAGCGAACACCGAACCCGAACTTTTACGGAAATGTTCGGATTCGGGTCCGGATTCCAAAAATCCTAAAGTTCAACACTAGATGTAGCTGTTCGCACTTGGGAGCCGGGTGACGAAGGGACTTCATCATCATCGGGAGAAGAGGGTGGCAGCTTGCCCATGAGGCAGCAGTGGAGCCATCAAGTTGCTAGCGTGGCTGGGAGTCAGCAGGGTAGACCACTTGCTTTGTGGGAGCGTACCTGCCCGGTAAGTAGTGGTGCAGGGGTTCATGAAGGCATCGGCGGTAGCAGTCAGTCAGTGCGTAATGTTGGGGGTAAAATCACCTACTCGGCGGTGTAGCAGTTTTTTGTTAAGCCACCGGAGGAGGTAATCGTTGCCAAATGTAGAGTCTGTGGGCAGAAGGTGAAGCGTGGCCAGGGTGCCAATGTTGACACAACGGCCCTGTGTCAACATATGCAGTGTCGCCATAAAGTGGCCTAGGAGAACCGTGGCTACGATGTGGTGGTCCAGCTTGCCGCAGAAACTGCTGAATCACCCAGTGGCATGCACCCAGTTTCAGGCAGTCAATGCTCCACCCCCTCAGCCGAAGGAAGCTGTCTGTCCTTCCCATCATCTGCTGGTCCTGATGCTCCTCCTCCTCGTTACTTATTCTGTCAGCAATTGATCACCAAAGCGATTGCCAAGAGACAGTGTGCGTGCACTCCTCCAATGGTGCAGATGCTAAATGTGCTCCTGTCCAAGTTGCTAGTGCTGCAGTCCCTCCATTTCTAAGTGTTGGACTCTGCACCTTTCAGAGAACTGATGGCTTGTGCCAAGCCATGGTGGAGAGTTCCAAGCAATCATTTCTTTGTCAAAAAGGCAGTGTCAGCCCTGGACACACATGTAAGACAGAAGATGAGCCAGTCCTTGAGCCTGTCGGTGTCTGCCAAAGTGCACGGCAGCGCCGACATGTGGAGCTGTAACTACAGTCAGGGAACATACATGTCCTTTACGGCCCACTGGGTGAATGTCGTTCCTGCACAGCCACACCTGCAACTTGGCCAGGTGACGCCAATTCCGCCTCCACGATGCGACGCCGTTGGTCCACTGACATTGTCCGACTCTGCCTCCTCATCCTCCACCGTGTCCTCAGCCTCCACTGCAGGGACAATTCACAGTGCCCCTCCACCATACCAAATGTGCAGGGAACAGCGGTGTCATGCTGTTCTGCATCTCGTTTGCCTGGGCCAACTGAGTCACACAGGGAAGGAACTGCTTTATGTCCTTCAGCAAGAAATCGAATCCTGGCTTTCTTGGTGACAACTGAAAATCTGAACCATGGTGACCAACAACGGGAATAACATTGTGTCGGCGCTGCGTCAAGGAGGGCTTAGCCATGCGCCCTGCATGGCACACGTGTTCAATCTGGTTGTCAAGCAGTTCCTGAAGTCTTGCACCCATCTGCAAGACATCTTAAAAAAGGCCAGGAACATTTGCATGCACTTCAGCTACTCGTACACTGCAAAGCACACCCTCCTTGAGCTGGGGCGGCAGAACGGCATCCCCAACATAGGTTGATATGCAACGTTTTCACCTGTTGGAATTCCACCCTCCATATGTAGGACCGACTGTACGAACAGAGAAAGGCCATAAACGATTTCCTGATGATCCAAGCAGACAGGAGAACTCCCCTGTGTAACTTCAAATTCAGCCAGTGGCAGCTCATGCATGACACCTGCCGTTTGCTCAGGCCCTTTGAGGAGGCCACGTTATTTGTCAGTCACCAGGATTACGGAATGAACAACGTCATTCCACTGCTTCATGTCCTGGAACAGATGCTGGTGAATATGGTTTGTCAAGGGACTGGAGACATGGCGCCTTTATCTCATGGCCACATGAGCCCTCTGGGGGCTAAAATAAAAGAGGAGGAGGACATTAGAGCACAAACAATGTGTAGAGAAATGGGTGGTTTTTCTGCACAGGTAACTGTCACGGCCATAGTCATGGTCGTGACTCCTGTCACCGCATGCAGTTGCCTGCGGTCTTGGTGTTGTTGTCAATCACAGGTGAGGGCTATAGTATGTTGCCTCACCTGTGGTTGCCGCTGGCAACATTGTGTATGTGGCAGCAGAGCAGCCTGAGCGGTGCTAGGCAGCTTGCTGCAGTAGGCATGCGGTTGCACCTGGCAACCTCTCTTTATTTTTATTTTTTTATTTTTTTGTATCAACATTTTTATTGTTTTTTAAATATTAATACAAAGCTTACAATGGCAGTAAATTAGTACAGGTATAAAAGGTACAAAATGAAAAAATATGGTATTAAATCATACCGGTACAGCATGACAGTACAAGTCAAGAATCATAGATCATAAATTAACATACAGGAAAAGGGGAATTAAGGAAACAACAAAACGTATGGTATAAATCAGGCTCGGTACATGTTATAGCTAATAGGATGCATCAATATATTATGATAGAAAACCAAGAATGTGTCCTATGTTCGAAATAAAGGGTGAAAAGATGGTAGGGGAAAGGAAGTGGGGGAAATAAATCTCAAGGGTAGCCCCTAAATATCTTCCAAGGAGCCCATATATCTAAGAAGGTAGCTTGAGTGCGGGTTTCCCAATGGGAGAGTTCTTCCAATCTATATATTTGATCACTTTTTGGGTCCACCTCGCTTCATCAGGAGCATCAGTAGATAGCCATGCGGCAGCTACTAGAATTCTAGCTGCAGCTAAAAGAATAAGTAGTAAGGACCTGACTTTCCTGTTAATCCTATCAAGCCCCAAACTAAGGAGGGTCAATTCTGGGGAACATTTAAGAGAAGTACCACAAATTTTATTACATTTGTTTACTATGGAACGCCACCAATTCTGAATAATTGAGCAATCCCACCATATGTGATAAAAAGTGCCTTTGGAGGTTTTGCATCTCCAGCAAATATTGGAAACGTTAGGAAAATATTGCGCAATATTTTCTGGCGTTTTATACCACCGCATCATGATTTTATACCCATTTTCTTGGATTCGGACGCATCTCGAAATTTTATGTGTAGCAGTAAACATCACTTTAATCTCAATGGGAGTCAGGGAACGGTTAAGATCCTTTTCCCAAACACCCACTATTGCTGGTTTGACAACAGTTACTGGGGACTTTATCTTTTTATACAAGGATGTGATTAGTCTCTGAGGCGCTTGTTTAGACCCAATTAATTCATCAAACCAAGGGGACATAGGTGGCACCTGAGGAAGGTTCTTAATAGAAGACATTACAGATACAATAAATTTATGTAAAAAGGAGAGTGACATAGACTCTTTTAGACTTTTAAAAAGGGATGAGAGAGGAGGAATACTGCCATTCTCATTTAGAATTTCAGAGATAAGTAAATTAGAGTGCCTGATCATGGGGTTGCATGACTCTTTTAGATCTAAAGGAGCTAAATCAATGACATCTTTTAGAGTCAGGAGTGATGAAGGAGTAGTGAGTATTTTGTTATGAGAGGAGAACCAATCCCATACTACAAGCGAACATCTTATCAAAGGATTTTGAATTTGATGAGATGGAGGGAAGGGTTTTCCAGCAAGCAAAATAGCCCTGGGAGTGGAGGGAAGAAAATTACTTTCCATATGAACCCAAAATTTATGGGGGGGAGCTCTAATCCAATCAACTACTCTGGCTAGATGTATGGCCTTCATATATATTTCAGGGTCTGGAAGATTAATACCTCCCAGCTGCTTTGGTTTGGTAAGAGTGTCGAATGAAATTCTAGGCCGACGTCCCTTCCAAATAAATTTACGGACAGCTTTGTTAAATCTATTAAAGAAGGATTTCGGAATTTTGATAGGCAAAGCCTGCATGAGATAAGTTAATTTGGGTAGAATCAGGGCTGATACTATATTCTTTCTGCCAAACCATGACAGGTATGGGAGGTTCAATGAGTCCATCTGAGCAATAACCGAGTGTAGAAGTGGAATGAAGTTCAGTTTATATAAGTCTGTAATGTTAGGAGAGATTTTCACACCTAGGTAAGTTAACAGTTGTGTGGACCAGTCAAAGGGAGAGTGGAGCTTAAGAGATCTAATTGTTGAAGGAGGGAATCCACTATGAATAAGTTGTGATTTAGCAGGGTTTACTTTAAAGTTGGAAAGTGATCCGAATAAATCTAATAAGGATAAAATAGCGGGAAGGGACTTTTTCGGGTTAGTTGTGCAGATTAATAGATCGTCAGCGAAGGCGGCCAGCTTAATTTCTTGCTCGCCAACTCTGAGTCCCATTATATCTGTTTGCTGTCTCAGGGCCTGTAAAAGCGTCTCCATTACTAGTACGAAAATAAGCGGGGAAAGAGGGCAACCCTTGTGCCATTTCGTATACGGAAACAAGGAGATAAGGTGTCATTAACTAGCACTGATGCTGAGGAGGAGTGGTACATAGCCTTGATTGCGTCCGAGAATTGGACAGGAATGTTGAATTTGGCAAGCGTAAGACTAATATACAACCAATCTATTCTGTCAAACGCCTTCTCACCCAGGAGAACTATTGGTATCTTTTTGAGAGAGGAGAAGGGCAACCTCTCTTTATAGGTGTGCCTTTTATCGGTGTGCACGGGGTGTTATATGTGTTGTGTGCACTTCCGCTTTAAGTTGTTGTCTTCCCTTCCCTGGTGTTGGAAGGGTTAACTTCCTTCCTAGTGTGTGTGTGCACTGGGTGTGTCTGACTGTGGGTGTGGCTACTTGGCCCTATAAAGCCTCAGTGGAAGGCAGTAGTCAGAGAGGGTGCTTCAGCCATGCTTGCTGGAGACATCCTCCTGCTTATTTACCATCTGCCAGTGAGGGCCACCCTGGTTGTCATAAACCTTATGTCTGGTGTTAGTATATGGTTTATCTGTTATTGCAGCATATGGTTTACTGGGTTCCCGTGTGATGTCTGTTGTGTGCTGTGTCCTTTATGTTGGTTGTGGATAGCAGCACTTGCACGTGGGTTCCAGGTTGTGTGTCTGTGGCAGGTAAGTGTGGAACTAGTCTCACTTACCTGTCATTGCCATATGTCTGTTTATGTTCCCCCTTTCTATGTATCTTGGCCAGTGAGACTCCTGTTCCTCCGTGTCTAGGAGGAACGGGTCGTCTTACCCTGCTCCTAGTCCAGGGCCACCCTGAGGGCGAGCAGGAATATCAGGTTCCGGAGTATGAGCCCTCCTACCTTCAGGGTTGGCTCATACGGATAGGAGACAGGGTCAGAGTTAGGGATGTGTAGGAGGTGACCAGCTCCCTAATTCTCTGTCCTGGCCTTGCAGCGACTCCCTCTGCTGATACCGCACGGCTGAGGGTTTTCCCCATCCTCAGCCGTGACAGTAACAAGGAAGGAGGAGCAGGACCATCCAGAGGAGCTAGAGGACGATAAGGAAGACGAGGCAGATGACCCAGACATACCATGGCAGTATGCCGTGGAGATGGAGGCAGGGAATCCCTCCGAGTCACTTGCACAAATGGCCCAATACATGCTCAGTTGCTTGCGTAGTGACAGCCGAATTGTCACCATTCGGCAGAGGGATGACTACTGGCTCTCCACCATGTTAAACCCTTGCTATTCATTCAAAATGAGGGCCTTTTTTACACCCGCTGAGAGGGAGGACAAACTAATCTACTATCGAGACATCCTATATGCGCCCTCGCCCATCCTCACACAGGTCTGTCCAGGGGGTCCTTTGTGCTCACGTTCCACTGCCATAGCTGGTGGGGGGGCAGGAGCAGTACCAGCTCCATCAGTAGCAACTTAGGTCTAGAGTCGCTAATGAGCAGTTTTATTTACCCGCCTACTGAAGAAACTACTCACCAGCAGCAGCTAGACATAGAGCAGAACCTGAACCAGCAGATTGTGGCATACTTGGAGTGCACCCTGCCACCCCACATCAAAGATCCCCTGGACTACTGGGCATCCAAACTCGATTTGTGTCCACAACTGGCCGAGTTTGCCCTTGACAAGCTTTCCTGCCCGGGCCAGCAGTGTGGCATCAGAGCGGGTGTTTAGTGCGGTGGGGGCCATCATTACCCCAAGGAAAACTCGTCTGTCCACCCAAAATGTGGAGAAACTGACCTTTGTGAAGATGAATCAGGCGTAGATCAGCCAGGATTTTCAAGCTGCATCAGACTAGATCATCCATGGTGCCACACAAACACTTTTATAAAAGAGACCTGTTTCTTCTGGCTACCCGCTTCAGCTACTATTCTGATGCTGCCACCCACCTGATGCCACACCTGCTGCCAGGTGCTCCTACTGCCAGCCACAATCTTCAACTGGTACTGATATTGCCCCCCACCTCCCCACTCTGTCAATGGGAACTCTGTGGTCTCTTCATGCTGCTACTACCTCAACATTATATCACTGGGCCACTCTGTGGTCTCCTCATGCTGCTTCCACATCAACACTGTCACTGGGCCACTTTGTGGTCTCCTCATGCTGCTGCCACTTCACCACTATGTTGTCTCCTCAGGCGACTGCCACATCACCACACTGTGGTCTCCTCATGCTGCTGCCACCTCACCACTGTCACTGGGCCACTCTGATGTCTCCTCATGCTGCTGCCACCTCACCACTACGTCATCGGGCCACTCTGTGGACTTCTCATGCTGTTCCCACCCTATCCACTTCATAACTGGGCCACTATTTTGCCTTTTGGCCTGTTAACATCATCATTTATTTGACCCTTCTTCTGATCTGTCAGAAGGAAGGAAAAATGAGACGCACAACAGATCCTGTCTATGTAACAGCTGTAAGGTCTGTATGACATGGGCCCTATTTTGCATCAGAAATGGCCTATGATTTGGTAGCCAAAAGCAGGAGTGGGTACAAAACACAGAAGACATGGAAATATACCATTCACGTGTCATTTGTTTTGAATCCACTAATGTTTTTTTTTTGCTTTAGCAATACTGATGGATTACTGACCAAATGCTGACCGAGTGAAAGCAGATGCTCCACAGACAGGATCCGTTTTTTGGGGGTTATGGTTCTGACGGATCAGAGGAAGGGCAAAATAATCAATGTTTCGCTACCACTGACCATAAGTTATGGTTCATGGTAGCGGATTCCATTAATGAATTCTTAGATAACCCGAACCTTGTACGCCAAACTTAAAAACACAAGTTCGCTCATATCTAATTGTTATCTTTGGCAGTGTGTACAGATGACAATGCACTGACTGTGGAAACTTCACACCAGACCCCAAGCAACTTGGATTGTGTGCCTCTCCACTCTTCCTTCACAGTCTGGAACCTTGATTTCCAAATGAAATGCAGAATTTAATTTCATCTGAAAATAGGACTTTGAATCACAGAGCAACAGATCAGTCTTTTTTTCTCCTTAGCCCAGCTAAGATGCTTCTGAAGTCTCTAGCTTACGAGTGGCTTGACGCAAGAATTTGACAGTTGTAGCCCATGTACTGGATATGTCTGTGTGTGGTGACTCTTGAAGCACTTACTTCAGTCGCAATCCAGTCTTTCTGAATCCTCAAGTTCTTGAATGGCCTTTTACTGACAATCCTTTCAAGGTTGCGGTTATCCCTGATGCTTGTGCACTTATTCCTACCACACTTTTTCCTTCCACTCAAATTTCTATAAGTATTCTCTTTTTTTAAACACCAAAGGCATTTATTATGTATTAAAGTACACATATTCATTTAGAGTTAGTAATCATGACACTATTTGGAAAGTCAAAGCCATTAGAGATGGTGAAGGTAGGATTATTCTAGAAGGCCACGCAGATAATTGGACAATCCTGTTCTAACGTTAGTACCAAAACAGGCCAACTGGCCCAAGAAAACCCCAATTAGATGCACATCTACTAGATATAAAAACAATATATAGATTTTATTGGACTACAAAGACACACAAACATGGTTAACAATTGTATATAATATGTCTTGTGCTGGTACAAACTGAGACTAAACACCAACACAGCTCTCACCTAAAGTCCGGCTTCCTCAGGGGCACTTTGCCAGCTATACGCTTGGGGCGTCATTTTATTACTCCGGCCCACCTTGCTAGTCCTCACATCTTTGATTTCATTCAGGTACCAGGTGTTTTGATGTCATATTATTATTTGCCACCTAGGGTGTATTTTTTGCTTTATATCTTTGGATATTGTTTGAGTGGACTACATACATTGTACCCATATTTGTGGTCTTAGGTGAGAGCTGTGTTGGTGTTTAGTCTCAGTTTGTACCAGCACAAGACATATTGTAAACAATTAGTAATCATGTTTGTGTGTCTTTGTAGTTCAATAAAATCTATATATTGTTTTTATATCTAATGGATGTGCATCTCATTGGGGTTTTCTTGGGCCAGTCAGCCTATTTTGGTGCTAATTGTTGTTTTGAACCGCCAGTGGACTCCATTTGCATTGTTTACTGTAGTGTGCCCCCTTCTTCACTGTTTATATAATCCTGTTCAAATATGTTGCTAATTATATGATACGTTTGTAAACAATAATATGCATATACGGTTTCCAGCACTGCAGTCATTAGTCAAGCTAGTACTAGACGGTTAACCTGCTCCCCAGAGGAGATCCAAATGAAACATGGCTATATTGAGGCAAGGACAGAAATAGGTTTTGAGGGGAATGTCAGTTACTTAATTTCTTTGATTGGACAGTACCCGACCGCCTAACGCATATATAGATGTCGGCGGTCGGGAATTTAAATTTGGCAGAGTGCAGTGGCATCATAGCCGCTGAGTGCCTGCTCTTTTAAACAGCAGGCACCCTGAACTAATGTATTCAATCAGTGATAACATTTAACCCAGCACCTGTGATAAAAACTGGGAGAGCGTGCTCCCGACTGTGCAGGCTCCCCCTAACAAGGATCGAGTGAGCCAGATGGTGTGTGCGGCAGACTCGGTACTCCTGAATAATCTGTCTCTCGCAAATTAGTTTCTATGGAGCTCCTGCCTGAAATATAACATTAAATACACTCACCTAAAGAATTATTAGGAACACCTGTTCTATTTCTCATTAATTCAATTATCTAGTCAACCAATCACATGGCAGTTGCTTCAATGCATTTAGGGGGGTGGTCCTGGTTAAGACAATCTCCTGAACTCCAAACTGAATGTCAGAATGGGAAAGAAAGGTGATTTAAGCAATTTTGAGCGTGGCATGGTTGTTGGTGCCAGACGGGCCGGTCTGAGTATTTCACAATCTGCTCAGTTACTGGGATTTTCATGCACAACCATTTCTAGGGTTTACAAAGAATGGTGTGAAAAGGGAAAAACATCCAGTATGCGGCAGTCCTGTGGGCAAAAATGCCTTGTGGATGCTAGAGGTCAGAGGAGAATGGGCCGATTGATTCAAGCTGATAGAAGAGCAACGTTGACTGAAATAACCACTCGTTACAACCGAGGTATGCAGCAAAGCATTTGTGAAGCCACAACACGCACAACCTTGAGGCGGATGGGCTACAACAGCAGAAGACCCCACCGGGTACCACTCATCTCCACTACAAATAGGAAAAAGAGGCTACAATTTGCACGAGCTCACCAAAATTGGACTGTTGAAGACTGGAAAAATGTTGCCTGGTCTGATGAGTCTCGATTTCTGTTGAGACATTCAAATGGTAGAGTCCGAATTTGGCGTAAACAGAATGAGAACATGTATCCATCCTCTGATGGCTACTTCCAGCAGGATAATGCACCATGTCACAAAGCTCGAATCATTTCAAATTGGTTTCTTGAACATGACAATGAGTTCACTGTACTAAAATGGCCCCCACAGTCACCAGATCTCAACCCAATAGAGCATCTTTGGGATGTGGTGGAACGGGAGCTTCGGGCCCTGGATGTGCATCCCTCAAATCTCCATCAACTGCAAGATGCTATCCTATCAATATGGGCCAACATTTCTAAAGAATGCTATCAGCACCTTGTTGAATCAATGCCACGTAGAATCAAGGCAGTTCTGAAGGCAAAAGGGGGTCCAACACCGTATTAGTATGGTGTTCCTAATAATTCTTTAGGTGAGTGTATATTATATTATAATATAAAATTTTAAAATCAACCATCTTTCCCCAAAATTAAAATACAAAAACAATAAAAAAAACATAATGGGCATTACCCATGCCAAAAACACCAGTACTTGTATAAATATATTCATCCCATAAGTAAACAACAAAACAAAAGTCAAAGTTTGCTGTTTTTTTGTCTCTTCACTTCCCACAAACAATTGAATAAAATGTGATCAAAAAGTCATACACATTCCAAAATTGTCATGAACCAGCAGGTGTGAACCCACTGTGCCACATGTCCTACCTCCTTTAAGGGCATTGTCAGAGTGAACCCCTTGGTCTTCGCAGTACACCTGATGGTGGGGATAGAATTTCCTGAGGGGAACACCAGGTTGCTACCTCTTGAAGATAATTGGCACAGGAGGCAGCTGGTCCAGAGGAACCAGGAGGTACCTGTGCAAGGTACCAGAGTTACAGACATAGTCATAACCAGGAGCAACAGTGCAGGACCGAAGGATGAGGAAGAGGCAAAGTCAAACAAGCAATAGATCAGAGCAGACGGCACAGGTACAGGTCAGGCAATCCGAGTCTGCAACAGGAGAGTTGAGGCAAGCAGGCAGGGATATAACAGATAGTAGAGTCCAGAAACACAAGCATGAGTCAGGTACACAGGAACACAAGCAGAGATAACAGCAACCTTTGCAGGATACAAAGACCTTGACGCTCAGGCACCTGGGAAGGGGGCTGAGCCACTTATAAAGGTGCAGGAGAGCTAGGATTGGTCCGTAAGGTTAGATGTGCTAATAATACCAACATATGCCCACACAGATCTAACAAAGACCCCTGCTCTACAAATAATCACAAACCACAACAAAGGAAAACAGAGTGAGCCAAAAAATACAAATATCACATGTTTTATTAATGCAAAATCACAAGTAAAAGTAAAAAATATCTGATATTGCTGGATATTATTGAAGATAACCCCAATAATTCAGAGTGCACATAGTGGTGTGATCTACAACTCATGTCACAATAGGCATGTGTAGAAAAATAAAGTAATACAAATATCTGAATGTAATGTGTCAAAAAATGTGCAAAATTATACCAAAAAAAAGTGATGAATGGGAGACAAAAATCGCCAAGACCTGATGTATGGTAACAGCGGATAAATAGTATATCACTTCTCCCAATACAAAAATATTTTTGGGAATTTTGAAAATAAACAATATCCCCAAATAAATAAAGAAAAAAATCACAAGACCAAAAATCAATACTTTCTCTTCATTCTCTTCATAAGATGCACTGCTATATATTCTTTGGGGACTGTGCCCCTGATCTTTTGACCCTAGCAATGTCCCTAGTTCTGAATATGAGAATACTAAAGTACAAATATTCAATATCATATGAAATCAGTATTCTCAGGAACAAAGCCTTCCAAGGACACATGTTAGAGCAACAGCTTGTTATACTGCTTATGAATGCACACCAGACTTGTTATCTACATAACATTTCTATCCAGTTCTTTTTTCTTCTACTTTATGTAAAAAATAATTTGTGAATTATTTTTTGGCTCTTACATATTGATATGTTTCAGGTTTATTAAAGGGGTTGTTCAAGATTACAAAAAAAATGGCTGCTGTCTTCCAAAAACCGCCCCACCCCTGTTCACGAGTTGTGTGTGGTATTGTAACTGGGCCACACTGGAGTCAATGGGGCAGAGCTGCAATACCACACACAGCCTGTGTACAAGGGTGGTGCTGGTTTTAGAAAACAGAAGCCATGCTTTTCTAACCCTGGACAATCCCTTTAAGTCTCTGAGTATGTTCCGAAATGACAGAACTAATACAATCTAGATTTACAAATGCTATTCCTTATTGCATGCATTACCTAAAACGACCATGCAATTCTTCAATACAATTTTTATAGCACTTGCTGCATTGAGTTGTACTGTGGGGCACTACAGATATTGGGGGAGATTTCAGCAATGCTTTTGTGAGATTTACTGTATTAGCTTACAAAATGTAATAATGCTACTAATTGAACCAGATTTAGGAAATTGGCACATGACGTGACAGGTTTTCAGCAACTAGGCTTTTCTCCGTTACGCTACCTTATGGCTAAAACACACTAGCACCATTATTTATTATAGTGAAAACAAGGTGCTCTATATATAGTGTGTGTTGGTGGGGGTGTCACTCACCATAGTTATTCACTGGTTTTCTGGCATATAAAAGTAGCCCATTTTGTCACATATTTTGCAAAAAAAAATATTTGCATATGCGCATACAGTATTATACCAGAAATTTACATCAGCTCCTGGCTGGAGTTGAAATCAGTTCTGGCATGCAAACAGGGGAAAATGTGACAGATTTTATTATTTATTAAGAGGCTTGTACCTCATAATAAATTCATCGTATGTTCCTCCTGCAGGGTTTTTCTTTTTTTTACTTCAGGTTGAACTCATACTTCAGTTATTTGGTCAGTTATTTTCATGAGTTATTGTAAGTAGAGTTGAGCGGACACCTGGATGTTCGGGTTCGGCAGGTTCGGCCGAACTTGAAAAAAAAGTTCGGGTTCGGGGTCAAGTTCGGGTCAAGTTCGGGTCCCGAACCCGAACTTTTTTTTCAAGTTCGGCTAAAACTGCCGAACCTGAACATCCAGGTGTCCGCTCAACTCTACTTACAATAACTCGTGAAAATAACTGACCAAATAACTGAAGTATGAGTTCAACCTGAAGTAAAAAAAAGAAAAACCCTGCAGGAGGAACATACGATGAATTTATTATGAGGTACAAGCCTCTTAATAAATAATAAAATCTGTCACATTTTCCCCTGTTTGCATGCCAAAACTGATTTCAACTCCAGCCAGGAGCTGATTTAGATTTCTGGTATAATACTGTATGCGCATATGCAAATATTTTTTCAGTCAATGGGGACCCGAACTTTTGGGCACTAAAATGGCTCTAAAATAGTCCTGGAAAGGGCTAGAGGGCTGCAAAAGGCATCAAAATGTGCTTAAGAGCATGGCAACTGTTCTGCAAACAAATTTGGATAGGAAAATGACTTAAAATAACATAAAATACAGAAAAATTAAAAAATAATCTGGATCTAGGAGTAGGAGGTTGAGGAGGCGGTGGATGGGAGGATGTGGCGGTGTAGGTTGACGTGGCGGTGTAGGTGGAAGCGGCGGTGAAGGATGAATAGGTAGCCAACACTGATTTGTGTTATTTTTTATTTTTAAATTGGGGTATCCCCCAAAATATTGGGACATATAAGAAAATAAAACAAAGAAAAAGTGCACTTGAGTACAAAAATGGATGGTTGAGGCTGGTATAAATGTCTATTCTGCACAAGGTACGGACAAGTCCTGTGGGATCCATGCCTGGTTCATTTTAATGAACGTAAGCTTGTCCACATTGGCTGCGGCCTGTAATAATGCTCTCTGCCGTACTAAACACACGTTCACACTATACACTGGCTGCAGGGCAGGTCAGCACCTCCAAGGCTGACAAAGCTTTTCCACATTTGTGCCATGCTAACCCTGCCTTCTCAGGGCTGGCGGTGCCCCAGCTGCGTTGGCGACCTCTTCCTCCTCCTCTGCCTTCGCCTTGTGCTTCCACTGTGCCCCCGCTGTCAGGTGGGAATGCTATCATCAGCGTGCGCTTGTAGTCGTGCATCTTCCGATCAGTAACAGATGTTTTCACAAAATTTAGTTCCCTGTCAGCAATGCAGAGCAGGGGTTCCTTCACGGCAAAAGGGGGTTCATGTCACCCAGCAATACAACAGAGGATTTTTAGAGATTTAGGCCCCTGTCACCCAGGCACAGCAGGGGTTCATTCACGGCAAAAGGGGGATCATGTCACCCAGCAATAGAACAGAGGATTTTGAGAGATTTAGGCCCCTGTCAGCAATGCAGAGAAGGGGTTTTTATACGCCAAAAATGGTAAAATGTCACCCGACAATTGAAAATAAGATTTTTTCAATTTAGGGCACTAAAATTCACACTTTTTTGCATTAAAATGGCTCTAAAATAGTCCTTGAAAAGGCTAGAGGGATGTAAAAGGCAGTAAAATGTGCTTAAGAGCATGGCAACTGCTCTGCAAACAAATGTGGATAGGGAAATAACTTAAAATGAAATAAAATAAAATAAAAATTACAAATCATTAACCTGCAACTCAGAGAAGGAGGTGGATATGGAGTCGGAGGTTGAGGAGGCGGTGAATGTGGTGTTGTAGGTGGAGGTAGCAATGGAGGAGGAACAGGTAGCCAACAATGTTTTTTTTTATTTTTTATTGGGTAGGTAGCCCCCAAAATATTGGGACAAATAAAAAAAAGAAAACAAAGAATCATTGCACTTTTTATGAACGTGAGCTTGTCCACGTTGGCTGTGGACAGGCGGCATCGTCTGTCTGTAATGACGCCTCCTGCCGTGCTAAATACACGTTCAGAGAGTACATCAGCTGCAGGGCAGGCCAGTAACTCCAAGGCATACAGGGCAAGCTCTGGCCATGTGGACAATTTGGAGACCCCGAAGTTGAATGGGGCAGAACCATCAGTCAGTACGTGTAGTCGTGTGCACAGGTACTGTTCCACCATGTTGTTAAAATGCTGCCTCCTGCTAACACGCTCCATATCAGCAGTTGGGGCCGGTTGTTGCGACAAGGTGACAAAGCTTTTCCACATGTCGGCCACGCTAACCCTGCCTTCTGAGGTGCTGACGCTGACACAACTGCGTTGGCGACCTCTTCCTCCTCCCCTGCCTTCGCCTTGTGCTTCCACTTGTCCCCCGGCGTCAATCAGGAATGCTCTCAGGAGCGCGTCTACCAGCGTGCGCCTGTAGTCGTGCATCTTTCGATCACGCTCCAGAGAGGGAATTAAGGATGGCACATTGTCTTTGTAATGGGGATCCAGCAGGGTGGCCACCCAGTAGTCAGCACACGTTAAAATGTGGGCAACTCTGCAGTCGTTGCGCAGGCACTGCAACATGTAGTCGCTCATGTGTGCCAGGCTGCCCAGAGGTAAGGACAAGCTGTCTTCTGTGGGAGGCGTATCGTCTGCGTCCTCCGTATCCCCCCAGCCACGCACCAGTGATGGGCCCGAGCTGTGTTGGATGCCACCCCGCTGTGAACATGCTTCATCCCCATCCTCCTCATCCTCCTCATCCTCCTCATCCTCCTCATCCTCCTCATCCTCCTCATCCTCCTCATCCTCCAGTAGTGGGCCCTGGCTGGCCAAATTTGTACCTGGCCTCTGCTGTTGCAAAAATCCTCTTTCTGAGCCACTTCTAAAAGACTGGCCTGAAAGTGTTAGAGATGTGTCACAGTCATTACCTCTGGCTGTGACCTTCTGTCTTTGCTCTCGCAGCAGCTCCGTTCCTGTGTGTTATTTGTGGTTCTTTATGGGTTAACTCCCCTGTGTGTCTATTAGGAGTTAATCCTCTCTGTCTGCTCCTTGGGTGTGGCTTCTCTGCTGCACCCATGGAACCTGTATATAAGGCTGAGGTTTCCTCAGTTCTGGGTCAGCTCTCCTGGTGTGTGTTGTCTTGTCCTGCTCCTGGTTTGTACTCTCTCTCCCATGCTGCTGACCCATGGGATCCGTGTCTGTCTGTCTGTGCTCTGTGGGTTTCCCTACTTGTTCATTGACGTCCTCTTTCCTGTCTTTCTGTTATCTGTTCCGCCAGTTATGTTTTAGTTACTTTGTGTGTATTCATATGTCTCGGTTCAGCAAGCCCTTGCTGCAGCGCGCCTAGCTGCAGAGTGCTATGCGCAAGGCCACACAGTATACCACTGGTGGAGCAAGTCCTTCTCTGCTCATTGTCACTCCTGTTTCCTTGCTATGTACCTCTGCTTGTGTTATTAGTTGCCCTGTTTTGTATTTGCCTGTCTGTTATGTGTGCCTATGTGCCGTCGGTACCTTCTGGTACCTGTTGTCCATTCGTTCCTGCTGTCACTGTCTAGTTCACGCTCCAGAGTGGACCCTGGCAACTTCCTGCGGCAAAGTCTAACCCTACCATCTAGGGCTCTAGTGAATACCAGGAGTTGCTTAGTCACGCCCCTCTGGAGTATTACTAGACAGTGGCGCAGTGGGGGTTTTCTCCCACTGTGCTGACGGTACATAGAGCTCATATTTTGTCTGTGCTGCCTTCCCTGGTTTTTGTTTGTGCAATAAACTCTTATGTGTCTGTACCTGATTTCTGTTTGTTTATTGCTTGACGACGCGGTGGTCTCTCCTGGGACCTTCAACTCGTGACAGATGACCCCTCTTCCTCCTCCTCGTCCTGGGCCACATCCTCTTCCATCAATGCCCTAAGTGTTTTCTCAAGGAGACATAGAAGTGGTATTGTAACGCTGATAACGGCCGAAGTTACGCTGTAGAGCAGACAGCCGAGCGGCGGCAGGATGAGAATGCCGGAAGCGCGCACAGAAGGCCCACACTTTATGCAGCAGCTCTAAAATGTTGGGGTAGTTGTAAATGAATTTCTGCACCACCAAATTCAGCACATGCGCCAGGCAAGGGATGTGCGTCAAACCGGCTAGTCCCAGAGCTGCAATGAGATTTCGCCCATTATCGCACACCACCAGGCCGGGCTTGAGGCTCACTGGCAGCAACTACTCGTCGGTCTGTTGTTCTATACCCCGCCACAACTCCTGCGCGGTGTGGGGCCTTTCCCCCAAACACATCAGTTTCAGAACGGCCTGCTGACGTTTACCCCCGGCTGTGCTGAAGTTGGTGGTGAAGGTCTGTCGCTGACTGAGTGAGGAGGTGGTAGAAGAGGAGGAGGAAGCCGAGTAGGAAGAGGAGGCAACAGGAGGCAAAGAATGATGCCCTGCGATCCTTGGCGGCAGAAGGACGTGCGCCAAACAGCTCTCCGCCTGGGGCCCAGCCGCCACTACATTTACCCAGTGTGCAGTTAGGAAGATATAGCGTCCCTGGCCATGCTTACTGGTCCACGTATATGTGGTTAGGTGGACCTTGCCACAGATGGCGTTGCGCAGTGCACACTTGATTTTATCCAATACTTGGTTGTGCAGGGAGGGCATGGCTCTCCTGGAGAAGTAGTGGCGGCTGGGAAAGACGTACTGTGGAACAGCAAGCGACATGAGCTGTTTGAAGCTGTCCGTCTCCACCAGCCTGAATAACAGCATTTCAAAGGCCAGCAGTTTAGAAATGCTGGCATTCAGGGCCAGGGATCGAGGGTGGCTAGGTGGGAATTTACGCTTTCTCTCAAAGGTTTGTGAGATGGAGAGCTGAACGCTTCCGTGTGACATGGTGGAGATGCTTGGTGACGGAGATAGTGTTGTTGGGGGCACATCCTCTGTTTGCTGGGCGGCAGGTGCCAACATTCCTCCAGAGGCAGAGGAAGAGGCCGAGGCTGCAGCAGAAGAGGGAGCGGGAGGGGCCTGAGACCTTTCTTGGTTTTGAAGGTGCTTACTCCACTGCAGCCCGTGTCTTGCATGTAGATGCCTGGTCATGCAGGTTGTGCTAAGGTCCAGAATTTTAATGCCTCGCTTCAGGCTCTGATAGCACAGCGTGAAAACCACTCGGGTCTTGTCGTCAGCACATTGTGTGAAGTAGTGCCATGCCAGGGAACTCCTTGAAGCTGCCTTTGGTGTGCTCGGTCCCTGTTGACGGTGGCCAGTAGCAGGCAAACTGTTTTGGCGACGGCTGCTCTGCTTTTGCACCCTGCTCCCGCTTTTGCTACGCTGTTGGCTCGGTCTCACCACTGCCTCTTCCTCCGAACTCTGAAAGTCAGTGGCACGACCTTCATTCCATGTGGGGTCTAGGACCTCATCGTCCCCTGCATCGTCTTCCTCCCTGACCTCCTGTTCAGTCTGCACACTGCAGAAAGACGCAGAAGTTGGCACCTGTGTTTCGTCATCATCAGAGACGTGCTGAGGTAGTATTTCCATGTCCTCATTAGGAAACATAAGTGGTTGTGCAACAGTGCATTCTATGTCTTCCACCCCTGGGGAAGGGCTAGGTGGATGCCCTTGGGAAACCCTGCCAGTAGAGTCTTCAAACAGCATAAAAGACTGCTGCATGACTTGAGGCTCAGACAGGTTCCCCGATATGCACGGGTGTGATGTGACAGACTGATGGGCATGGGTTTCAGGCGCCACCTGTGCGCTTTCTGCAGAAGACTGGGTGGGAGTTAATGTGAACGTGCTTTATCCACTGTCGGCCACTCAATTGACTAGCGCCTGAACTTGCTCAGGCCTTACCATCCTTAGAACGGCATTAGGCCCCACCAAATATCGCTGTAGATTCTGGCGGCTACTGGGACCTGAGGTAGTAGGTTCAGTAGGACGTGTAGCTGTTGCAGAACGGCCACGTCCTCTCTCTGCACCAGAGACTCCACCAACACCACCACCACGACCATGACTGCATCCCTTATTAGATGTTTGCCTCATAGTTAGCTTTCACAAAGCAAAGTAAAAAGTGTTTAAGTATGTTAAAAATAATTAACCGCCAATATGAACCCTGATGTAGGGTATTGCGGTATTTGTGGCCTAAATGTGACACTCACTTATGCACGTCTTATCCCAGATGTGCAGTATATTAGAGGTTTTTTTCACCCCAGTAACCAAAAAGCCGTATTTATGGCCTAAATGTGACAGTGACTTTTGCACGTGTATTCACAGATGTGCAGTATATTAGAGAGCTTTTTCACCCTAACCAAAAAGCTGTATTTCTGTCCTAAATGTGACAGTGACTTATGCACGTGTAATCCCAGATGTGCAGTAAATTATAGGGTTTTTTTCACCCCAGTATGCCAAAGCCGTATTTATGGCCAAAATGTGACAGTGACTTATGCACATGTAATCCCAGATGTGCAGTATATTAGAGGCTTTTTTCACCCTAACCAAAAAGCTGTATTTCTGTCCTAAATGTGACAGTGATTTATGCACGTGTAATCCTAGATGTGCAGTATATTAGAGGGTTTTTTCATCCTAACCAAAAAGCTGTATTTCTGTCCTAAATGTGACAGTGACTTATGCTTGTCTAATCTCAGATGTGCAGTATATTAGTGGGTTTTTTCACCCTAAAAAAAAGCTGCATTTCTGTCCTAAATGTGACAGTGGCTTATGCACGTGTAATCACAGATGTGCAGTATATTAGAGGGTTTTTTCATCCTAACCAAAAAGCTGTATTTCTGTCCTAAATGTGACAGTGACTTATGCTTGTCTAATCCCAGATGTGCAGTATATTAGAGGGTTTTTTCCCCCTAAAAAAAAGCTGCATTTCTGTCCTAAATGTGACAGTGGCTTGTGAACGTGTAATCACAGATGTGCAGTATATTAGAGGGTTTTTTCACCCTAACCAAAAAGCTGTATTTCTGTCCTAAATGTGACAGTGATTTATGCACGTGTAATCCCAGATGTGCAGTATATTAGAGTGTTTTTACCCTAACCAAAAAGCTGTATTTTTGTCCTAAATGTGACAGTTACTTATGCACTTGTAATCCCAGATGTGCAGTAAATTAGAGGGTTTTTTCACCCTAGTATGCCAAAGCCGTATTTATGGCCTAAATGTGACAGTGACTTATGCACGTGTAATCACAGATGTGCAGTATATTAGAGGGTTTTTCACCATAACCAAAAAGCTGTATTTCTGTCCTAAATGTGACAGTCACTTATGCACGTGTAATCCCAGATGTGCAGTATATGAGAGGCTTTTTTCACCACATTATGCCAAAGCCGTATTTATGGCCTAAATGTGACAGTCACTTATGCACTTCTAATCCCAGATGTGCAGTATATTAGAGGGTTTTTTCACCCTAACCAAAAAATATGTATTTCTGTCCTAAATGTGACAGTGACTTATGCACGTGTAATCCCAGATGTGCAGAATATTAGAGTTTTTTTTCCCCCTAATCAAAAAGCTGTATTTCTGTCTTAAATGTGACAGTGACTTATGCACGTGTATTCACAGATGTGCAGTATATTAGAGGGCTTTTTAACCCTAACCAAAACGCTTTATTTCTGTCCTAAATGTGACAGTCACTTATGCTTGTCTAATCCCAGATGTGCAGTATATTAGAGGGTTTTTTCACCCTAACCAAAAAGCTGTATTTCTGTCCTAAATCTGACAGTGGCTTATGCACGTGTAATCCCAGATATGCAGTATATTCAAGGGTTTTTTCATCCCAGTATTCCAAAGCCGTATTTATGGCCTAAATGTGACAGTGACTTAATCACGTGTAATCCCAGATGTGCAGTATATTAGAGGGTTTTTTCACCCTAACCAAAAAGCTGTATTTCTGTCCTAAATGTGACAGTGGCTTATGCACGTGTAATCCCAGATATGCAGTATATTCAAGGGTTTTTTCATCCCAGTATTCCAAAGCCGTATTTATGGCCTAAATGTGACAGTGACTTAATCACGTGTTATCCCAGATGTGCAGTATATTAGAGGGTTTTTTCACCCTAACCAAAAAGCTGTATTTCTGTCCTAAATGTGACAGTGGTTTATGCACGTGTAATCCCAGATGTGCAGTACATTAGAGGGTTTTTTCACCCCAGTATGCCAAAGCCTTTTTTATGGCCTAAATGTGACAGTGACTTTTGCACGTGTATTCACAGATGTGCAATATATTAGAGGGCTTTTTCGCTCTAACCAAAAAGCTGTATTTCTGTCCTAAATGTGACAGTCACTTATGCTTGTCTAATATCAGATGTACAATATAGTAGAGGGTTTTTTCACCCTAACCAAAAAGCCATATTTCTGTCCTAAATATGACAGTGATTTATGCACGTGTAATCCCAGATGTGCAGTATATTAGAGGGTTTTTTCACCCCAGTATTCCAAAGCCGTATTTATGGCCAAAATGTGACAGTGATTTATGCACGTGTAATCCCAGATGTGCAGTATATTAGAGGGTTTTTTCTCCCTAACCAAAAAGCTGTATTTCTGTCCTAAATGTGACAGTGACTTATGCTTGTCTAATCCCAGATGTGCAGTATATTAGAGGGTTTTTTCACCCTAACCAAAAAGCTGCATTTCTGTCCTAAATGTGACAGTGGCTTATGCACGTGTAATCCCAGATGTGCAGTATATTCAAGGGTTTTTTCATCCCAGTATGCCAAAGCCGTATTTATGGCCTAAATGTGACAGTGACTTAATCACGTGTAATCACAGATGTGCAGTCTATTAGAGGGTTTTTCACCCTAACCAAAAAGCTGTATTTCTGTCCTAAATGTGACAGTGACTTATGCACGTGTAATCCCAGATGTGCAGTATATGAGAGGCTTTTTTCACCACATTATGCAAAAGCCATATTTATGGCCTAAATGTGAAAGTCACTTATGCACTTCTAATCCCAGATGTGCAGTATATTAGAGTGTTTTTACCCTAACCAAAAAGCTGTATTTCTGTCCTAAATGTGAAAGTGACTTATGCACTTGTAATCCCAGATGTGCAGTATATTAGAGGGTTTTTTCACCCCAGTATGCCAAAGCCGTATTTATGGCCTAAATGTGACAGTGACTTATGCACGTGTAATCACAGATGTGCAGTATATTAGAGGGTTTTTCACCATAACCAAAAAGCTGTATTTCTGTCCTAAATGTGACAGTCACTTATGCATGTGTAATCCCAGATGTGCAGTATATGAGAGGCTTTTTTCACCACATTATGCCAAAGCCGTATTTATGGCCTAAATGTGACAGTCACTTATGCACTTCTAATCCCAGATGTGCAGTATATTAGAGGGTTTTTTCACCCTAACCAAAAAGATGTATTTCTGTCCTAAATGTGACAGTGACTTATGCACGTGTAAACTCAGATGTGCAGAATATTAGAGTTTTTTTTTTTCCCCCTAATCAAAAAGCTGTATTTCTGTCTTAAATGTGACAATGACTTATGCACGTGTATTCACAGATGTGCAGTATATTAGAGGGCTTTTTCACCCTAACCAAAAAGCTTTATTTCTGTCCTAAATGTGACAGTCACTTATGCTTGTCTAATCCCAGATGTGCAGTATATTAGAGGGTTTTTTCACCCTAACCAAAAAGCTGTATTTCTGTCCTAAATGTGACAGTGGCTTATGCACGTGTAATCCCAGATATGCAGTATATTCAAGGGTTTTTTCATCCCAGTATTCCAAAGCCGTATTTATGGCCTAAATGTGACAGTGACTTAATCACGTGTAATCCCAGATGTGCAGTATATTAGAGGGTTTTTTCACCCTAACCAAAAAGCTGTATTTCTGTCCTAAATGTGACAGTGGTTTATGCATGTGTAATCCCAGATGTGCAGTACATTAGAGGGTTTTTTCACCCCAGTATGCCAAAGCCTTTTTTATGGCCTAAATGTGACAGTGACTTTTGCACGTGTATTCACAGATGTGCAGTATATTAGAGGGCTTTTTCTCTCTAACCAAAAAGCTGTATTTCTGTCCTAAATGTGACAGTCACTTATGCTTGTCTAATCCCAGATGTACAATATAGTAGAGGGTTTTTTCACCCTAACCAAAAAGCTATTTTTCTGTCCTAAATATGACAGTGATTTATGCACGTGTAATCCCAGATGTGCAGTATATTAGAGGGTTTATTCACCTCAGTATGCCAAAGCCGTATTTATGGCCAAAATGTGACAGTGATTTATGCAAATGTAATCCCAGATGTGCAGTATATTAAAGGGTTTTTTCTCCCTAACCAAAAAGCTGTATTTCTGTCCTAAATGTGACAGTGATTTATGCTTGTCTAATCCCAGATGTGCAGTATATTAGAGGGTTTTTTCACCCTAACCAAAAAGCTGCATTTCTGTCCTAAATGTGACAGTGGTTTATGCACGTGTAATCCCAGATGTGCAGTATATTCGAGGGTTTTTTCATCCCAGTATGCCAAAGCCGTATTTATGGCCTAAATGTGACAGTGACTTAATCACGTATAATCACAGATGTGCAGTCTATTAGAGGGTTTTTCACCCTAACCAAAAAGCTGTATTTCTGTCCTAAATGTGACAGTGATTTATGCACGTGTAATCCCAGATGTGCAGTATATTAGAGGGTTTTTTCACCCCAGTATGCCAAAGCCGTATTTATGGCCTAAATGTCACAGTGACTTTTGCACGTGTAATCACAGATGTGCAGTATGTTAGAGGGTTTTTTCACCCTAACCAAAAAGCTGTATTTCTGTCCTAAATGTGACAGTCACTTATGCTTGTCTAATCCCAGATGTGCAGTATATTAGTGTTTTTTTTTACCCTAACCAAAAAGCTGTATTTCTGTCCTAAATGTGACAGTGACTTATGCACGTGTAATCCCAGATGTGCAGTATATTAGAGGTTTTTTTCACCCTAACCAAAAAGCTGTATTTCTGTCCTAAATGTGTTAGTGACTTATGCATGTGTAATCCCAGATTTGCAGTATATTAGAGGGTTTTTTCACCCTAACCAAAAAGCTGTATTTCTGTCCTAAATGTGACAGTCACTTATGCTTGTCTAATCCCAGATGTGCAGTATATTAGAGGGTTTTTTCACCCCAGTATGCCAAAGCTGTATTTCTGGACTTGCAGATAGCCTATGCTGGTGCACTATCTTTGCATAAAATGGCTGCCGATCATGTATTGATATTGACTAACGGAAGAAAATAAAGTTCATTTTCAGCAGTAGTTGGCTCAGGGCAGGCTTAAAAAAATTGTGCACTGCACCCACAAAACGCTTTTTCTGTAGATTGCTGAGTACATAAACCAGTTCTTGATAAGATTTCTCCCTGATCTCTCCCTCACAGCAGCTGCAACCTCTCCCTACACTAATCCGAGCAGAGTGACGGGCGGCGCTACGTGACTCCAGCTTAAATAGAGGCTGGGTCACATGCTGCAGTTGGCCAATCCCAGCCATGCCAATAGTAGGCATGGCTGTAATGGCCTTTTGGGGCAAGTAGTATTACGCTTGTTGATTGGCTGCTTAGCAAAAAAATCGCCGAACACCGAACCCGAACTTTTACGTAAATGTTCGGGTTCGGGTGCCAAAAACCCTAAAGTCGGGTTCACTCAACTCTAATTGTGAGCCAAAACCTGTAGTGAAGCCTTCACAGAGATAAGGTATAATGGAAAGATCTGCGCCTGCTCTGTGTTTTGACCCAAACCTGGTTTTGCCTCACAATTATAACTGACCAAATAACTGAAGTGTGAACTTGGCCTAAGACTGCCACGCTTAATGACCCTCAGTTTGTTTTATAATTTTGCCACATTTTCTGAATGATAGATGCAGGCATCATAAATTTGTATTTCATTGTCTATTTTATAAATTAAAAGTTATTTAGTAGTCACTGTCATTCAAATATGGAAGAAAATGTGTGGAAAATTAGAAATAAAGCCTGGATAGTGGTACAAGCTGGCAAAAATACTTAAAGTAGTTGTTTGATACCCCTTTACCAAGTTATTAAATGGGGACCATCTTTTGGAATGTAATCTGTCCAAAGTCGAGAGTGATTACTAAAAGTTTTTCTCACTCTGGAGGATGCAGCAGGTGCATTACGTAGACAGTACATCAAATTCAATGAGTAGTCAGTTGCCAGGTTTACATAAAGATTACAGCTTACTGCTGGAGCCTTTAAATGCAGGACACCCTATAGTTTATCAACATGGGGCCATTCTAACAAAAGAGATTATAAAAATAAAATAAATGTACAGCTCATTCTAATTGAAACCTGATGGGGGGTTTGTTATAGAACTCTACTGGCAAATCTCTCACCCAGTGAAGCATTTTTAGATAGCAAATATAAAAAATAATATGTTTCTAGTGAATGATTTGTTCATTTTCTATGACTGTTGGAAATACAGGTTAAATACATTTGATACAGTATATTAATGCTGAGGACAGAATAAAGCCATTTCTAAAAGAACAAAATGAATTTCAAAAAGACCGTATCATCAAGAACTCAGTGCAGCTGAAAAAACTGGTCATCTCGTCTGAACATTATTTCTATTCTTCCTTTTGGAAAATAGAGAAATGAGACGTTTTGTTCAACCACTACTTTATTTAGATGATGGTAAAACCATTACAAAATCCATGGAAAGTAAAATCCATGAGCACAGGAAAGGGCAGTTAAAATCTAAGTAGAGAAGTGTAAAGGAGTTTTACACTGGTTAAAAGTACAGGGTTATTAACTTTATTGCACACAGTATAAAACACTTTGTACCCCAGATCTTTTTTTATTAGAAAGAACAGAGACTTACAAGATCATTATCAATCATTATGATTGTGGAACATAGATCACGTAATAGGTAGGATCAAAGTTCTGACATTGCAGTTTGTGAAACGAGACTCAGAGAAGGCAATATTGTGTTCTAAAGTCTCAATAAGGAATTCTACATGAACCACATGTAAGAACAGATACACAAATAGGTAACTGTAAGCAGCATGCTAGAGTGTAGAGTGCAGGCTTTGGGTAAAAAAAATTCAGGATAGGTCTGTGAATCACAGGTTGAGATAAATGAATTCCTTCTTAAGAATCAACATTCAACCCAAATATTTCAAAAAGGTAGAGAGAGAGAGAGAGAAAGAGAGAGAGATTTTTTCAGGCATTGAAAGCATTTTCAACTCGATGGTTGGCAGAAAGAGAATATGATATATTGTGCCCGAAGGATTCAGACATTTATGTTTTGGCTGTCAAACAATTGTTCTTTGTCCTTAAGATGGGGTATCTGAAAAACTCGCACTCATTTTTAACAACCCTGTCTGTCTGCTGTAAACCTGGCAACACACTGAGGAAGCAACTGTTTCACCCCAAAGGCCCTATGACAAAACGTAAGAAGAGCAATATTAGGTATGCAGTTCAGTACAGAGAGGAGTGCCAAGGCTTGTACATTGGTAAAACAAAATAGCAGCTACACCAGTGTATGGCCCAACACAGAATAGCCAACACCTGAAGGCAGGACTCTGTGTACAGGTACCTACGTCTTAACGATAAATTATGGTCTTTTTATGATAATGAAGTATGCATCTTAGACACAGGAGAGTTGGATCAAAAGAGGTGTGAAAGAAGCTAGCTATGTTAGAGGGGCATTCCTGTTTTGCAATTTTCAGCATTTGTTGGCAGGAAACAACACATTATCACTCATTAATAATGATTGTTTATTTGAAATTATCAGTTTTTCTGCACTCCATCGCAGTCATGTGACATTTTCCACTGGGTTGGTTCCCTATCCCAAAAACATCACTGTTGTGGCAGACCTAAGGTCAGTCACTTGAGGATCGAGCCAAGTGTTCCAGGTTCCAGACGTCGGCGGAGGAAAACGACAGAAGTAAACACACAGGTTAAAACTCTGCCATGATCCCAAATTGGGAGTGTCCTAGGCCCTTTATTTATACCCATTCCAAGGGTGTAACCTCTTAAAGTATTGACATAATGGTTTACAAATATTCCAACAATGACTTCTGATTGATACACAAATAATCTTCTAAAGGGTTAATTGCTGAGACCATGCTTCTTTAGCAAGAAATGCATACTGGCTAGTTAGCACATATAAAGCTTATCTTATCTTACACACACTTGCTAACTTCTATAGGTTTTAGATTATGTCATCATCGTCATCTTCTTATGGTGCACACAGAAATTTTAACACAAAGTCTCTTTTTAAAATGGCAGACACAGGAAAGCTGGATACTTCTTTAACATTTCCCTCCTCTTGTTTCAATTTCTAAGGGCGCTGAAGCATCTCTTCACATGGTAGATGTTTCCTCTGGAAGCTCCATTGTATCATTTCTGTATCTCTTTTCTAACTACTAAGCCAAAAAATGACACATTAGACAGCCCATATATCACAGAGTATACAGATAAGCTGAATAGACCATGCGATGCAAGCATCGATTCTGGTCTGTCTAGCAGTTGTCATTTTTCCTAAGCATTCATACATTTTATTAAAACCACACAAGGAACACAACCTCAAATTATCTAAGTTGATGTAGGTGCAGCATTATTGTCCCATGCATCATTGTCCATAGTTCTGGATACACCTTGATGTACCTCTTCTGCTCCTGTGTTGGTATCTCTAGGAGCCTGTAGGTCAGCCATACCATTAGGAGCATCAGCAGAAGGCCTAAAAGTTTCTGTATAGCTGTGGTCCTTGGTTGTGGAACCAGGAAGGTAGGCATCATCTTGGACATTGCTGTCCCTTGGTTGGACAGTGCTGTCAATCATGGCGTATCCCTTGAGCAATATGGTGCGGCCTGGAAGTTTAGCCACTTGGAGTAGGCCTGGAATTGCCCGGAAGGTCCACCTCTGTCCTCGTCTGGTCACCACTATGAACACTTCTTTGATGTGAGGCATGGAACGGACATTGCCTTCCTGCCAGATATATGCATAGCCATCCGAACTTCCACTTAGGTCCTACACCTACTTAATACAGAACAGAAAGTGATAAACGCAGTACCAGTGCCTCCTGGGTGATTCCATCTGGGACCACCACTATAGTGTTTCCATGCTTGCAGCATTCTCAAAGTGCTGCATTATTAAGTGCATCTGAGATATTCAGGAGACTAACTTAGAGCTTTTCCATTGTAGCAGAACTTCAGCTGTGTTTTTGGTGGCTACTCAGACACTGTGCTTCAAAACAGGTAAGGAATTTGTTAAGACAGGTTTTTGCTATTGTCTATTTGCAAATGAGCATAGGGTGATTAAGGTGTTCAATTTGTTGTTGAGGGAGGAGCTTTTGTGGGAGTGTGTGTATATATAGCAACATAGTATTAGCTTGCCTAATTATAGCTTGCAGCATTCTTGAAGTGCAGCATTACTAAGTGCATCTGCGATATTCAGGAGATACTCAGGAGGTAATCTGGAGGTGGATACAATCTAAAAAAGTTAGATTTGTTTGTTTAAAATCTTTCCCCTCTTTAAAATGGCAGACCTGGTTCTGTGCAGGAATTGTTGTGCTTTTATTTCAGGTTCCACTCTTCAGAGGTTTGGATGCTGTCTGATCTGTAGACCGCTCTCCATAATGCAGCAGGAAATGCATTTTTGAAATCCGAGATTTGTAAATTAACTGTTAAACAAACTCAGGCTGAGAATGTTGCAATGCCACTGCCACAGAGGCCCTCTAGAAATGGAAGATGGGTTACTGCAGGTTCTGGTAGACTTAGAGTTGTGAATAGAAGACATGTCCCACAGTCTGTGGCTCTCCATAATTCATTTTCAGCACTTTCAGAGCGCAAGAGCAACATGGAGGATGTCTCAGGCACAGTGGGTGAGGAACAATCATCTCCTATGCCTAAAGTATGCAAGACTGCAGCCAAAGACAAAAATGATAAGGTGAGAACTGATAGTAAGCAGCTGTTGGTGGGTGATTCTATCATAAGAGGTGTGAATTTTGAGGAAAATGGTTTTGTGAGATGTCTCCCTGGGGCTATCACTAGCAGGGATAGACGACGGATCCTTAATATTGTTAGGCAAGCAAAGCAGGTGGATGTTATTGTCCATCTTGGGACAAATGATCTGGCTTGCAATGAGGTTTCAAAGGTGAAGGAAGCTTTTCACACACTTGGTAAAGATTTACAGGAGGTTGCATCGACTGTTTGTTTTATTCTCTGCAGTTTTGCCTGTGCATAACCTTCAACATGACAGGAAGATGCACATTAAGGAATTCAATGTATGGCTTGGTGAATGGTGTCTGAACCAAGGGTTTGGCTTTGTGTCTCATGTTAGCTCTTGTTGGAATGGAAAAGAACTGTACAAGAAAGATGGTTTGCATCTTTCTCTCAAGGGAACGAATGTCCTCAGTGAACAGTTCAAAGTATTTGCTAAGGAGCATTTAAACTAGGAAAGGGGGGCAAAAGAATGATAATCCAGCAGTCCGACTGCCCCCCGGAATAATGCCAGAAGATGCCAGTAGCACATAGGTTAAGAAATGACAAGCTCAGAGTCTTGTCTACAAATGTTGGCAGTTTAGGGAATAAGATCAATGAACTTGAGTCTATATAATGGCATCTGAGAATATAGATTTAGTGGCTGTTACTGAGACATGGTTCAATGAGAGTAATGACTGGGATATAACAATACCAGGGTTCTCTCTATATAGGAAAGACAGAGAAGGCAATAAAAGGGGGAGGGGTGGCCCTGTATGTGAAAAATAGCATAAAATCTAATTTAATACAAGTTAGCGAGACCAATTTAGAGTCAGTTTGGGTTACGTTGCAGCTTGATAATCATAAGGTAACCTTGTGTAGGTGTGATATATATAGACCACCTAGCCAAGTCAAAGAATTAGATGATCTACTAGTTGAGGAAATAGCTAAAATGACATTGAAAGGGGAAGATATCATTATGAGAGACTTTAATCTTCCTGATGTAAATTGGAAAACCAAAATAGATAGCTGCCAGGAGTACAGATATTCTAAATTCCCTACTGGGATTATCTCTACAGCAAGTAGTTGAGGAGCCAACCCGGAAGGAGGCCATTTTAGATTTAGTATTTACAAATGGGAATTTGGTATCTGATATTACTGTAGGGAAAAGCTTGGGATCTAGTGATCACCAGTCAGTGTGGTTTACTATAAGTACAGTGAAAAACAAAAGTTTTTTAGATTTTAGAAAAACTGACTTTTCTAAATTAGATTAGTGGTATACGAGTCCTAATCAGATTAGAACGTTTTTAATGGAGTCCAGGAGAAATGGGACTACGTAAAAGTGGCACTATTGAAGGCAACAGATAATTGTATTAGGCTTGTCAGTAAAAGCAAAAAAAAGGAAGAGACCACTTTGGTACTCAGCAGAAGTGGCCAAAATCATTAAAAACTAAAATGGAGCATTTAGTAATTATAAAAACAAAACAAAACTAGGATGACAGGCAAATTTATAAGATTAGGCAGAGAGAGGCCAAGCAAGTTATAAGAGCTTCTAAAGCACAGGCAGAAGAGAAATTAGCTCAGTCAGTGAAAAAAGGCGATAAGACATTCTTTAGATACATAAATGAAAAAAGAAAACTAAAAAAAGGAATTACCAAATTAAAAACAAAAGAAGGAAGGTATATGGAAGAAGATAAAGAACTAGCTGACTGCCTCAATGAATACTTCTGTTCAGTTTTTACAAAGGAAAATGAAGGAAAAGGGCCTCAGTTAGGAAGGATAACTAATGAATCTTTTGATGCATGTGACTTTACAGAGGAAGAGGTTCTAAGTTAGCTGTCTAAAATTAATACAAATAAGTCACAGGGGCCTGATGGGATACACCCAAAACTATTAAAAGGGCTTAGCAGTGAAATAGTAAAACCATTAACAGATTTATTTAACCAATCACTGGTAACAGGAGTCGTCCCAAAAGATTTGAAATTAGCAAATGTTGTGCCCATTCACAAGAAAGGTAGTAGGAAGTAGAGATGGCCTTGCGGTCGTTTCGCAGCGAACTTTGAGTGTTTGCGATTCGCCGAACATGCGAACATATTAAGATATTTGTGCCCGCCATATTCTTTTATATTGTGAAGAACTTTAACCCATGACACATCCATCAGGTGGTACAGGACAGCCAATTGAGACATTTCAGCACATGGACATAACCCCTACCTTATAAATAAACCTGATCTGGCCACCATTTTAAATTTAGTGTTTTGCCAGTGTAGGGAGAGGTTGCTGTGTGGAGCAGGGACAGGCTGTTAGGGACACCAAACGCTATCTAATAGGGCTACAAAAGTCTTTTTAAGGATTGGTATAGGTATGCTATCGATAGGTGTGATACACAGAGGGGTGCGATATACTTATCGGATCTGCAAAACACTTACGAACGTGTGAATGGATTTTCATAGTAACATTATTAAAGGTTACGTTTTATCTTTATGTATATTCTTATGGATTGCTTCCTTGTACAATGTTATAATATACTTTCTATGTTAGAAAGTATATTATAGTGCATTTGTATTGTGCGGCAGTTGGGTGCAGTTCTGCTGCGATACTGCAGGTATATAGAGGGACAAGCGTTATTGGAACAAATAATTTCTACTGGTGTGAGATACCAGTCGTCCCCCAAAAAAACTGATTGAAGTGGGGTGTTATATACCAATATACTTTATTTATAGTGCATTTGGGTACTGTATAGTGCATTTGCGCATGCGTGTACGCGAAAATAATATTGCTGATATTTCGCATTGAAAAAAATAATGAATGGAGATCGCAAATTCGAATAATGCATCTGGTATGTCACTGTCCATGTTGTGGGACTATTTGTGCACTTCTAGTAATTATTTCTTGGCTGAAAATATGAGCTGAAGCTTTTTAAGGTTCGTCTGCCTTTTAAATGAATAGGACCCGCCGCAAACTTGCGGTTTGCAAACATTTGATCGTGTTCGCGAACCGTCCTGGCAGATGTTCGTCCATCACTAGTAGGGATGAATCGGGCAACTATAGACCAATAAGCCTGACATCAATAGTGGGGAAGTTAATGGAAACCATACTTAAGGAGAGGATTGTGGAACATCTAAAATCCCATGGATTGAAAGATGAAAAACAGCATGGGTTTACTTCAGGGAGATCATGTCAAACTAATCTTATAGATTTTTTTGATTGGGTGACTAAAATAATAGATGGTGAAGGTGCAGTAGACATCGCTTATCTAGACTTTAGTAAGGCTTTTGATACTGTCCCACATAGGCTTATCAATAAATTGCAGTCTTTGTGCTTGGACTCCCATATTGTTGAATGGATTAGGCAGTGGCTGAGGGACAGACAACAGAGGGTTGTAGTCAATGGAGTATATTCATACCATGGTCTTGTTACCAGTGGGGTACCTCAGGGATCTGTTCTGGGACCCATATTGTTTAATATCTTTATTAGCGAAATTGCAGAAGGCCTCGATGGTAAGGTGTGTCTTTTTGCTGATGACACAAAGATTTGTAACAGGGTTGATGTTCCTGGAGGGATACACCAAATGAAAAAAGATTTAGGAAAACTAGAGGAATGGTCAAAAATCTGGCAACTAAAATGTAATGTTGATAAGTACAAGATTATGCACCTAGGGCGTAAAAACCCAAGAGCAGAATAAAAAAATCTGTGATACAGTCCTAACCTCAGTATCTGAGGAAAGGGATTTAGGGGTCATTATTTCAGAAGACTTAAAGGTAGGCAGACAATATCATAGAGCAGCAGGAAATGCTAGCAGAATGCTTGGGTGTATAGGGAGAGGCAAAACCAGTAGAAAGAGGGAGGTGCTCATGCCGCTTTACAGAGCACTAGTGAGACCTAATTTGGAGTATTGTGCTCAGTACTGGAGACCATATCTCCAGAAGGATATTGATACTTTGGAGAGAGTTTAGAGAAGAGTAACTAAACTAGTACATGGATTGCAGGATAAAACTTACCAGGAAAGATTAAAGGACCTTAACATGTATAGCTTGGAAGAAAGACGAGTCAGAGGGGATATGATAGAAACTTTTAAATACATAAAGGGATGTGTGACAAACTGCCATTTGCCACTGGGCATTGTAGAAAACTTATGGCTAGCCTCCTGCCCTACGACTATGGCCCCGGGACATATTACCTTCTTCCATACTGAACTTTCAGCTCCAGAGACTAAGTCCCGTTCGAAGATGGGACTTAGTCGTTTTTCTGCATGAAATTGACCGACCGCACAGCCCAAATCTATGGAACTGTTTTGGGCAGGAAATTGTGCTTGCGGTCGGTCATAACGGACTTCCACTAAAATTTTGATCCGCTGGAGGGATTTGTGTGATTTTTGGAAGTATTTATGCTTGATGTATGCTGAGTAGAGTTGAGCGAACACCTGGATGTTCGGGTTCGAGAAGTTCGGCCGAACTTCCCGGAAATGTTCGGGTTCGGGATCCGAACCCGACCCGAACTTCGTCCCGAACCCTAACCCCATTGAAGTCAATAGGGACCCGAACTTTTCGGCACTAAAAAGGCTGTAAAACAGCCCAGGAAATAGCTAGAGGGCTGCAAAAGGCAGCAACATGTAGGTAAATCCCCTGCAAACAAATGTGGATAGGGAAATGAAATAAAATAAAAATAAAAAAAATAAAAATTAACCAATATCATTTGGACAGAAGTCCCATAGCAGAGAATCGGGCTTCACGTCAGCAGAGAATCAGTCTCTTCATGCCATAGCAGAGAATCTGGCTTCATGTCAGCAGAGAATCAGTCTCTTCATGCCATAGCAGAGAATCTGGCTTCATGTCAGCAGAGAATCAGTCTTCATGTCATAGCAGAGAATCAGGCTTCACGTCACCCACCACTGGAACAGGCCACTGTCACATATTTAGGCCCCGGCACCCAGACAGAGGAGAGAGGTCCCGTAACAGAGAATCTGGCTTCATGTCAGCACAGAATCAGTCTTCATGTCATAGCAGAGAATCAGGCTTCACGTCACTCACCACTGGAACAGGCCACTGTCACACATTTAGGCCCTGGCACCCAGACAGAGGAGAGAGGTCCTGTAACAGAGAATCTGGCTTCATGTCAGCACAGAATCAGTCTTCATGTCATAGCAGAGAATCAGGCTTCACGTCACCCACCACTGGAACAGGCCACTGTCACATATTTAGGCCCAGGCAGCCAGGCATAGGAGAGAGGTCCCGTAACAGAGAATGTGGCTTCATGTCAGCACAGAATCAGTCTTCATGTTATAGCAGAGAATCCGGCTTCACGTCACCCACCACTGGAACAGGCCACTGTCACATATTTAGGCCCCGGCACCCAGACAGAGGAGAGGTTCATTCAACTTTGGGTTGCCCCGCAATATAATGGTAAAATGAAAATAAAAATAGGATTGAATGAGGAAGTGCCCTGGATTACAATAATATATGGTTAAGGGGAGGTAGTTAATATCTAATCTGCACAAGGGATGGACAGGTCCTGTGGGATCCATGCCTGGTTCATTTTTATGAACGTCAGCTTGTCCACATTGGCTGTAGACAGGCGGCCGCGTTTGTCTGTAATGACGCCCCCTGCCGTGCTGAATACACGTTCAGACAAAACGCTGGCTGCCGGGCAGGCCAGCACCTCCAAGGCATAAAAGGCTAGCTCTAGCCACGTGGACAATTTGGAGAGAAGTTGAATGGGGCCGAACCATCAGTCAGTACGTGGAGGGGTGTGCACAGGTACTGTTCCACCATGTTAGTGAAATGTTGCCTCCTGCTAACACGTTCCGTATCAGGTGGTGGTGCAGTTAGCTGTGGCGTGGTGACAAAACTTTTCCACATCTCTGCCATGCTAACCCTGCCCTCAGAGGAGCTGGCCGTGACACAGCTGCGTTGGCGACCTCTTGCTCCTCCTCTGCCTTCGCCTTGGGCTTCCACTGGTTCCCCTGTGACATTTGGGAATGCTCTCAGTAGCGCGTCTACCAACGTGCGCTTGTACTCGCGCATCTTCCTATCACGCTCCAGTGTAGGAAGTAAGGTGGGCACATTGTCTTTGTACCGGGGATCCAGCAGGGTGGCAACCCAGTAGTCCGCACACGTTAAAATGTGGGCAACTCTGCTGTCGTTGCGCAGGCACTGCAGCATGTAGTCGCTCATGTGTGCCAGGCTGCCCAGAGGTAAGGACAAGCTGTCCTCTGTGGGAGGCGTATCGTCATCGTCCTGTGTTTCCCCCCAGCCACGCACCAGTGATGGGCCCGAGCTGCTTTGGGTGCCACCCCGCTGTGAACATGCTTCATCCTCATCCTCCTCCACCTCCTCCTCATCCTCGTCCTCCTCGTCCTCCAGTAGTGGGCCCTGTCTGGCCACATTTGTACCTGGCCTCTGGTGTTGCAAAAAACCTCCCTCTGAGTCACTTCGAAGAGACTGGCCTGAAAGTGCTAAAAATGACCCCTCTTCCTCCTCTTCCTCCTGGGCCACCTCCTCTTCCATCATCGCCCTAAGTGTTTTCTCAAGGAGACATAGAAGTGGTATTGTAACGCTGATAACGGTGTCATCGCCACTGGCCATGTTGGTGGAGTACTCGAAACAGCGCAACAGGGCACACAGGTCTCGCATGGAGGCCCAGTCATTGGTGGTGAAGTGGTGCTGTTCCGCAGTGCGACTGACCCGTGAGTGCTGCAGCTGAAACTCCACTATGGCCTGCTGCTGCTCGCACAGTCTGTCCAGCATGTGCAAGGTGGAGTTCCACCTGGTGGGCACGTCGCATATGAGGCGGTGACCGGGAAGGCCGAAGTTACGCTGTAGCGCAGACAGGCGAGCAGCGGCAGGGTGTGAACGCCGGAAGCGCGAACAGACGGCCCGCATTTTATGCAGCAGCTCTGACATGTTGGGGTAGTTGCAAATGAACTTCTGCACCACCAAATTCAGCACATGCGCCAGGCAAGGGATGTGCGTCAAATCAGCTAGTCCCAGAGCTGCAACGAGATTTCGCCCATTATCGCACACCACCAGGCCGGGCTTGAGGCTCACCGGCTGCAACCACTCGTCAGTCTGTTGTTCTATACCCCGCCACAACTCCTGTGCGGTTTGGGGCCTGTCCCCCAAACATATGAGTTTCAGAACGGCCTGCTGACATTTACCCTGGGCTGTGCTGAAGTTGGTGGTGAAGGTGTGTGGCTGACTGGATGAGCAGGTGGAAGAAGAGGAGGAGGAAGCTGAGTAGGAGGAGGAGGAGACAGGAGGCAAAGAATGTTGCCCTGCGATCCTTGGCGGCGGAAGGACGTGCGCCAAACAGCTCTCCGCCTGGGGCCCAGCCGCCACTACATTTACCCAGTGTGCAGTTAGGGAGATATAGCGTCCCTGGCCGTGCTTACTGGTCCACGTATCTGTGGTTAGGTGGACCTTGCCACAGATGGCGTTGCGCAGTGCACACTTGATTTTATCGGACACTTGGTTGTGCAGGGAAGGCACGGCTCTCTTGGAGAAGTAGTGGCGGCTGGGAACAACATACTGTGGGACAGCAAGCGACATGAGCTGTTTGAAGCTGTCTGTGTCCACCAGCCTAAATGACAGCATTTCATAGGCCAGTAGTTTAGAAATGCTGGCATTCAGGGCCAGGGATCAAGGGTGGCTAGGTGAGAATTTATGCTTTCTCTCAAATGTTTGTGAGATGGAGATCTGAACGCTGCCGTGTGACATGGTTGAGATGCTTGGTGACGCAGGTGGTGGTGTTGGTGGTACATCCCATGTTTGCTGGGCGGCAGGTGCCAACGTTCCTCCAGAGGCGGAGGAAGAGGCCGAGGCGGCAGCAGCAGAAGAGGTAGCAGGGGGAGCATGAGTGACTTCCTTGTTTTTAAGGTGTTTACTCCACTGCAGTTCATGCTTTGCATGCAGGTGCCTGGTCATGCAAGTTGTGCTAAGGTTCAGAACGTTAATGCCTCGCTTCAGGCTCTGATGGCACAGTGTGCAAACCACTCAGGTCTTGTCGTCAGCACATTGTTTGAAGAAGTGCAATGCCAGGGAACTCCTTGAAGCTGCCTTTGGGGTGCTCAGTCCCAGATGGCGGCGGTCAGTAGCAGGCGGAGTCTCTTGGCGGCGGGTGTTCTGATTTTGCCCACTGCTCCCTCTTTTGCTACGCTGTTGGCTCGGTCTCACCACTGCCTCTTCCTCCGAACTGTGAAAGTCAGTGGCACGACCTTCATTCCATGTGGGGTCTAGGACCTCATCGTCCCCTGCATCGTCTTCCACCCAGTCTTGATCCCTGACCTCCTGTTCAGTCTGCACACTGCAGAAAGACGCAGAAGTTGGTACCTGTGTTTCGTCATCATCAGAGACGTGCTGAGGTGGTATTCCCATGTCCTCATCATCAGGAAACATAAGTGGTTGTGCGTTAGTGCATTCTATCTCTTCCACCTCTGGGGAAGGGCTAGGTGGATGCCCTTGGGAAACCCTGGCAGCAGAGTCTTCAAACAGCATAAGAGACTGCTGCATAACTTGAGGCTCAGACAGTTTCCCTGATATGCATGGGGGTGATGTGACAGACCGATGGGCTTCGTTTTCATGCGCCATCTGTGCGCTTTCTGCAGAAGACTGGGTGGGAGATAATGTGAACGTGCTGGATGCACTGTCGGCCACCCAATTGACTAATGCCTGTACCTGCTCAGGCCTTACCATCCTTAGAACGGCATTGGGCCCCACTAAATGTCCCTGTAAATTCTGGCGGCTACTGGGACCTGAGGTAGTTGGTACACTAGGACGTGTGGCTGTGGCAGAACGGCCACGTCCTCTCCCAGCACCAGAGGGTCCACTAACACCACCACGACCATGTCCACGTCCGCGTCCGCTTCCCTTACTAGATGTTTTCCTCATTGTTCCCGTTCACCACAATAAGAAAAATATTATTCGGGCCAATGTATTGAATTAAAATTCAGGCCTTTTTTTACAGACACCTAACACTGTCTGGCTATCTATTTAGGTACCGTATTACACTAATACAGGCACATCAGTAATGACAGATTTAGCTGAATATAAATGTGAGGCCTATTCTTTAGGCGCTGTGTGACTGGTATACGTTTAATCACAGAATTAGACTTGTATCTGCACTGTAGCGTGTGTGTTAAGTTTTTCAGAATGACACTATCAGCACCTTGAATCTAATATACCCTTTTTGGGATAGATTTAAAGTAGGCCTGATATAGCAGAAACTACTAATTTTGAGAATGGCAAATTTGGGAATAGTTTTTCAACCCAGAACAAAAACTGTACTTTTACGGTCACTACAAATAATTTGACCAGCTAAAACAGTACTGATTTGGAGGAATATAAATGTCAGGGCTATTTTTTAGGCGCTGTGTGACAGGTATACCTTTAATCACAGAATTAGACTTGTATCTGCACTGTAGCGTGTGTGTTAAGTTTTTCAGAATGACACTATCAGCACCTTGAATCTAATATACCCTTTTTGGGATAGATTTAAAGTAGGCCTGATATAGCAGAAACTACTAATTTTGAGAATGGCAAATTTGGGAATAGTTTTTCAACCCAGAACAAAAACTGTGCTTTTACGGTCACTACAAATAATTTGACCAGCTAAAACAGTACTGATTTGGAGGAATATAAATGTCATGGCTATTTTTTAGGCGCTGTGTGACAGGTTTACCTTTAATCACAGAATTAGACTTGTATCTGCACTGTAGCGTGTGTCTTAAGTTTTTCAGAATGACACTATCAGCACCTTGAATCTAATATACCCTTTTTGGTATAGATTTAAAGTAGGCCTGATATAGCAGAAACTACTAATTTTGAGAATGGCTAATTTGGGAATAGTTTTTCAACCCAGAACAAAAACTGTGCTTTTACGGTCACTACAAATAATTTGACCAGCTAAAACAGTACTGATTTGGAGGAATATAAATGTCAGGCCTATTTTTTAGGCGCTGTGTGACAGGTATACCTTTAATCACAGAATTCGACTTGTATCTGCACTGTAGCGTGTGTCTTAAGTTTTTCAGAATGACACTATCAGCACCTTGAATAGTTTTTCAACCCAGAACAAAAACTGTGCTTTTACGGTCACTACAAATAATTTGACCAGCTAAAACAGTACTGATTTGGAGGAATATAAATGTCATGGCTATTTTTTAGGCGCTGTGTGACAGGTATACCTTTAATCACAGAATTAGACTTCTATCTGCACTGTAGCGTGTGTGTTAAGTTTTTCAGAATGACACTATCAGCACCTTGAATCTAATATACCCTTTTTGGTATAGATTTAAAGTAGGCCTGATATAGCAGAAACTACTAATTTTGAGAATGGCAAATTTGGGAATAGTTTTTCAACCCAGAACAAAAACTGTGCTTTTATGGTCATTAAAAATAACTTGACCAGCTAAAACAGTACTGATTTGGAGGAATAAAAATGTCAGGCCTATTTTTTAGGCGCTGGGTGACAGGCTCAACTTGCCCCTGATGTAGTATATGGGCAAAAATTAACCACACTATTGATGGTTAAATGCACTTGGGTAACACAGGCTCAGCCTGCACCTGATGTAGTATATGGCCAAAAAATAACCACACTATTGATGGTTAAATGCACTTGATGAAAGCTTGACCCTGATGTAGGATATAGCAAAAAATAACCACACTATTGATGGTTAAATGCACTTGGGTGACACAGGCTCAGCCTGCACCTTATGTAGGATATAGCAAAAAATAACCACACTATTGATGGTTAAATGCACTTGGTGGTAGCTTGTGCTGGCGCACCACAAGCCACAAAATGGCCGCCGATCACCCCAGAAAAAAGTGATCTAAAAACGCTCTGGGCAGCCTAAAAAAAGTGAGCAATTCAATATCAGCACTTCAATGATCCACAGCTGGAGATCGATCACTGAATTAAGTCTTTTGGAGGAGTTAATCTGCCTAATCTCGCCCTAACGTCGCAGCAGCAACCTCTCCCTACGCTTGTATCAGCAGAGTGACGTGCAGCGCTACGTGACCCAAGCTTATATAGAGGCTGGGTCACATGCTGCACTGGCCAATCACAGCCATGCCAATAGTAGGCAAGGCTGTGATGGCCTCTTGGGGCAAGTAGTATGACGCTTGTTGATTGGCTGCTGTGCAGCCTTTCAAAAAGCTTCAAGAAAGCAGCGAACACCGAACCCGAACTTTTACGGAAATGTTCGGATTCGGGTCCGGATTCCAAAAATCCTAAAGTTCAACACTAGATGTAGCTGTTCGCACTTGGGAGCCGGGTGACGAAGGGACTTCATCATCATCGGGAGAAGAGGGTGGCAGCTTGCCCATGAGGCAGCAGTGGAGCCATCAAGTTGCTGACGTGCAGCGCTACGTGACCCAAGCTTATATAGAGGCTGGGTCACATGCTGCACTGGCCAATCACAGCCATGCCAATAGTAGGCAAGGCTGTGATGGCCTCTTGGGGCAAGTAGTATGACGCTTGTTGATTGGCTGCTTTGCAGCCTTTTAAAAAGCGCCAAGAAAGCGCCGAACACCGAACCCGAACCCGAACTTTTACGAAAATGTTCGGGTTCGGGTCCGTGTCACGGACACCCCAAAATTCGGTACGAACCCAAACTATACAGTTCGGGTTTGCTCATCCCTAATGCTGAGTTTAAATATGTAATTTTTTTGGAGATGGAATGTATGGTTTTAAAGTTACAGTGTATGTTTAAAAACTGTATTTTTACTGTCTGTGATAGTTATGTTAATCCATAATTATATCCCAGACAGCAGGGAGGATTTTGTGTATTTGGGTGGTAATTCCTGCCCTATTGTTCCCACATGTGTATTCGTGATTTCCCTTTGTCCTGAGAGATAATTGAATTGCTCTTCGGGTGTCTCCAGGGCAGAGAGGAGGAAACCATGATGCATTGTGGGGACCTGCATAAATACGGGCGGGTAGCCCTCAATAAAGAGTCAGTTCAGTTCAGTTCATGTTTTTCTAACCCTTCAAAACGCAGCCTTGTCTCGTTATTGGAGGGAATTGCTGTGTCACGCTGGGGATTGCTATGCTCTGCATATTCCCTGGAGGAGAGATCTTTCCCACACGGTCCTGAATGCTGGAGGTTCATTCAGGGTGGAAGGAAGACGGCGCGGCTCCAGTTAAGCTACGGCGGTTGTGGAGTCTGCGGTGGTTGTGGTGTCCAGTGCGGTGCTTGTGGTCCTCGGCGCAAGCTAGGAAGCGTCCATTAACGGAAGCAGATCCGTTACAGGAATCAACAAGGTAAAAGAGGAGAGAATATTTAAAAGAAGAAAAACTGCTACAAGAGGACATAGTTTTAAATTAGAGGGGCAAAGGTTTAAAAGTAATATCAGGAAGTATTACTTTACTGAGAGAGTAGTGGATGCATAGAATAGCCTTCCTGGTAGCTGCAAATACAGTGAAGGAGTTTAAGCATGCATGGGATAGGCATAAGGCCATTCTTCATATAAGATAGTGCCAAGGGCTATTCATAGTATTCAGTATATTGGGCACAAATCAGTGTTGGCTACCTATTCCTCCTTCACCATCGCTTCCACCTACACCTCCACGTCAACCTACACCGCCACATCCACCCATCCACCGCCTCCTCAACCTCCTACTCCTAGATCCAGATTTAATTTTTTTATTTTTCTGTATTTTATGTTATTTTAAGTCATTTCCCTATCACCATTTGTTTGCAGAACAATTGCCATGCTCTTAAGCATATTTTGATGCCTTTTGTAGCCCTATAGCCCTTTCCAGGACTATTTTAGAGCCATTTTAGTGGCCAAAAGTTCGGGTCCCCATTGACTTCAATGGGGTTCGGGTTCGGGATCAAGTTGGGTCAAGTTCGGGTCCCGAACCCGAACTTTTTTTCAAGTTCGGCCGAACCTGCCGAACCCGAACATCCAGGTGTACGCTCAACTCTATTTAAAAGTAATATCAGGAAGTATTACTTTACTGATAGAGTTGTGGATGCACGGAATAGCCTTCCTGCAGAGGTGGTAGCTGCAAATACAGTGAAGGAGTTTAGGCATACATGGGATAGTCATAAGGCCATCATTCATATAAGATAGGGCCAATGGCTATTCATAGTATTCAGTATATTGGGCAGACTAGATGGGCCAAATGGTTCTTATCTGCCGACACATTCTAACATATCTTGGCCTAACTCAGCAGGACAGGCCGTAGCAGGTAATGTGATGTGACAAATGGCCCAAAGATAACTCATCATGATCAGGACAGACAGTAGCAGTATCAGCAGCAGGTAGATAGTAATGGTGAAGTATAAGGCCTACACATTACTCTGAAGGATCAGGATAATAGCAGAAATCATTGGTAACGGTGGAGTATAAGGACTACACATAACTCTGAAGGATCAGGACAAGATCAGCAGGCAGATGGTAAGTTAACATTGTATTATAAGGCCTACACATAGCTTGGCATAACTCAGCAGGAACAGACAGCGGCATGTTCTTAGTTTGCAGCAGGAAAGTGTTCACACGAATGGTGCCGCGGCAGACCGATTAAATAACTTTCAAAAAATTATACAACCCCAATTACAGCATGATGTTCTTCGCTTACATAAAGAGTGTTCTCCCAGTAATAAAAAATTCAATATTTTCAACATAAATTTTTAAAAGTTTATAAATTTTTTAAATATTGTAAAGGCCAATATAACATAGTACAATATATCAGATATCAAAAAACAAATGCCCCTTAAGTTATGTCATAAAATGAGTGTTTATTTCACATTAATTAACATTTTTGTAAACACAATGGGACCTTTCTCAAGTAGTAGTGACCAAACCTAATAGTTCCAAGTACAAGTCTAAATACCAAATGTGTAGAATAAAAAAAAAATATATATATATTAAGTGCATCAATCAAATTTTACCTGATAATAAAATTATATTTAAAAAAAAGATACTTAATTTTTTTATTTTCTTATTCAAGTATCCATACAGTGAACAGATTATTAACCTCAATAACACTGTTGAATAGTAACATTGGCTTAAAATTCTATTAGTGATAATTTTAACAAATATTGTAAAAATCAAATGTGTCATAAAAAAAAAAATCATTTCAAATAAATTAAAAAAACTGAGTTGGCAAAGAACTAACCAGCATGAATCAGCTATAGCGTCCTGTTTGGTTAACTGTGCATGTCGGAGCATAGCTTCCTCCGTAAAGACATAAACATGTGATGCAATGAGTAGAATCACTCACAAAATGGTGACATGGGTTCAAGAATATTATACAGTCAGCAGTTTATACAGCAAGTATTAAATCTGGGTTTATATTAAATTAGCATGTGCAAATAAATATTACATAATTGTCAAGAAGTAACATTAAATATAAAAGTATTTACCTATATATACATGTGGCAATAACGCTCAATTCCATAAAACGGATTACCACACGGATGAGTATAACGCCAGTCACACCCAACCATGTAGAGAGGTCTACACAGAAGTCAGGCATCCTTTCCAGGAAAACAGACAACACATGTTTGAACCTAAGTCCATATATAAATAATAAATAAAATAAAATAAAAAACTTTTATTAGGTTTATCAATCAGTCCTGTACAATGTTAAGTGCACAAAACCTTTTGACAAGGGAAGCCAACATGCAGTTCCCACCTTGCTACAGTAAGAACCACAACAGGGACGCCAAAAACCCAATTAAAGCAAAATTAAAACTTATAAACGGAAATAAAAAAAGTTATTAAAAGGTTTATGAATATATATTAAAAATATAATTCTTGACAATATAAGATAAATTGTGCACATGCGCAAATATTAAACATGCACACCAGTTTATGAGAAATATAATACTCAATACTTGTCATAGTACAAGGGCGAATAAGTGGTCCATGCTCGTTGTCCTCAGCATGATCTAGACAGAAAACATCAACAGTTAATTATTAACACTTTACTATAATGCAGACACATAACTTGGCAGTATTAGGCCAGACAGTAGCAGTTAAATAGTAACGCAACAGTAGAAGGTATTCAAATCGAAGGATCATGACAGATAGCAGCATGTAAATTGAAAATCTGTTGCTCGCCTCAACTCTGCAGGATCAGGACAGACCAAAGCAGGTGAATGGTAACACCATAGTAAAAGGTCTACACCAAGCTCGCCTAACCCTGCAGGACAGGCAGCATCAGAATTTAAAGGTAATGTTGTAGTTTAAGGCCTAAACTTAACTCAGCATGTTCAGGACAGACAGCTGCAGCAGCAACAGGACGGAAGATGGAAACGGTTGAGTATAAGGCCTACACATAACTTGGCATAACTCTGCAGGACAGGTAGCTTCATAATTTAAAGGTAACGTTGTAGTATAAAGAGTAAACATAACTCAGCATGTTCAGGACAGACAGAGGCAGCATCAACAGGATGGAAGATGGAAACGGTTGAGTATAAGACCTGCACATAGCTCGGCATAATTCAGAAGGACGACAGGCAGTAGCATCATAAAGGATAATGTTGTAGTATAAGGCCTAAACATAACTCATCATGATCAAGACAGACAGCAGCAGCATCAATAGGATGGAAGTTGGAAATGGTCGAGTATAAGGCCTACACATAACTCAGCATAACTCTGCAGTACAGGCAGCATCATAATTTAAAGGTAACGTTGTAGTATAAAGAGTAAACATAACTCAGCATGTTCAGGACAGACAGCAGCAGCATCAACAGGATGGAAGTTGGAAATGGTCTAGTATAAGGCCTACACATAACTCGGCATAACTCTGCAGGATATGCAGCATTTAAAGTTAATGTGGTTGTATAAAGACTAAACATAACTCAGCATGATCAGGACAGACATCAGCAGCATCAACAGGATGGAAGATGGAAACTGTTGAGTATAAGGCCTAAACATAACTCTGAATAACTCAGCAGGACAGGCAGCAGCAGGCTCAAAGTGGGCAGCAGGAATGTGTTCCCAGGAATGGGCCCCCACCAGACCAGGGTAACACCATAAATAAAATAAGACACCTCTGAAAACAGCAGCTTCAGATTGGGCAGCAGGAATGTGTTCCCAGGAATGGACCCCCACCAGACCAGGGCAACACCATAACTAAAATAAGACATCTCAGACAGCAGCAGGTTCTAAGTGGGCAGCAGAAATGTGTTCCCAGGAATGGGCCCCCACCAGACCAGGGCAACACAATAACTAAACTAAGACACCTCTGAAAACAGCAGCTTCAGATTGGGCAGCAGTAATGTGTTCCCAGGAATGGACCCCCACCAGACCAGGGCAACACCATACCTAAAATAAGAGACCTCTGAAAACAGCAGCTTCAGATTGGGCAGCAGGAATGTGTTTCCAGGAATGGGCCCCCACCAGACCAGGGCAACAACATAACTAAAATAATACACCTCTGACAGCAGCAGGTACTAAGTGTGCAGCAGGAATGTGGTAACATGCATACTAATTGCAATATTTAACATTGTAAAATGCTTATTTACATTATTTTTAAATTTTGCTACCACACCAAAAATTTGTACTAAATTAAGTAGACACGCCGCATGCATCGGTCTGCTATAGTTTTTCATATCACGCATATCGAGTCAGTAGCAGAACACTGCGGTTGCACAGCCAGCCTAACCGTGGCAGTGGTAGTGGCGATCATCACCGCACACACGCACCTTCGACGATGGGAAGGTGAACTAATCCCGGCGCCTGAGCCGGGGACACTTCAAGACCCTGGCCGAGGAAAGCTGGCTCATCACTGTCTTCTGTGCTCAGACGGGCACAGAACAGATAGGTCCTGCCGTGGGCCGGAGCCCAACGTGTGTGCAGGGATGATCGTGTATGGGTGGGGAGAGCGGCGGTACCCATTACTCTTCACAGACAAAAGGAGGATGAGATAGCCGCTGATAAATACCGCCACTCTTACTGTCCTCTGGCTTGGAGGATACATCACACGGTTAGACTCCATTCACACGTCCGCAAAATGTGTCCGCATCCTTTCCGCAATTTTGCGGAAAGGGTGCGGACCCATTCATTCTCTATGGGGACGGAACATGCTGTCCGCATCCACATTTGCGGATCCGCACTTCCGCATCCGTGCTTCCGTTTCCGCAAAAAAATAGAACATGTCCTATTCTTGTCCGCAAATGCGGACAAGAACAGGCATATTCTATTATGTCGGCAATGTGCGGTCCGCAAAATGCGGAACACACATTGCCGCTTTCCGTGTTTTGCGGATCCGTGTCTCCGTGTATCCGCAAAACACATTGCGGACGTGTGAATGGAGCCTTAGGCTGGCTGTGCAACCACAGTGTTCTGCTACTGACTCGAAGTACCTGATTTGAAAAATGATAGCAGACCGGTGCGTGCAGCGTGTGTATTGCTGTGTGCCAATTACATTAATTAAATTAATAAATTCATATTTTTTAGACTAAAAAATTATCTATATAGAAAATAATCTATAGATAAATAAATGTAATAAAATAACAACCATTCAATAAATTCTAAAATTAATCGACATATAAACGATACCTCAAAGTAATCATTACATAAATATGAAAATAAATAAAGATAAAATCTAATATTTAAAATAGTTTGAACTTCCTAAAGTTTATATGATATTAAAAAAATACATGATTATAGAATTTACTAAATTAAAAATATAAAAATAATTAGATTAAAAATGTCTAACCTATATCAATCAATTAATGTAGAATTACATGATTTAAATAACTAATGATACAACTATATAAAAACATTCTAACATAAATATATTTTAAATAACAGCAATAAATAAAAAAACTAAAATAATTATATACATCAATAAATACATTTAATAATTCATAATTAAACAAATAAATCATTAATAATAGACAAAATAAAAAAAAATCTTAATTAAAAATGTTAAATTAACCCCTTCAAGACCAAGCTAGTTTTTACCTTAAGAACCAGGCCATTTTTAACAAATCTGACATGTGTCACTTTATGTGGTAATAACTTTAAAACGCTTTTACTTATCCAGGCCATTCTGAGATTGTTTTCTCGTCGCATATTGTACTTCATGACAGTGGTAAAATTGTGTCAACAAATTTCAATTTTAATTTATAAAAAAATACCAAACTTACAAAAAATTTGGAAAAATTAGCAAATTTCAATTTCTTTACTTTTATAATAGACAGTAATACCTCCAAAAATAGTTATTACTTTACATTTTCCATATGTCTACTTCATGTTTGGATCATTTTGTGAATGACATTTTATATTTTGGGGACTTTAGAAGGCTTTGAAATTTAGAAGCAAATCTTGAAATTTTTCCAAAAATTTCCAAAACCCACTTTTTAAGGACCAGTTCAGGTCTAAAGTCACTTTGTGAGGCTTACATAATAGAAACCACCCAAAAATGACCCCATTTTAGAAACTACACCCCTCAAGGTACTCAAAACTGATTTTACAAACATTGTTAACCCTTTAGGTGTTCCACAAGAATTAAAGGAAAATGGAGATGAAATTTCAGAATTTCACTTTTTTGGCAGATTTTCCATTTTAATAAATCTTTTCCATTAACAAAGCAAGGCTAAACAGCCAAACAAAACACAATATTTATTACCATGATTCTGTAGTTTACAGAAACACCCCATTTGTGATCGTAAACTGCTGTACAGGCACATGGCAGGGCGCAGAATGAAAGGAATGCCAAATGTTTTTTGGAGGGCCATGCACATTTGAAAAACCCCTGTTGCACTCCTAGAGTAGTAACTCCAAAAATGACCCCATTTTGGAAACTACCGGATAAGGTGGCAGTTTTGCTGGTACTATTTTAGGGTACACATGATTTTTGTTTGCTCTATATTACACTTTTTGTGAGGCAAGGTAACAAAAAATAGCTGTTTTGGCACCATTTTTATTTTTTGTTATTAACAATGTTCATCTGACAGGTTAGATCATGAGCTATTTTTATAGAGCAGGTTGTTTAGGATGTGACAATACCAAATATGACTACTTGTTGTGGTTGTTTGTTTCCGTTTTACATAATAAAGCATTTTAAAAAAATGATTTTTTAGAGTCTCCATATTCTGAAATCCATATTTTTTTTATATTTTTGGGCGACTGTCTTATGTAGGGTCTCATTTTTTGCGGGATGAATTTTATTGGTATAATTTTGGAGTGTTTGACTTTTTGATCACTTGATATTACACTTTTTGTGATGTAAGGTGACAAAAAATGGCTTTGACACGATTATCATTATTATTATTTTTTTTATTTTTTTACGGTGTTCACCTGAGAGGTTTGTTCATATTATATTGTTATACAGCAGGTGATTACGGACACAGCGATACCTAATATGTATACTTTTTTTATTTATTAAAGTTTTACACAATAACAGCATTTTTGAAACAAAGAAAATCATGTTTTATTGTCTCCATATTCTGAGAGCCATAGTTTTTTTATTTTTTCGGCGATTGTCTTAAATAGGGTCTCATTTTTTGCGGGATGAGATGACGGTTTGATTGGTATGCTTTTGGGGTGCTAATGACTTTTTGATCGCTTGGTATTATACTGTTTGTGATGTAAGTTGACAAAAAATGGCTTTTTTACACAGTTTTTTTTTTTTTTTTTTTTTACAGTGTTCCCCTGAGGGGTTAACTCATGTGATATTTTTATAGAGCCGGTCGTTACGGATGTGGAAGTACCTAATATGTCTACTTTTTTTTATTTATTAAAGTTTTATACAATAATATTTTTTAAACCAAAAAAAATCATGTTTTGGTGTCTACATAGTCTGAGAGCTATAGTTATTTTTTTTTTGGGCGATTGTTTTAGGTAGCTGCTCATTTGTTGCGGAAAGAGGTGACGTTACATTGATACTATTTTGGTGGCGAAACGCCTTTTTGATCGCTTGGTGATGCACTTTTAGTGATGTAACGCAGCGATATGTAATATGTCTACTTTTCTTTTTGTTCCCTATTTTTTCCAATTTTTTTTTTACTTTATTTTGGAAAAAAGAAGATTTTTTTTTACTTGAAAGTTAAATTTTTTAATTTAATATTTTTTTTTTTTTACTTTATTTAACTTTTTATATTTGTCCCACTTTGGGACTTCACCTTTTCAGGGTTTTATCCCTGTTTCAATTCAGTACAATACATTCTGTATTGTACTGAATTGAACTGTCAGCCTCTCACACAGTGAGAGGCTGACAGTTGCCTAGGAGACTCAGCACTCAGGTTGGATCTCCTGGGCTTCCGTAGGCTGGCAGCTCCGATGCCTGTGTAAGGCAACGGGGCTGCCATGGCAACCATCGACCCCCTGCCAGCGGAGTGCGGGAGGGCGATGGAGTCAGAGGGAGCCCCCTCCCTCTGTATACCCCGTACGTGCGGCGGTCAGCACTGCACGTGAAAGGGCCCGTGGATGCAGCAGGGGCCCGGCTATCAGTAACAGCCGGGCCCGTGCTGCGGATCGGGCGGGTGCAGCTCCTGCACCCGCCCGATCCCATCACGTTCATGCACGTGAGGATGCGGCAGAGATCCGAATTCGCTAACATACATGTACATGAGGATGCGGGATGGAGTTAATACATAATTAAATAGATCAATAAACAATAAAAAAAAAAACTGAGTTTAGGAGGGAGAGACAAGGAGAGGGATGGACAAGGGAGTCTTCAACAGCCTGAACCGACAGCAGGGGGCCAAGAAGTCACTGCCGATCCAGGACTAGTTCATTTTGATGAATGTAAGTCTGTCCATGGAGTCAGTGGACAGACGGGTCCGCTTGTCGGTGACCACCCCACCTGCCATGCTGAATGTCCGCTCAGACAGTACGCTGGATTGGGGGCAAGATAGTAACTCCAGCGTACACTGAGCAAGCTCACGGCAGGTGTCCAGCCTGGCAACCCAGTACTCCATGGGGTCGTTGGTGCTCATGCTGTCGGAAGCACCAACCCCATGTAGTTTGCCACCATGCAGGCCAGCCACTGGTGGTGCCTGCTGCTGCTGCTACTGGGTCACGCAGACTGGTAGAAGGACCTCATCTCACCCATAAGGTCACCTGCTTGGCTGGTGCTGCTGGGGCCAGCCACCTGCTGTGTGAGATGGGCGGGGAGAACTGGAGCGTGAGGCCAAGGGTTTGCCTGTGCCTGCTCCAGCCGCTTGATCAGACAGGCCCGCAGTTGATCCATCCGGGCTTGTCTATGGCTGGCTGGGATGAACTGCTCCAGTTTTCCCTTGCAGCGAGGGTCTAAAAGGGTGGCCAACCAATTATCTTCCCTCTCCTTTATTTTTCTGATCCAGGGATCCCTCCTGAGGCATCGCAGCATGTGGGCAGCCATAGGGAAGAGGACAGCCCGCTGTGACTGTTCATGGCTGCCCGAGACCATGACCTCTTGGTCCTCCTGCTGCTGTTGCTGCTGCTCCCGGTGCGAGCTGCCCCACCCCTGGACTAATGGTGCCCTCAGAAGTGGCTCTCCCTCCTGACCAGGCCCAGACTCCTGGATGTTGACAAATTATTCCTCCTCCTCCTCCTCGTCCCGGGCCTGGTCCTGGTGGATCATTATTGCCTCTTCTTGCTCCACCAAGGCACTCTCCCCAGCCTCGAGCAGGCGATCTAGTGTCCTGTCCAGCAGGAACACTATAGGGAGCACGTCATTGAGACCGAAATGCTCCCGCTGACCATCTTGGTCACCTGCTCAAATGGGGCCAACACGTGGCAGACCTGCTGTATCTGCCCCCACTCCACATTAGTGATGTAGAGGAGTGGGTGTGATGGCTCTGGAGTGCTTAGATCCTGCAGGTTTTCCCTCACCGCCCGTCGCTGCTCTCACAACCTCTCCAGCATGTAGAGGGTAGAGTTCCACCACGTCACACTGTCCACAATCAGCCTGTGAGGGGGCAGGCTGTTGTCCTGCTGCAGTTTTGACAGGGACGCGGCAGCGGTTGGGGAGCGTCAGAAGTGGCTGGTAATCTTCCGTACCCTTGACACAATGTCACTTAACCCTTGGTATGTGCTTAGGAACTTCTGTACAACAAGGTTGAGGACATGTGCCATGCAGGGCACGTGTGTGAGACTGCCAGCATGGAGGGCGGCGAGTAGGTTGCTGCCGTTGTCACAGACTACCATACCTGCCTCTAGTCTGCGGGGTGTTGGCCACTTCTGGACCTAAGCCTGTAGTGCAGCCAGAACATCAGGTTCAGTGTGTCTCCGTTCCCCTAAGCTCACAAGCTGGTGCACGGCCTGGCAGCGGACCTGCCCCACACTTGCGTAGCTAAGGGGACGCTTTCTGGATGGCTCAGCTGCCGTGGAGACAGTGGCTTGAAGGGGGAGAGCAGCAGTTCTCCCCTGGACACCCCGGGGCGGCACCACAAAGTCAGATGCCGCTGATTTCTCCCCGGCGCCTCGGAGGGACACCCAATGGCCAGTAAAACTTATGTATCGTCCCTGCCCATGTCTGCTAGTCCAAGCATCCATTGTCAGATGCACCCTGTTGCTGACAGCATGATCCAGCGACAGGGATACATTCTGCACAATGTGCTTGTGTAGGGCAGGGACGCCGATCCTGGCAAATAAATGGCGGCTGGGGACACGCCATCTGGGTTGTGCCTGCTCAAACATATGCCTGAATGGATTGCTGTCCACAAGAGTGAAGGGCAGCAGATGTTGGGCGATAACCTTTGCCAGGAGCCCATTGAGTGAACGCATGCATCGGGCGCGGTACGTTTAAAAGCATCGGCAACAGACAGCTGGCGCCGGATGGCACTGTAGGACATAGAGGAGGGTGCGGTGGAGGAAAGGGAGCGGGCGAGTGGGAATGTCTTGTTGGAAGTGGTTGGGGTAGCTGCAGGACAGTGGCAGGAGCTGCTGTCCCCTGCACACTGCTGGTGGCACTGCTGCTACGACCACGCTGCATCTGTTCCCACTCCCGCCAGTGGTTGACTCTCATGTTCTGGGTGAGGGCAATGGTACACAGCCGAGCCACAGACCTCCCTCTCCTCACCCTGGCATGGCACAGCTTACAAATGCCAATTGTGACATTATATGCTGTCAGGGTGAAGTAAGCCCAAACAGGCGACTTACGCACCGACTTCCTGTGAGATGGGGTGGTGCTGACTTGCGTCTGTTCGGGCTCGGTGTGCACAGATGATGCTGGCTTCTGATGCCTCCTACTGCCATTACCAGTGGAGCCCTTGACGCTGGGATCCCTGGCATCCTGTCGCACCGTTTGCCTCGGGTGCCTACCTTCCTCCTCATCAGTGCTGCTGATGCCTGACAAGGGAGGTGGCACCCATTCTCGTTCACCCTCCTCTTCGTCGCCCGATATGTCAGACCCACGGCCAACCAGTGGTGAACTGAGGGGAACAGCAGACGTGGAGCCCCTGACCTGGCTCCTCTGTCCCTTCGCTGACGCCTGGGTCTGACTAGGTACAGGGTTTTGCTGGCTGAAACCACCCGCACCTGTTGGAAGGGATGTCACTGGGGTACATACAGGCAGTACCCCCTCCACCTCCTCTTCCATCCCTTCCAAAAGGTCCTGACCATGAGGACTGAACTGCAATTCTGCATCCTGCATTACCTCCCCCAAGATGTCCTTCTCACTGTCACTTTCAAACAGGAGCAGGGAACATTCTTGGGGGCTGGGGGTTGGTCTTATAGGAGACGAACTGCTGCTGCTGCTCGGAGCCGGGGCAGAGGACTCCGTGGCACTGGCTTGTGCCACGAGAGACACTACTTCCTCGGAATCCTGAGAATTAAATTATAATTAAGGAATTAGGGAAAAACTTTATTGGAATGGGGACTGTGGAGCAATAATTAAAACAAAAATTATATAGAAGCAATAACAGTAAAACCTTTTTTTGTTTTTTGTTTTTTATTTAACTAACAAAAGACGCAGACACTGACGCAGACACTACACCAACTATACAGTAAAAAACTAACACTAAAACTAATAAACTTTTTTTTTTATTTTTTTTTATTTAATTAACAAAAGACGCAGACACTACACCAACTAAACAGTAAAAAACTCACAATAAAACTAATAAACTTTTTTTTTTTCTTTTTTTTATAACAGAAAATGTAGATAACAACACAGACACTACACCAACTAAACAGTAAGAAACTAACACTAATAAACTTTTTTTTTATTACACAGACACTAAACTAAAACACTAAAACACACCTAAAGCCTACACTATACTATACCTAACCTACAACCTGCACTTGAAGCTATCAGCTACACTATTCACTATTAACCTAAACTATCTCACACTAATTAAATGAATATATTTTAGCTAACTATACCCTACACTACACCCTGCACTAGAAACTATTCCCTAACCTATACTATTTCACACTAACTAAACGGATTATATATTTCACGTAACTAACACTAAACTATAACCTATCTGCTACACTAACATACCCTATATAACACTATCAGTTCCCTATCAATTAGATTTTGGATTTGCTTTTAAAAAAGCACAGCATAGGACAGTATTCAGCTCCTCTCACAATCAACACCACATGAAACTGCACAAAATGGCTGCTGTGAAAAAATCTTATATAGTAAGGGGTGGGAAACTTTCTTATTGGTTGCTAGGGATGTTGCTAACCTCTTTGACTCCTTCTCATTGGCCCACAAGCTAAAAGAAGGGAGGGATTAGTGTCCTCTAGAAGTGCTGATATTCGCATCGCAAATATATTCGCGTTACAAATATTAGCGCTTCAATCACTTACTCATCAATCTAAGTAAGATTGGAGCCTTAGGACTTTTGGGACACAATTAAGAAACAGGGAGGGATGATTACATTACTTTACACAGTACTGATCATTGTAATGTGTACTGTGGAAAAAAATAAAATAAATTGAATATCCGTAAAATTAATATTTCGATATTCTACATATTCCCGAAAATGGTGCTATAAATGCTAAGCTCTTTGCCTCTCTCTTCCGGTATAAGTGCCGATATTCGCATCGCAAATATATTCGCATTACGAAGATTCGCGCTTCAATCACTTACTCGTCAATGTAAGTAAGATTGGAGTCTTAGGACTTTTGGGACACAATCAAGAAACAGGGAGGGATGATGACATTATTTTACACAGTACAGATCATTGTAATGTGTACTGTGGAAAAGAAAAAAAAAAATCGAATATTTGTAAAACAAATATTTTGATATTCTACATATTCGCGAAAAAATGGTTCTATAAATGCTAAGCTCTTTGACTCTCTCTCAGGCCTCATGCACACGACCGTTGTGTGCACCCGTGGCCATTGTGCCGTTTTCCGTTTTTTTTCGCGGACCTATTGACTTTCAATGGGTCCGTGGAAAAATCGGAAAATGCACCGTTTTGCAGCCGCATCCGTGATCCGTGCTTCCTGGCCGTGAAAAAAATATGACCTGTCCTATTTTTTTCACGGCCAACGGTTCACGTACCCATTCAAGTCAATAGGTCCGTGAAAGAACACGGATGCACACAAGATTGGCATCCGTGTCCGTGATCCGTGGCCGTAGGTTAGTTTTTCTACAGACGGATCCGAAGATCCGTCTGCATAAAAGCTTTTTCATAGCTGAGTTTTCACTTCGTGAAAACTCATAACCGACAGTATATTCTAACACAGAGGCGTTCCCATGGTGATAGGGACGCTTCAGGTTAGAATATACTAACAGAACTGTGTACATGACTGCCCCCTGCTGCCTGGAAGGTGCTGCCAGGCAGCAGGGGGCAGCCCCCCCCCTGTAGTTAACTCATTGGTGGCCAGTGCGGCCGGCCCCCCTCCCTCCCATGTAGTTAACTCGTTGGTGGCCAGTGGGCCCCCCCCTCCCTCCCCTGTAGTTAACTCGTTGGTGGCCAGTGGGCCCCCCCCTCCCTCCCCTGTAGTTAACTCGTTGGTGGCCAGTGGGCCTTCTCCCATCCCTCCCCCTCCTAATTAAAATCTCCCCCCTACCATTGGTGGCAGCGGAGTGTACCGATCGGAGTCCCAGTTTAATCGCTGGGGCTCCGATCGGTAACCATGGCAACCAGGACGCTACTGCAGTCCCGGTTGCCATGGTTACTTAGCAATTTGTAGAACCATTATACTTACCTGCGAGCTGCGATCTCTGCGTCCGGCCGGGAGCTCCTCCTACTGGTAAGTGACAGGTCCGGCCGGGAGCTCCTCCTACTGGTAAGTGACAGGTCATGTCACTTACCAGTAGGAGGAGCTCCCGGCCGGACCTGTCACTTACCAGTAGGAGGAGCTCCCGGCCGGACGCAGAGATCGCAGCTCGCAGGTATGTATAATGGTTCTACAAATTGCTAAGTAACCATGGCAACCGGGACTGCAGTAGCGTCCTGGTTGCCATGGTTACCGATCGGAGCCCCAGCGATTAAACTGGGACTCCGATCGGTACACTCCGCTGCCACCAATGATAGGGAGGAGATTTTAATTAGGAGGGGGAGGGAGGGGAGAAGGCCCATTGGCCACCAACGAGTTAACTATAGGGGAGGGAGGGGGGGGGGGCCGGCCGCACTGGCCACCAATGAGTTAACTACAGGGGAGGGGGGGGGGCGGCCGCACTGGCCACCAATGAGCTAACTACAGGGGAGGGAGGGGGGAGCCGGCCACACTGGCCACCAATGTGTTAACTACAGGGGGGGGGGGGCTGCCCCCTGCTTCCTGGCAGCACCTGCCAGGCAGCAGGGGGCAGTCATGTACACAGTTCTTTTAGTATATTCTAACCTGAAGCGTCCCCATCACCATGGGACTGCCTCTGTGTTAGAATATACTGTCGGATTTGAGTTTCACGATGTAACTCAAATCCGACAGTATATTCTAACATAGAGGCGTTCCCATGGTGATGGGGAAGCTTCAAGTTAAAATATACCATCGGATTGGAGAAAACTCCGATCCGATGGTATATTAACTCCTGACTTTACATTGAAAGTCAATGGGGGACGGATCCGTTTAAAATTGCACCATATTGTGTCAATGTCAAACGGATCCGTCCCCATTGACTTGCATTGTAATTCAGGACGGATCCGTTTGGCTCCGCACGGCCAGGCGGACACCAAAACGACTTTTTTTTTCATGTCCGTGGATCCTCCAAAAATCAAGGAAGACCCACGGACGAAAAAACGGTCACAGATCACGGGAAAACGGAACCCCGTTTTGCGGACCGCAAAAAAATACGGTCATGTGCATGAGGCCTCACGGTATAAGTGCCGGTATTCGCATTGCAAATATATTCGCGTTACGAAGATTCATCAATGTAAGTAACATTGGAGCCTTAGGACTTTTGGGACACAATAAAGAATATGTAATAAATGTGTACTGTGAATTTGTGTATTAAAATAAATAAATAAAACGAATATTCGTTTTTACGAATATTTATCACTATATTCAAAATCTTTGCGAAATCGTGACGTGGCAATATTCGCGATAAAAATTTGCTTTTCGAATATTCGCGCTCAACACTATTACTGCCCAAATGCTGACCAGTGAATGTGTATGCTCCACAGACATGATCCTTTTTTTGGGGGTTATAGTTCTGATGGATCAGAGGAAGGGCAAAATAATCAGTGACGTCAACACAAACTTACTGCTGACCAGTGATGGCCAGTTCGCATTGTTCGCCATCGAACATGTGCGGGCTGCCATCTTTTTTCACAAGTCCGGCGAGGCACAGGTAAGCCCTTACCTGTGCCTGTGCCGCGAGCCAGTCTGAAAATAAATGCGTTCACCGGGAGCAGGCAGTTCCGAGAACAGCCCGATGAAGGCCCCCGGTGGCTGTTCTCAGAACTGCCTGCTCCCGCTGACCGCACTTGTTTTCAGACCGGATCGCGCACAGGCACAGGTAAGGGCTTACCTGTGCCTCGCCGGACTTGTGAAAAAAGATGGCAGCCCACATATGTACGCGGGCGAACAATGCAAACTGGCCATCAATGCTGCTGACACCCTCTCCACTCTGTCAGGGGGGCTCTAATTGTATAAGTGTTTAATAGACCAGGTTCTGTAGACATCTATGTGGATTCAGCTGCCGACGGTGTAAAAGGAGTAGGCTTTTTCGTGATGCTAACATTGACCTGTAAGGCTGAGTTCACACTTGAGTTATTTGGTCAGTTTCGGCCCCCATAAGTGTGCAGTGATTCTAAGAGCGACACCTGTCATCTGCATGTCATACTGACAGTATTGTTTCACTACCACAGCAGACTCCCTATGCATGTTACTGCAAGGGAGAGTGTTCTGCACCACTATAAAGGTTGTCTTCAGCCAGGAAATAGCCATTTTTTTATGCGTTTCGCCATGATTAAATTTGGATCTAATCTGATTTTTTCAATAAATCAGCGAATCGGCCGAATCAAATTTTTTAGAAATTTGCTCATCTCTAGTGGTGGTTCTTAAAGAACTGAATCCAGCAACAGTTCACCCCATGTGAATCTCCCCCAAATTGGCCTTTTCTTGACAATTCTTTCAAGGTTGCTGTTATTCCTATTTCTTGAGCACCTTTTTATACCACACTTTTTCCTTCCACTTAACCTTCCATTAATATGCTTGGATATAGCACTCTGTGAACAGCTAGCTTCTTTAGCAATGACCTTTTGTACCTTACTCTCCTTGTGGAGGGCGTCAATGACTGTCTTCAGGACAACTGTCAAGTCAGCAGTCTCCCCCAAAATTGCCACTGAGGGACCATTTAAAGGCTTAAGAAACCATTGCAGGTGTTTTGTGTTGATTAGCTTATTAGAATGTGACACCATGAGTCTACAATATTGAACTTTTTCACAATATTCTAATTTTCTGAGATACTGACTTTTCGGTTTTCTTTTGCTGTAGGTCATAATCATCAAGATTAAAAGAAATAAACACGTGTAATAAATCACTCTATGTGCAATGAATTTATGAGTTTCACATTTTGAACTGAATTACTGAAATAAATCAACTTTCCAATGATATTCTAGTTTATTGAAATGCACCTTCTAAAGTAGTATCAAACTGAAAGTGAGACCAGAATGTCTCAAGAGAAATTTATCTTGCATGGGTGACTAGTCTTGGGGGGTACTCTTCGGGGTGCTCTTTATCATTATGGAGACAAAAAAATATGCTAAGTGACACTACTCTTGGTTTTTAGGAAGAATATATGCAAAATCACATTTCATTATTGGGCTGGCATGAAATAAGATTTGAGTTCTTTTCTGTTTTAGAAGAAAAGCTAAATTTGAAAAACTTTCCCAGAAACCCAAAGGTATGTAAATGAGCTTACCTGACAAAATCAAAATGAGGGGGTATCCGGTCTAATACCAGCAGAATTAAGATATGTGAAAGTGTAGCTATGCAAGCAGTGCTCATCATGAATTTTTTTTGGCCCCCTAACCATAAAGAGCACAAAGAGTACTCCCCAAGGCCAGTCAGTAATTTTGAGACATTATGGTTCTTTTTCTTTCTGGAAGGAGAGCTAGCGTGCATGTTTCATTAAGAGAAGTGTATTTCTGAGTGGGATATTCTAGTTGTTTTGGATGGAAATTTATATTGCAGGCAGTACTTTTTCCATCTAAAAAATTGATTTCAGAAAGAAATGGCTCAAATGAATGCCTAATGTGCTTAACTGATACACAAGATCTTTTTTTTTTTTGCTTTATTTTTCAGTTCTTCTGATGAATCAGAAGAACAGAAAAATAATGGTCATTTGAACTCTCCCTTCTCCTATCAAAATTAGTTGATGTCTGACAGAAGTGATACTAACTGATGATAAAAAATCTGTTATTTTTACTGCAAACTGATGCTAACTGAGCACAATTGAGGCTCAAAATTTCAGATCCATTTTTTTTTTTATTCTCTTCTTCTGAAAGCTAAACAGTGATGGGAATGCACCCTAATGTGACTAGGAGGTGTTACATACCGATTTGTAAGCTAATTGAAGTGCATTTGATTACTCCAGAATTGATTTGGGTCTGAATTGAACTTTTCAAAAAGTTTGATGAATCAAACATGAATCAAACTTAAAGTTTGCTAATCTCTAGTTAAAATCAATTTTTTGAAACTCAGGAGGAATTTTGCTGCTCTCAAGCTTGTTTTTTTAAACATATGTCCGTGTTTACCCACTAAGCTTTTGGTGGTAGCCTCAAACTGTTCAGCTAGTGCTTTTTAATAATGTGATTTTTATCTATAACTGCGCTTGCATCTCCACATAATGCTTCTCTGGAAAAAAGACAAGCAAGCTTATCTCCTCTCTTGCTCTCTCTCTGAATTTTGAACAGGTTTGCTCATCTCTTTTCTAGATGTTTCCTAATCTTAAAAGTGTGGTATTAGAAAAAAAAATTATGCTTAAAAAATAGCGCCATATCTGTCTGCAGACTTTGTGTGGTTTTGTAGATCAGGGAGATTTACTTCACTAGAGCTGAACTGCCAGACACAAACCATATACCGGTGAATTGCTGTTTTTTTTAACCAAACAATCCCTTTAATTTCAGATATGTCCAAACAGTTAAGTGTCCACAGGCAATGACTCCAATAGACAATCATGATGAGAGGGCAGTTAAGATATGTTTTATCACTAACACAAGTACAGTAAATTTGTTATATTATGCTGGTTACTCCAGCCTGAGTATAGCAGATAAGGGTTTCATTAGCCTCATCTGGTAAATATTCAGAATCATTCATGTAATCAAGGAAAATATGTATGTAGATTCCCAGTTTATAAATGAATTTGCTAAAAAAACAGAGTTAAAAAGCTAAAGTAAAAAAAAGACAATAATAATCTCAATAGTAGTGTAATTGAGATTTTAGTTAATTAATATGAACATGCTTATAGATGAATCCCATCAAAAACTAATCTGTTGGCGTTTTTCTTTTTTTATTGCAGCTTAGGCTGGGTTTGCACGTTACTTTTAAGTTGCTTTTTAAAAACACATCAGAAGCACATCGCAAAATATATATGTGTTTTTACCATGATTGTTTTTTGTATTTTTACATGTGAGTGGGTGAGGCACAATCAGTATAATTTATGACTATGAGCTGGAGTAGTTTTCGATAGCACAGTGGATATCAAAAACTGGTGTAAACTGAATGGTCCCCCCAATGTGTTTCACCTGTAAAAACTACATAGGCAACTACATGCTTGAAGGGTCACTAGTAGTGATGAGCGAACTTCATGTTTTGAAGTTCGAGTTTGGCCTTCGGGTTTTCTGGCAATTTCGCTATGGATTCCGTTACCACGGGCCATAATGGAATTCTATGACGGAATGCCTTTAGGAGGGAATTTGTTTAGCATTCCATCATAATAGAAGTCTATGGGCCGCATAATGGATCCGTCTGGTTTCCGATATGCAGGAGTCCTCTATGCAGAGGCTGCCATGACAGAGAAGATAAGAGATTATACTTTTCGGGAATTACCAGAATTAGGTACATGGTACAGACTACAGCCACAGAAAAAAAATAGGATTTTGAGCCTTTGGGATCATGGGGTGGATATGATTGTTTTGACAAGCCGCAAAGCGATATGTATAGGTAGCTTTGTGCAAACCCGATGGTACTTTTGAAAATAAGGAGGGCTAAGGACACCAAAGCTAATTTCTCTCTGATACATTTGATGAGGGACTCAGTTGCCCAAGTATATTACACACCCACAGATCTTTTTGAATCTGAACTATGAAAATCTTTGCCAAAAGGTGTACAAAGTTTGAAAGACAGATAGCATGTGTAATGGACCGTTTCTGCAGACAAGGGGTTATAATCCGTTTAGGCGATATGCCCCTTTCTGAGAGACAGGCACAGCTACTGCAGAACACCACACTCCCGAACTGGATACAAAATAGCACTCCAAACTGGAACCTCACGAATAGCTGCTAGCAGACGAACAGGAATCAGCTTACACTCCTGGCAATCAGTCTCCAACAGCATACAGCGGATCCCCCCAATAACGAGACAAGGCTCCGTGTTGAGGGTCAAGCACTTCAAGTACAGCCTCTTTTATTCATAAACCACAAACATAGTACTGCCCACAGGGTTTTGAAATACAACCAATCAGTAATTTACAACACATACAATGTAAGTACAGCAACCAATCGTTCACGCCCCCAGAGGACCAGAAGGGAGACTGCGACACAGGACAGATACAACATATCCCCACAATGCATCATGGTTTCCTCCTCTCTGTCCTGGAGACAACCGAGGAGCAATCCAATTATCTCCCAGGACAAAGGGAAATCGCCAATACACATGTGAGAACAACAGGACAGACATCACCATTTAAACACACAATGGGACAATGGCACAATAGAAACACACCCAGCATATTCCTCCCAAGCTGACAAGTTACACTTATTATAAATTGTTACAACTTTGTGAGTTTACATTGTCCATACATATAACTTACATCAATTTAAACAGTATAAGTTGGGGACAAACCTATCCAAAATTCACTTGAATAGGTTCAGGGGTTTAAAAGTTAGTATGGGCCATAATCCTGAGGCAAGAGGCTTTTAAACAGGCCTCTTCAAAACCCAGTGGCGAGGTTGGTTTCGCCACACATCTCCCCCCCCCCCCCCCAGGAAAGACTAACCAGATACCTGACCTCACGGTCAGTACCTGAGTTAGTCTAACAGTCCACCCACAACCCAATACTGGACCTGTTGAATTTGGTAGCCTGTCTCTGTCCAGTGAGTCCACCAAGGTTATGTTGGAAGCTGGTACTCCCAGTCTCTGTGTTGCTCCCTGGCTTGGAGTGGAGGTTGCTTTGTGGGCAGGGATCAGCGGTACTCTGCCCTGGTGCCAGCGGTTCCACGGAAGAAGCCTGGTTGGAGCCTGGTTGTTGGAGGGGGAGGCCGACTGTCTCCCCTTTAGATACCCAGCTTTGCTGCTGGAGGGGGAGACCGACTGTCCCTACCCCCTGTGCTGTAGGTGCAGAGACCACGGTCCTATCTGCACTGTTGGGGGCTTACTGTCTCCCCCTGGTGTGTTAAGCTGCCACTGGGGAGAGGGGGTAACGAGCTCCTCTCCCATACATACTTCCAGCCGCTGGGGAGGGCGACCGACCGTCTCTGCTCCCAATACAGTGTCCTGCTGCTGGGGAAAGGAGACTGGGCTCTCTATTCCCTGCTGGACACTCTGACGCTGGGGGACAGGACCAACTGTCTCTGCCCCCTGTAACTCCGCCTGCTCCTGGGGAATGGAGACTGGGCTCCCAATTCCCAATAAATCACACGGCCGCTGGGGAATGGAGACTGGGCTCCCAATTCCCTGTACATCACACGGCCGCTGGGGAATGGAGACTAGGCTCCCAATTCCCAAAAAATCATGCTGCTGCTGGGGGGCAGGAACAACTACCTCTGCCCCCTGTAACTCAGCCTGCCGCTGGGGAGGGAGGACGCTGCTCTCCTCTCCCTGCATTTCACACTGCCTTCCCGGCATATCACTCTGCTGCTGGGGGGCAGGAACAACTACCTCTGCCCCCTGTAACTCAGCCTGCCGCTGGGGAGGAAGGACGCTGCTCTCCTCTCCCTGCATTTCACACTGCCTTCCCGGCATATCACTCTGCTGCTGGGGGGCAGGAACAACTACCTCTGCCCCCTGTAACTCAGCCTGCCACTGGGGAAAGAGGACGCTGCTCTCCTCTCCCTGCACTTCACACTGCCGCTGGGGAATGGAGACTGGGCTCCCAATTCCCTGCTGGACACTCTGCCGCTGGGGAGAGGAGACTGAGCTCCCTCTGTCCCGCAACTGTAACTTCCGATAGAGGTCCACCCAACGTGGCAGCTGACCGTCCCCTTCTGCCCGGTATAGTAGGGTCTTGAACACTAGACTCCTCATGAACTTCACGTATTTCTCAGCTGAATTGGGTCCGAAGAAGTTCAGCCGCAACCACATCATACGGTCAAATTCCTCAACAGAGTATCTGTACTCCACTGCTGGTTCCATCCTGGTGCTTTTAGGGTCGCTGTACTAAGACATGCGTTGCCCTTAAGTTGTAAAATCCACAGAAATTGTGTCTCCTGTAGCTGTCCTTCTGGCTGTAGGAACGATCCCGCCGCTTGCCACCAATGTAACGGACCGTTTCTGCAGACAAGGGGTTATAATCCGTTTAGGCGATAAGCCCCTTTATGAGAGACAGGCACAGCTACTGCAGAACACCACACTCCCGAACTGGATACAAAATAGCACTCCAAACTGGAACCTCACGAATAGCTGCTAGCAGACGAACAGGAATCAGCTTACACTCCTGGCAATCAGTCTCCAACAGCATACAGCGGATCCCCCCAATAACGAGACAAGGCTCCGTGTTGAGGGTCAAGCAGTGGTCTGACTGTACTTCAAGTACAGCCTCTTTTATTCATAAACCACAAACATAGTACTGCCCACAGGGTTTTGAAATACAACCAATCAGTAATTTACAACACATACAATGTAAGTACAGCAACCAATCGTTCACGCCCCCAGAGGACCAGAAGGGAGACTGTGACACAGGACAGATACAACATATCCCCACAATGCATCATGGTTTCCTCCTCTCTGTCCTGGAGACAACCGAGGAGCAATCCAATTATCTCTCAGGATAAAGGGAAATCGCCAATACACATGTGAGAACAACAGGACAGACATCACCATTTAAACACACAATGGGACAATGGCACAATAGAAACACACCCAGCATATTCCTCCCAAGCTGACAAGTTACACTTATTATAAATTGTTACAACTTTGTGAGTTTACATTGTCCATACATATAACTTACATCAATTTAAACAGTATAAGTTGGGGACAAACCTATCCAAAATTCACTTGAATAGGTTCAGGGGTTTAAAAGTTAGTATGGGCCATAATCCTGAGGCAAGAGGCTTTTAAACAGGCTTCTCCAAAACCCAGTGGCGAGGTTGGTTTCGCCACACACATGAATAACATTAAACCCTTCATATGATTCAAATCTTGATCAAATTGCAATCATTCAGGAAGGGACCAGATGTCACGCTTTTCACAGTAAAGATGAGAAACAAATTAATTGAGACTGTCCCCGCTTCTTATCAGGCTCCATTGCTCACCATGTTTAGTGCACTCACAGGGAATGCATCAACTCTTTACACAGCATGTAATCTAATATCTCAGGAGCATTAGAAAAGGGCAAGGGGGTGAAACACAGAAGCGTGGAGCAGAGATGGAAGGCAGGAATTTAGACAGGGGAGAATATTTCAAAATGCACAAAGGTAACAAGGAAGGAGCTGTTCCATGATTTGTTAGGCCAGTAGGGTTCCAATACAGGAGATAGATGGGAACGGCTATAGTGAAATATTGGCCAGATGGAAGCAAATGAAGGAATATGGTCAATTACAAACAGCCAGACCCAAACAGCACAAAAGGAGAAGTACATCACATAAAACCTAGACTGGGACAGCCCATTCCGCTTCAACTTCTCCTTTTCCTTTGCACATGTCAGCCCCATCATGTCACACAGACAAACATGCCCATATGCAGAAGCACAAGAAATTCTATTATGACTCAAAGTCAGGTCCCTATCCCCAGGTGTATCGCAAGTGGCACATATTCAAGATACCAAAGCTGGAGACCCACGCCCATATGTGAAAGTGACTCTGTACTGGGAACATTTGACAAGACCACAACATATGACTGCTTTGTGACACACTGGGGCTGAGGTATCATTGTTTCAGGGCAAAGGTACAGGACATAATTCACACAGCTGATTCAGGGGTTGGGGGGAACTGAACCCATGCATAGAAGGATAACTGTCAGATACGTATTGGCAGAGATCCTGTATTCGGAGTTACCTGAGAACATTCTTGGTATGACCATTCTGAGCGGGAAATTTAAAAAAAAAAAGGAAAAAAGGTTGGAGGGCACTCAAAATATCAGGAGTTTAAGAGAAGTTTTGGTGCGTTATATAACTATATTTATTATAGAAATTTTATATAAAAAAAAAAACTAATATGGTTGCTAAAAATTGATGAGTAATGTATAAAAGACCCGGAAAAGTTGATAAAATACACTAGACTGCAGTCTCAATATGGTTATTCCTTATTTCAGGGATACTCTCATGTGGGTCTCTGTGTCTCCCTGAAATAAGGAATAACCATATTGAGACTGCAGTCTAGTGTATTTTATCAACTTTTTTGGTTTATTTATACATTACTCATCAATTTTTAGCAACCATATTAGTTTTTTTTTACATAAAATTTCTATAATAAATATAGTTATATAACGCACCAAAACTTCACGCGACGCATTCGGAGTAAATCCGGGACGCCTGTGTGAAAGAGGCCTAAAGCTTTCTGAGGTAGGTCATCAAGAAGCATTTGGTTTCATACGCCTGCTGGGTTCACTACTGTCAAGAAACTTCAGATACAACTCATGGGCGTGGCAGGCCAGTTAAAAGCTCCCAAGATCTAAGGGTCATCTAAGGGTCATCTAAGGGTTGAAGCACGTTATTTACTCTTTTGCTTAATTTGCATATTATCCTATAATGCATAAATTCACTTTTGTTTTCACTGCATTTGGTATTGCATTCCTTGTTTCTTGTTACCCTTTTGAACTCACCTTGAAACACCCTTTAATGGCACATTAGCTATTTAGCACACAAGGTGGTTTAATAATCATAACTTTTATATTTGTTAAGCTACCAATATAATTTTTGAAAGTTTTTTTAAATTAAACATGTTTTTTTATTTAAAAAAAACTGTGCAAAATATTTTTAAAAAGTCATTTTGTTTTCAACTGTAGCCTTTTATTTTTTAAATATGAAACTGACATCAAAATAAATTATTAAAATGAGTACCATATTTTATGTTGGTCGTTTTGATATATGATATGTACAGATTTGGAACAGGCCGTCAATGGTGACGGTTTCGGTTCGTGTGGGCGTTTTTGTTTTAGTCATTGAAAGACCTCTGGGGGACACTGCATTTGCACTTTTATATTGTAATTGTTGCATCCAAAGGGGCATCAGTTACAGGGGAAAACAGCCAACTGTGAGGGAATTGTACACAGGCAGAGCTAAAGACCCTACATTTAATTCCCAGATCCAAGAGAGAAAGCGGCATAATGGCTTCCTCTATTCACTACACAGGGCTCACTGAGTGCTATACACCCAGGAAAGAAGAGAGCAGAAGCGAATCATGGTTGCGAATAAACAAAAAATAGCAATTCTGGCAATTTTTTTTACCATGTTACGCCATAGGGGATAATTTCATTGTGTACTGTGGGAAATTACAGAAGAAACAATACCAAATATGTGGAGAGGATTTTATTTTATTTTTGCAATTTTTCTACTGAAAAGCCTATTTTTTCCAATGGAAAAAAGGTATATATTTTTTTACTTGGGAAAGTGTCCTGCTCATCTGTGTGTGCACTGTATGTATTGTAACAAAGAAACTTCAAGCTTTTACAGGGGAGTGCCGCTGGATTTCCTTTCTTCATTGATGATCTGCATCTGAAGTCTTTATTGCTGAGCAACTACGGAAATGAAAACTAGGATAATCACTGCACATGTGAGTAGTGGCGACCCGGTCTCATTTATTTATTTATATCTAAAAAAATTTTTATTTTTTGCTTTTTTTTAGCCATTTACTTGCCCCCTAATATTGGGACTTTAACAGGTTATTTTTGATTGCCTCGGTAATACTCTGTAATGTTTATGCAGGGCAAAATATTACACTTTCAGTGGTTTACTGATAGCCACCAGCAGGATGCACGAGAGAACATAACCTAATAAGCAAATACTACAGACAGGCCTGGCTGCTATGCAAAGACATCCTACAATCTCATTCATGGGGTGCCAACGGGAGACTGAGAGGTCCCCCTTTAAACCACCTAGATGTTGAGGTTGCTATTGACCGTGCCATCTAAGGGGTTAAATGGCCCAATCTGGGCTCTTAGAGCAGAAGCCCGGATCTCATGTGATTGCTTAGCCCCCACTCTCTACTGCACGTAAGACCCTTGCAGAATTTAGATTTGGCTGCCGTAAAAATGCAGCGGACTAGCTTAAGACCTGTTAGTGGGTGGTCACTGAAGGGTTAAAATGGTTCCAGTCACAGAGCAGCACCAAAATCCACTGTTTCTATATTCAGATGTGTTCTTCATTACCTTTCCTCTTAGTTCACGATATACAGAGATATGCATACAACATATCTTGTTGTACAATACACTTCCTATGCCAGTATCTACTGCATTTCAAAAGTAAAATTGGATGGAAAGGATTACAGATACAGTATGTTGTGTTTTGGGTCAGCGACTACAAATTAGTGCTGTCTCCAGCACTACATAGAGCAAAACATACAATGCAACAGCTCTCTGCAAACCAAATAAAGTACAAAAATGCATTATCATTGTTAATGCTTTGCTTATAAATTAGAGATGCTTGGCAAATACATTTTGTACAGAATTATTTGAGCCCGTCTGCCACACGTCAAGGCGATCTCTATAAGACGGGAACCTTACACACAATTCTACCTGTTATGTGATATGACGGCTACCATACAATTCAGGGAGTGTAGGTTCCACATGCATGCTGGGCCCACTTTAATTTTTATCATCTTTGGTGCAAAAATGGCCTCCATTATATCCAGGGAATGCAGGTACCAACATGCATGCCGAGCCCACTCCACACCTCTCCTGGTGCCAAATGGCCAACAAACGAATGCAATGAGAGTCCACCCTATACCTCTCCGGGTGCCAAATGGCTTTCAGTGAGTGAGGGAGAGCAGGCTAAGCTTTATACTCACACTAATAAAAATCAGCCTATGGGGCAGACAGGCCAGTCAGGAGTGCACGACTGAAGTGTCAGCCACATCTCCAGTACAAACTGCAAAATAAAAAAGGGGTCAGTCAGCACATCCCAGTGCGCAGGTGCACGTTGCTATGGCTGAAAAATCAACATAGAACAAAACATACAATGCAACAGCTCTCTGCAAACCAAATAAAGTACAAAAATGCATTATAATTGCTAATGCTATGCTTATAAATTAGAGATGCTTGGCAAATGATCAATTATAATGCATTTTTGTACTTTATTTGGTTTGCAGAGAGCTGTTGCATTGTATGTTTTGTTCTATGTTGTGTTTTCAGCCATAGCAACGTGCACCTGTGCATTGGGATGTGCTGACTGACCCCCTTTTTTCTTTGCAGTGTCTCCAGCACTAGGTTGTAGCCAGAAGTTAAACAAACAAGTCTATGAGCTCCCTGTGGCTCCTGAGCCACGTCATGGCCAGCCTGCTAATATAAGAAACTTGTACAACTCAAATACTGTCTTTGTGTTCCTTGTTATTTGACTTCAGGAGCTTAGATATAACAGTGCAGAGTTAAAAGTCATGCATATGACTGTATCCATTTTGTGGTCCACAAAAATCGCAGATCCGCAAAACACAAATCCTCTCTGTGTGGATGCCACCATTTTTTTCAAACTCCTCTAGAAATGTCCTATTCTTGTCCATAAAACAAACAAGAATACAACATGTTCTATCCATTTTGTGGGGCCGCGGAATGGACAGACGGATGTGGATGTGAAGATTTGATTCGGTCCCAATTCGCAAACTTTTAAAAAAAAGTTCAGTTCAGACTCAAATTGTTTTCAGCCAAACCAAATTATCTCCAATTGCCCTGGAAATTGGTATATAACACCCTATAGTCTCCTAGGATTTTTTCTGAATACCTCTTTTAGTTAATTTTTATGACTTTTTACTTTTTCTCTTTTCTCTCTCTAAACTCTTAAATGCAATGACAGCAATAATAAATGATGTTTGAGTGACACTAACATACATGGCTATGGGTAAACATGTCGCATGTGTTATACTTTTTCATATTCCAAAGCTTCAAAAAAGTGTCCCTTAATGGGGGCAGATGGTGTTTAAACACACATGGTGTTATAGGATAAGGAAACATCAACTGTGGACTTTTGGAGGAAAAATTTATCGTTGATAGGGTCAGGATGCCTGCTCATATGACACGCACAAGTGTTGATTGTCAGAAGCATGGAACATACAAGGAAGTAGATCGGCCATCTAAAGGTGGTAGTAGTAGTGGTAATGATAGTGGTAGTAGTGATGGATGTGTACTGTTAATAGTGGTGGCAGTAAGGGACTAGAAGCGAGGAATAGCAGCTGAGGTGGTGGTGGCAGAAGGTGGTGGTGGCAGAACCATATGCTACATGTTGGTAGGCAGGCAGGAGCAGTGACATGATGGCAGCAGAGGAATTATGGAGGCAGCAGCAGCAGTATGAAACATGATGGTAGTCAGGCAACACGATGATAGGCAGGAAGGCAGCCAGGCAAACAGCAATAGTGGCAAGAAGGGGCAAAGTGATCAAGGTCAGATCTATTCATCATCCTCAGACAGAGGAGTGTGAAAATCCACCCCAATCCAGGCTTGGTTCATTTTGAAAAAAGTGATGTTTTAGACACTGGCGGATGATGAAACCACACCACGTGCTGTGCTGAAAACACTGAAGGCTGGGTAAAAAAAAAGACAGCGGGTATTGTTCTAGTCTGACTCCCCAAAAGCCTATGAAGTCAGGGAACAGGGTGTGTGTGCCAGAGACAAGCCCTAATTAGGTAGCCCTGAACCTGGGCATTGAGGTGGGAGGTCTCTGCTTGATGATTTGCCTCAGCCTGGGGCAGCACATGAAGAAACTGCTCCATCATGTTGAGGATACTAAACTGGCTGCTGTTATTGCTACTTGAGGTGTTAGAAAGTGGCTAACTCTGCTGGGGGCAGTGAGAGGCCTCCCTTTTAGACATGCTGGCAGCAGACGCCTGCTCGCTAAAAGCTGCTGCAAGCTGCATACACAGTGTTTCCGGGTAATAACGTATTTTGGCCTCCCTTTAGGAAGAAGGAAAACATTCCCCCATTTTGCTTTGATAGCGAAGGTCTAAAAGCATGGCTATCCACTAATCATTAGACTGCTTGATGACAATGATACGCCTGTCAGTGCGTAAGCAAGCGAGCATACAATTGGAAATTCTGGCCAGTGTGCCCAAGCGGCCAGTACTTTCTGTCACTGCCTCTCCAATGAGACAATTGGGTGTTTCGGGGCCGGTGCCATTGTCATCATCATCCTCCTGTTCCTCCACCTCCAAGTACTCTTCCTCCTCCAGTGGCAGCTCCTCATCCTCTTTTTCCATGGGAGTTTCTCCTAGTGCATTCCCAACAGCTACAGGGCAGACAGCAAGATGTGTTAGCTGTTCTTCCGCTGTTGTCCCCTGCTGCATGAGTGGTCATGTCTGCTTAAAGCAGGGGCGGACAGAAGCCGGTGCAGCCGTTGCAGCTGCACAGGGGTCCGGCGTGTGAAGGGGCCCATTCATACTAGTGAGTGCTTCTGGAAGCGCTCACTAGTATCATACTAGTAAGCGCATCCAGTAGCACTCACTAGTATGCAAGAGATCGGCGAATACTTACACCTCTGGCCTGACTGCGTACAGCGCGCACTATGACCTGATGCTGTACGCAGTCAGGTCATGTGACTGTGCAGTGCGGGCTGTTGAAAACCGGTACGGCAAGCACTCACATCAGGACACGGAGAGCAGCGGAGCAGGAGAGGTAAGTTTTAATTATTTATTTTTAGTCTGATTTGAGGTCTGATGGGGCCCTGGGGGTCTGTCACATCGATATGGGGGGCAACTGAGATATGGGGGGGATGAATAAATAAACAACTGATATTGGGGGGTCCTCCTGAGTAACTGATATGGGGGGGGTGTCCTGGGCAACTGACATCTGACATATGGGGGGGCTGAATAAATAAACAACTGATATTGGGGGGGTTCCTCCTGAGTAACTGATATGGGGGGGTCCTCGGCAACTGGCATATGGGTGGGAGGGTTCGAGCAACTGATATGGGGGCGTGAATGGGCATCTGATAGGGGGGTCCTGAGCAACAGATATGGGGGCCTATCTGAGCAAGTGACATATGGGGGGGGCCTGAGCAATTGACATATGGGGGGGCCTGCCTATTTTATATACTGTAATATGCAAAATAACAGTTTTATATACTGGCAGACATGGGGGGCACTATGGAGGGGGAGGATCACTATGGGGGGCCCTATCTTGTATACTGGCACACATGGGGGGCACTATGGAGGGGGGAGAAATATGGGGGCCCTATCTTATATACTGGAACACATGGGGGGCACTATGGAGAGGGAGGAGCACTATGGGGACCCTATCTTATATACTGGCACACATGGGGGGCACTATGGAGAAGGGGGAAAGGAGCACTATGGGGGCATCTTCTGGTGCCCTATCTTATATACTAGTATTAGAAACAGGCTTCGTTCCACTGTAGAACAAAAAAGAATGGCGCACCATAGGGTAATAACGTTTAAAATAAATAAAAATAGGTATCTCCACAATGGAGGCTCACCTGGTAGAGTTGTGCTAGTTTAGGCACAACTTTAATGTAGACATGTATCGAGTTGACATGAACCCCTCACAACGGATGGTGTGCAGCCTGGGATGGATGCTTCTGTTCAGGGATGCCTGGAATCCCGCAGAAATCCAGTATATACTAGCACACATGGGGGGCACTATGAAGAAGGGGGAGCACTATGGGGGCATCTACTGGGGACCCTATCTTATATACTGGCACACATGGGGGGCACTATGGAGAAGGGAGGAGAGGAGCATTAATGGGGTCATTATATAGGGAAATTATACTGGCACACATTATGGGGGCATTTTATTCTGCCACATTGTCAGGCACCATGGGGATAAGGGGAGGCGCACTATTGGGGCACGATATAGGAGTATTTTATACTGGCGCAAATTATAGGGCACTATTAGGACCTTGTCTCAACTGGGGGCACTAAGAGTTTTTTGGGCACACAGTAAGGGGCATTGGCACACATTATGAGGGTACTATGGGGACATTGGCTCTACAGGGGGCACTAAGAGGAGGTATTTTTTATACTGCCACACAACAGGGCACTTTTATTTTTACTGTTATTTACAATCGGGACATAACCTGGGTAAGGTTTATTGAATAGTTTATTTACAGATGCCTATACAGGCGTTGAACCTATCTTGCCCCAGGTGAAAATTAATATTTCACTTTTATTGTTACTGATTAAAATCTAAACTTGTACTCAATACCTTTAATAAACTTGACTTATTGAACCAAAAATCAAATAAGTTAAAAATACAGTCACCACTCCACTGTGATATCTAGATATGGTCAGTGGATCAAGGGGGAGAGCAGTGCACTATCTCTCACCCCTGTTACTTTAATGGCAATGTACTGTACTGCCAATAGTCAGCTTACAGTGCCACTATCAACTTTATCTGAGTTGTGGGAGCGCGGAGCCGTCAACCCACTACGACCGCAGCACACTGAGTGTAACATGTGCTATCATGCCAATATGTATCCTATTGACAGTGACCACTGTAGACGGACAAGGCACAGTTTTGATGCCGTGTCTAACTGCTAATACATTCTAGCCGCTGGCCTACTTATCAGTGCTAGAATGTATTAGCAGTTAGACACGGCATCAAAACTATGCCTTGTCCGTCTACAGTGGTCACTGTCAATAGGATACATATTGTCATGATAGCACATGTTACACTCAGTGTGCTGCGGTCGTAGTGGGTTGACCGCTCCGCGCTCCCACAACTCAGATAAAGTTGATAGTGGCACTGTAAGCTGACTATTGGCAGTACATTGCCATTAAAGTGACAGGGGTGAGAGATAGTGCACTGCTCTCCCCCTTGATCCACTGACCATATCTAGATATCACAGTGGAGTGGTGACTGTATTTTTAACTTATTTGAATTTTGGATCAATAAGTCAAGTTTAATTAAAGGTATTGAGTACAAGTTTAGATTTTATTTTTACTGTAACACATTATAAAGAGAATTATTACTACTGGGGGCATTATGGTGGGCTTTATTACAGTTGAGGGACTATGAGGAACATGAATACTAGTATGAGCACTATGGGAGCATTATTACTTCTGGGACACAGTGGGATTTTATTACTGTAGGGGCACCATTACTACTATGTGTTGTCTGGAAGATAATTATTTCTATTGGTGGGACTTTCGGGAGCAGTATTACTGCACGATATCAGCTTAGCACAATTATTTTTAGGGAACATTATGTTTGCACTATCAGTCAGGGACACTGTTTCCTGGGCACAGTTATTTTTTAGGACACTGTGTGCCAATAATTATTGAAGGGGAACTATCTGTGTGTAACCTGTATAGGGAGCACAGCGGGCACAGTATTGGGGGTGGCAGGATGGGGTGTTCAGAAGGTGGGAGGATGATGGAAAAGTAGGAAACTAAGATGTCTGTCTTTCAAACTCTGCAGAGAGAAGACATGGCTGAAAAATCATAATGGCGGTCTGGTCTGAAAAGAGAAGATGAGGACAGAGAACATCTACATCAAAGGAGACGTCACTGGATGTACGAGGTATGTGGTGCTGTATTAGGCTGCTTTCACATCTGCGTTAGTGATTCTGGCAGTCTGTTCCAGCAGAGAACAGCCTGCTGGAATTCACTGGATCCGGCACTGCTGGATGCAGACAGAATGCCCGCCGGCCCCATTGACTATAATGGGGTATGGCAGAGATCCGGCCACAATCTGGCAAAAATGCAGAGAATCAGTGGGACTGCATGCTGCGGTTTGTGTCCGGCCGATTCCTTGCCGGATCAGGTGGCCGGATCGTAGTGTTGCAGGTGTGAAAGTAGCCTTACCCTGTATGTTTTGTATTGCTCTGAGTAATGTTAGGACGGAATAGATTAAGTTGCGAATTTGGCTTGGGGTTTGGGGTGGGTCCAGGCACATTCTTTGCACAGGGGCCCTCTGCTGTCTGTGTCCGCCCCTGGTTTGAAGATAAATATGAGGGGGATGAGATTGTTCATGCCGCAGTTGTCCCTACAGATAAACTTTGTAACCTCTTAGAAGGGCTGTTAGCACCTCACAGGCATCTCAAATGAGCTGCCACTGCCTGACCTTGAAACACAATATGCTCTCTGCTGAGGCGGTCTGGTGCATGACAAAATCGTTCACGGATTTATGCTGCTCGTACAGATGCTCTAGCATGTGCAATGTTGAATTCCAGCGAGTTGGAATGTTGCAGATTAAGAGATGTAGCGGCAGACCATTCTGTCGCTGCAAGTCCAGGAACTGTTCCATATTCATGATATTTTTTGGCCCAATGTACATAGTAACACAAATGTTGGAACGGTTTTCAAGTCTGTTTTGTAGAACTCTTGACTATCTGCCGTAGGGTGTGATTAAGAAATAGGAAGGTGTCCAACTAGGAAGGGGCAGTAAAGACAGACAGGATTCCACTGAAAGATTTCTCTGGGGCTGCAAGCAAGAGGAGCAGCAGGAATGTTGTGACCCCTGGCATCAATGCACAATGTCAGACTAAAAAGTCACCTCCATGTCATCCTGCTGTGACTGAGATGAAGAGTGAGCCATCCAATTCACAATCTCATCCTCTGTCTCCTCAATGATAATGTTGCACCTTTCAGAAGAACTGTGGCCTACTACTACAACTAATACTACTTATGGTCAGATGGCTGGTGCTACTACTATCACCCACATTCTGGCTCTAGGAGGACAAGATCTTGCCCTGGGTCTTTCATTTGGAACCGTTCAGTATTCCTGATATTTTTCGGCCTAATGTACATAGTCACACAAATGTTAGAACAGTTTGCAAGTCTGTTTTCTGAAACTTAAAGACAGCGAGGTACACTAAAATGTCCTTCGCTTTTCACAAACTACAAACCGGATTCCAAAAAAGTTGGGACACTATACAAATTGTGAATAAAAACTGAATGCAATGATGTGGAGGTGCCAACTTCTAATATTTTATTCAGAATAGAACATAAATCACGGAACAAAAGTTTAAACTGAGAAAATGTACCATTTTAAGGGAAAAATATGTTGAATCAGAATTTCATGGTGTCAACAAATCCCCAAAAAGTTGGGACAAGGCCATTTTCACCACTGTGTGGCATCTCCCCTTCTTCTTACAACACTCAACAGACGTCTGGGGACCGAGGAGACCAGTTTCTCAAGTTTAGAAATAGGAATGCTCTCCCATTCTTGTCTAATACAGGCCTCTAACTGTTCAATCGTCTTGGGCCTTCTTTGTTGCACCTTCCTCTTTATGATGCGCCAAATGTTCTCTATAGGTGAAAGATCTGGACTGCAGACTGGCCATTTCAGTACCCGGATCCTTCTCCTACGCAGCCATGATGTTGTGATTGATGCAGAATGTGGTCTGGCATTATCTTGTTGAAAAATGCAGGGTCTTCCCTGAAAGAGATGACGTCTGGATAGGAGCATATGTTGTTCTAGAACCTGAATATATTTTTCTGCATTGATGGTGCTTTTCCAGACATGCAAGCTGCCCATGCCACACACACTCATGCAACCCCATACCATCAGAGATGTAGGCTTCTGAACTGAGCGTTGATAACAACTTGGGTTGTCCTTGTCCTCTTTGGTCCGGATGACATGGCGTCCCAGATTTCCAAAAAGAACTTCGAATCGTGACTCGTCTGACCACAGAACAGTCTTCCATTTTGCCACACTCCATTTTAAATGATCCCTGGCCCAGTGAAAACGCCTGAGCTTGTGGATCTTGCTTAGAAATGGCTTCTTCTTTGCACTGTAGAGTTTCAGCTGGCAACGGCGGATGGCACGGTGGATTGTGTTCACTGACAATGGTTTCTGGAAGTATTCCTGAGCCCATTCTGTGATTTCCTTTACAGTAGCATTCCTGTTTGTGGTGCAGTGTCGTTTAAGGGCCCGGAGATCACGGGCATCCAATATGGTTTTACGACCTTGACCCTTACACACAGAGATTGTTCCAGATTCTCTGAATCTTTGGATGATGTTATGCACAGTTGATGATGATAGATGCAAAGTCTTTGCAATTTTTCGCTGGGTAACACCTTTCTGATATTGCTCCACTATCTTTCTGCGCAACATTGTGGGAATTGGTGATCCTCTAGCCATCTTGGCTTCTGAGAGACACTGCCACTCTGAGAAGCTCTTTTTATACCCAATCATGTTGCCAATTGACGTAATTAGTGTTAATTTGTCTTCCAGCTCTTTGTTATGCTCAAATTTACTTTTTCCAGCCTCTTATTGCTACTTGTCCCAACTTTTTTGGGATTTTTTGACACCGTGAAAATTGGAATCAACGTATTTTTCCTTTAAAATTATCCATTTACTCGGATTAAACATTTGATCTGTCATCTACGTTCTATTACAAATAAAATATTGACATTTGCCATCTCCACATCATTGCATTCAGTTTTTATTCACAATTTGTTTAGTGTCCCAACTTTTTTGGAATCCAGTTTGTAACTGAAGACCCTGCTACTGACATTTACTTTGGAAATAATGCAGAATCGGCACCACTAAAAGATTCGGGCCTAATGTCTGAATGTGTGTTCAAATATTCAAATTCTGAAAAAAGCTTTCTCTAACACAAGATGTCAACCTTCTATGAAATTATTTCCTCTCCCACCCCCTACAACAACACTTGAACTGTCTGGAGATGCTCTGACACTGATTTTAATCTAGTATTTCAATTTTTTTTTACTCAGAGATTTAAAAAGCTACCATATGTATTGTAAAACGCACGTATATTGCTATTTTCTCAAACAAAAAGAAAAGTGCATTTTTTAACTATCTGGAGATGCCAGATCTTGGACTACTTTTTAAAGTTATTTCAATGAGATTTAAAGTGCTGATATCCTCTGGATGGTAAAACACATGTTGTACAGCTGTATTGAGATAATTTCCCCCAACACTTGAGGAAAAAAAGCTGTATTTCTGTTGAACTGGGGGGGGGGGGGGGGGGGGGATATGTTCGTGCAGCTAGCTGGTTTTGAGGTTCTGCAGTATCTTCAGCTGTTTTAGAAGGCAATAGCTGCATCTAGAATACACTGCCTGGCACACCCAGCCTCAGCTCCTCACATCTCACTCCCTGGCTGAAAGCTTTCACTGCCTTTCCCTTACTGCCTTTTTCTTTGTAGCCTTTCCCTTCACTGTCCATGACACTAGAATAGAAGTTTGATTGTGACTGTCCACTGTCCCGAAGATCATTTTCTGTCAGACACTGCATAAACATATCCACTCTCATTCACAGCCCATGGCAGAATTAAATTTTAGTCATTCTGCAAGGGCACCTCCCTGTCTGCTGCAGAACTGTTTGGCTCATCAGGGCTGTCTGTCGACTTGTGAGCCAATCAGGGGAAGCCCCCCCTCCCTCCACTTCCTCTCAGGGTCATGTGAGCAACCTTTTTCTTCCTCCCTTATGCTTTTCCCTACCAACATGTACAATAAAATGGTGCTGTGCCCATTTTTCCTGGTTTTGACTGAAGTGAATCTGAAAATCTCGAGTTCGTTTGGCGGACAAAATGTGGATAAGTTCATAACCAACCCACTTTTTTACGAACTGATTCATTAATCTCTAGTCCAAACAACTGAAAATACAGCAGAAACATCCATGGCAGATTTTGATGTATAACTTACGGGTTTTGCCACAGAACTGGCTGTAGATTTCACCCGCTCACTTACAAAGGGTGAAATCTACTATGGAGATCCACAGTGTAAACTGCCTTGCACCACAGGTCATTTTACACTACAGTTGTTTTACGCAGCATGTGGATGCAATTTCTTTAAAGCTAATCCCCTTTGACTCTGTTCTGTACAATGCTGTGGATTTGCCACATGAAAATCCATTACAGAAAATGCACAGAATTCCAGTCCCTTGTCAATGCACATTTCTAATATTCTACCCTCCTTAGTGAGCAATAAATTCATGCTTCAGATTATGGGGAGCCAGTATATCTACTAGTACATTGTATAATATATAAATTGCTATTTATACAAATTATAGGCTGAGTGCTTGTTCAGATGCGTGTGCAGCTGGAGGTACTTGATGCAAAAAAAGAGATCATACACATAAGACTATAATGAACCCATACATCTGTTGTTGATAATTGGAGACAATGTCTCTATTATATCAACAAGATGACTAATAATAAACTGAAAAGAAACAGAATTAAAATAGTATGGCCTCCTGTAAATCACTGTATACGTGTGCCTTTTCACGGTCACCATTGTAAAAATGCCTCTTCTTGTTGCAAAACAGACAAGAATAGGACATGTTCTATAATTTGCAGAATAGCCACACGGATCCGAACAGCACAAAAATGACATCTGTGTTCTATCCGCATTTTTTGCCGTCCCATAAAAATGAGTGGGTCCAGATTTAATGCACAAAAAATGCGGATCAGATGCGGACTAAAAATATGTCTGTGTGCATGAGGGCTAACGAAAATTAAACATACATTTACCCTTTAAGGATCAGGAAAATTTTGGTTTTTTGTGTTTTACATTTTTTTCATTCTACTTTCCAAAAGCCACAACTTTTTAAACTCTTCTTTCACACAGCCATTTGAGGACTTATTTTTTGTGGAGAGAAGTAGTATTTTTTATTGGCACCGTTTCATTTACCATATGTTATATTGGAAATTTATTTGTGGGGTGAAATTGAAAAAATCCCACAATTCTGCCACTTTTTTGGTGGTTTGTTATCATGGCGTCCATTATGCGTTAAAAGTGACATGATGTTCTTATTCTGCTGGACAGCGCGATTAAACAAATTTGTATTTTTAAAAACATAACAATTTTTTATTGTCCCATTTACAGATCTGTATGAGCTTGTTTATTGTGGGGTGAACTGTAGTTTTTATTGGTACCGATTTGGGGTATATACTGTACAAATTTTTTATCACTTTTTATTAATTTTTTGGGGGGACAAAGTGACGAAAAATTGGCAAATCATGCATTTAATCCCCTGTTATGGCATTTACCATGCAGGAAAAATATTTTGATATTTTGAAAGTTTGGACATTTTTGTATATCGCGATGCCTGGTATATTTTTAAGTTATTGTTTATTTATTTTTATATAAAAAATTAGGACAGAGTGGAGAGGGTGTCAGCAGTAAGTTTGTGTTGACATCAGTGATTCATTTGCCCTTCCTCTGATCCGTCAGAACAATAACCCACAAAAAACATTGGAGCATACGCCTTCACTCGGTCAGCATTTGCTCAAAAATCCATCAGTATTGCTAATGACAAAAAAAAAAAACAGGAGTGGATCTAAAACAGATGACAAGTGAATGGAATATTTGCAGGTCTTCTGTGTTTTGTACCCACTCCTGCTTTTAGCTACCAAATCATAAGCCAATTCTGATGGGACCATACAGGCCTTACAGCTGCTACACAGACAGGATTCGCTGTGCGTCTCATTTTTCCTTCCTTCTGACAGATCAGAAGAAAGATCAAATAAATGATAATGTCAGCCAGGCTGAAAGGCAAAATAGTGGCCCAGTCATGAAGTGGGGAGGGTAGGAACAGCATGAGAAGTCCACAGAGTGGACATAGGACATAATGGTGAGGTGGAAGTAGCATGAGGGGACCATAAAGTGACCCAATGACAGAGTCTAGAGGTGGCAATGGCATCAGAAGGCCACAGAGTGGCACAATGACAGAGTCTGGAGGTGGTGAAAACAGCAGCATCAGGATACCACAGAGAGGCAAGGTGACATAGTGTGGATATGGCAGTAGCAGCAGCATCAGTATACCACAGAGTGGCAAGGTGACATAGTGTGGAGATGCCAGTAGCAGCAGCAGCATCAGGATACCACAGAGTGGCAAGGTGACATAGTGTGGAGACGGCAGCAGCATTAAGATACCACAGAGTGGCAAGGGGACATAGTATGGAGATGGAAGCAGCATAAGGATACCACAGAGTGGAAAGGTGACATAGTGTGGAGATGCCAGTAGCAGCAGCAGCATCAGGATACCACAGAGTGGCAAGGTGACATAGTGTGGAGATGGCAGTAGCCGCAGCAGCAGGATACCACAGAGTGGCAAGGTGACATAGTGTGGAGATGGCAGTAGCCGCAGCAGCAGGATACCACATATGGTGACGCTGCATATGTTGACACAGGGCTGTGGTGCCAACATTGACACCCTGGCGACGCTTCAACTTCTGCCCATATATTCTACATATGGCCATGTTAACCACCTCCGGACCGCCTAACGCAGGATCGCGTTCTGGAGGTGGCAGCGCTGCGCACAGTCACGCATATACGTGTCATCTCGCGAGACGCGAGATTTCCTGTGAACGCGCGCACACAGGCGCGCGCGCTCACAGGAACGGAAGGTAAGAGAGTTGATCTCCAGCCTGCCAGAGGCGATCGTTCGCTGGCAGGCTGGAGATGTGTTTTTTTTAACCCCTAACAGGTATATTAGACGCTGTTTTGATAACAGCGTCTAATATACCTGCTACCTGGTCCTCTGGTGGTCCCCTTTGTTTGGATCAACCACCAGAGGACACAGGTAGCTCAGTAAAGTAGCACCAAGCACCACTACACTACACTACACCCCCCCCCCGTCACTTATTAACGCCTTATTAGCCCCTGATCACCCCATATAGACTCCCTGATCACCCCCCTGTCATTGATTACCCCCCTGTCATTGATCAACCCCCTGTAAAGCTCCATTCAGATGTCCGCATGATTTTTACGGATCCACTGATAGATGGATTGGATCCGCAAAACGCATACGGACGTCTGAATGAAGCCTTACAGGGGCGTGATCAATGACTGTGGTTATCACCCCATATAGACTCCCTGATCACCCCCCTGTCATTGATTACCCCCCTGTCATTGATCAACACCCTGTAAAGCTCCATTCAGATGTCCGCATGATTTTTACGGATCCACTGATAGATGGATCGGATCCGCAAAACGCATACGGACGTCTGAATGAAGCCTTACAGGGGCGTGATCAATGACTGTGGTTATCACCCCATATAGACTCCCTGATCACCCCCCTGTCATTGATTACACCCCTGTCATTGATCAACCCCCTGTAAAGCTCCATTCAGATGTCCGCATTATTTTTACGGATCCACTGATAGATGGATCGGATCCGCAAAACGCATACGGACGTCTGAATGAAGCCTTACAGGGGCGTGATCAATGACTGTGGTTATCACCCCATATAGACTCCCTGATCACCCCCCTGTCATTGATTACACCCCTGTCATTGATCAACCCCCTGTAAAGCTCCATTCAGATGTCCGCATGATTTTTACGGATCCACTGATAGATGGATCGGATCCGCAAAACGCATACGGACGTCTGAATGAAGCCTTACAGGGGCGTGATCAATGACTGTGGTTATCACCCCATATAGACTCCCGGATCACCCCCCTGTCATTGATTACACCCCTGTCATTGATCAACCCCCTGTAAAGCTCCATTCAGATGTCCGCATGATTTTTACGGATCCACTGATAGATGGATCGGATCCGCAAAACGCATACGGACGTCTGAATGAAGCCTTACAGGGGCGTGATCAATGACTGTGGTTATCACCCCATATAGACTCCCTGATCACCCCCCTGTCATTGATTACACCCCTGTCATTGATCAACCCCCTGTAAAGCTCCATTCAGATGTCCGCATGATTTTTACGGATCCACTGATAGATGGATCGGATCCGCAAAACACATACAGGCGTCTCCCTGGAGCCTTCCAGGGAGGGTGATCACCCCATATAGACTCCCTGATCACCCCCCTGTCATTGATCACCCCCCCCCTGTCATTGATCACCCCCCCCCCCTGTCATGCTGCATTCAGATGTCCATATGATTTTTACGGATCCACGGATACATGGATCGGATCCGCAAAACACATACGGACATCTGAATGGAACCTTACAGGGGGGTGATCAATGACAGGGGGGTGATCACCCCATATAGACTCTCTGATCACCCCCCTGTCATTGATCACCACCCCTGTCATTGTTCACCCCCCCTGTCATTGATCACCCCCCTGTCATTGATCACCCTCTGTAAGGCTCCATTCAGACATTTTTTTGGCCCAAGTTAGCGGAATTTTTTTTTTTTTTTCTTACAAAGTCTCATATTCCACTAACTTGTGTAAAAAAATAAAATCTCACATGAACTCACCATACCCCTCACGGAATCCAAATGCGTAAAATTTTTTAGACATTTATATTCCAGACTTCTTCTCACGCTTTAGGGCCCCTAGAATGCCAGGGCAGTATAAATACCCCACATGTGACCCCATTTCGGAAAGAAGACACCCCCAGGTATTCCGTGAGGGGCATATTGAGTCCATGAAAGATTGAAATTTTTGTCCCAAGTTAGCGGAAAGGGAGACTTTGTGAGAAAAAAATAAAAAATATCAATTTCCGCTAACTTGTGCCAAAAAAAAAATTTCTATGAACTCGCCATGCCCCTCATTGAATACCTTGGGGTGTCTTCTTTCCAAAATGGGGTCACATGTGGGGTATTTATACTGCCCTGGCATTCTAGGGGCCCCAAAGCGTGAGAAGTCTGGTATCCAAATGTCTAAAAATGCCCTCCTAAAAGGAATTTGGGCACCTTTGCGCATCTAGGCTGCAAAAAAGTGTCACACATCTGGTATCGCCGTACTCAGGAGAAGTTGGGGAATGTGTTTTGGGGTGTCATTTTACATATACCCATGCTGGGTGAGAGAAATATCTTGGTCAAATGCCAACTTTGTATAAAAAAATGGGAAAAGTTGTCTTTTGCCAAGATATTTCTCTCACCCAGCATGGGTATATGTAAAATGACACCCCAAAACACATTCCCCAACTTCTCCTGAGTACGGAGATACCAGATGTGTGACTTTTTTTGCAGCCTAGGTGGGCAAAGGGGCCCATATTCCAAAGAGCACCTTTCGGATTTCACAGGTCATTTACCTACTTACCACACATTAGGGCCCCTGGAAAAGGCCAGGACAGTATAACTACCCCACAAGTGACCCCATTTTGGAAAGAAGACACCCCAAGGTATTCCGTGAGGGGCATGGCGAGTTCCTAGAATTTTTTATTTTTTGTCACAAGTTAGTGGAAAATGATGATTTTTAATATTTTTTTTTTTTTCATACAAAGTCTCATATTCCACTAACTTGTGACAAAAAATAAAAACTTCCATGAACTCACTATTCCCATCAGTGAATACCTTGGGGTCTCTTCTTTCCAAAATGGGGTCACTTCTGGGGTAGTTCTACTGCCCTGGCATTCTAGGGGCCCAAATGTGTGGTAAGGAGTTTGAAATCAAATTCTGTAAAAAATGACCAGTGAAATCCGAAAGGTGCTCTTTGGAATATGGGCCCCTTTGCCCACCTAGGCTGCAAAAAAAAGTCACACATCTGGTATCTCTGTATTCAGGAGAAGTTGAGGAATGTGTTTTGGGGTGTCTTTTTACATATTCCCATGCTGGGTGAGATAAATATCTTGGTCAAATGCCAACTTTGTATAAAAAAAAGGGAAAAGTTATCTTTTGCCAAGATATTTCTCTCACCCAGCATGGGTATATGTAAAATGACACCCCAAAACACATTCCCCAACTTCTCCTGAGTACAGAGATACCAGATGTGTGACTTTTTTTTGCAGCCTAGGTGGGCAAAGGGGCCCATATTCCAAAGAGCACCTTTCGGATTTCACAGGTCATTTACCTACTTACCACACATTAGGGCCCCTGGAAAATGCCAGGGCAGTATAACTACCCCACAAGTGACCCCATTTTGGAAAGAAGACACCCCAAGGTATTCCGTGAGTGGCATGGCGAGTTCCTAGAATTTTTTATTTTTTGTCACAAGTTAGTGGAAAATGATGATTTTTTTTTTTTTTTTTCATACAAAGTCTCATATTCCACTAACTTGTGACAAAAAATAAAAACTTCCATGAACTCACTATTCCCATCAGTGAATACCTTGGGGTCTCTTCTTTCCAAAATGGGGTCACTTCTGGGGTAGTTCTACTGCCCTGGCATTCTAGGGGCCCAAATGTGTGGTAAGGAGTTTGAAATCAAATTCTGTAAAAAATGACCAGTGAAATCCGAAAGGTGCTCTTTGGAATATGGGCCCCTTTGCCCACCTAGGCTGCAAAAAAAAGTCACACATCTGGTATCTCCGTACTCAGGAGAAGTTGGGGAATGTGTTTTGGGGTGTCATTTTACATATACCCATGCTGAATGAGAGAAATATCTTGGCAAATGACAACTTTTCCCATTTTTTTTATACAAAGTTGGCATTTGACCAAGATATTTCTCTCACATTCCTCAACTTCTCCTGAATACAGAGATACCAGATGTGTGACACTTTTTTGCAGCCTAGGTGGGCAAAGGGGCCCATATTCCAAAGAGCACCTTTCGGATTTCACTGGTCATTTTTTACAGAATTTGATTTCAAACTCCTTACCACACATTTGGGCCCCTAGAATGCCAGGGCAGTTGAACTACCCCACAAGTGACCCCATTTTGGAAAAAAGAGACCCCAAGGTATTTCGTGATGGGCATAGTGAGTTCATAGAACTTTTTATTTTTTGTCACAAGTTAGTGGAATATGAGACTTTGTAAGAAAAAAAAATAAAAAATAAAAATCATCATTTTCCGCTAACTTGTGACAAAAAATAAAAAGTTCTATGAACTCACTATGCCCATCAGCGAATACCTTAGGGTGTGTACTTTCCGAAATGGGGTCATTTGTGGGGTGTTTGTACTGTCTGGCCATTGTAGAACCTCAGGAAACATGACAGGTGCTCAGAAAGTCAGAGCTGCTTCAAAAAGCGGAAATTCACATTTTTGTACCATAGTTTGTAAACGCTATAACTTTTACCCAAACCATTTTTTTTTTACCCAAACATTTTTTTTTTATCAAAGACATGTAGAACAATAAATTTAGAGAAAAATTTATATATGGATCTAGTTTTTGCAAAATTTTACAACTGAAAGTGAAAAATGACATTTTTTTGCAAAAAAATCGTTAAATTTCGATTAATAACAAAAAAAGTAAAAATGTCAGCAGCAATGAAATACCACCAAATGAAAGCTCTATTAGTGAGAAGAAAAGGAGGTAAAATTCATTTGGGTGGTAAGTTGCATGACCGAGCAATAAACGGTGAAAGTAGTGTAGGTCAGAAGTGTAAAAAGTGGCCTGGTCTTTCAGGGTGTTTAAGCACTGGGGGCTGAGGTGGTTAACCTCCTCCGGCGGCTTAACAAAAAACTGCCACACCACGAGTAGGTAATTTTCTTCCCAACAGTCCGCACTGACTGACTGCTACTGCCGCTACTTCGGTGAACCCCTGCACCACTACTTCCCGGGCAAATAGGCTGCTGCGAAGCAGGTGGTCTACCCCGGGCATGTTTGGCTCCCAGCCATGCTTTCAACACATAACCGTCGACGTGAACTGAGAATATATATTTTTTTTTGTACTGAAATTGGCCACTCAAAGCTTTCAACACAAATAACCGCCAAAGTGAACTGAGAATATATATTTTTTTCTGTACTGAAATAGGCCACTAAATGCTTTCAACACATGTAACCGCCGACGTGAACTGAGAACATATTTTTATTTTTGTACTGAAATAGGCCGCTAAACGCTTTCAACACATATAACCGCCGACGTGAACTGAGAATATATTTTTCTTTTTGTACTGAAATAGTCCATTAAACGCTTTCAACACATAACCGCCGACCTGAACTGAGAATATATTTCTCTTTTTGTACTGAAATAGGCCACTAAAAGCTTTCAACACAAATAACCACCAAAGTGAACTGAGAATATATTTTTCTCTTTTTACTGAAATAGGCCACTAAACGCTTTCAACACATATAACCGCCGAAGTAAACTGAGAATATATTTTTCTTTTTGGACTGAAATAGGCCACTAAACGCTTTTAACACATATAACTGCCATAGTAAACTGACACTATATTTTTCTTTCTGTACTGAAATAGGCCACTAAACGCTTTTGCCAGAAATAACTGCAACAGTGAAGTGCGTATATTTTTCTCTTTCTGCACTGAGATAGGCCACTAAATGCTTTTGCAACAAATAAGTGCCCCAGTGAAGTGAGTATATATTTTTCTTTCTGTACTGAAAAAGGCCACTAAATGCTTTCAACACATATAACTGCAGAAGTGAACTGAGAATATATTTTTCTATTTGTACTGAAATAGGCCAGTAATCACTTTTAGCAGAAATAAATGCATCGTTGAAGTGTGTATATATTTTTCTTTCTGTACTGAAATAGGCCACTAAACGCTTTTGCCACAAATAACTGCACCAGTGAAGTGAGCATATTTTTTCTTTCTGTACTGAAATAGGCTACTAAACGCTTTCAACACTATAACTGCAAAAGTGAACTGAGAATATATTTTTGTTTTTGTACTGAAATAGACCAGTAAATGCTTTTAGCAGAAATAAATGCACCAGTGAAGTGCGTTTATATTTTTCTTTCTGTACTGAAATAGGCCGCTAAACGCTTTTGCCGCAAATAACTGCAACAGTGAAGTGCGTATATATTTTTTTCCTTTCAACACATATAACTGCAGAAGTGAACTGAGAATATATTTTTCTTTTTCCACAGATATAAACCACTAAAGGATTTTCAACATAGCAGTTGCACCCCAAGAACAAATCGCTGGAATGACAGAGCTGTATAATGGCTATTTGGATCCCCAAATAATCTTTCCCTGAACTTGTAAATCACTTTTCTAGCACTGTCCCTAGCGCCTTCTGACGTCTCTCCCTGCACTAAGATGCCGTGAAATAATTTTTCCCTATCCTTTCTCTGCACTTATAAATCGTTTTTTCATTTTCTTTGTTCGCAATGAGGTTTTTACTATTGCTGTCCCTAGCGCCTTCTTATGTCTGTCCCTGCACTCAGAATGCTAGAAAATGGCAGAATCTGGCTGCCGTATTTATAGGGCCGTGACATCACAGGGCTGGCTGGCTGCATGCATGCATGTCAATCTGAGTGATCCCGCCTTCCCAGAGTTCCTTGCCCCATGTCCTCAGTCCTCACACGTGTAGCCGCCATTTTAGGAAAAATTGTGATTTATTACCGCAAGGAAATTCGCATTCGTTGCAAATCGAATTTTTCCTGAAATTCGGATCGAATTCCACTTTGTCAACTTCGATTTGCTCATCTCTAGTCATGAGGAAGGGCAGCACCCCAAAGTTGAAAAAAAAGTCTTCCTTTATTTCACCTATTGTTGTCTATTAGCTTTAATTCTGACTGGATTCTTATTCAGGCTTGACAGACTCCAGTTGGAGTATTACAAGAATGGGTCAATAAAGGAAGACTTTTTTCAACTTCTGAGTGCTGCCCTTTATTTTGCAGTCTCATATATATGCAGGTGCCGGAGGGGTCCCTCTGCCACATAAGAAGACCCTGGTATGTTAAATCACATAGGTGAGGGTTTCTGTTACATATGTTACATTGGTGCTTTGGGAGCTACAAGTTATACCTCTCATTCATAGGCATGTTTTCAAATGCAATTGTTTTAGAACTAGAATCATTTCAAGGTAAATCATTTTTATTTTCTTTGATGAGCCTGTCTAGATTTAATAGAATGGTTGTGTCCTTTAGTATCTTTAAGAAATGTGTAATTGACGATAATTAATAGTTCCCTCTCTAGTATATGTGAATGTAGTCTTTACAAGGATCCCCAGCAGGGCTGAACTGGACATCTGGCACTTCTGGCAAATGCTATATGGGCTGGTGCTGAAGTGGGCCACCTGCTCCTGGGGCTAATAAAAAATATCCAGGCTTGGCACAGGGCCCAAAAAGTAGTGGCAGATGCAACTGTATCATCATTCTCAGAACGGAGATACAACTGAATAATGTAGTGGGGCATGGGAACCAATGGTTCCCGGCTCCACTGTTCACGCTCTCCTGGGCCACAGACCATAAGCCTATGAGGAAGAACAGGCAGTTGCAAAGCTGCACTGGATCTCAGGCAGCCTCTCTGATGTCATTATGCCTGGACACAGGCAACGCAGTGACTTCATAGCTACCGCCTGTGCCAGGACTTATAACTACTGCAGTGGCGCATCTATACCGGGGGGGCAGTTCCTGCACTTGTGGTTCACTGCTAATGGCAATCCCCAGCAAAAATGCATACCACAATAGACATCCTACACAGGACAGCAAATGTGTGGATGTGATAAACAATAAAACAAAATAATAACTTTTACAAAGACAGGTGCACTCTGCGGTCTTACTAAACCCTCATACTGATGTAAAATTGAGAGATTAGCCAACATATCCTACTGTGGAGGACATGTCTGAGCCCGAGCATGCACCAAGGTTTCTCAAGTAGCTCGGGACCTAACGCTAAACCTACCTGTGCTGTATGGGCAATATCAGCCAGTATTGGGTGGGGCTCAGAGCTCTCTCCCTCCTCCCATTGTAAGCATGGCTGCATGCTGGAGGTAACTGGGAGTTTGCTGTGAGTCAGACCTTGCGCTCCTGTAATTTTCCCACTGGATCCTGGTATTGCCCATACGGCACAGGTAGGTTTATCGTTAGGTCCCGAGCTACTTAAGAAACCTTGGCATGTTGCTCCGGCTCAGACATGTCCTCCACAGTAGGATATGTTGGTTAATCTCTCAATTTTACATCAGTATGAGGGTTTAGTAAGACCGCAGAGTGCACCTGTCTTTGTAAAAGTTATTGTTATTCTGGTATGATCTATCCACAACAGAAGCCTTTCGCTGACATTTGTTCCAATTTTTACCATTATATGTAATATGCTTAGAGAGATTATGTTCTAAATCCTTCCATATACTGTAAATACATGAAGACTATCATAAAATGTAGAATTCCTATTAGTGTTGAGTGAATCAAAGTTAAGAAAGTGGAATTCGATCAGAATATCAGGAAAAATTGGATTTGCCATGAATTCGTGGTAACAGATCAATTTTTCCTGAATTGGCGGTTAAAAAAACAACAAAAACAAACATACTCACCTCATCCATTTGATCACAGAGACGCTATGACCGCTCCCGCCCAGCGTTATGGCGTAGTGACATCACACGTTAGTGCGCTTGAGAATTGACGCATTTTTTTCATCAAGATGGCCGTGACTGCCTCTCCGCAATCAAATGGATGAGGTGAGTATGTATTTATTTTTGTTTTAACCCCTAATAACCCCCTGATAGGCTGAATGTGACTTTCAGATTATGTTATCAGCGTTGAACACAGTTTCTGAGGAGTTAAATGAAGGGGGAGCGGCGTGATGGCTTTTTCCTGTCATTGCGCCCTCTCCATACAGTGGAATTCAATTCGTTATGAAGTGATTCATAACAAATTACATTTCTTGTCGGAGTTTGGCAAAGCAGCTGAATAAAATTTTTAGAATAAAAACCATGTTTTTCTAAGAGAGTATTTAGCTGGGACCATGTTTTTCTAAGAGAGTATTTAGCGGTTTTGGTGTAGAAAATGACACATGCGTCATATTTATATAGCGTCTGGACATAACCTTTTATTCTTTCTCTTGTGGCCACCAGATTTCAGTTTCATATTATGATATCATATTCATATATATGCGCTTCATCTATAAGCATGTGCAATGTTTTACTACATCTAACCTATAAAACTATCTGTCGGCTGATGGCAGATTGGATCATCTGGCACATATTATGTTTGGGTTTTGATGAAGAGTTAAATATGGCATGATTGAATATAAAATATGATTTTGCAATATTGTGTCATAAGAAATCCATCCAATATGTGTAATATGAATGTCCACCAAGTGGCTGTGTTGTGAATTATTTTTGACAAGGGTTTTGTTCTTAAAGTTAATGTGTATATTTATATTTATTTATTTATTGCCATTAAAAACCAGATAGTGACACCTAGCCTAGCCTAGCCCCACCTGTTGTTAACATCAGTTAGGTATATGCTTTAGGACAGGCTCCACTTCTATGGGACAGTTTTCTAGGCATGCTCTGTGACCTTTGTTGAGGTCATTGTACAAGCAATGAGTATATTAAATAAGCTTTGACAATTATCTATTGTGAATAGCCTATCCTGAATATATATATATATATATATATATATTCATTTCTGTCATGAGATGACTTGCTGAAAAGTGATCCAAACAGGCCAAGAAGTGATGCCTATTATTAGGCTTAGTGGCCAGTGTGAAAAGGATTTTAGGATTGTTCTTTAATACAGATAGTGCCATGGAAAATTAAATATAACAACACCAAAAAGTCTTAAAAAAATTGTTAGCTGAAAACTTGCTTAGGTCATTTTCTCATTACACATTCCCTTTAACCAAACTTGAGCTACAGTAATTCATATTTAGCCCAGAGGAAAATTTAAGTAACATAAGTAAGAAACCATTCAATTATTATTTACTTAATAAAATATCTGAAGGCAGTATGAATAGGGCGTTAGACTATGCACTAACAAAACAAATTACATGAGGAGCCTTTCTGTCATGGGAAGAGGACAACATGATAATAGATGGTTTGTATTTGTTTCTACTTTTATTTTAGATTATAACATGTGTAAATTGTGATCAAGCTGAACATAAGTGAGCAACGATTCTTATTCTATTGGTATTATGAATATGCTTTTTTGTCTCTGTGTAGCTGCCTTGCAGGGTAGCATTTTTATGTTATATAAATACAAAACTCTATCTTCCCTGTAGCTACTACTTGGTGGCTTGAACAATGAAAATATGTAATGCTTAAAAAAGCCTTGTAGCAAGCTGGTAACATAAAATCCTTTACAGGGAACACAGACTGCAGGATTGAGCAGTGATCCGTGAACGGAACTGTCCACCCTTCTTCAACGATGCACAATCCCCGTCACAAGAAAATTTATGAATTATTCAGACTGGACACATGCAGACCTGGAGTAGTCTTTCTTTTGTGAAAAGATCTAAACCATATTTACAAATCCTTGCCATTCATGTTATTTGATGTTGGGGCTTTAGGTCAGTTAAATATGACAAAAGCTTTTTGCTTTAAGTTTAATTCTCTGATAGTTTTTTTTTCTGCAGAACTGAATATGTAGAATCTGCCCCTTTTCTTAAGCCTCATTCACACTGATTTCCATCAACGATTGAGCACCAAAACCAGGATTGGAGCCTGAACAGACATAAGGTATAAGGGAGAGATTTGCACCTGTTCTGTGTTTAGAGCCGTACCTGGTTTGGGCTGGAAATCACTCATGGAAATCACTGACCAAAACACTGAGGTGTGACAGGCATTACTATGGAAACAACAAAAACTCTCATTGTGACCCTGATCCATTTTTGCCTGGATTAATGCAACTCATTGCTAATTGGTCTCCCCTCACTAAACTCTCTCCTCTCCAATCTATCCTTATTGCAGCAGCTAGGCTCATCTATCTGTCTAACCCATACTCTGATCCCTCCGCCCTGTGCCAGTCATTGCAATAGTTACTTATACAGTATATTTTATCTTCTAAGTCCCTTTTAGAGACCCTCGGGATATTATTTGAAAAATTGGATGTGGTCTTATTAGACCAAAAATCCCTGTAGGGGTCTCTAACTAATATTTTAACAGAAAAAGTTATCTTTATTTTTACCACTAAAAGACTTACACACACAAAAACTATTTAAAATTGTCAGGGTTCAATGAGGTGATGATGGGCAATTTATCATGAACACTAATAACTCTTAGAAGTTTTATAAATATTCCTTTGTGCCTATTGGGTGCATTATTTGGGGCACATTCCAGTCCGTCCTTTTGAAAGACCTATTTTGTACTTTATTTTGTGGGGTACTTTTGACCGGTCCACATCAACAACCTTTATATTTAAGTTGTTGATCTGGTCTATTTGAGAGTAATAAGTAACACATTCACCGTGTATTACAATGTATCAATGCGTGCGAGCACCACCTAAATCTGTCTCCTGTAGTCCCTATTAAAGGGTTCCATTCATGGCAGCCTGAGCTCTCTGCTCAAATTGCTACTGGGTGCTACACTGTAACACGGTATACTTCTAGCTACTGTTACTAACCACTCACTAGAACTGCGCTGTATATGGTTGGATTGGACACGGTCAACTCCCTTACTCACTCACTGATATGTATCACTGTGCCGCTAATACTGCTCCCTTCACTTCTCACTGTCCCTGTTTAAAAGATAGCACGCTACACTAATACACCCCTCCCGACATGTTTCGCCACTGGGTGGCTTCGTCATTCTCACCCACAACGCTATTTACACTGCCTTACCCTCTACATCTCCTACCTCATTTCTGTCTGCCACCCAAAAACATGCTCTACGCTATGCAAATACTTTGAAACTAACATCTACCATGATCCTAACCTCTCACTCCTGTCTCCAAGACTTCACTCGAGCTGCACCAGTTCTCTGGAATGCCCTATCTCAAGAAATTAGATTAATTCACAACATCCACAGTTTTAGGCACTCCCTAAAACCACATTTGTTTAGGGTGGCCTATCACATCTTTTAATCCAACTCTTTCCCATTCACCCTCTCTTCAACATCCTTGTTCTAAACCTGATCCATCATCAAACACTATCCATCACATACAGTGAGGAACAGAAGTATTTGAGCACCCTGCAATTTTGCAAGTTCTCCCACTTAGAAATCATGGAGGGGTCTGAAATTCACATTGTAGGTGCAATCCCACTCTGAGAGACAGAATAAAAAATAAAAAATCAGGAAATTATTTGTCCTGCACTGCTGAACATAAGTATTTGAACACCTGAGAAACAGCAAGAATTCTGGCTCTCAAAGACCTGTTACTGTGCCTTTAAAAAGTCCACCTCTACTCCACTCATTAATCTAACTTCATAGGATCTGTTTGTGCTCTTTAAAGACACTGGCTCACCCCACAGTCAGTCACACACCAACTACTACCATGGGCAAGACCAAAGAGCTGTCAAAAGACAGAAGAGACAAAATTGTGGACCTCCACAAGGCTGAAAAGGGCTACGGGGCAATTGCCAAGCAGCTTGGTGAAAATAGATCAACTGTTGGAGCAATTGCTAGAAAATGGAAGAGGCTAAAGACAACTGTCAGTCTCCCTTGGACTGGGGCTCCATGCAAGATCTCACCTCGTGGGGTATCACTGATGATAAGAAAGGTGAGGAATCAGCCCAGAACTACAAGGGAGGAGCTGGGCAATGACATGAAGAGAGCTGGGACCACAGTTTCAAAGGTCACTGTCGGTAGAACACTACGCTGTCATGGTTTCAAATCATGCATTGCACAGAAGGTTCCCCTGCTCAAGTCATCACATGTCCAGGCTCATCTGAAGTTTGCCAATGACCATCTGGATGATCCAGAGGAGGCATGTGTCATAGCAGACAGGATATAAGATACACAGATAACTAAACAAACAAGTTTTCTAGGCGAGAAGCTGAGGATAAGGTCACCTCCTAGCAAATCCCTACCAGCTCTCCCTATACTGCTTTGCCCACATTCAGACCCTAAAGGTGGGAATAATGTGTCCTCGTGCCTGGGCTGAGAATACCCTAGAATCCCTGAGATGGTGAAAAGGGAAAAGGGGCAGCCTGCTCCCTCAGAACCAGGAGGGGACAGACGACACTCAAAAAGCCTAGACAGCAAACCAAAGAAATCAGAAAACAACTTATCTTATCTGAGCAGGAAAAGCCAATCCTTTCCTCCTTGCTTCCACAGCCTGACAGAAGCTATAACCCGCACGGAACACTGGGAGGGGAGTAATTTAAACCAACGACCCCACCCAGTGCACCTGAAGGGAGGCGGATCTAGCACGACTCCAAAACAAAACAAATGAGTAGACACGTGCTGCCAATCTGGCAGACCTCCGCACATAGTCTGAGCAGGGCATGACAGTACCCCCCCTTCTACGGGTGACCTCCGGACACCCCGGACCAACCTTATCCGGGTGGGATCTGTGAAAAGCCCTTACCAGTCGGCTGGCACTGACATCCAGCGCCGGAACCCACATCCTCTCCTCAGGGCCATATCCCCTCCAGTGTACCAGGTACTGAAGGGAACCCCAAAGAACTCTAGAGTCAAGAACCCTGGAGATCTCGAACTTTAAATTTACATCGACCAGAACAGGAGGAGGGGGCAATGGCGATGGTTCCACCGGTTTCACATATTTTTTCAGTAAAGACCTGTGGAACACATCATGGATCCTCCAAGTCTGCGGAAGATCCAGCCGAAACGCTACTGGATTGATCACCGCAGATATTTTGTACGGACCAATAAATCTTGGACCCAGTTTCCAAGATGGCACTCTCAGTTTAATATTTTTAGTGGACAACCACACCAGATCACCCACACACAGGTCCGGACCAGTCATACGTCTCTTGTCAGCCATTCGCTTATACCTCTCACCCATCCTCTCCAAAATCACTTGGATCCTCCGCCTGATAGAAGACAAGGCAGAAGAAAATCTCTCCTCCTATGGCATCCCAGAGGAACTAGTCCCAGAAAAGGTACCAAACTGAGGATGAAAACCGTATGCGCCAAAAAATGGCGACTTACCCATGGACTCCTGCCTACGGTTATTCAAAGAAAACTCTGCTAGGGACAAGAATGAGGACCAGTCCTCCTGATTCTCAAGTAGGTCTCCAGGTTTTGATTATAACGCTCTGTCTGTCCATTCGACTGCGGATGAAAAGCCAAAGAGAACGAAAGTTGAATGCCAAGCCGAGAGCAGAACGCCCTCCAAAACCTGGAGACAAACTGCGTGCCCGTAACCACATCCGAAGGAATACCATGAAATTTCACGATATTATCAACAAAAATCTGCGCAAGAGTCTTGGCATTAGGCAGACTAGTTAACGATATAAAGTGAGCCATTTTACTAAAACGGTCAACTACCACCAAAATTACTGTTTTCCCGGAGGAACTCGGCAGATCCGTAATAAAGTCAATAGACAAGTGTGTGCAAGGACGAGACGGAATCGACAAAGGAAGAAGTGAACCAGCCGGTCGAGTATTAGCAACCTTTGACCGTGCACAGGTTTCACAAGCTGCCACGTAATCCTCAATGCTCTTACGTAACCCGGGCCACCAGGTCACAGGTGGACTTACCACCAGGATGTCCAGCAAGGACAGTATCGTGATGTTCCTTGAATACCTTGTATCGCAGTCCTTCAGGAACAAACAACCTCCCTGGGGGACAAGAACCAAGAGCCCCCTCCTGGGCTCCCAACACCTCCATCTCCAATTCGGGGTACAGAGCGGAGACCACCACCCCATCAGCCAAAATCGGAGCAGGATCCTCTGAATCACATCCCCCAGGAAAACTGCGAGACAACGCATCTGCCTTGACGTTTTTAACCCCCGGGTGAAAAGTAACCACAAAATTGAACCTGGTAAAAAACAGTGACCATCTGGCCTGTCTAGGGTTCAGACGCTTGGCAGATTGCAGGTAAGCCAAATTCTTATGATCCGTATATACTGTAACGGGGTGAGACGCCCCCTCCAACCAGTGACGCCATTCCTCAAAGGCCAACTTGATGGCCAGCAACTCTCTATCTCCCACATCATAATTCTTCTCGGCAACCGAGAGCTTCTTGAAAAAAAAAGCACACGGGACCCACTTACCAGGAGATGAACCCTGCGACAGCACCGCTTCAACCCCCACTTCTGATGCATCAACCTCCACCACGAATGGCTGAGACACACCGGGCTGCACCATAATGGGAGCAGACGCAAAACACTCCTTAATAGTCGAAAAGGCCTGCAATGCCTCATCCCACCAGACAGAGACGTCGGCGCCCTTCTTAGTCATATCAGTCAGAGGTCTTACAATGGTAGAATAGTTCAAAATACATTTTCTATAATAATTAGTAAACCCCAAAAACCGCATCAAAGCTTTCTGATTCTCTGGTCGGTCCCATTCCAGAACCGCCCGGACCTTTGCGGGGTCCATACGAAAACCAGAGTCAGAAAGCAGATATCCCAAAAAACTGAAGCTCCTGCACAGAAAACACACATTTCTCCAATTTGGCATATAATTTATTCTCCCGAAGGATCGTCAAAACCTGTCTCACATGATCCTGATGGCTCTTCAGATCAGGAGAATAAATTAAAATGTCATCCAAGTAAACTACCACGAACCTCCCCACCAAATCATGGAAAATGTCATTGACGAATCGCTGAAATACTGCTGGCGCGTTCGTCAACCCAAAAGGCATAACCAGATTCTCAAAATGACCCTCATGCATATTGAAGGCCATTTTCCACTCATCCCCTTCCTTGATTCTGATCAGATTGTAGGCCCCTCTCAAATCCAACTTGGAGAACACCTTGGCACCAACAATCTGATCAAAAAGGTCGGAGATCAAAGGAAGGGGATACGGATCCCGGACCGTAATACGGTTCAATTCCCGGAAATCCAAACAAGGTCTCAGCGATCCATCCTTTTTCTTTACAAAGAATAAACCTACTGCCACCGGAGACTTAGATGGCCTAATATGACCTTTTGCCAAACTCTCTGCGATATACTTCCGCATGACCTCTCTTTCGGGTTGAGAAAGATTGTAAAGCCGAGACTTTGGCAACTTAGCCCCTGGGATGAGATTAACTGGACAATCATAGTCATGATAAGGGGGCAATTCCTGAGCCCCACCCTCCGAAAAGACATCCGCAAAATCTGAGAGATACTGAGGTAGAGCTGTAGTGGACACACCAGAGATAGATGTGCCAAGACAATTATCCGAACAAAATTCACTCCAACCAATGATTTGTCTTGCTTGCCAATCTATAATTGGGTTATGTTTTGTCAACCACGGTAACCCTAAGACTATAGGAGCGGGCAATTCTTTCATGACAAAGCAAGACATAATCTCAACATGTGAATCACCCACCCTTAACTGAATACCATGAGCAATATGAGTGAGACTCCTTTGAGAAAAAGGGGAAGAATCAATTGTCAAAGTCAATAACGTTTACCCCAGCACCACAGTCAATGAATACTTTAACAAAAAAAAATCTTGAGTCTAGCGCCACCATAGCTGGAAGGAGAAAACGAGTATTACAGGGAGCTTGCATACCTGCTTGCTCCACCACTCCATTCACGCTACCAAGAGTCAGGACGTTTTTTTTTTCTCTTTCTTATCAACATGCGGTTTAACAAAAGGACAAGCAAAAACAAAATGACCACTTTTCCCACAGTAGTAGTTTATGCAATTTCCTAAAGTCTCTACTCCCAGAACGGAAAGATATCTGACCCAGCTGCATGGGTTCCTCCCCTACCCCAGAGTTACCTGTAACATCACCCTGGGAAGCAGTAGAGACGAAACCACTCACAGAAGGGATCCATTGTGCGGAGGGAGCCTTACACCTCTCTCTAATACGTCTATCTAACCGTACTGCCAAAGACATAGCATTCTCCAAAGAATCTGGGTACTCATGAAAAGCAAGGGCATCTTTCAATCTCTCAGATAACCCCTGACAAAACTGACTACGTAATGCGGGGTCATTCCACTCTGACTCTGTAGCCCATCTCCTAAACTCAACGCAGTAAACTTCTGCAGTATGTTTATCCTGTAATAAATTACGCAATTTAGATTCCGCCATCGAGACCCAATCTGGGTCATCGTAAATCAATCCCAGGGCTTTGAAAAATTCTTCCACCGACCGGAGGGCCAGAGAACCGGGCGGCAGAGAAAAGGCCCAGGATTGCTCATCCCCTTTAAGCAGAGAAATGATTATACCAACCCTCTGACTTTCATCACCTGACGAAGATGGACGCAGCCGAAAAAACAACTTGCATGACTCTTTAAAGCGGATAAAGTCATCCGCACCCCCTGCAAATCTTTCAGGAAGAGCGACTTTAGGCTCCCCACAAATTTTACCTGCACCTGATGCCAGAGCATTCTGACACCGTGTGACCAAACTATGCAGATCCACAACCTCTAGAGATAATCCCTGCATGCGGTCAACTAGCGCATTAATTGACGCCATCACAAAACTGCAGAGTAATGGCAGTCAAAGTATGGCGGGTTATAATGTCACGGCTGACAGGATATAAGATACACAGATAACTAAACAAACAAGTTTTCTAGGCGAGAAGCTGGGGATAAGGTCACCCTTCTAGCAAATCCCTACCAGCTCTCCCTATACTGCTTTGCCTACATTCAGACCCTAAAGGTGGGAATAATGTGTCCTCGTGCCTGGGCTGAGAATACCCTAGAATCCCTGAGATGGTGAAAGGGGAAAAGGGGCAGCCTGCTCCCTCAGAACCAGGAGGGGACAGACGACACTCAAACAGCCTAGACAGCAAACTAAAGAAATCAGAAACCAACTTATCTTATCTGAGCAGGAAAAGCCAATCCTTCCCTCCTTGCTTCCACAGCCTGACAGAAGCTATGACCCGCACGGAACACTGGGAGGGGAGTAATTTAAACCAACGACCCCACCCAGTGCACCTGAAGGGAGGCGGATCTAGCACGACTCCAAAACAAAACAAATGACTAGACACGTGCTGCCAATCTGGCAGACCTCCGCACGTAGTCTGAGCAGGGCATGACAGCATGGGAGAAAGTCATGTGGTCAGATGAGACCAAAGTAGAACACCATCCCTACTGTGAAGCATGGGGGAGGTAACATCATGCTTTGGGGTGCTTTTCTGCGAAGGGGACAGGACAGCTGCACTGTATTAAGGAGAGGATGAATGGGGCCATTTATTGAGAGATTTTGAGCAACAACCTTCTTCCCTCAGTCAGAGCATTGAAGATGGGTTGTGGCTGGGTCTTCCAACATGACAACGACCTGAAGCACACAGCCAGGATAACCAAGGAGTGGCTCCGTAAGAAGCATATCAAGGTTCTAGAGTGGCCTAGCCAGTATCCAGACCTAAATCCAATAGAACATCTTTGGAGGGAGCTGAAACTCCGTGTTGCTTAGCAACAGCCTCGAAACCTGACAGATATAGAGGAGATCTGTGTGGAGATCTTACTTTTAATCTAATCTAATCTAATCTTACTTTTAAAACACCCCAGTCTAAGGTTAAAGTGCACATAAACCAGCAAACACACTTTATTGAAACCTATTCTATATATGTAGAAATCAATAAAACAAATAAATAGATGCATAAATTGGCAAAGACAAACAGAACCAAATGGAGAGTGCACAAAACACGTTGGGCATCAAGTTATAGCATTGCAAGTAGTGGAAAACTTGGGATGGAGAAACAAGTATAAATAAATACAAAATCAAACCATGTGGCTCCCCTACCTAGATAAAAAACCATTATTTACAACATATACACAATACAGGCTACTGACACACAATGAGGAAGATAAAGGTTAAAAGTACTGAAGACTGTTTGGCCTGTGAAATTTCTGAATGGCTGTAAGACTGAAACTCTTTCAAACATGCAGACTTGTGTGTTCTGTTTACCTTTTCGTGCCAATATTGTATGTGAGTGAGCAATAGACGTCATACTCACAAGTTACTGGTACAAAACCTTTTTTTTTCTTTTATTTCTTTAATTCCAATATAAAATGGTACAACGTGAGAGACGTTGAGACACATATATGCACACCTCCTCCCATTCGTGGAGGGGAGGAGGTGTGAATGATGTCTGTTTCGCGTCAGCTTCCTCCTGTTCCCCCTGAGGAAGCTGACGTGAAACACGTGTCGGGGTCTCTTGGAGGTGCAACTAGCCGGGTCTGTATTGTGTATATGTCGTGAATAATGTTTTTTTTTTATCTAGGTAGGGGAGCCACATGGTTTGATTTTGTATTTATTTATACTTGTTTCTCCATCCCAAGTTTTCCACTACTTGCAATGCTATAACTTGATGCCCAACGTGTTTTGTGCACTCTCCATTTGGTTCTATTTGTCTTTGCCAATTTATGCATCTATTTATTTGTTTTATTGATTTCTACATATATAGAATAGGTTTCAATAAAGTGTGTTTGCTGGTTTATGTGCACTTTAACCTTAGACTGGGGTGATTTAAAAGTAAGATTAGGTTAAGAGATGAGGTAAAAGAAAGAAAAAGTGCAGTTTAAATTAGAATAAAAAAGTAAAATGGAGGGAAGTTATAGAAAGATATCAATAGTGTTTAGCATTAACTGAACAAGCATCCAAAAAGTATGTCTTAATGGGACCAGATGCCTACCCCTGTTTATATATACACACGTCAGAAAAACAGTTGCTTGTTATAAACGTGGCCAAAAATTCTCCCCATTCTGCCCATCAGCAGTACAGTATGTATGTGGAAGAGGTGAGCTATATAAGGGTAGTAGTGGCAGTAACAGTAGTGGAAGTAGTAGCAGCACATCATGGAATCTAAAAGAAAAGGGAGTGGATGTGCTGCTTTGTAGGGGTAATAATAGTGGCAGCAGGGGGAGTAGCAGCTGCGGTGGCAGCAACAGCTGCCTTACAGTACAGAGCATGATGATAGGCGGACAGCGTCATCATGGGGCCAGCAATAAATAATCACCATCAGCAAATCTATATATTTATTGGTCTCTGTGCCTCATTCATTTTGACAGATTTGATATTTTGCACACTTGCAGAAGACACGTTTTTCTGTTTGGGTTTGAAGATGCCACCTGCCATGCTGAAAACCCTATCTAAGATAACATTGAAGGCTAGACAATACAGTACAGAGAGAACATACAGTTCCAGCCACTGGCCCAGTCAGCCTGGTTAAAAGTCCAAAGGGTCAGGGAACAGGGTATGTGGTGGAGGAATACCAGAGTCCAGGTACGACTGGACCTGGTTGCCCAGGAACCTGAAAAAAAAGATCCATCATGTTCATGAGACTGAATTGCCTTCTACTGGTGTTGCTGTGGCTTCTGCTACTTGCGTTAGCAGGGACGGTGGGAGGTGGGTGACTCAGTAGAAGGTGAAGAGGGGTCAGACATGTAGGTGACAGGCGTCTTCTCGCTGAGAGAAGCTCTGTACATAGTGTATTCTGGTAATACAGAAATTTTGCCTCCCTTTCTCCAACAGGAAAACATTCCCCAATTTGCTTTGATAGCAAGGGTCTAAAAGCATGGCTATCCAGAAATCATCAATTTGCTTGAAGCTGTCATTACGTAAGCAAGCATACATCTTTCCATGCTTTCAACATGCCAGAGAGTCAACTTCAGCCCTTAATGAATACGATGAGGGCTGTAGTCAGTGGCGCAGCGTGGGTTGCCATTACCCAGGGCAAACCTAGTATTGCGCCCCCTAACTTTTGGGCACGCACACGCCTTTTTATAGAACGATGCCCCACAGCATACCAAGACCAATATTACCAATAATACTATACAAGAGACAAATACTGTAAATATCATTAACATGTATGACCAGTTCTTAATGACCTGATATTACATCATAATGATACTGCATATAATACAATATAAGCCGGCTATATATACAATATAAGCACAAGCTTTGGTCCTACTAGTGCCTGATGAAGGACGTATGTTAGCCCGAAACGTTGCAAGCAACTGATGTACCACTGTTTCCGGCTGAAATAATATGAAATAAATTACCACTTATCTTCATCATCAAGGAGTGCTGTCTAAATATTTGTGATATCTACAGTTCTTGAGGTGGAGCTACAGCACACAACTCGGACATGCACATTTTTCGAAAGAGCGCTGTGGCCTATTTATCTGAAACTAAAAATATTCTTAATGCCACAACAAAGTTAGTCAAACTCTCCTGCAGCTTCCACTTGTACATCCACCGAAGCAAATCTAAAGTGGTCCAGTTAGCAGGCTGCTCATCTGTGTTGACTTATACAAGACAATGTGTTTCCGAAGGTGATTTATTTCTTTGAACATAGCTCCAGCATTCAAATCTGTGTACTTAGCACATGTGTGCTGATTTTGTTCATTGATAAAATCATCTTTTTCAATATCCAGCAAAGTCTGGATTTGTAGGAATACAAATCGCTGGTGAAGCATATTCATCTGTGTTGTACGTTTTGTGATTTCTGCCTCAAGCTGATCAACTGGTTCTAGTTCTCTTTTTGTTTCTTGTATTAAGGTCAAGCCAGCATCACAACTTAGCTCACCGGGCATCTTCTTACGTCTTCCAACTCTTCTCTCTGTAGAAATGTTGCATATTTGGCATACCGTATCTGCAGAGCTTTCTCAGTTGCCTCTAACACTACACACTCTCGTTTTTCCTGGCAAAATAGAACCAGGGCTTTCAGCTTTTGCACACATTGATCAAGTGCAAGTCCTTTTTGCTGCAGGTAGATCTGAGCATCGTTCACAGATCTGAGCATCGTTCACTTCGTTTAGTATTGGGCTCCAAAAATGCAAAAATGAAAGAAAAAGGATAAGTCATGATGCAAATTAATAGACTTCCTGCATCTCCTTTTGTTTCAGAGGTTTCTTCTGGCCCATCGCGCAACACTTACAAAGCATCTATTATTTTCTCAGTGTGTTTAGCAAGTACACATACAGATTCATGCTTGGAACTCCATCTTGTGTCAGATGATCACTTTAAGTTAATTGATACATGTTCCTTAACCACTTCACATCTGGGCCATTTGCCCCCTTCCTGACCAGGCCAATTTTGCAAATCTGACATATCTCACTTTATGTGGTAATAACTTTAGAACGCTTTTACTTATCCAAGCCATTAAGAGATAGTTTTCTCATGACACATTGTACTTCATGCTAGTCATAAATTTGAGTCAATATATTTCACCTATACTTATGAAAAAATCCCAAATTTACCAAAAATTTTGAAAAATTTGCAATTTTCAAAATTTCTATTTCTCTGCTTTTAAAACAGATACCTCATAAAATATTTATTACTTAACATTCCCCATATGTCTACTTTATGTTGGCATCATTTTGGAAATGTCATTTTATTTTTTTAGGACATGAGAAGGCTTAGAAGTTTAGAAGCAATTATTAAAATGTTTAAGAAAATTGCAAAAACCCACTTTTTAAGGACCAGTTCAGGTCTGAAGTCACTTTGTGGGGCCTACATAGTGGATACCCCCATAATTGACCACATTGTAGAAACTACACCCCTCAAGTTACTTAAAACTGATTTTACAAACTTTGATAACCCTTTAGGCGTTCCACAAGAATTAAAGGAAAATGGAGATCAAATTTTAAAATTTCACTTTTTTGGCAGATTTTCCATTTTAATCTAATTTTCTCTTTAACACATCGAGGGTTAACAACCAAACAAAACTCAATATTTATTACCCAGATTCTGCGGTTTACAGAAACACCCCACATGTGGTCATAAACTGCTGTATGGGCACACGGCAGGGCGCAGAAGAAAATGAGCACACATTGTTTTTAGATGCCATGTCCCATTTGAAGCCCTCCTGATGCACCCTTACAGTAGAAACTCCCAAGAAGTGACCCCATTTTGGAAACTAGGGGATAAGGTGCCAGTTTTATTGGTACTATTTTTGGGTACATATGATTTTTTGATCATTCATTATAACACTTTTTGGGGCAAGGTGACAAAGAGATTGGTTGTTTTAGAACAGTTTTTATTTATTTATTTTTACAGCGTTCACCTGAGGAATTAGGTCAAGTGACATTTTTATAGAGCAGATCGTTACGGACGTGGCGATACTTAATATGTGAACTTCTTCTTATTTATTTAAGTTTTACACAATAATAGCATTTTTGAAACAAAAAAATAATGTTTTAATGTGTCCATGTTCTGAGAGCTATCGTTTTTATTAATTTTTTTAGCGATTTTCTTATGTAGGGGCTCATTTTTTGCGGGATGAGGTTACGGTATTATTGGTACCATTTTGTGGGACATACGCCTTTTTGATCACTTGGTGTTGCACTTTTTGTGAAGTAAGGTGACAAAAATTGCTTTTTTTGACACATTTTAGATTTTTTACGGTGTTCACCCGAGGGGTTAGGTCATGTGATATTTTTATAGAGCTGGTTGTTATGGACGTGGCGATACCTAATATGTATCCTTTTTTTTATTTATTTCACTTCAACACAATAATAGCATTTTTGAAACCAAAGAAATTATGTTTTAGTGTCTCCATGTTCTGAGAGCTATAGTTTTTTTTATTTTTTGAGCGATTTTCTTATGTAGGGGCTCATTATTTGCAGGATGAGGTGACGGTTTTATTGGTACCAATTTGTGGGACATATGCCTTTTTGATCACTTGGTGTTGCACTTTTTGTGATGTATGGTGTTTATCGGACTGGGTCGATCATGTGATATATTTATGGAGCCGACTGTGACGGACGCGGCAATACCAAATATGTCTATTTTATTTATTTAAAAAAAAAAAAATAAATTCCTTACTTGGGGATTTTCTTTTTACACTTTTTTTTTCTCCACTTTTTGTCCCTCATAAGGTCATACAAGACCTCTGGGGGACATTTAACTTCACTTTTTTTTTTTTTCATTGTTGATTTCTCCTGTAACTGGGGCTAACATAGTAGCCCCAGTTACAGAGGAAATACACCCCCCAGAGAGGCTGTACAGCACTATACAACGCTGTACAGCCTTAGTGCAGGGCTGATTGAGGTCTGTAGAAGACCTCACAGCTCCTTCACTCACCCGGCTCCAGCGGACACATGACCGCCGGGCCGGAACAGGAAGCACATAGCGCTTCCTGCACTGTATACACAGCGCTTGGTGAGCGCTGTGTATACAGCGATCTAGAAGTCAGGGACTAAGGGTTGCCCTGCTGTCACTGACAGCGGGAAACCCGATCTGCAGCTGCACAATTAGCGTGCAGCTGCAGTCTCTGAATGGACGTTCAGAGATATAGAACCACCTCCCGGACGTTTTTAATCTATGGGCGGACGGGAGGTGGTTAAGAACATCCCATCTATGGGTGGAGCTTGAGAAGAAAGTATACAATTTTTCTACAGTGCTAAAGAAAGTCGTAGACTTTGTTCCAACACCAACTGCAAGCACACCAGCAAGATTGAGCGAGTGATTGTTACATGGCACAAACACTGCTTTGGGATTGATATCCAAAATGTGTTTCTGTACACCACTAATATGTCCAGCCATAGTTGCTGCGTTGTCGTATCCTTGGCCATAGCAGTGCTCCAGTTTAAGGCCATTTGCTTGTAACTTGTCACAAATGTGTTTTGTGATTATATCTGCTGATTTCCCATATAACTGAATAAAATCAATGAAAGATTCCACCACATTGACTTCAGTATCTTCAATGTGAACATATCGATTCACTTGCGACATTTGGTCAGTGTGAGAAATATCTGGAGTGCTATCAAACATGATAGCAGAATACTTGGCCTTAGTAATTCTTTGAAAGATGGCTGTTCTAACATGATCACCAAGCAAGCTGATGAACTCATTCTGGCTCTGTGGAGAGAGGTAGGACACTGAGTACCCATGTGCCTGCTGAACTTTGTGAAGATGCTGATTGGCAACTGGGTCATATTTTTGCTAGTAATTTTAAAGTTTCTAGGAAGTTTCAGCAGTTATCATCAGTGCTTAGATTTTCTGAGTGACTACGTAAAGTTAAGGATTGCCTTGCTAGATACAGCACACAGTCAACTATTCTGGCTAGGATTGCCTTCCACTTTTCAAATGACCTTTGTAGTGCAAGCTGGGCAGCAGCATCAATAGTCTCTTGTTTTTGTAGCCGCATTTCAAATTCTTTCCACATTGTAAATGCACAAAGGTGCTAAGAACTGTGTTCATGTTCTAGCAACCTGGGTTGAGTTTTCTCTATGCATTAAATCCATTTGACTTTACAAAATAACTTTTCCCTTTGGCCTTCTGGAGAAGCATACAAGGAAAACAATATACAGCACATTTTATAGGTGAAAACACTAACCATGTCCTGAACATAGTCTCGCCAGTCTCCAAATTCATGTAGAACCAGTCCTTAGAAAATTACCTGCCATCACTATCTTTTGGAAACAATGCATCCGTATTCTGCAGTACTACTGTTCCTCTCTTAACAAGTTCAGTTTTCAAAGTTTCATTCACAATTTCAGGCCAATAGCCAATATCGGTGAAGACTTTGAGATCAATTCTCTCTAGCATAATATTTGACTCAGCAGAAGTAGAAGCATCTTCACACAAAGCTGTCTCTTCTGTTTCTAAAGAAACAAAAGGAATGTCCACAGGCACTTTTTTCGAGTTCGTGAGGCTCTTGTGATGCTACTGGTGATGGTGATCCTAATGTACTTTCAGCTGTGTTCACAAGAAACCTGTCAAGGCTTCCAGTTAGCTTAGCTTGCTGCTTCTACAATATCCTCCTCCTCTTTCTGCCTTGTGCACATGATTCTTTTTAGTTTAGCATAGGTGTAGTCTTCTGCCCAAAAAATTAATAAATCTAATATAAATATTTATTCACGGTCACTCAATGGGCCTACACATACACATGCATACACATGACAAGATCATGGTCAGGCATGTGTGTCCATGCATTCACTTAACTTGTGTCTTCGTGATGATGTTAAATCCTTCTTTCTCCTGGTAGCAGTGATGTTATAGTTAAGCTGGGTAAGGAGCTTCTCCTTTTTGTTGACCACGTTGGTCTCCAAATGGAAAGAGCTGGAATGACACAGGAAGACATCTATCAAATTCAGCCATGCTCGCTATCAACCAAGCATGTGTGTCCATGCATTCAATTACTTAGAATTTGCATTGAGCTGCAGAATAAGGACTTCAGGTCATTTTTAGTGCACAGTGAACTCCATGATGTCAAACACCCAAAAACCTAGGTGGTAGTCAAATGAACGGAGAAATAAAATGGTCATGGTTATTAGAATGCACGTGTCATGTTCTAATGAGGAACCACCACTGCTAGAACATATCTAAGCAAACACACAGGCAAGCAGAGACATGACAGTAAGCAGAAACTGGAACAGCAGGTAAGGGATCAGTGGCAAGAAATACCACTGGACCAAGTGCACAGGTTTTACTTGGTGCAAAACCCAGAGGGCAGAGACACAGTGAGCTCGTTCTTCACAGAGACCCATATGGTAGGGATGAACTTACCCGAGGCTCACTGGTTGCACCTCCAGGACGGTCCCGGTGCACTTGGCCACTTACCTGCAGAAAATGCTGGAAAAGCACCAGCACTCAGTCCCATGGGCGAACAGATAAAGCTGCACACAAGGGTCAGAAAAATCAGACAGGAGCAGAAGCAAATGTCTAGGCTCCATGCAGGAAGACACATGGAAGCCGCAGACTAGAAACAGAACAAAACTAAGAAGACATAGAACTAGGCTAGGAGACCTAGCACACAGACACGACTCAGATAACCAGGCAATGAAGGAAGACCCGGACCCTGGTGACCTCAATGATATAGTATGTGGCCACACAAACAGGGCAGATAGCATCACCCAGGTGAGGTGTATGGCTCCTGCACCCAGCAAGGCTGGAGACAGACTGCCCCTAATCCCTGGCACACAGGTATATATAGAGCACCTAGTGACCACACCCAGACCAAGACCATTAACCCCATCAGAATCAAACAGGGAGGGGAGCCTGCATGATCACAGAAGTGAACACACAGGCTGCAGAACTGGACGTTGCCTCTGGCAAACCAGCATACAGGGAGTCCACTGCAGCCACTACGCCAGAGCACAAACAACCCATGTCACAGTGACCACACTGTGTCACTGTGCCACTACCAGAACCGAGACAACAGGGAGGGGAGCAAGCATACACTAGGAGCAGTTTACACACAGGCTGCCACAACTACACGTAGGCCATAGCAGCCTAGATGGAATCCCGTGTCACAGTGAACTACACAGTCACAGTGTGGAGGAAAAATCTAAAATGCTGAAATTAAAATAGTCCCTGCCTTATGGGTTGTCTCATATCAGCAAATAGCATGTATCATGTAGAGTAGAGGAAGTTACTACAATGCACTTACTAATGTATTGTAATTGTTCATATTGCTTTCTTTGATGGCTGGATCAATTCTTCCATCACATTCTACACAGCCTGTATCCATGGTTATGACCACCCTGCAATTAGGGTTGCCACCTTTTCTTCAAGCCAAACCCGAACACTTTAGCACATCGCAGCAATTTTTTGGTAAATTCACTTTTTTGTAGGCAACGTACCTTCCTGACCAATCAGGAGGCCGGGACGCAAGTCATGCCATACTGCCCAGCTTGCTGATTGGTTAGGAAGCCAGGCTGCCTAGCAACAAGTGAAGCAGGCTTCCTAGCCAATCAGGAAGCCAGGAGGCAGATGATAACCCACCTCCCGGCTTCCTGATTGAAAAGGACTCATTGGCCCACAAGCAAGAAGCAGGGAGGAATCATTACTTTAAATGGAATAAATGATGAATATTCTAAAAAACTAATATGTAGCACCATATCGAATATATTAGTTTTTTTGAATATTCGTAATATTCTAAAACAAGAAAATATAGCGAATATAAAAAAAACGAATATAGAGCAAAATAGCTAATATAGTGCTATAATCTTCTTTGTCTAATAATTGTGATTTTTTTTCTCATCTGAAGCTCAGATTGGAAAAGAAAATTCAGCTATTGAAAAAAAATATTATTGCACTTTATTAACTAAATTGCTCTATATTATTATTTTTTTTGAATATTCGCTATATTGCTATACATTCTTGTTTTAGAATATTACGTATATTCGAAAAAACTAATATATTAGTTTTTTCGAATATTCGTAATTTTCTAAAACAAGAATATATAGCAATATAGCAAATATTCAAAAAAAACTAACATAGAGCAAAATAGCTAATATAGTGCTATAATCTTCTTTGTCTAATACATGTAATGTTTTTCTCATCTGAAGTTCAGATTGGAAAAAAATTTCAACTATTGAAAAAAAAGATTATAGCACTATATTAGCTAAATTGCTCTATATTTGTTTGTTTTTTTCGAATATTCGCTATATTGCTATATATTCTTGTTTAAGAATATTCTGAATATTCTAAAAACAAATATATTCTTTTTTTCGAATATTCGTAATATTCTAAAACAAGAATATATAGCAATATAGCGAATATTCGAAAAAAAACGAATGTAGATCAATTAAGCTAATATAGTGCTATAATATTTTTTTTCAATAGTTGATTTTTTTTTTCAATCTGTACTTCAGATAAGAAAAAAATGACAACTATTAGACAAACAAGATTATAGCACTATATTAGCTAAATTGCTCTACATTAGTTTTTTTTTGAATATTCGCTATATTACTATATATTCTTGTTTTAGAATATTACGAATATTTGAAAAAAATAATATATTCGATATAGTGCTATGACTCATTGGCCCACAAGCAAGAAGCAGGGAGGAATCATGTTTTTGCTCGGCAAATTACGAAAATTTGCATTACGAAAATTTGCATATTACGCGATTATTACCTTGTCGATTTTTCGAGAAAAAAAATCGTAGAATATAATGAATATTCAAATTCGCGAATATTCGGTGAATATTCTACTAAATATTCACGAAATATTGTGAATTTGAATATGACCCCTGCCGCTCATCACTAATGCTTGCACACTATACCGAAAAGTGCCAACTTTTCTAGTAGCTGGGACTGTGGGAGCACACATAGGCTGGCACCTTTTCCGCTGTAGTATACAACTATGACCACCACTGATTGATTGCAGGGTGGTGGTAACCATGGAAACCGTGTATAATGTGATGGTGAAATGGATCCAGCTATCAAAAGAGGTAATATGGCGACAATACATTAAGTGTCTTGTATTAACTTTCTATTCATTCCTCGCCATTTCAAGACATACCACGCCTGTGACAGTTCTCTACTCAAGGTAAGAGGTATTGATAGGGTTTTTGCGGGCAGCAGGGGTGGCAATTGGAAGCGTTTATTAGCCCAACGTGAGGCTAAATGGATTTTTCAGCTTCATACAGTTACCCCTTATGGCCTGAATGAGGGTTTAAGCTTTGCCCCTTTTCTACCATAGTGCTCTCCGTTTACGTTGTGGATTAGGTCCTTTTCTACCATAGTGCTCTCCGTTTACGTCGTGGATTAGGTCCAACCTTCTTTCTGTCGAGCTCTATTTTTGTTTTATATTGTTGTGTTCCTTGACATAGTATTTTTTATTACTCTTAGGCCTCATGCACACGACCGTTGTGTGCACCCGTGGCCGTTGTGCCGTTTTCCGTTTTTTTTCGCGGACCCATTGACTTTCAATGGGTCCGTGGAAAAATCGGAAAATGCACCGTTTTGCAGCCGCATCCGTGATCCGTGTTTCCTGGCCGTGAAAAAAATATGACCTGTCCTATTTTTTTCACGGCCAACGGTTCACGGACCCATTCAAGTCAATGGGTCCATGAAAGAACACGGATGCACACAAGATTGGCATCCGTGTCCGTGATCCGTGGCCGTAGGTTAGTTTTTATACAGACGGATCCGAAGATCCGTCTGCATAAAAGCTTTTTCATAGCTGAGTTTTCACTTCGTGAAAACTCAGAACCGACAGTATATTCTAACACAGAGGCTTCCCATGGTGATGGGACTGTCACTTACCAGTAGGAGGAGCTCCCATCGCAGCTCGCAGGTAAGTATAATGGTTCTACAAATTGCTAAGTAACCATGGCAACCGGGACTGCAGTAGCGTCCTGGTTGCCATGGTTACCGATCGGAGCCCCAGCGATTAAACTGGGACTCCGATCGGTACACTCCGCTGCCACCAATGATAGGGAGGAGATTTTAATTAGGAGGGGGAGGGAGGGGAGAAGGCCCATTGGCCACCAACGAGTTAACTATAGGGGAGGGAGGGGGGGCCGGCCGCACTGGCCACCAATGAGTTAACTACAGGGGGGGGGGGGGGGCGGCCGCACTGGCCACCAATGAGCTAACTACAGGGGAGGGAGGGGGGAGCCGGCCACACTGGCCACCAATGAGTTAACTACAGGGGAGGGGGGGGGGCAGCCGCACTGGCCACCAATGTGTTAACTACAGGGGAGGGAGGGGGGGGGCGGCCACACTGGCCACCAATGTGTTAACTACAGGGGGGGCTGCCCCCTGCTGCCTGGCAGCACCTTCCAGGCAGCAGGGGGCAGTCATGTACACAGTTCTGTTAGTATATTCTAACCTGAAGCGTCCCCATCACCATGGGAACGCCTCTGTGTTAGAATATACTGTCGGATTTGAGTTTCACGATGTAACTCAAATCCGACAGTATATTCTAACACAGAGGCGTTCCCATGGTGATGGGGAAGCTTCAAGTTAAAATATACCATCGGATTGGAGAAAACTCCGATCCGATGGTATATTAACTCCTGACTTTACATTGAAAGTCAATGGGGGACGGATCCGTTTGAAATTGCACCATATTGTGTCAACGTCAAACGGATCCGTCCCCATTGACTTGCATTGTAATTCAGGACGGATCCGTTTGGCTCCGCACGGCCAGGCGGACACCAAAACAACTTTTTTTTCATGTCCGTGGATCCTCCAAAAATCAAGGAAGACCCACGGACGAAAAAATGGTCACGGATCACGGGAAAACGGAACCCCGTTTTGCGGACCGCAAAAAAATACGGTCGTGTGCATGAGGCCTTAGTGTGTGTTTATCCATGAGTGAATGCATGTCTTTTCCAGGCATGCACTCACCTATGGGTGCTTTTAGGTTTAATGTTTTTGAGGATTTCTCCTTTTCACAGGCTGTCTCATCTTGGCCTGTATCCAGTGTATTTTATTTATTTATTTTATCTTATTTCATAATGATTTTTTATTATGATTTTTAATTATGTCTTTCTCTGCCAGTTACTTAGGTGTGGTTGCCACTGAGATTCGGGACGCTGTGCTTTTCCCTTCTGCTGCTCTCCATTCATGTCCATTGTGGTTGAAGATTCTACAGATGTCTCCACGTTCTGGTGCCTTGGACCAGGCTTCTTGCACTTGCACTTTATGGTGTATTTACACCTTTTATTTGTGTAAGGGGCTTACGGTAGTACAGTGAAGAGCCCTGGGAAAGCAGGGAATGAGTGCAGTCGGTTGTGGTGTGCCGAAACCGAGGATGAGGTAGGCCTAAGAAAGAAGAGGGCCTACCCAAGGAAAAGATATGGAAGAAATGAGTTGTAAATGAGTGGAGTGGTGGGAGGGTCAAAAGCTCAGACCTCAATGATGCAGGAGCCAGGTAAGGGGAGTGCCCTAAATAGGCTGGAGGCGGACATCAGCCCCTCCCACAAATCCAGGCAATTTGCCTTAATACTTGTGTAAGGGGCTTACGGTAGTACAGTGAAGAGCCCTGGGAAAGCAGGGAATGAGTGCAGTCGGTTGTGGTGTGCCGAAACCGAGGATGAGGTAGGCCTCAGAAAGAAGAGGGCAAAAATGGAAATAAACCAGTTTATTGTAGCCAATTGATATATCAATAGCTCAACCCGACATGTTTTGGAAAGCCACTCTTAACTCTTGTGTTGGATTGGGAATGTATTGCGCGTAAGCGGATGACTTCCAGCGCCCCAATTTCCTGATGACATGAGTGAGGATGTTGGCACTGGAGGCCGTGGACGTGGCTCCAATGTGAAAGGAGTGCCCTGAGTAGTTGGCTGCGTTGAGGCCTAGTTGTGTGAGGGATGACCTGGCATGGGTCATGAAGGTGGTGGTGGTGAGTACCGAACCATGTAGTTGAAGTAGCGGTTGAGAGGGTAGAACTTGTGACGCTGATTGTAAGCATCCAGAACCCTGACTGGACACCATCTGTTGTGCGTGGGGTAATATGAAATGTTGACGGGTAAGTGCTGACTATTCTTGGAGTGAGGTAAGGACAGGATGTAGTGATCCATGTGTTTTGACAAGTGGGAGACAAGAAGACAAGGTGAGGTTTGGGTCGTGGAGGCTGTAGTGAATTTCCCGGGACTCAGGAATCCGTAGAAGGCCAAGTAAATTGCCGTTTTGATGATGGAGTTGGTATCTGTTTCAAGAGGCGTGGCGTCCAGTAAGTCGGATAATGCTTTGAAGATATGATTGTTTATGGGTAGCCTCTGGGCTGGACGTGCGGGTTCCGTTTCCTGAATACCTCTGAGTATGGATTTGATCTGGTGCGAGGACATGAAGCTGATGTTATTGGGGTGTATGATTAGCATATGATGTTGAAATGCCAGTGAGATATAGTTTGATGGTGTTGTATGACATTTGAGTTTGAGGTGGCAAAAAGAAGCAAACCCCGGAAGAGACGTCATGACAAAAGGGTGCGTGATGTTGTGTTCCAACAGGGACCTGTTGAATAGTGTGAACGCTCTGTCGTATGTTCTATGTGTATTGTCTGACAGTGCTAAGCGGGACAAAGACTGGCTATGCCGCATGATGCCTTCTAATCCAGAATGAGCTGTTGAAATGATGGAGTGATGGAGGCCGTGGGTGACGCTGATGGGAGAGCTTGATGAAATGCCTGAAATTTGACGCGAGACAGATTGTCAGCTGTCGTATTGCAAACCCCCGGGACATGGTAAGAAGAAATTATTGCAAGCGGCCAACCAAGAAAGTCTCCGCAGAAACCTCACGATTGTGAGAGATTTGGAACGATCCTGTTGATGATCTGGCAGGTCGCCTGGTTGTCTGAATAGCACCGGACCGACATGTTTGCCCCTGAATGACCCTACGCCACGGCAGCCGCCACGATGGGGTAGATTTTGAAAAGCGCTGAGGCAGTGGAGAATCCTTCCAAAACCCGGACCGCAGGAGGCCAGCTGCCCCACAGCCAATCGTTCCCAAAAATGGCCGCGAAGCCTGTGGTAGATGCCGCATCTGACCAGATAGAGGGGGAAGAGTCCGACAGCTGAGGGAGAAACAAGCTCCCGCCATTCCAGGTGGACAGAAATCTCCCCCACATGCCCAGACCTGCCGCAGCGTGGGCATCCAGGGACAATCTGTGCGAGTCGTGTAGGAAAAAGGGGCGAGGTGCAGGAGCCGTGATATAAATGAGCGACCCTGAGGTGGATGCGCATGGCAAAGTTCAGGGAGCCCAGCAGGGACTACAGTTCTTTGCGGTTGCCGGTGCCGAGTTGAAGGTAGTTGTCTATGTGGGCGAGAATGTCCTGGATCTTCCCGGATGGCAAACTGGCTTGCATTGAGGCTGAATCCAACTGGGTACCCAGGAAAGGTGATGACCGTGTCTGGCCCTTCTGTCTTCTTGGTGGCGATGGGTACCCCCAGGTTCCTCCTCCGGTATTATGCGCGCCGGGCTGACTTCTTGGCCCTCCAGGCTAACGGTCGGCGTGATCACTGGCAATCCGGCCGGCGCCGGTGACGCTGCCGGAGGTGGCCCTGCCAAGGAGAGGGTCGTGTTGACCGATTCCAGCCTCTCCAACCTGGCGTTGACTTTAGACATGGATGTCATTAGAGAGGACAGCATGGTATGTATATCCCCTGCGCTGGACTGGCTAGGTCCTTCCCCTGCCTCCCTGCTATCGGTTGGCGTGCGCAGCAGCCGGAAAAGCTCTGCTTCCCTCGCCGTGGCGGGGAAGGGAACATGCCGTCACCTTAACTCCGTCGTTATGCGCGGGATTGTCCAGGATCTGATGGGTGCTGGACTGGCTAGATCGTCTCCCTGGGTAGCAGTGACAGATCTAGCAGGGGTGCCAGGTAGGGAGAAGTTCTCTATCCCTTCCAGAGACATAGTAAAACAAAACAGTTGATTAGCTTGGGGAAACACAGGATCGTGCTGGCAAGCTAGCTAGGCCGGACGGCGAAAAAATTATACTTGCATGGTGACAGATGAGGCCCTACTAATTTGCCAAGCGGCTTGAGAGGCTCTACCTATGATTTGGCGTGAGGGGTTAATGAGGCCACTTGTGGTAGTGGCAGGAGCGTTGGCTCTCGGAGACTGTAAGACAGGACTAGGGGAAGGGAGTGACAGGTGAGGCCCTCTCTATGCAACACGCGAGGCGGCTTACTAACGAGGTGGCGCGTTGGGCGGGTGCCTCTGTACGTTTGAGGCGGGGTGTCGGCCTCGCGGGACCACTAACTGCTGGCGAAGCCAAGAAGGGGGTAACCTAGTGGGATGATGGTGCCCCTAAAGCCAGCACGCTGACCGTAACGGGATCAGCCGAAATGTAAGGAAGACTTTTGTTAATGAGCAGGTGAACGTACCTGGTAGTAGGAATTTATAGAACTCTGTTACATTTGCACTATGCACTTTATATTTATACCTCTTGTACAGTGTATGATATTTGTACCTAGTCTCTACAGTTTTGCCTGAGTATATGTATTTGCCACATCTTGTTTGGCCCATATGCATAATCTATGCTATATTTACATATTCACTGTTTGAATTTATTCGCCATTTCAGGATTAGTCCTCTGTCGTGCCCCATGTCCTCTTGTGTGCTCTTTTCTCACGTTCATATTGTTCTCTATGTGTATTTTATTGCCATTTGTCTCGTATGGAGACGCTAATAAAGTTTATATATAATATTATTGTGTGCTAGCCCTGTCTTTCTCTTTTGGTGTACATTTAACAAGCAGGTAAAACATTTTTCATTTAAACCTTAAATTGTTCGGATATTTTCACATGTGGCAAAACAAAACCTGTGTAACTGCTTATATGCCATAGTTGCTATTGACCACAGCATCTGAGGGGTTAATTGACCGTTGGGTTGCTGGTGTGGCTATATTTCACTATTACGTCAGCAGGCCCTGTCAGGGGTGCAAGGGGCTTAATTTATCCACTGCTAATTCCCATTTTGGCTCCATGCATGCCTCAACCTAACCAGCACTACTGAAAGTAATACAATTAAATTGCCCTTTGAGATTCTCAGTAAAGCCTGGCTGGGGCATGGGGCCTAATGAGGACTAACAATGGATTAATACAAAGGATTATTACTGTGGGGGCCTAAGTGGAATCTGCTGCACAATAGGCCTATGGGAAAGAATATTACTAGTACTACTCACTGCATATTCCACCTAGGCCCCCACAATAATAATCCTCCATTATTAATACTGGTCCAGTATGACTCCACCTAAGGCTGGGCTGAGACACATTTTCCCCACAAAAATTACCTCTCTGGGCAGCAATCCATCGTTAAACTGAAAAAATACTGCTGCCCTCACTCCCTAACTGGTCTGAGTGGTGCAGCAGGCCAGGCACTGTTTAGTTTATAAAAATTGTACCTCTGCTCAGTAGCTCAGGCTGAGCCTTAGAGGGACTTAAATTTGGTCAGTGACTGTCAGGACCTGAGACTGAGGGGAGGGCAGACCTGGCTGCTGCAGCCCTGAAGCTCACAGGGACCCAGATCAAAACCTGATTCCAAAACAGGAGATAAAAGACCAAGAGGAAGCTGATACCCAAGCAGCAGGCATTGAAGTGCCATGAGAGCCAGTCCAAGCAGAACCGTGGCAGTCAGGGTGCTGGTGAAGGATGACCAGAGGCAGTACTGCCTCTGGGATGCCATCTGCCCATCTCTGCTGTCCATATACCAGGGTAGGCCTTGTATATGGACAGCAGAGATGGGCAGATGGCATCCCAGAGAGGCATACTGTCTCAGTGTCCCTGGTCATCCTTCACCAGCACCGTGACTGCCACCTGCTTGGCGGCCTTGGCCTGGCTCTCATGGCACTTCACTCATATTATTACCCCTTCATTATTCAATACCTGCCAACACACCTAACCTAACACTCTTCTCTGCTGTCCATATACCAGGGTAGGCCTGGTATATGGACAGCAGAGATGGGCAGATGGCATCCCAGAGAGGCATACTGTCTCAGTGTCCCTGGACTGGTCATCCTTCACCAGCATCCAGGCCTTTGCCTGGCTCTCATGGCACTGGCACGTCACTCATATATTACCCCTGCCCATGCCAACACACCTAAGTCAGTGTTGCTTTCAGGCGGCCTGTGTCTCTGGACAAACTCTCTGGAGTTTCTGGACTAGTCCTGAAGCAACAGTGTGGCAGCCATCTTCCCCTTCTTCTTGCTTCGGCTCCGCACTGCCTTTCCCGCCTGGAAGGAGGGCGGAGCCTATCAGTGTGAACTGCCGTACTGTCGTGCACACCCCGGTGATCAGGGCGCGCGCTAAACCGCTCCTCACTCTGCTCTGCGGCGCTGTGTGTTGGGGGGAAAAAAAACACAGCATCAGCGAATTAAGATTTTCTTGTGCCAGCGGCCAGCGTCCCCCTGCAGTGTGGCGCCCAGGGCAACGGCCCGCCCCACGCTACGCCCCTGGTTGTAGTTTTAAAAATTGGGTCACTTCTTGGGGGTTATATTTTATTTCACCCCAGACCCTCTACAGTTGCCAGCACAAGATCCATAAATGAGCACATTGGGCCTTAAAGGGTTTCTATCACTTGGTATGACATAATTAGCTGTCAGACACTAGCGATCTGCTAGTGTCTGCTCTGGCCAACCATCCTACTATAATCACTTGTGGGGCAGCGGTTTTGCTAAAAAACTAACTTTTATAAATATGCTAATGAGCCTCTAGGTGCTATGTGGGCGTCATTAGCACCTAGAGGCTCCGTCTACCTTCATACACAGCCGCCGCCCAGCGCGTCCCTCCAGCCCGCCCATGTCCTCCTCCGTGTGACGCAGCGGCCGAATTCTTGCGCATGCGCCGTGCGCGGCTGTATTCAGCGCATTTGAGATGTCTGAGCTTGGAGCGGTCAGACATTCAATGCGCATGCGCGGCTGTATTCGGCGCATGCGCATTGAATGTCTGACCGCTCCGAGCTCAGACATCTCAAATGCGCCGAATACAGCCGCGCACGGCGCATGCGCGAGAATTCGGCCGCTGCGTCACACGGAGGAGGACATGGGCGGGCTGGAGGGACGCGCTGGCCGGCGGCTGTGTATGAAGGTAGACGGAGCCTCTAGGTGCTAATGACGCCCACATAGCACCTAGAGGCTCATTAGCATATTTATAAAAGTTAGTTTTTTAGCAAAACCGCTGCCCCACAAGTGATTATATTAGGATGGTTGGCCAGAACAGACACTAGCAGATCGCTAGTGTCTGACAGCTAATTATGTCATACCAAGTGATAGAAACCCTTTAAAAATGCATGGTGCGCTATTATTCCTGACCCCTGTTCTATGTCCAGACAAAAGATTAGGGTCACTTGTAGGGTGTTTCTAAAATCAGGAAGCTCAGAATAACAATAAAAGGGTTCTATAAAAGGCCTGTGGGGAAAAAGCATTCACTTCACCTCCTAATAAGTTCCTTGAAGGATGTAGTTTCCAAAACGGGGTCACTTTTTGGGGATTTCCACTGGAGGGGTACCTCAGGGTCTCTTAAATTATGACATGTCACCTTAAAAACATTCCAGCAAAATCTGCCCTTTAAAGCCATATAATGTTCTTTCCCTTCTGAGCCCTAGGGTGTGCCCACACAGCAGTTTACAACCTCACATGTTACCACTAGTGTTGGGCCCGAATATTCGAATAGCGAATATTAATTGCGATTATCGGCAATTCGAGAATTTGCAGATATTTAGAATATATATATTCGTAATTTTGAATATTCAAGTTTTTTTTTTCATCAGTAACCTACCTTTCTTGCTTGTGGGCCAATGGAAAGGCTGCAATGTCTTTGTCTGAGCTTAGCAACATCCCTAGCAATCAATAGGAAAGTTGCCTACCCCTTACTATTTAAGAATCTCCCCAGCAGCCCTTATATGCAGTATTTTGCAGTTCTGAGAGAGACAGCAGTGTCATTGCTGTGCTGTGTGCTTTCCACACTACATTAGATAGATAGTTAGATAGCTTATATATATAATACAGATAGTTAGTTAGTGGGAGATAGTCAAATATTGCGCCAAAATATTTGCATCATTAGTGTCGATTAGCGCAATTGTGAATATATTGGAGCACTCTCTGCATATAAAGCTATTGTAATGTTCTGCCGTGCCAATCATTTTCTCCAGTCTCAGGAAACTTCTAGCAGCTTTGAAAATGTAGCAAAAGTGACCCACGCCTGTATTTTGCGCGCATTACACAAATATTACATTGCTGATTTTTCGCAATCAAGAAAATAATCTCAAATTCGCCAAATATTCGTGAAATATCGCAAATTTGAATAGCCCCTGCCGCTCATCACTAGTGCTCAAAGTCATGACCCAAAAAGGGTCTGCCATTCATAGATGTGTGTATTCTAAATAAAGGTGCATGGAGAGCTATATATGTACGGAGCAGACGCATAAAGTCAATTTAACCTTATTTGTAAAAAGAATATAATAGTTTAGGAAGACAATTAGAGAGTCCTTTGCACACAAAACTGAAAAATAAAAGACATTTCTGCAAAGCACCAACATAAATCTTTGAAATCAACAGTGAAGGTTGTAAAATCTGGGATGTGTTTTATTTATGCTATTTGTAAAAGTGTGCACGTTTAAGAACTTTTTCCAAATCTTTAAAATTCTCATCTCGAGACAACTGAATTGGTATTTCAAAGAGCATTAACAATAAAAAGCTGTTTGCATGTAAGTTTCCTTGAGAATCATGATTTAGCGGCAACTTTACAGAATAGTTTCATGAGACGATGTAAAGTTACTTAGTCTTAAAAAACTCAAAGTAATGGGGGGGGGGGGGATTTATCATGAGGGTAATAATTGAAGTCAGGTTTGCTTGAGCTTGCATTGGTATACTTTTAATTTCTTCCAAAGTAGTCAGCTCCAACCTCTCATAATAGGGGACATCCATGCTCGGAAGACGGAGAAGGCCAGAGTAGGCAGGACACTGTATAAACAAAAACAAAATAACCTCCAACACCCGATGTCTCCATAAAAATCCAAGATAGAGGTATATTGAATAGCCATTTTAAAGCTTGCGTGCGCATGTACCGCATGCACGGTCAACGTGTTTTGGATTAAAAATCCTTAATCATGACCTCATGAACAAACACACATAACAGACATTTAAATAAAAAATAGCAGTCACATGAACTCAAACACAGGTGAAAGTCCTGAGCTGCCCATGAGGACTAAAAGCAGCAAATCAAACCCACGATTTAGACCCTCAGGCACTCTAGTTTGTAGCAAAAACAGATCCAGAAAGTTCCCTGTGTGAACAGCTTCTTAGTAAAATCACCCCCCCTGTATGGTTTGGACAATGCTGAGACCTTAGAACAAAAAGTCCAATTTTGGTTTCATCACACCAGAGAATTTTGTTTCTGAGAGTCAGAAAATCCTAGGGGTGCTTTTTTGCAAACTGCAGTTTGGATTCCATGTGTCTTTTACTGAGGAGAGGCTTTTTTTCTGGCAACTTTGCCTTAAAGCCCAGATTGATGGAATGAAGCTGTTATGTTGACTTTTTGGAACTTTTTCCTACATGCACAAGAGATCTTTTGAGCTCAGCCAGAGTAACCATTAGGTTCTTGGTCTCTTACTAAGGCTCTTCTCCCCCAATTATTTAGTTTAGGGGGGAGGACAGCTCTAGGAAGAGTTAAAAATTATGGGGGCCACTGTGCTCTTGGGATATTTCAATGCAGCAGAGATTGTTTTTTATCCAGAACTGTGCCTCCACACAATCCACTCTGTGAGCGCTAAGGGTGCCTTCACACGTGGCAGATTTTGTGCCAGAAAATTCTGCGACTGAAAATCAGTTCTATTCATCTTAATGAAACTTGCAGAAATCCAGGTGCTTGCTGCCCCATTCAAATGAATGGACCTGATTTTCTGTCTCTGCCACAAAATCTGCCTCGTGTGAAGGCACCCTAAGGGCAATTTCTTCCTTATGGCTTGCTTTTTGCTTTGATATGGATTGTCAGCTGTGAGACTTTATATAGACAGGGCTGTGTCTTTTCAAATCTTGTACAATTAGCTAAATTTACCATAAGTGGACTCCAATGAAGATGTAGAAACATCTCAAAAGTTGATCAAGAGAAATAGGAGGCCTCAGAGCTACATGTTAACTGTAAAAGCAAAGGATCTGAATACTTATGTCCATGTGTTCATGGCCTACACATTCTAATGGTCACATATGAATATATTTTATAATGCTTTGGGAAATATCTATGCAAAGAATGTTATCCATTTTGTCCGTAACATTCCTACTGGGCGATTGCCCATTTCTATTCAGCATTGTTTCATTAGGGGTCTAGCCCCTCTTCTTTGCTGCTACAATTTCTTGCCCCTCTGGTGCGGCACTCCAGTACTCTGATGAAAGCCTAAGGCCAAAAACATTTGGATTCTTACTGGAAGTCCACTTAATAAAGAATACTGCACTAGTTGCAATTTAGTGTAGTGTGGTATTCTTAATTTTATTTATATACTCTGATGTAGACATATTCTTTCCTAATCTTCTCCATTTGGCCCAGATAGCCATGACAACCTCTTTCAGCTATGTCTTGTCCGTGCAGTTTGCCACACAGACATCATCATCCTACTGGTGCCCCTAAGAGTTATCCTGATGCTACCCCCAGTGCCCCCAGATACTATACTTACAAAATAACCGTGCCATACAGATTGCCTCCAAAGCACTCCTCAAGGTCCCACTAACAGTAATAATTATCTCCCTGATTGTCCGCATTTGTAATAGTGCCCTCTGCAGTGATAATGCTCCCCAAGAGTGCTCCTGTGTTCTCCATATTGTGCCCAATAATAATAATTCCCCCAAAGAACCCTCAGTAGTAATAATACCCCTAGTGCCCCTAGTAGTAATGAGGCCCTCTGTAATACCCCCTTGTAGATCCACATACAGTTATAATGCCCTGTATAGTGCCCCTGTAATTACATTTCCTTTAATGCCCCAGCAGTTGTAATTCCACCTATAGTGCCTCCAGTAGTTATAATGCACCCTGTAGAGTCTCTAGTAGCTGTAGCGGGCACCTTGTGCCCCAATAGTTATAATGCCCCCTCCAATGCCCTAGTAAGTGTATTGTCCCCTATAGTACACCAGTTAGTATAATGCACCCTGTAGAGCCGCCAATAGTTATTATGCCCCCATTGTAGTGCCCCCAGTAGGTATAATGGTGCTTATAGTGCCCCCAGTGGGTATAATCCCCGCTATAGTACCCAGTAATTATAATGCTCCCTATAGTTCCCCAGTAATAGGGCAGCACGGTGGCTCAGTGGTTAGCACTGGCGCCTTGCAGTGCTGGGGTCCTAGTTTTGAATCTGACCAAGGAAAACATCTGCATGGAGTTTGTATGTCCTCCCCGTGTTTTTGTGGGTTTCCTCCGGGCACTCCGGTTTCCTCCCACACTCCAAAGACATACTGTTGTGGGCTAAAATAAATAAACAAAAATAAAAAAAGAATAGCCACCTGTAGTGCCCCTGTAGTGCCCCAGTAGTAATAAGCCCCACTTTTAGTACCCCAGTAGGCATAACCCCCCCATAGTGCCCAATTAGGTATAATGCCCTCTATAGTGTCCTCAGTAGCACTAAGGCCCCCTTGTAGTGCCCTCAGCAGTAAAAAGACTCCCCTGTAGTACACCCAGTAGTAATGTAACCAGTAGTAATAATACCCACCAGTGATGTCCCCCCTAAAATAATAAGGCCCACCTGTAGTGCCCCCAGTAGGTATAATTGTTCATCCAGTAATTATACTGCCTACCTATTGTGTCCCCAGTACTTATATTGTCCATTTTAGTGCCTTCAATACTGTCTTCCCCAAAGTGATGAAGGAAAAAAAACATATCTGACACCCTGCTCCCCAGTGCAGGCTGCAGGCTTCTTCCAGCCTTCACCCAAAGTTGCTGGCTTCTCGTCCAGGCAGTAACGATGAAATCAATGTGCCACCTGAGTCTTAGTGCAGGTGCTTACAATAATGTCATTGCATTGCCTGAGACCCAGCACTGGTGGTTACGATGATGTAAAGGCTTCGCAACCACCTGTGCCATCATCCTTCCTCATAGGCTTCAGGCTTGTGACCTATGGGAGTGAAGGCCAAGGCAGAGTGACATTGGATTCTGTGTCCCGCTACAGTAATTAAATTATATTGCTGTCCTGACCTATCAAAGCCTCTGAGAGAGAGGGCACGGGAAGCCATAGCTCATTAACACTGAAGGCTCCAGGCTCCAGCCTCAGTTCCCACTCCAATACAGAGACACATGAATGAAATCAAGGTCTCTGTGACTATTTTATACTAATCTTAGATCAGGTATATCCCCTTATACACCTTGGTATTAACCTTACAGCTCACCCCTCACAACTGTTATGCAGAACTGTGAACCTTTTACTGTTTGGGATCTTTCAACTACTCAATAATTATTTCACATTCCTTCTTGGCTTGGCACGGTTGCTTCTATTAAGATGTATATCCTTTCTGTCATTTTGTAGAAATTCGGAACCACTCCTAGCTTATGGTGATGCATTTTGCTTATCTTGGGGCCAAGTTACACTCTCACCTGTGGCCCCAAGAATGGCCATCCTCATGTCTGTTTCTCTCTCCTCCTTTCCTGCTCTGAGCCTCATCACCTAGCATCACATCATAGTCCTCCTTCTGGTACCTTGGTACAGCCTTGTGCTGTTTCCTGTCTCTTAAAGGGTCAGCATGTGCCAAAGTCCTGTTCTCCAGCCAATCCCCAGTCATCCAAAGCCCCGCAATGAGCAATGCCTGAGTAATAATGTATTTTTGGATTACTGTAAATTAGCCGCAAAGTTGTTCTTCTGATCTTGACCTGGCCTATTCCTAACCACATCTATCATTTCAAAGAGCAAGAGGTCCTGAGTCTATCCATGGTAAACATCTGGGTGCCACAAATAATATGAAAAGTGTCTTATGTGACATTTCACCTGTAGTGAGTGGGCACAATGTCCCAACCAGTAAAAAGGAAAATTATTTTTTACCCAGCACACTCATTAATCTCTGCAAAACTGCTTCTGACCTTTCCATGAAAAATCTGATAATGCCCAATAACAGATATAACATGGAAAAATTATTTGCCCTAAGATGGAGTAATTTCAGTGGTTCTCATACTGTATATCCAGTTTACAAATTACTGTATCTATGCCTTGAATCCAAGATCTCTCTGGGACGCCATACCTCAAGTGCACTCAAGAGATTGCTAGTCAGAGATTGCTGACCATGCCATAAATATTGCAGTTACTTATTAATTCAATAACATTTTTGTATTTTCTTTCACCTGCTCGAAATTTGTTCTCACTCATCACCCAGTATACAATTGTTTAATCCAACAAACTTTTGTAAAGAAATGTACAGTATTATACTTCTCCTATACCTATGCAGATTTGATTATGAATTAACAATGTATAGGCATCTTTATCCTATATACATTCCTTTTCATTATTCTATATTTCATAATCTCCTTATCCCATCTTAAGGCATCCTGCACATGACCGTATGTATTTTATCGTCTGCAAATTGAGGATCTGCCAAATGCAGATACTGTTCGTGTTGCATTTTTATTTTTTGTGGACTCATTGACTTCAGTGGGTCCGTAGTATGCATTTCTGGACAAGTATAGGACATGTTCTATATTTTTGTGGAACAAACATTCGGATGTGGAAAGCACATGGATCATCCTTATTTCCTAAGAAGAGGCAGAAAAACCCACCCAAACCCTATAGCTGTAAAAAGACTCACTGTTGATTGTGTGAGAGCAGTAAACGTTTGGACTGAAATGAGGAGGTTCAGGGGAAGGCTGGGGGCCCCATGCATACCTGTGTTAGTGGTAGTAGTGATGGCACTTGTAGCCATGGTGCTGGTGGTAGGGGCAGTGGTAATGAAGCTAATAGCTTCCCTTAACTCATTTATAGTCGGTATTGCACCACTTTTATTTAGAATGACCCCGATTTCCGAGCTCTATTGTTTGTATGTATAATGGTGTGCAGCCATCTTGTTTTTTGTAATTATGTTTGCTTCTTGGATATGCACCTGTGATTCTGAAGGTTCTAGTCTAAATTATCTTATAGTATATATTGAGGGTAGCACCTCTTTTAGCCTGAACACGCCCATCTACCTGGGACTTCTGAGCAGAGTACATATGTAGCTGGTTCCTACACTGCCCTAAATATTGTAGTCTTAAATAAGTCCAAAGAGAGGCAGTATATTAGTGTTAGGGACCCATCTGCTGAAGCCACCTTGACGCCTGGTAGATGGGCCCGACACATGTTTGAGCAAATATGTGCACTAAGAGCTTCCATTAACTCATTTATAGTCGGTATTGTACCACTTTTATTTAGAATGACCCCCATTTCTTAGCTCTATTGTTTGTATGTGTAATGGTGTGCAGCCATTTTATTTTTTATAATTATGTTTGCTTCATGGATATGCACCTGTGATTCTGAAGGTTCTAGTCTAAATTCTCTTATACTATCTGCTGTCTTGTCATAGCGATACTTTCTGGAAGCAATGTTCTAAGCTATGAAGGTATATCTGGAGTGTTAGTCTCGCAGGGGAACTGGATCTGATTCCAAGGAGTAGGAGCTCTGACATGTGCTTCCTTACTCCTCACTCTTATCCTGGCAGGAAACAGGACCAGCCCACTCCTACCAAGAGGGAAGAAACATGGGGGTTAGCCTTTTAACTGCCAACCATACCTTACCTAGTTAAAATGGACAGCCAAAACACGAAAATACATACCAATACATCACTATATACACTTGCAGATATCCCCAGGTCTGGAGTACTGCAGTAATACATGCAACATTAAATGATAGAAAGATAGATAGATAGATAGATAGATAGATAGATAGATAGATAGATAGATAGATAGATAGGGCATTACCACTTATGTACATTTACCATTTCAGTATATATTGTTTCCACCTGTTGTCTGTGTTTATTTGTAACCCTTTTTTATACTGGAAATTAAAACCCATTTTTTGCCTCAGGAACTGGGATTCTTTATACAATACAAACTGTGGCTAATAATATTGGGCCTTTATTTAGGAACTTAAATATCATTGTGTCATAATGTATGCTAGATTGGGCAGACTAGATGGGCCAAATGGTTCTTATCTGCCGACACATTCTATGTTTCTATGTTTCTATGCTATATTATGCATGTGTTATACTCTGCTACCATATGCTGTTTTCCTATCTTTCTTCCTACATTATTTTCCTAAATTCAAACAAGACCAGTCCCATATCTGAAGCTGCTACCCAGCCCAAGATATGAGGAGTTAAAGCAGCCCACCCTCTCATCCTGCTAACTGAGCAGAGCTGGGGGTGAACTGTTACATATTTTTCTTAAAAGCTAGCATTTGTAAAGCTATTAATCAAACATGAATATTAATGTACAGCAGCTTCAGAGTGGAGTGCTTTGCAACTTCTGAGTGGAGTGCTTTGTGACTTTTTTGTGACTTGTCTGAAAGGTGTAAATGATAAATAAGGCCAAAAACAGAACTGACTGAGTGACATGCCCCTTAAGATCTAGAAAAAGAAAACTGGCATATTTACTTAAGGCAAATAAATAGGATAAGCATAGAAAATCGATGAATAATACAGATGTTACAAAGTCAAGTAAAAAAAAAAATATGACAAAACTACCTAGATAAATCAGGGCCTTTGTGTTTGCTGAGGCAGCATCAAGTTATGCTGCCTAAAGGAAAAGACTGCAAATGTATTCAGAAATGTAATGCTAAAGGAGATATACAATGTATACAAGGGGAACACATAGGGCAATCTGTTACAAAGAACAGGATTGTCAAACAGTGTTTTGTCTTCCAGGCACTTGAGTTTGATATATTGCAAGTTAATAAATTACTAGGAGGGGCTGGTGAAGACCCAGCAACCATAGTGCACAATGACAAAGTTAGAGGTAGGTTGAGGATCCTTAAAAATTATTCCAGGGACTTAGCTTGCAAGCTTAGGGCAAGGACCTCAAAGGCTGTATTTTCTTAAATACTACTGGTGTTGGATGTAGGGCTTTGGGTTTCTGGAGAACAGGGATGACTTCTCCGACAGCTGCAGGCTCATGTGACTTCCTGGACTAATAGAGGATGCAGCTTGGCCGTTTCCTGCTCTCCCTCCCTGTGCAACTCCAGCAATCTCCTGCCAGCACAGGAGAAGGCAATAGAGGTAATAAACCGCTCCTGTCTTCTCCTCAGGGTCCCCGCTGTGTCTGACAGTCAGGACCCAACCTGCTCCTGCTAGACTGGACAACACCACTCATGTAATAGAAAAGCATATTTATTGTGTCACATTTAAAGACATACATCTCATGAATAACAAAGATAATCAAAAGTCAATGCAGAGAGGGCATTACTTCTCTGATGGCTACGGGCTCTATGGTAAAAATGGACTGCACCTCAATGGGGAAGGTGCAACTGTTTTGGCGGAGAAGATGCCTAGAATGTTGGAGGAAAAGGTAATGGAATTGGGGGTGGAATGGAGGGAGGGACTAGAACAGTTTATAAGGAAAGGTGTACTGTAAGTAAAAAAATATATATTTAAAAAAAAACTTTTAGTATGTATACTAAACTAATTCCAGAAACCTGACCAGTAAAATTGATGTACTGGAATTAGTAATGCCTGAAGAGAAAAATTAAATAGTAAGAAAAACTGACAAATGATAATAGCTATGTCTGGGCTGTCAACCCAAATCGTAAAAACAAAGAAGGGGGAGGGGTATGCATTATGTAAAGTCCCATGTAAAGCCCACTTTTAGGGAAGATATAAGTGAGGGAAATGAACATGTGGATTCACTGGGGATAGATAAACATAAATAAAAATAATAAAATATTGATAGGTGTTTGTTATAGCCATCTAGTATAACAGAGTCCACAGAAATTCTACTACTAAGGGAAATAGATGAGGAGGCAAATAATAATGAGGTAGTATTTAGGGGAACTTCAACATCCCAGATATAGATTAGGAAATTGAAACCTGTGGATCTTGCAAAGGATACAGGTTTTTTTCAATAACTAAACACAATTACCTTTCCCATCTGGTACACGATCCAAATAGAGGGATGGCCATACTGGACTTAGTACTAACCAGTAGACTTAACAGAATGACAGAGGTACAGTTTTGGGGAAAGTTGGGAAATAGTGATCATAATATAATAACCTTTCAACTGTCATTCAAAAGACAGGGACAAAAATGCTGAACTTCCAAAAAGCAAAATTTTATCAGCTGAGAGAGGCTATTCACCCTACCAACTGGGACAGGGTCCTCAAAAAATAAAATAAAAACATAACAACTCAAAATGGGATATTTTAAAAAGCATCGCAAACTTTCATTGTAAAAGGTAAATATCTTATGGAAATAAAGAAGTCAGGAACAATAAAAAATAAATATGGGGTCATTTATCAAGCTGAAATATGCCTAAATTAGGTGTATTTCAGGTGCAGATTGCAGTGCTACAGTTAGTTGTTGCTGCAATCTGCGACTTCTCCCCGCTCACATAAGGTCTAAAAAAGTGGGCATGGCGTGGGCACAGAAGGGGTTCTCATCTACCATTTTCTACGCCTGTTTCAGGCGTAGAAAAAGGTCTAAATCTCTAAATGGTCTAAATGGAAGGTCATTAAAAGACCTCTGGAGGACACTGACTTTTTTTGTTTTTGTTTAACTTGCACTGTTTCCACTGTAACTGGGGCATCCACCGAAGCCCCAGTTATAGGTCAAAACAGTCCCCTGTGGGGGCATTACACACAGACAGAGCTGATCAGGGTCACCTGAGACACTCGGCAGTCATGTGATTTCCTGGACTAATAGAGGATGCAGCTTGGCTGTTTTTTCTGCTCTCCCTCCCTGCGCAACTCCAGCAATCTCCTGCCAGCACAGGAGAAGGCAATAGAGGTAATAAACCGCTCCTGTCTTCTCCTCAGGGTCCCCGCTGTGTCTGACAGTCAGGACCCAACCTGCTCCTGCTAGACTGGACAACACCACTCATGTAATAGAAAAGCATATTTATTGTGTCACATTTAAAGACATACATCTCATGAATAACAAAGATAATCAAAAGTCAATGCAGAGAGGGCATTACTTCTCTGATGGCTACGGGCTCTATGGTAAAAATGGACTGCACCTCAATGGGGAAGGTGCAACTGTTTTGGCGGAGAAGATGCCTAGAATGTTGGAGGAAAAGGTAATGGAATTGGGGGTGGAATGGAGGGAGGGACTAGAACAGTTTATAAGGAAAGGTGTACTGTAAGTAAAAAAATATATATTTAAAAAAAAACTTTTAGTATGTATACTAAACTAATTCCAGAAACCTGACCAGTAAAATTGATGTACTGGAATTAGTAATGCCTGAAGAGAAAAATTAAATAGTAAGAAAAACTGACAAATGATAATAGCTATGTCTGGGCTGTCAACCCAAATCGTAAAAACAAAGAAGGGGGAGGGGTATGCATTATGTAAAGTCCCATGTAAAGCCGACTTTTAGGGAAGATATAAGTGAGGGAAATGAACATGTGGATTCACTGGGGATAGATAAACATAAATAAAAATAATAAAATATTGATAGGTGTTTGTTATAGCCATCTAGTATAACAGAGTCCACAGAAATTCTACTACTAAGGGAAATAGATGAGGAGGCAAATAATAATGAGGTAGTATTTAGGGGAACTTCAACATCCCAGATATAGATTAGGAAATTGAAACCTGTGGATCTTGCAAAGGATACAGGTTTTTTTCAATAACTAAACACAATTACCTTTCCCATCTGGTACACGATCCAAATAGAGGGATGGCCATACTGGACTTAGTACTAACCAGTAGACTTAACAGAATGACAGAGGTACAGTTTTGGGGAAAGTTGGGAAATAGTGATCATAATATAATAACCTTTCAACTGTCATTCAAAAGACAGGGACAAAAATGCTGAACTTCCAAAAAGCAAAATTTTATCAGCTGAGAGAGGCTATTCACCCTACCAACTGGGACAGGGTCCTCAAAAAATAAAATAAAAACATAACAACTCAAAATGGGATATTTTAAAAAGCATCGCAAACTTTCATTGTAAAAGGTAAATATCTTATGGAAATAAAGAAGTCAGGAACAATAAAAAATAAATATGGGGTCATTTATCAAGCTGAAATATGCCTAAATTAGGTGTATTTCAGGTGCAGATTGCAGTGCTACAGTTAGTTGTTGCTGCAATCTGCGACTTCTCCCCGCTCACATAAGGTCTAAAAAAGTGGGCATGGCGTGGGCACAGAAGGGGTTCTCATCTACCATTTTCTACGCCTGTTTCAGGCGTAGAAAAAGGTCTAAATCTCTAAATGGTCTAAATGGAAGGTCATTAAAAGACCTCTGGAGGACACTGACTTTTTTTGTTTTTGTTTAACTTGCACTGTTTCCACTGTAACTGGGGCATCCACCGAAGCCCCAGTTATAGGTCAAAACAGTCCCCTGTGGGGGCATTACACACAGACAGAGCTGATCAGGGTCACCTGAGACACTCGGCAGTCATGTGATTTCCTGGACTAATAGAGGATGCAGCTTGGCCGTTTCCTGCTCTCCCTCCCTGCGCAACTCCAGCAACCTCCTGCCAGCATAGGAGAAGGCAAGAGAGGTAATAAACCGCTCCTGTCTTCTCCTCAGGTTCCCCGCTGTGTCTGACAGCCAGGACCCAACCTGCTCCGGCTAGACTGTAGAACCAAATTACAAACACCACACATGTAATACAAAAGCATATTTATTTTGTCACATTTAGGGTCCATTCACACGTCCGTAATTTGGGTCCGCATTCGTTCCGCAATTTGCGGACCCATTCACTTTCAATGGGGCTGGAACGGATGCAAATCCACATTTCCTGGATCGGCATCCGTTTTTTCGGGATCCGTTTTTTCGGGATCCGCAATTTCGTTCCTGGAAAAAATAGAACCTGCCCTATTCTTGTCCGCAGTTGCGGACCAGAAAATGCATTTTCTATTATAGTGTCTGTGATGTGCGGATCCGCAAATTGCGGATCGCACATTGCAGGTGTCCGTATTTTGCGGATCCGCAATTTTCGGATCCGTAAAACACTTACGGACGTGTAAATGGACCCTTAAAGACATGCATCTCATAAATAACAAAGATAATAAAAAGTCAATGCAGAGAGGTGCTGAGAGAGAGTGATACCCCCAATCACTAGATCCCCACGTATGTCCCACTTATAGACAAATCATTACTGTAATGAGATATTAAATCCCTAATACATACATATATATATATATATATATATATATATATCTATTAGATAACCCACCATTAACAGTGCCCTGTGTATTAATACATGGTGTTACAGTACATAGCCCAATATTAGTCCTACTATCTGGAGAACTTCTATCATCGATTTGTAGACCTATTGTCCCCTGATGAACCAGCTGTAAAGTTGGGGAAATGCCGCATCGGGACATACTAAGAAAAGGGACTTATCTATTTTTGCAGCATCGGATTTTGGAATTTTTTCCTAAGTTCCTTGTTTTGAGTCATCAAGTTGTTTTTCTATTTTTGCAGCTCTGGGACGAAAGCTTCTAGCGACCAGGCCCCAGGGCATATACAGACACCAGTAAAGGGCTTGGCCACCGAGAGGTGGGGTCGCCCCTTTTGGGGTGGGTGCTCTGCCTGCAGGGGTAGATAGAGGAATAGAATAGGGACAGTAAGGATTTCTTGGTGTCCCATAATTTACAACATTGATCCTCTATTTTGAAACAATTGATTACACAGATTGTGATTAAAAGTTTCCTTTATAAGAAAATCTGCAAACCGTGAGTAAAAAGGAAACAACTGTAACCCCACTTTTGCTGTATATTTTTCTACCAGTGAAAGCAACTGTTGATGACATTTATTACTATAGTAACTATATGAGGGGTTGAGTTTCTGGATATTTTAACAGGATTTATTAAAAGTTCATTTTAAATAGTGGAAGGTTTTTTGTGTTGAATAGACTTTATACTTCCCACTATATGAATCTCTAGCTTGGTCTAAGCTGTGTTGTACTACATAGCCCAATATTCTATCATATCATTACACATATCAATATACAGTAATAGGAAGTCATTAGAACAGACTATCACTACACTAGATTCTAAGAGGATCTAACTTTCCTCCCTGAAGAGAGTCAAGAGGCATGTAAAAAATACAATGCACAACTGGCACTGAGGTAGGTGAGACATACAGACCAAGAGCTGGAGGGACAGAACAACCCTGACGTACGTTTTACCGCGCTTCCTCTGGGGGTGTCACCTACCTCAGTGCCAGTTGTGTATTGTGTTTTTTGCATGCCTCTTGACTCTCTTCAGGAAGGTAACTTAGATCCTTTTTGGATCTAGTGTAGTAATAGTCTGTTCTAGTGACTTCTTATTATATTGATATTTGTAATGATATGATAAAATATTGGGCTATGTAATGTAACACCATGTATTAATAGACAGGGCACTGTTAATGGTGGGTTATCTAATATATATATTTATATATATATATATATATATATATATATATTTTAGGGATTTAATATCTCATTACAGTAATGATTTGTCTATAAGTGGGACATACTTGGGGACCTAGTGATTGGGGGTATCATTCTCTCAGCACCTCTCTGCATTGACTTTTTATTATCTTTGTTATATATGAGATGCATGTCTTTAAATGTGACACAATAAAGATGCTTTTGTATTACATGTGAGGTGTTTGTAATTTGGTTCTGTAGATATGTTTCCACACATGATTTTTTGTTACATGGTGGTTTCTGTTTGGTTTCCTGCTAGACTGTGCAACGCTGGGATTAAAGCACTGCCTGGCCATTTATACAGTATATGTGCTATCTGCACGGGGTATGGGCAGAAGGGCGTATATAGTCAGTGGGCAGTGGATATTTATTAATAATAAAATCAAATTCTTCTTGTTTTAAAATCCCGCATGTGTGAAAGAGGGAACAAATGCGGGTTTTTAAAACAAGAAGAATTTGATTTTATTATTAATAAATATCCAAGAACACCAGTCTTTTATACAATACCAAAAGTACACAAAGATATGGTCAATCCTCCAGGACGCCCAATCGTATCGGGGATAGGTTCTCTGACATGTAATCTATCACAATATATAGATACATTGTTACAACCGAGGGTGAAGAAAATTCCGTTATATACGAAAGATACCACACATATAATTAAATTAATAGAGAATAAGGTATTTGATGAGACTTGGCTGATAGGCACACTGGACGTTTAATCATTGTATACAGTTATTGATCACTCACAAGGTATAGAAGCAGTGAGATCCCAACTGCAGGAAGAGGGTACTTTAGCCCAAAAACAAGTGGAATTTTTAATTGATAGTATAGGTTTTATTCTATCCCATAATTATTTTAACTTTAATGGGGATTTTTATTTACAGACTCGAGGCACAGCCATGGGCACCAGGTTCGCACCCAGTTACGCAAATTTATTCATGGCGTATTGGTAGGGACTATACATTGCCCCCCGACTGGGGACGGACCTGGTGCTCTGGCAAAGATACATCGATGATGTATTTTTTATTTGGAAATCGGGTAGGGAAAAGTTGGACGATTTTTTAAAAGAAATTAATTTAAATATTTTTAACCTTAAATTTTCAGGTGCAATAAACAATGAAAAATTAGAATTTCTGGATTTAAACATCTATGTTGAGAATAATAAAATAAAATGCAGTACGTATATTAAACCAGCAACCAGAAATAGTTATATCCTCTATAGCAGTTGCCACCTCCCAAGCTGGCTCATCAATATTCCTAATACTCTTAGGGTAGAACATTATAATCTATATGGCCCACCGATAGACTGTTTTAGGTGGTGATCATATACAATTTTAGAGTATATTTCCCTTATATTTTGACTCTGGGGACTTTTAAGAGTATAGAAGTATTATAAAAAGGTGTCAGATGCGTTTTTTGTTGCATTAGAATCACCAGGCTTCGATCTATATGGGGATGGAAGGGTTTTTGCATATTCAGCTGCAAAGCCAAATTAGAGCAGATTTTAGATTGTGATTAAGATTTTAAATAGAGCATGTTGAAACTTATTTTAACTTTCATTTAGCATATATGTGTATTTATACATTAAAGGTAATTGGATTTTATACAATGTTGTAAAGATTTAGAGAAAGGAAAATAGAAGCAATGATATAGAGTGGACCAAACAATTAATCCACTCCAGGTTTTTGGAATACTTGATCCTGGTTTTGGGAATAGCCTATTCACTATATAAGAAAGGACTTTTTTGGGGGACTGATAGCTACTGAGGAAGGGGTAATGTGATACCCCGAAACACGTCTAGCCTAGACAGGACCCCAGAAACTTGGACCACTTAGGAATCTGGAGAATCTACTGGATATCTGTTAAGAAGGAATCGTCTGTCACACGAATGGCTCACTTGGAATACAACCTGTAAGGCCTGAGTCCATGTGGAAGGCCTGAACACATGTGCCAAACAATTGCCAGTGTGCAAATCTATTGACGAACTATCGGTCTACAGACTCAGAGCACCACATTATTACCTTTGTTGAACTATCAAGGGAGATGGTAAGACCGTTTGATTTTATCCAGCGATTTTATCCAGCACTTTTATTCATATGACTCTTAGTCCAGTGAGACGCTGCTGGTGGATGTGATAAGCGGGATGCCGCTTAAAGTTGGTTCAGTGGACCACGTATTGGGACTGTAGTTTTGGATACCCCTGTGATTCAATTGAATAGGACAATATTAGAGGACACCGTTTATTGCGACCAATGTCCGAGGTGACTTTTCCATACAAATATTCGGCTGAATATTTATACGACCATTTTACTATCGAGTATTCCAATTTTATTCCTCGATTTTTATCACATTTTAGATCTCTATTTTCCAGTTGTTTTACATGATATTACTGCATGTTGTGTGTTTTTTTTATATATATTGTTATATAGTGTTTATTATTACCGCAAATGTATACTGTTGTTCAGTGCTATTGTAATATATGCTAATAAATTTCAATTGGTTCAGATATCATGAGAGTGCCCAGTTAATTTTATGCTATCCTACTGTCACCCTGCTGTTCTCAGGCTCCCATGCCCTGCCATAAACTGCCCCCTTCTTCCCCTTCAGAGGCAGGTCAGCTGCTGCCTGAGGTGAGATGTTCATCTCACCACATGGCAGAAGTAGGCCTGGCCATTTTACAAATCATTACTCAGACAGCACATGGAGTATTGAATACAATCTTGGGCACCTATAGACAGAAAAGACATAGCAGAGCTAGAGACAGTTCAGAGGAAGGCAATTAATAAATGGAATGGGTAGAATACAGTACCCAGAAAGATGATCAAAATTAGGGTTATTTAGTCTAGAAAAAAGATGTCTGTGCGAAGATATAATAACTATGTATAAATATATCAGAAATCTCTCCCAAGCAGTGGCGTAGTGTAGGGGGGGCGTTTCCCCGGGCACCAAATTGAAGGGGGTGCCAGGCAGCAGGCAGTATAATGAGGGTGATGGAAACCTATGGCTCCCATCCCCTCCGTTCTGCCTCATAAGCTTCAGGCCAGGCCTGAAGCCTATGAAGCAGTAGAATAGCGCAGGAGATCGCGTTTTCATCACCATGGCCTCCTGTGCGAGGTCTCGCGAGATGACGTGATGACGGCGGAGGAGGGCACGGTGATGTGTTCCTGACTGCCTGTGCCGGGATGCCTGAGCAAAGGCTACAAGAGGCGATGAAGAGAGGTGAGAATTATTATTTTTTTTTTTTTATGTAAGTACTAGGGGCCATACTGGAGGCACTATGGAGATGGGGGAAACAATGGGGGCCATTACATATTATACAGAGGGGCCAATATATATCATAAAGAGGGGCCATTATATATTATACAGAGGGGCTATTATATATTATAAAAAGGGGCCATTATATATTATAATTATACAGGGGGAGCATTATATATTATACGGAGGGGCCATTATAAATAATAATTATACAGGGGGCCATTATATATTATACAGAGGGGCTATTATATATTATAATTATACAGAGGGCCCATTAATAATGGCCCCTCTGTATAATAATAATATATAATGGCCGCATTGTATAATATATAATGGTCTTCCTGTATAATTATTATATATAATGGCCCCCCTGTATAATATATAATGGCCCCCTGTATAATTATTATATATAATGACCCCTCTGTATAATATATAATGGCCCCCTGTTAAAATGTATTATATATAATGGCCCCTTTGTATAATATATAATGGTCCCCTTGTATAATTATTATATATAATGGCCTCTCTGTATAATATATAATGGCCCGCCTGTATAATTATTATATATAATGGCCCCTCTGTATAATATATAATGGCCCCTTGTATTATTATTATTATTATTATAATATATAATGGCCCCTCTGTATAATTATTATACATAATGAGACCTCTGTAATATTAGGATATATAATAACCCCCTCTGTATTATTATTACATATATATAATGGCCTCTCTGTATAATAGCCTCTCTGTATAATTATTATATATAATGACCCCCCCAGTATTATTATAATATATAATGGCCCCCTACAGTCCTGATCAAAAGTTTAAGACCACTTGAAAAATGGCAAAAAATCATATTTAGCATGGCTGGATCTTAACCAGGTTCCAAGTAGAACTTCAACATGCAACAAGAAGAAATGGGAGTGAGACAAAACATTTTTTGAGCATTCAATTTAATGAAAACAACGAATAAACTGAAACAGGCTGTTTTTCAGCTCATCAAAATTTTAGGACCACATGCCTTTAAAAGGCCAAATCTGTGCAAAGATGTGGATTCATTGTCATTTTCTGTCAGGTAGTCACACGTTGTGATGGCAAAGGCAAAAAAACTCTCCCTTTTTGAACATGGTCGGGTTGTTTAACTGCATAAGCAGGGTCTCTCACAGCGCGCCATCGCTGCTGAGGTGCCATGCAGTAAGACAGTCATTTGGAATTTCCTAAATTCTTAAATGATCCTGAGGGTTATGGAACAAAAAAGTCAAGTGGAAGACCCAAAAAAATTTCATCAGCACTGAGCCGTAGGATCCAATTGGCTGTCCGTCAAGACACAGAACGATCCTCGACCCAAATTCAGGCTCTTACTGGTGCAGACTGCAGCCCCATAACCATCAGACGGCTTCTGAGACTGAAGGACTTCAAAAACAAAAAACGTCTTCAAAGACCTCGTCTCCTTGAACGCCACAGAACTGCTCGTTTGGACTTTGCAAGAGAGCATCAAACAAGGGACATTCAAAGGTGGAAGAAATTTTTATTCTCTGATGAGAAAAAATTTAACCTTGATGGTCCTGATGGTTTCCAACGTTACTGGCATGACAAGCAGATCCCACCTGAGATGTTTTCTACGCGCCACAGTGGAGGGGGCGCCATAATGGTCTGGGGTGCTTTTTCCTTCAGTGGAACAATAGAGCTTCAGGAAGTGCAGGGGCTTCAAACGGCCGCTGGCTATGTCCAGATGTTGCAGAGAGCATTCCTCATGACTGAGGGCCCTCGTCTGTGTGGTAACGACTGTTTTTTTCAACAGGACAACGCTACAGTACACAATGCCCACAGGACAAGGGACTTCTTCCAGGAGAATAACATCACTCTTTTGGCCCATCCTGCGTGTTCCCCTGATCTAAATCTAATTGAGAACCTTTGGGGATGGATGGCAAGGGGATGGATGGCAAGAACCTTTGGGGATGGATGACATCAGTTCCAGACAGTAGATGGCCTTCGTGCGGCCGTCTTCACCACTTGGAGAAATGTTCCCACTCACCTCATGGAAACGCTTGCATAAAGCATGCCGAAACAAATTTTTGAAGTGATCAACAATAACGGCGGAGCTACTCATTACTGAGTTCATGTTTGGAAGTTGGATTTCTGTTTTGGGGGGTTTAGTTTTTTTTTGGAGGTGTGGTCCTAAACTTTTGATCAGCTGAAAAACAACCTGTTTCAGTTTATTCGTTGTTTTCATTAAATTGAATGCTCAAAAAATGTTTTGTCTCACTCCCATTTCTTCTTGTTGCATGTTGAAGCTCTACTTGGAACCTTGTTAAGATCCAGCCATGCTAAATATGATTTTTTGCCATTTTTCAAGTGGTCTTAAACTTTTGATCAGGACTGTATTACAGAGGGGCCATTATATATTATACAGAGGGGGCCATTATATATAATAATAATAACTAATAATAATAATAATAAAACTCTGCAGAGATGAGACGCAGCTGAAAGAACGTGTCATGGCAGTCTTATCTCCGAATGAAGACGTTGAGGAAAGTCTACATCACAGGAGATGTCCCTGGATGGATGAGGTATGTGATGTGATATTATACTGTATATTTTGTAGTGATGTATGTAATATCCAAACACATATTTGTTTCACGGTAGGGTTGGGAGGTGTATTGAGAATATGGCCCACCCTGCCGCATCCTGGCCCCAGACTTCAGGTCACACTGTGCTGTTCTGAATTCTGGGGGCTCACACCCATCTTCTACATTATCTGTACTCAGAGAATTATCACTGTGTTATTTGTGGTGTTACATAGGACTACTATATTATCTGTAAAAAGGGGCATGTCCACAGGTTAGGGGAGTACAATACATGGCTTGCCCCGGGTGCTGGCAACCCACGCTATGCCACTGCTCCCAAGAACTCTTTACGTCCAGGACTGTCACTATGATGAGGTGACATCCTCTAGTTATAAAAGAAAGTAGATTTCTCAATCAACATAGGGGATTCTTTATTGTAAAATCAGTGAGACTATGGAACTCTCTGTCAGAAGAGTGCTCAGGAGCACACCATGCAGGTTAAATGTCACGATAATTCTGCAGTGCTGGTCATCACAGACGCACAATACCAAATATTTGAAGATAATTTAACCACTTCCAGGCCTAATTTTGAAAATCGGACATGTGTCACTTTATGTGGTAATAGCTTTGGAACACTTTTATTTTTCCAAGCCATTCTAAAATTGTTTTCTCGTGACACATTGTACTTCATGGTAGTCATAAATTGGAGTCAATATATTTCACCTTTATTTATGAAAAAAATCCCATATTTACCAAAAATTTTGAAAAATTCTCAATTTTCTAAATTTCAATGTCTCTGCTTTTAAAACAAAAAGTGATACCTCATAAAATATTTATTACTTAACATTCCCCATATGTCTTTTTGTTGGCATCATTTTGAAAATGTCACTTTATTTTTTTAGGACCAGTTCAGGTCTGAAGTCACTTTGTGGGGCTTACATAGTGGAACACCCCCCCCCCCCCCCCCCATAAATGACCCCATTGTAAAAACTACTTCCCTCAAGTTACTCAAAACTGATTGTACAAACTTTGTTAACCCTTTAGGTGTTCCACAAGAATTAAAGGAAAATGGAGATCAAATTTCTAAATTTCACTGTTTTGGAAGATTTTCCATTTTAATCAATTTTTTTCTTTAACAGATCGAGGGTTAACAAGCAAACAAAACTCAATATTTATTGCCCTGATTCTGCGGTTTACAGACCCACATGTGCTCGTAAACTAATGTAAGGGCACACGGCAGAGCGCAGAAGAAACGGAGCGACATATGGTTTTTGAAAGGCAGATTTTGCTGAACTGGTTTTTAGATGCCATGTCCCATTTGAAGCCCCCCTGATGCACCCTTACAGTAGAAACTCCCAAAAAGTTACCCCATTTTGGAAAATAGGGCATAAGGTGCCAGTTTTATTGGTACTATTTTGGGGTACATATGATTTTTAATTGCTCTATATTACATTTTTTGTGAGGCAAGGTAACCAAAAAATGTTTTGGGACTGCTTTTATTATTATTTTTTTACAACATTCATCTGACAAGGTAGATCATGTGCTATTTTTATAGAACAGGTTGTTGTGGACGCGATGATATCAAATATGTCTTTGTTTGTTTCAGTTTTACATACTGAAGCAATTTTGAAAAAAATTATGTTTTTGTGTCTCCATTTTCTGAACGCCATATTTTTTTTATTTTTCTGCCGATCATCTTGTGCAGGGGCTCATTTTTTCCAGGAAGAGTTGAAGTTTTTATTGATATAATTTTTGGTTCATTCATTATCACACTATATAGGGTAAGGTGACCAAAAAATTGGTTGTTTTAGCACAGTTTTTAATTATTTATTTTTACAGAGTTCACCTGAGGGATTCGGTTATGTGACATTTTTGTAGAGCAGATCGTTACGAATGTGGCAATACGTAATATGTATACTTTTTCTTATTTATTTAAGTTTTACACAATAATAGCAGTTTGTCTGAGAGTCATAGTTTTTTTATTTTTTTACCTATTGTCTTAGGTAGGGTTTCATTTTTTGCAGTTTGAGGTGACGGTTTTTGATCGCTTGGTGTTGCAATTTTTGCGATGTAAGGTGATGAAATAATAGCTTTTTGGTATTTTTTTTTTTTACGGTGTTCACCTGAGGGGTTAGGTCATGTGATATTTTTATAGAGCTTATTGTTACGGATACCTAATATGTATCCTTTTTTTTTATTTCACTTTAATACAATAATAGCATTTTTGTTAAACAAAAAAATTATGTTTTAAAAAATCTCCATTATTTAATTTTTTTTAGCGATTTTATTATGTAGGGGCTAATTTTTTGCGGCATTTTGTGAGACATATGCCTTTTTGATCACTTGGTGTTGCACTTTTTGTGATGTAAGGTGACATTTTTTGACACAGTTTTTTTTTAATGGTGTTTATAGGATGGGGTGGATCATGTGATACATTAATAGAGCTGGCCGTCACGGATGCAGCAATACCAAATATGTCTATTTTATTTTTATTTTTTTCTATTTAATATATTATTTTTTTATTACTTAATGGATTTTTTTTATTTATTTTTTTACACGTGAAACAATCTTTTTTATTGTTTTTTATAAAATCATACAAGACGTCTGGGGGACATTTGACTTCCCTTATTTTTCAATATTGATTTTTCCTGTAACTGGGGCTGACATAGCAGCCCCAGTTACATTGGAAATACAGCCCCCAAAGAGGCTGTACAGCATAATACAGCGGTGTACCGCCTCAGTGCAGGGCTGATCGTGATCTATGGAAGACCCAACAGCTTCTGCACTCACCCGGCCCGGCGGTCACATGACCACCGGGCCGGGACAGCGCTTCCTGATCTGTATACACAGCAAATTATCTACAGTAGAAGGCATGGGAACTGTCCCTGCCTTCTCTCTGGGGTACCCTGCTGTCACTGACAGCGGGTCCCCCGCTCAGCAGCTGCACAATTAGCATGCAGCTGCCATCTCTGAAAAGACCTTCAGAAACGTCCGATCAGAGATACACACCCGCCATAGGACGTTTATAGTCTATGGGTGGTCATGAAGTGGTTAATTTTTTCCAATGAAACTAATTTTTTTAATGGAAAAAATGCATCTTTTAGATTGGTGATTTGTTTTTAAATAAAACATTATTTAACCATGTATTATTCCTACGAGGAGACATTAACAGACAATCTATTCATTACTTCTATAATACACTGTACTGCTTATGCATTATAGTGTATTATACTGTCAGCTCTATGTCAACAGGCACCATCAGGCTGCCCCAGAGGAATGTGTAAATGCAGCATTATCAAGATAACACTGCATTTGCTCTACCTGCCTCCCTGTTGCATTGCCCTTCACTACTTTTTTAACCAGTAAGCATAGCACTATTCCAGAGCTCCCCTTGTTGCATATGGGGCTGCTGGTTCCATGGTCATGCCCCCTTCCTCAAAATACATGTATATCTTAGTGTTGATTTTCTCCCTTCCAGCTTGCCACTGTTGGGCATCTGTTGCAGTGGCAAGCATGTGTGCACATATTTCTAGTGGGGCTGAATCACCCTCTATTTCTGCCAGCCAAGAAGCTGATGTCCTTCTTTTGACTCTTCCTGACTCGCAGAAGCCATTTGCTCAATTTGCCTCTCCATTGGCTGCTGTGCTACCTGCAGTATATCCTCTATTTTGTAATACATAGTAACATAGGTGTCATTTATTAAGATAGGCGTTTACATACATAACTTCAGCGCATCCAGCTTCCTGGCTGGCTTACGTTTAGACCATTTTCTACACCTAAAACAGGCATAGAAAAGGATGAATGAGATGGGCCTGCCGGGCTGCCCCCTTCTCCGCCCATGCCACATCCACTTTTTTAGACCTGCCGTGAGTGGGGAAAAGTCATCTGTTAGTTGCGCCACAATCTTTGCCAGAAACACGCCTAATATAGGCATATTTATGATTAATAAATGACCCCATCGTTTCTTAAGCAGAAAGAAGACATCCATCAATTTAATTTATCCTGTTATCCTGCAAGTTGATCCAGAAGAAGGCAAAAAAAACTGTGAGGTATAAGCCAATTTTCCTAATTTTAGCAGGAATTACATTTCTTCCCCACTCCAATCAGGCAATCAGAAAAACTCCCTAGATCACGTACCCTTCTCCAGAAATCTAATAACTTTACCCTATAATATTATTACACTCCAGAAAGAAATCCAGACCCCTCTTAAACTCTTTTTGTAAATTCAAAATCACCACCTCCTCAGGCAGAGAGTTCCATAGTTTCACTGCTATTACTATAAAGAATCCTCTTCTATGTTTGTGTAGAAACCTTCTTTCTTCCAGAAGCAGAGGATGTCCCCTCATCACAGTCACAGTCCTGGCTATAAATAGAAGATGGTAGACATCTCTGTACTGACCCCTGATATATTTATACATAGTTATTAGATCTCCCCTTAGTCTTCTTTTTTTCTAAACCAAATAACCCTAATTTTTATAGTCTTTCTGGGTACTGTAATTCTGTCTTGTTCATAGGAGCCCAGAACTGCACACAATACTCCATGTGTGCTCTGACTAGTGATTTATAAAGTGGCAGTACTAAGTTCTCATCACGTGCATCTATGCCCCTTGATGCATCTCATTATCTTACTGGCCTTGGCAGCACTGGTTTCTACAGTTAAGTTTGCTGTCCACTAAAATTCCTTTTCCATGTCTGTGTTACCCAGTGTTTACTATTTATGGATGACTTGCTTTATTCCTTCCCATGCGTATAACCTCACATTTGTCAATGTTAAACCTCATGTGCCACTTCTGTGCCCAAGCCTCCAATCTATCAAGATTCATCGTTAGCAGTATACTGTCCTCTTCCATGTTAATTATTTTACATAGTTTAGTGTCATCTGCAAAAATGTATATTTTATTGTCCAATCCAAGCCATCTACAAGATCATTAATAAAAAAAATATTGAAGAGAAAAGGGCCCAATACTGACCCCTGTGGTACCGCACTAGTCTGATGACGGTGACCCAATCTAAATGTGTATTGTTAGTAATTATCCTCTGTTTTCTATCACTGACCTAATTACTTACCCACATACATACATTTTCTCCAAGTCCAAGCATTTTCATTTTACATACTATATTTTTATGTGGCGCAGTCTTGGAGAATTCGAAATATATGACTCACCCCGGTTAAGTCTAGAACTTACCGCCTCATAGAAACTGATTAAATTGATTTGACATGGCCGATCACTCATGAAGCCATGCAGATATGCCATTATTTGCTTATTTTCATTGAGGTAATCCAAAATAGCATCTCTTAGGCTAGTTTAACACACTTGTCCCCAGACTAGAGCTCCAGCCCCATTGACTATAATGGGGTCGGGCCGGAGTTCTGACGGCAGCACGGCAAACACGCCGGAACAGCCTGCTCGAGTTCCTTGCCGCTAGTGTGAAAGTAGCCTTAGAAAACCTTCAAACAGGTTACCCATGACAGATGTTAAACTTACCGGCTTATAGTTTCTGGGCTCTGCTTTTGACTCATTTTTTAATATTGGCACCACATTTGCTAAGCTGCAATCCTGTGGAACATTCCCTGTCAATATAGAGTCCTTAAATATCAGAATATGGGTCTGTCTATGACATTACTTAATTATGTTAGGATACAAGGGTGTATGCCATCTGAATCTGGTGATTTGTCTATTTTAATCTTTTTAAGACGCTGCAGCATTTCTTCCTGGGTCAGACAGGGCACTTTCAATGGGGGATTTACTATTACACTCTGGATTTCATCTGACAGTTTATTTTTCTTAGTGAATACAGTGGAGAAAAAATTATTTAATAGCTTTGCTTTCTGCACATCAATCTCTACAACTTCTCCCACATCACTCTGTAAATGGCCAAAACGTTCAGGTTTATGCGTTTTACCATTTATATAATTAAAGAACGTTTTAGGGTTAGTTTTACTCTCTTCGGCAACTAATCTCTCTGTCTCTAGCTTGGCTGCTTTTGTCTTCTACATACCGTATTTTTCGCCCTATAAGACGCACCGGCCCATAAGACGCACTTAGGTTTTTGGGGGGGAAAATAAGAAAAAAAAAATTTTTAACCAAAAGGTGTGCTGTGTGTTTGGTGGGTTTGGAACTAGTGGTGGTCTGTGGATGGCACAATTACTGGGGATCTGTGGATGACGGACCCTGTTATGTGGGGATCTGTGGATGACGGACACTGTTATGGGGGGATCTGTGGATGACGGACACTGTTATGGGGGGATCTGTGGATGACGGACACTGTTATGGGGGGATCTGTGTATGACGGACACTCTTTCGAATGACAATAGGAAGGTTATTATTTTATGCTCAGTATTTCCCAGGTGTCCGCCAACCTGCATGTCTATTGTTCTGTCAGGTCTGTTAATACTAAGTCCAGCATGGCTGTTCCTCTAGTCCGATTCTGAACCAGTTGGGAAAGGTAATTGTCTTTGGTTATTTCCAAGAACACGTTTCTTTTACAAGATCTACAGGTTTCAGTTTCCCAGTCTATATCCTAGAAGTTAAAGTCCCCCATAATAACAACTTCAGTATGATGTATTGCCCCATATTAGGTGGCTTATAGCAAACTCCTATCAGTATTTTTTTTATTGTTTTTGCCTCCATTTATTTCTACCCATAGTGACGCCATGTGTTCATTTCCCTCACTTATATCTTCATGGAGTGTGGGCTTTAGACAGGACTTTACATAAAGGCAAACCCCTCCAAGTAACATACACTTATTAAAGGAAAGAGAAGCATACTGGAACCACACGCCTTAAAGCCTTTCGCCGAAAGGCCTCAATCAGGACTTTAACCCTTACATCTAAACATTTAAATATCTATTTCTACTTTTATTCCGGCAACCTTCCATACAATTCTGCCTTTCCCCTCCCCTTTCTTCTTATTCCTACCTCTTCTTCTTTACTTTCGCTTCTAATTCCCTCCTATTCCTCATGCCTGTTCTCACCCCCTTTCACACATGACACTTGTCACACATTAATACACATCCAATACCCTTCCCCCCTCCCCTCTCACACATCATAGACACACACACACATACATACACATCATCACACCATTGTCACATTACTCTACACCTACCCTCTTTTTCCCACACATCACAGCCACACACACACATCCATCTCACATTATACATACACATCATCATTATACTACATATACACACATATATATGTCATCATACACTCCACCTCCACATTACGCACTTGTCCTATTTATATAACATTCACCACACCTTCTTTACCACACCACATCCGCCTTCCTACATTTACATTTCTTACCATACACTTATTCTATACACAGCACTATATTTGCCCACACTTTGTGACTTGTCAATCTTAGGTAAAAAATACCAAGATGGTTTAGTAGGGGATAGTGGTATAAGCTTCCCTACCATCTGACTGGAGATAAAATCCTCCCTCATATATTTATGCAAAATATTTCTAAGTTGGTGAAATAAGAATTATACAATTAGCTGACAAAGAGGTCCGGTTGTTTTGGACAGTGAATTCCTTGAAGTCCTATAAAGAAAGTGGGAGAGTCCCTAGAGGACTCCGAATATATAAGGACATAATGCAGTATGAGAAAGTGCATTCGTAGCAGAATTCACAAGTCACTGAGCCAACCCCCTGGCTGTCAACTGCCTTCCAAAGCAGTCACAATCATCAGGTTGTCTACTTTCAGAAAATGTATGTTTTGTGGCTGCATTTACTTTTCAAGGTGAATAATCCTTGCATTTACATAATGTTTTAAAAAATTCTTCTTGTGCTCTCCAATTCTGGTGATTTTAGGCTGGTTTCACACAAACGGCTGCGCAGCTGCCATCCTCACCTCCCAGCACTGAAGGGGTCGCATAGCATTATATTGATTTATGAGGCTATGTAAACCTTACAGTTTAGGAATGTTTTGAATAACACTGACATCATTATGTTAGTGTTATCCAATACATTCCAGACCTCTAAGGGTTACATTGCATCATAAAAAAATATAATGCTATGCGACCCCGGCAGTGCTGGAAGTTTAAGACAGGTGCTGCACTGCGAGTCCGGAGCGTGACACTCGCTCATATGAAACCAGCCTTATGAAGATATCTCAATTCAAATTTTAGACTGAGTGATACAGTATGTATGAACTCTGCACATGTGTGGAGCATATAATTTTCTGCTTGAGTCACACCTTTAACCATTGATATTGCCTATGCATATAAAGTTTTGAGTGGCAGTTTGACAATGTACCAGGTGCTTACTTTTACAAAATATATAGGTATGGGGGCTATGATTTTTGATTGATAAATTGTTCTGTTAACCTTGAAACGCAAAATGTACAAAATCTCCTGGCAGTGAAAGGTTTAAAGATTTGTAACAACTAATGCTAGAGATGAGCGAAGTTTTGGAAAAATTTGATTCGGCCCATTCACCGAAGTTAGCCAATTCTTTAGTTACGGATTGCTCTAAATCAGGTATACTGGTACATCACAGTAGCAGAGGGAATGTATGGGGCGGGCTGCTGCAGTGAGCCCGCTCCATAAACGGCAGGTGCCAGCTGTATCATACAGCAGACACCTGACAGCAATGACAGGGAATGAATAGAGCTGAGCGGACACCTGGATGTTCGATTCTGGGACCCGAACTTGACCCCGAAGTAAATGGGGACCCAAACTTTGGAGCACTAAAATGGTTCTAAAATAGTCATGGAAAGGGCTAGAGGGCTGCAAAAGGCAGCAAAATGTGGTTAAGAGCATTTCAAGTGCTCTGCAAACAAATGTGGATAGGGAAATGACTTTAAATAAAATACGTAAAAAAAAATAATAATAATCTTGATCTAGGAGGACGAGGTCCATATGGAGTAGGAGGTTGAGGAGGCGGTGGATGTGGCGGTGGATGTGGAAGCGGCGGTGGAGGAGGAGGAGGTAGCCTACACTGCTTTTTGGTTTTAAATTTTATTTTTATTTTTTTAAATTAGGGTACACCCCAAAACATTTGGAAATATAACCTGTGATAACCCGCTCCAGTCATGCTAAACACACGTTCAGACAATACACTGGCTGTAGGGCAGTCCAGCACCTCCAAGGCGTAAAGGGCAAGCTCAGGCAATGAGCCCAATTTGGAGACCCAAAAGTTGAAGGAGGCAGACCCATCAGTCAGTTCGTGTAGGCGTGTGCACACATACTGCTCCATGTCTCATGTCCCGTGACGTCCACGATCCAATTGGATATCTTCTCTATCAACTTTAGATGTTCTTTTATTCACCTACCATGGTGATCACGGGTAACCAGGAATCAGGGTTTCGCCGGAGAGGGAGCGTGAGAAATGGCTACCACATCCAAGGAAGGTCAATGGCTGAAATGTGAGTGGGCGGAAAGGATTAAATCGGAAGAAGCGAATGAAAGGAGGGGGCGCGCATCAATTAAAGACGAATTTTAGAAATTCAAGTCCCTGTCACCTATGCAGAGCAGGGGTTTTCAATGGCAAAAATGGGTTCATGTCACCCACCAATGGAACAGACAATTTTTTAAAATTTCGGTCTCTGTCAACTATGCAGAGCAGGGGTTTATTCACGGCAAAACTGGTAAAATGGCACCTAAGAATGTAACAGACGATTTTTAGAAATTTAGGTCCCTGTCACCTATGCAGAGCAGGGGTTTATTCACAGCAAAAATTGTAAAATGTCACCCAAGAATGTAACAGACGCTTTCGCACCCTGCTCCCTCTTTTGCTGTGCTGGTGCCTCTGTGCGACCACCGCCTCTTCCTCCAAACTGCACACGTCACTCGCATGACCTTGATTCCATTTGGGGTCTAGTACCTCATCATCCTTCACATCATCTTCCACCCACTCTTTACCCCTGCCCTCCTTGTCGGTCTGCAGACTCCAGAAAGCCGCAGCAGTTGGCACCTATGTTTCGTCATCATCAGAGGCGTGCTGCAGTGGTCTTCCCATGTCCTCATCCTGAAACATAAGTGGTTGGGCATCAGTGCACTCAATCTCTTCCACTTCTGGGGCAGGGCTATGTGGATGGCACACGGAAACCCTGCCAGCAGAGTCATCAAAAAGCATAAGAGACTGCTGCATGACTTGGGGCTCAGACTGCTTGCCTGATTTGCAAGGGGGTGAGTTGAAAGACAGATGGCTATGGGCTGTAGGTGCCAACTCTGATCTTTCAGCAGGGGACTTGGTGGGAGGCAATGTGAAGGAACTGGAGGCACTGTCAGCCACCTAATCTACTATCGCCTGTACTTGTTATGGCCTCACTATTCGTACTGTCCTAAATGCAGTGTAGGCCGCAAATGTACTTTCTAGCGCAAAAGATGAGTATTTGTCACCCAACAATGTAACAGGCACATTTGTGAAATTTATTTTCCTGTCCGCTATGTAGAGCAGGGGTCTATCACAGCCAAAAACTGGTGAATGTCACCCAACAATCTAACAGACGAATTAGTGAAATGTATTTCCCTGTCTGCTATGTAGAGAGGATATATATCACAGCCAAAAATTTGGGAATGTCACCCAACAATGTATCAGACGAATTAGGGTACTTTCACACTAGTGTTATTCTTTTCCGGCATAGAGTTCCATCTAAAGGGCTCTATGCCAGAAAAGAACTGATCAGGCATATCCCAATGCATTCTGAATGGATAGAAATCTGTTCAGTTTGCATCAGTATGCCTTCCGTTCAGTCACTGTCAGGCGTTTTGGCCGGAGATAATACCACAGCATGCTGCGGTAATATGTCCGGGACCGGGAAAATTGCGCAGACCGGGAAAATTGTGAAAAAGACTGCAAGACGGATCCGTCTATCCGCATGACAAGCGGAGAGACGGATCCGTTCTTGCAATGCATTTGTAGACAGATCCGCACCCGGATCCATCTACAAATGCTGTCAGTTGTCACACTGATCAGCGGATCTGGCAGGCAGCTCCGACGACGGAACTGCCTGCCGGATCACACTAACGCTAGTGTGAAAGTACCCTTAGTGAAATGACTTAAAATAACATAAAATACATAAAAAAATAATAATAATCTTGATCTAGGAGGTGGAGGCCCATATGGAGTAGGATGTTGAGGAGGCGGTGGATGTGGCGGTGTAGGTGGAAGCGGCGGTGGAGGAGGTAGCCAACCCTGTTTTATTTTTTTTTGTTTACATTTGGGTAGACCCCAAAACATTGGGAAATATAAAAAATAAAACAATGAGAAAGTGCGCTGGAGCATAACAATGGCTGGGTGAGGCCGGTACACACTCACCTAAAGAATTATTAGGAACACCTGTTCTATTTCTCATTAATGCAATTATCTAGTCAGCCACATGGCAGTTGCTTCAATGCATTTAGGGGTATGGTCCTGGTCAAGACAATCTCCTGAACTCCAAACTGAATGTCAGAATGGGAAAGAAAGGTGATTTAAGCAATTTTTAGCGTGGCATGGTTGTTGGTGCCAGACGGGCCGGTGTGAGTATTTCACAATCTGCTCAGTTACTGGGATTTTCACGCACAACCATTTCTAGGGTTTACAAAGAATGGTGTTGTGGCAAAACCAACCTCGCCACTGGGTTTTGGAGGGGGCTGCGTGTCACTTCCCAGCGGCAGTATGCTCTACAGGGAGAGGAGACAGTTGGTCTCTCTCCCCAGCGGCAGATGGGGTATCCAGAGGAGGGGGTAAGTGATAGCCCCCTCCACAGCTCTCTCCCAGCCCAATACTGAGGTAGTGGGTAAGGCTTTAAACCCCACTGACCCCTCTCCAGCAGAAGAGCTGGCATCAGAGCAGAGCGCCGCTGCCCTTTGCCCTAACCATTCAGTTACTACCCAGCAGGAGTTGGCACCATGCACCCCAGCTGAAGCGCTGGCATCAGGGCAGAGCGCCGCTGGCCTCTGCCCTCCCCTATCCTCTTCTCCAGAGCCGGACTTCCCACAGGCTACCCCAGCGGAAGAGCTGGCATCTGGGCAGAGCACAGTCGGCCTCTGCCCTCCCCTATCCTCGTGTCCAGAGGCTGACTCCCCACTGGCTACCCCAGCGGAAGAGCTGGCATCTGGGCAGAGCGCAGTCGGCCTCTGCCCACCAAGTACCTACAGCTCCAAGGTAGAGAACCACAAAGAAAGAAAGGAGTCGCAGATACCCACTCAACAGCTGGGGACATACAGAACAGAGCCAAAATTCAACAGATCCAGTATTGGGTTGTGGGTGGACTGCCAGACTAACTCAGGTACTGACCGTGAGGTCAGGTATCTGGTTAGTCTTACCTGGGAGGGGGAGATGTGTGGCGAAACCAACCTCGCCACTGGGTTTTGGAGGGGGCTGCGTGCCCGCCTCTTGCCCCAGGATTATGGGCCCTCTCATCAGCCAGGCCTCATTTGTTCACAAAGGACTTGGACTAACTTGAACTCTCACCCCCACGAATTAGACCAGGGTTCAAGTTAGTCCATTACGTTTGGTAATGGTATTTTGTGGATTGCGTCTCAGACAATGTTCATTGTGTTAGTTAATTGCGTCTCAGACAATGCGTGTGTTAGTTAATTGCGTCTCAGACAAATGCTCATTGTATTTGTTTATTGCGTTACAGATAGAGGGAAGGGGATTTTGTGTACAATTGCTGGGAAGGTTGAATACTGTAGGTACATGTGATTGGCTGTTTTTACAAAACCCTGTGGGTGGTAACATTGTTGGGAGATGTGTATAAAATGCTTGTGTGTTAAAATAAAGGGAGTTCCTGTTTTATACCTTCATGAAGTCTTGGCTCATGTTTGGGGGATGGAATAACTACACTCTTGGGGATTGCTATATCACAATACTCCCCTGAGTAGAAGCTCTTGTAAGAGCTTGCTCCTGGTTCCTGTCTCTGGATTTAGGAGAGGTTCACCCACTGGAGCCTGGAGCCTTGTCGTAGGTCCAGGGTAGGTAGGAGACGGCGAGACCTCCACCAAGCTTCGGCGGTTCGTGTCGAGTGGAGTGCTTGGAGTCCTCTGGAAGCACTAGGAGCATCTATCGACGGAGGTACCCGGTCGGGGTGCTAGGCGTTCCGTTACAGGTGTGAAAAGGGAAAAAAATCCAGTATGCGGCAGTCCTGTGGGCAAAAATGCCTTGTGGATGCTAGAGGTCAGAGGAGAATGGGCCGACTGATTCAAGCTGATAGAAGAGCAACGTTGTCTGAAATAACCACTCGTTACAACCGAGGTATGCAGCAAAGCATTTGTGAAGCCACAACACGCATAACCTTGAGGCGGATGGGCTACAACAGCAGAAGACCCCACCGGGTACCACTCATCTCCACTACAAATAGGAAAAAAAGGCTACAATTTGCACAAGCTCACCAAAATTGGACTGTTGAAGACTGGAAAAATGTTGCCTGGTCTGATGAGTCTCGATTTCAGTTGAGACATTCAAATGGTAGAGTCCGAATTTGGCGTAAAAAGAATAAGAACATGTATCCATCCTCTGATAGCTACTTCCAGCAGGATAATGCACCATGTCACAAAGCTCGAATCATTTCAAATTGGTTTCTTGAACATGACAATGAGTTCACTGTACTAAAATAGCCCCCACACTCACCAGATCTCAACCCAATAGAGCATCTTTGGGATGTGGTCTAACGGGAGCTTCGTGCCCTGGATGTGCATCCCTCAAATCTCCATCAACTGCAAGATGCTATCCTATCAATATGGGCCAACATTTCTAAAGAATGCTATCAGCACCTTGTTGAATCAATGTAACGTAGAATTAAGGCAGTTCTGACGGCAAAAGGGGGTCCAACACCGTATTAGTATGGTGTTCCTAATAATTCTTTAGGTGAGTGTACATGTCTATTCTGCACAAGGTACAGACAAGTCCTGTGGGATCCATGCCTGGTTCTTTTTAATGAAAGTGAGCTTGTCCACATTGGCTGTGGACAGGCGGCTGCTCTTGTCTGTGATGACGCCCCCTGCCATACTAAACACACGTTCAGATAATACACTAGCTGCAGGGCAGGCCAGCACCTCCAAGGCGTAAAGGGCAAGCTCAGGCCATGTGCCCAATTTGGAGACCCAGAAGTTGAAGGGGGCAGACCCGTCATTCAGTACATGTAGGCGTGTGCACACATACTGCTCCACCATGTTGGTGAAATGCTGCCTCCTGCTAAGACGTTTCATATCAGCTGGTGGTGATGGTTGTTGTGGCGTGCAGACAAAGCTTTTCCACATTTCGGCCATGCTAACCCTGCCTTTCTGTCACAAATGCAGCAAAGGCCGCAAATGTAGTATCTAGCACAAAAAGGCAGTTTTTTTTCAAACCACAATATAACAGCAGTATTTAACGGTTTTATTGGACTGTCAGAAATGCAGCGCAGGCCGCAAATGTAGTTTATGGGAAAAAAAATATGGATTTTTTCACCCACAGTGCAGGCCGCAAAGGTACTTTATGGCCAAAAAAATAGTTTTTTATTTACCCACAATGTCCCAGTTGTATTCACTGATTATATTTCACTATCAGATTTGCAGTGCAGGCCGCAAAGGTTCTTTATGGGGGAAAAAAAAGATTTTTTCACCCACAATTAAAAAGATGGATTTAACGGATTTTCTTTCACTATCACAAATGCAGTGCGGGGTGCAAATGTACTTTTTACAAATTTTTTTATTTTATTTGTCCCCCCTCCTGAATCTAACAGATGGATTAACTGAATTGATTACACTCACATATGCAGCACAGGGGTACTCATAGACGGATTACCTATATTATTTTCCCTTCCCCTGGCACATATGCAGTGCAGGTGCACCTAAAAAATGGGTACATGTTGCCCACTGAACTTAAAGAACAGGATTAAATGATTGTCCCTGGCACATATGCAGTGCTGGTGCACTAAACTTGCACAAAATGGCCGCCGACGTCCACCTAACTAACAGACGGATAAAACGTGTTTTTCTGTGTCACCGGGCTCAGGGCAGGGTACAAAAATGTTGCAATGCACCCACAAAAAAAAAAAAATAATCGCTGTAGATTGCAGAGTTAACAACAAGTTCTGATATCAGATAGATTCTTTCCTATTCTCTCCCTCACAGCAGCAGCATCCTATCCCTACACTAGTAAGAGCTGAGTGACGTGCGGCGAAACGTGACTCCAGCTTATATAGAGGCTGGGTCACATGCTGCACTGGCCAATCACAGCCATGCCATTAGTAGGCATGGCTGTGATAGCTTCTAAGGGCACACGAGTTAAACGCTTGTTGATTGACTGCCCTGCAGCCCTTCAAAAAGCACCATTTAATCGCCGAACACCAAACTTGAACCCAAACTTTTACTGAAATGTTCGGGGTTCGGGTCCGGGGTCAAAAAAATTGGTTCGGGTTCGCTCAACCCTAGGAATGAAGATAAAGCCAAACCCTGTAATTTAACCCTCAGATGCCATGATTAACACTGATCGCGGCATCTATGAGGTAAGGCAGCGGGATGTGGTTATTTCACTGCGGGGACTCCGATCAGATACCATGGCAGCCAGGATACTTTTGAAGTTTCCCATGGCTGCCATGGTAACCTCCTTGCTGCGCTATGCACAAGGCAAAGCTCAGTAAGAAGTGTGTGTCAAAATGCCATTCACCCTAATAGATCTCTATTAGGGTGAATAGGAGAAGGGATCAAAAGATCCTAATAAATATAAAAATGTACACATTAAAATTATAAATGGCTCTGTTCTATCAAATGGAAAACTACTGAAAGAACAGAAATTAAGGGGTGCATAAATAAAGAATGATTTACATGTTCTACTACATACTTTGATAGTCAACTACATGGAAACGGAGGGACTGTAGCACTAGCAACTTGTCAGGTGCACATTCAGCTTCTGCTCCGTTGGATAAGTGCATATATACTGTTGTCTTTTTGCAATCACCTCGGTGATCAATTGCTGTTGAAACAAGTGACCAGAAACAGGAGCACCAGGAGCATTAGACAACATTGAAACTGATGGGAACAACAGCTTCCTTCTACTGATGTTGTCGAGTCATGACAGCTTTAAAGGGGATGCGAGCTGGAGAGAGATGCAGCGGTTGCTGCATCAGACTGTAATACTGAATAAGTGGCACCGTTTTCCCATGCCACTTTATGGTGATGCAGGGCCATCGTGCCAATATTAGCACCCTGGCTGTGCCACACCTTCTTCCCACATATCCTGCATACCGCCACACAAACGTCCCCCAGTGGCTATGTGAAATATTCCCACATCTGCCAAGTATAGTATTTTGCCTCCACTATTAGATGATGCCTGCCTGCTGCTGCTTTTATGAACCCATGCACTGCTAGTGTGTTCCTCACAGGTAGTCTCCTGAGTAGCAGATGGTGTACCCCTCCAGATCTCCCACTACTTCCACCCTTAGTAGTTCAAAGATAAGGGCTATACAAAGCAAAATCAAAGTTAAAGTGAAAGTAAGATGTTCACAGCTAGGCAAATAGTTAATGCTTTATGACAAAAACTGCCGAATAATATAACAATAGAAAAAAATATTTTACATTACAACGCAATCATAAAAAAATTGCCAACAAAGGTGTTTATAGCCTTTAAAATAGTCCGGAAATCTTCTTCATTAAGGTCTTTTCTGCACAAATAAGAAAAATAGCCCTGGGTTGAAAACTGGTTAGTATTATGATATATTAAGCACATTTTATACTGTAGCATTCATACAGTATATTATAGAATTTAGTAAATTAAGATCAGAATTGTTTTACATAGTAACTTTACACAGCAGTAACCAAACATGGCCCATGTGAGTAAATCCTAGAATCTCAGCTCAGCATCAAGTTGGAATAATGTAATTTAAAAGTAACATCAAGGTCATCTATCTAAAGGGGAAAAACAAGCATTTATCAAAAATAGTTGTAAACTCCTAAATTTGAATAAAGTTCAGTATCTTTACAAGAGAAAATCATTGTATATACATTCAAAGCATTTAGCAAGAAATGTGTACTTTCCACCATACATACTCACAGATTTATCAAAATCTGCTGATTGGACTACATACTGCATATGTTCCACAATGTAAAGCCCCATGGTACCGAGCTACTAGGGTTCGGGACAATAGTCTAGAATTGCATTTACTTTATAGGTTTTATTGACTTCTATGAAGCATTTATTTTTGTTATGTATTCATTCCATTTTAATTTCCCTGTCCTTATGCAATGTTAATTGTCTCCATTGTTACCAGGTCCATCCATTTCCAAAAAAAGATATTTTGTGAAGTGCATCTCCAGTGTTCATCATAAAACAATATGTCCTTTGGGTTAAAATACATGAACAAATCAACAAGGAAGTATCCAAGCAGTTGTTGTTGTTGTCAGATTGGTCAGCCTTCTAAGGGCAGCTAGTTGCTTCAGCTTGGGTACTTACTTAGCATTGTGCATGTGTGATTACAGGTCATCCAATGAGCAGGGAACTCTGAAGCTCTCAGCTAAGGAACCATCTGCCTAATAGCTTAATTACTACCCATATTATTGTATTTTTGCTTGAATTCTTGTCTTCTCTATATCAAATCAAGTGTAAGTAATAATTGCGGGGCTGCATGCACTGATCAATGTGTATTTCAATTCTAGTATCATAGCAACATGTAGATGCAGAGTAATTTCAGCAGTAAATACATTGTACTGTATAAATGGCGTGTGAAGAATTTTCTTCTATTGTATGCTCTCCACCTCTAAGAAAAGTTTCTTTTCTTTTCCAAGCTCTTTTTATTTGGATATTTTAAGAAATAAGGCGATACAGCAGAACAAATATAAGATGCAGGTAGAGAAAAAAATAAGAAATCCTTTATAAAGGATTAATAGAATCTATACTAACACTAATATTTTTCAAAATAAAAAAAACATTAAAAATTTGATTCAGCAAGTAATGGTACAATCTAGACCTCCTCTTTGAAGAATAGCCTCTGATGAGTTCTATTAGCAAAGATAATGATTATTCCTGGTTGTCATATGCTTTCAAGGTTTGAGAGGTCATTTTGTGTTTTAACAAATATGTGTGTGTGGGAGAAGAATTAGCTTAATTGTAATAACTGAGTGAGAAAAGAAGTTCAGTCTGCAGAACAATTATCATGAAAATGAACATTGTGTGAGGTAATTTTAAGTAGGTTGTAAAATGTCAATTCCCAGTGGGGTAATTTGGCCATACAAAACATTTGATCCGCTATGTGAATCCATTGTGAGAGGAATGTCTGTGTCTCAAGAGGTGGAAAGAGTATCCTGGCAGGTGCTAGTAAAATGCCAGTTACTGTAGCTGGGAGAGCTTAAATATTAGAGTATAGGAAAATAGGCACATTATGAATACTTCAGATTTTTCTGCATGTCCAGGACCACAGTGTTGCCAAATTGTCAAATATTTTGACCTAAAATGTATTGTTCTTCAGATATAGAATAGATAGGTAAGTAGCTAGAATGTTTATAGACTTGATACAATTATATATATATGTGAGCAGAACTAGGTTTGTAAGCATTTTCAGCCACAAGAATGTTCTTATTGAGTGCCACCAATGAGATCCTATACACAGTATATAGAATAGGAATTCGACTACAGAGTATGGTTCTTTAGATATTATTATGAGCAAATGAATTCTAAAATGTAACCCCAATTCTTATGAACATGAATTTTGAGTGATTTTGTGAGAGAGAGAAAGAGACAAGTAAGAAGGAAAAGGGAGAGCTAAAGATAGACCTTTCCAGGGAATTGAAATATTTTTTATTTGGGAGAATTTATTCAGACCGAAATCGAATCAGACAACTGATTTTGCCAAATCTATCCTAATCAAATTTTAAGAAATTCGCTAATCTCTAGTTATTAGTAGTCTCCAAAATATGGCACATGATGCATGTGACAGTTCTCAGAAAAGCTCTCCTGAAACAGTGAACATGAACACGTTTTTAAACGGACTACACACTGTTAATGTCTATGTGTGATCCATTTTTCTTGCAGACCCAATCATTTGAGTGAAGTAGTCTTGAAGGAAAATTAGATCAGGGTGGTGCATGCTGGGATGTCCTCTGCATGGACTGGTGGCCCATGTGGAAAGTCACACATGTAGGTGCTCCCATTTACTTTAATGGGTCAGTGTTCAGACCAGTTGTTGTCTGTTCAACAATCAGACAGCATCTGGATGGGAAAATCATCTGGCTGAAAGGGACTTTACTGCAGTTTTCCACTTACAGCATATTAATAAATCTCTCCCATTGTGTCATCTACCACTGTGCACATGTATATCCCTTAGAAACTGAATCGATAATCATCTGAGAAGCAAGTAATGAAATATAAATTACAGATTATACTGACAATATCAAAGAACAGAAACATTTTAAGTTCCACTGATGTGTATGTGGCGTGCGCCAAACCTGAAATTTACACACAGTAAAAAGTACATATATGAATATGTTTTGTGTTCATTTCTCTTTCTAAGAAGATTATCAGCAGGGAATGTGATTTAGAATTCAAGTCGCTGTATGGCTCATAGAAGAAACCAGACAGTCTATGCAACAAAATAGATTACTTTCATATGAACAATTCTGATAAGGGCTACAGAGGTTTGCTTCTATGAACTAAGAATGCAATGAGCAGGACACTGGGTCAGTGGGCATGCCATGCAGTGGGTCAGTATATATGTATATAAGTTCATGACGCCAGTTGCAACATGCACAGGTACTGTAGAAGGGCCCTTTAAGATGGTATAGCTCATGTACTAGGTTAGGAATGCCAGAGGGGGATATTGTCTCTGTATTGTGTCAACGGTGTCTCCTAACTGTAGTACGGCTGGACTCCTGTATCCTGGCTTACATGCAACAAAATTGAGTGCTGTTAATAGGAGTAATGGAGGAATGATGGAATTCCACACAGATAATAGGGTCCAACTTGTCTTTAATTGATGTTGTTATATGCAGCGTTAGATCCATACAATGTTACAGCAATAGTCTCGGATCCCAGCAGGTGTTGGCAATATGTGGCAGGAATTATATATATATATATATATATATTCTGCATCTAGTACATAAGCCTTTAAGAATCTGGCAGGTATCTGTCTTCTGCTCTGTCTGTGGTCTGCTTGGTTTGGGCCTGACTAGCTGTGGAGGTACTTATCTTTTCCTTGTTCTGGAATCTGTACTTACAGGACTGCTCACAGGGTATGGTGGTTTCTTCCTGGAGATCTGATAGTTCTGAAGATGGCTGCTTCCTTGGTCATCCAGCTGAGGTAAGGGACTCAGGCTGGGAAGGTTGATCTTGAGCCTCAGGGAGGCTTGGATCCTTGGTTGGGGTCCCTGTTTCTGGGAGCTCCTATTCACACAGCCTACCCCAACAGGGGGTGGCTGGTACACTGCTAGAACTTTCTTTCCTCCCTCTGAAGTAGGATGTGGGAACATTCCACTCCTCCTCAGACAGGGGGAAGCTAGCCTGGAATGGTTTATTCCAGCCTAGGTCTGTTAACTAACTAACTGTCTGTAGACTGCCTACATATTGCTGCCACCTGCTGGTGTACATTAAGAATTACAGCAAATACATACAATACAGACATAGAAAATGCACATTATGGAGAGAGTGATGCAACTTTATACCAGATGACAATAAACATACACTTAACATTATGAAGCAGGGGAACTGAAGTTTAGTGACATACTTCAGGATGTTACATACCCCGTTACTTTAAGTGAAGCCGTTCTCGGCGTATGCTAGGCGGTGAGGAATAAGCTCTGGGTACCCAATAAAATACAAAGTGCTGCGTGAATTTACATATAAATGACATACAAAACATAACACATTCCTCGAGGTTCCTGCCCGCTAGCATAAGGTGTCCAACACACAGTTTCCTTATCTTGGTATAACCAGGTAACCTATAACTGCACAAAGCATGCATCGCTGACTGACTTTGTATGTTCTGGCCATGAACATCAAAGAGAGCATGGGGGTGTCTTTACTCCGTAATCCCACCATTATGTAATGCAAAGCCCGCAAATGAAAGGGTGGCTTTATCCTGTATTCCCTTCCCTGCATCATAACCTGAAGAAATTTGGCTTATAGCACGATCACTATGATGTCTATGAGGAAGCTAAGTATAAGGCTCTAAGGCTTGAGGTATCATACCTTAGGCAAAGGCTCAGAAGGGGAGGTATGTATCGTCTCCGTGCCTTCTGGCAAGTCACAGGAGGAGGGCAGTACGTTGCCATGGATCTCCTGGAAATGAGACACCTCCGAATGGGAACAATCCGGAACATTTAACAAGCGGGAAGGAGCAGCCTAGGGCTTCTAACGATTCCCAAAGCAGCAGGGGTACCTGTGAAGTAACTAGACCTGTCAGGACTTACCATTTGGTCCTACCCTGGGTACCTATGGGTATACATCACCGGGTGTAGGCCATTGGTGTACAACGTCTCTCTGATGACAGTCCGTAGGGGGGAAGAGAACAAGAGCTGTGAAAAGGCACACTTAAGTAAGTTGCTACAATTTTTGTTAAGTGCAATCATTTCAAACAGTGCATAAATTCAGATTGTGGTACCTGGAAGGATAACACACAATGGGCAGGATATTTAAACGTTACATAACAGTTGTAAACTGGTTACAATGACATAAGTTATTAAATAGCATGACAATTATGTGCAAGCTTTTATGTTGCAAACATTTTATAAGATAGTGCAAATTTTATAAGTGCAAATATCAATGTCAGGTGAGGCTCAACAATAACTTGAGTCCTTTTTCCTGAAAGTGCTTAAAGTTGTAGAAAAGTCCTTTGTAATCCACAGGGCAAAAGTTAATTGTAATCCAAAGGGTTAAAAGTGTTAAAAATTGCAGCAGGCTATCAAGTAACCTGAGAAAGGGGATAAAACGGTTAACTTGGACATGAGGGGTTAAGTGCTGTTGGGGGGAGTCCTAACTGAGCATGACCATCTGGATTAGGACAAACAATGGCAACCTGTAACAAAAGGGTTAAAACACACAACATGCCAAACAGGTCCTCACCCGTCAGGTAGCAGTCCACGGAGTGGCTCCCAAAACAATGTCACTTGTGGTATTTTCTTCATGATGGGGACACCTTACAGGTAGGTATCCAGCTCCTCATCACTACTGGAACTACTGAAATGCATGAGAGGTAATTCCTGCCTCTGTTGGTAGCTGAGGGTAGTGTTGGTGGTAGTGCGCCAGCGCCCTCTACCGGTTACAGTAGGGATTGGCTGTACAGCCAACCTGGAGAATGTGGCCGTAGCTTGCTGCAGACCGGGATCCACAGCCGGTGCAGGGAGGGGCAGAACTTCTGGATGCATTGGTGCAGGGAGAGCTGGAGAAGATTGTGCAGACTGCTTCCAGGGCAGCATATAAGGAGGCAGGAAACATGGCTGCACCTTTGGGTTGAACGTCAGGACCGAATTATTTATCTGTCCTACCCTCAGGGTTGGTGGCATTGATAGGTCAGGAATGAGAGGTGCAGGGGCTGGTTGCGCCTTTTCCTTGAAGATGAGGCGACCGTCTGGGGTTTCCTGCAGACACCTGGTCCTAGCCGCAGAGCCTGGATCCTCCTGCCAGTTCTCTGGGGTGATGGCAGGGGAGAGCGGTTTCTGCAGCAGGGTGACTCCAGCCGCAAAGAGTCCTTGCATTGACCGCATAGGTGTGTATTCCACCTGATCTCCAATGTATAGGTTGTGCCTCTCCTGAGCAGATAATGTCTCTTTACAGACCGGCGGCCTACAAATACCTCTGTGCCTGAGTGGTTATCCTGGAGGAATCCCACACCGTGCTCCACAGAAAACCATAGTACAGTTCCTGTACGCCGGGTCAGGATAGGGTCTCCGGACTGGGGGCAATCAAGGACCTCCTTCACCCACTCTTCTACAGCCGACTTGTATTCCCAGGCCGTCTAGGCAAATGCGGTTATTTTGTGGGGTACTTCTGGGTTTAGGCTGCTTAGCTGGCTATAGCTGGGCGGTAGAGTGGAATCTCCAGCCGCCTCCACCGCACCAGTAGGCGGTTGTGGCTTGGTAAGCCTGAGGTTGATGACCGGTGATGGGGTCTCAGGACGTGGCGGAGGGACGGACACGGATGGGGCCTGGGCCTCAGGGAGCTGGGTTGCTCCTACCTGTTGTCGCGGCCGGGTGGCCGGTTCCGGTACCTTCTGCTGGTCCCTTCGGGATTCGAGCGCCATCTGGTTCACGCCCTTCTTCTCAGCTGGTGCAGTGACGTCAGCGGCGTCCTCCGCGGGAGCAGGGACGACGTCCACATCCATCTGGGTAGGTACGTCGCCTTCCGCTGGTGCACCGTATGAGGCGGAGGGATCCACGGCCTCCACGAACTCGATCATCAGATCCGGAACACCGATAGCAGGAACCGGGACTTCATCAGCCATCCTTTCTGGCATCTCCAGTATGTTAGATGGGGTAGATGCTGCAGGGCTCTTGTGCGCGGAGGTATCCACAGCCTCCGGTCTGGCATCCAAAGTTGTTGGGCCGCGTCTCTGCATAAGTTGGGAGACTCGGATCTCCAGCGGCTGCTCAGGATAGACATCCTCTCTATCGATGGCCACCTGGTTCCATTTTGGACGCGGGTGTGCCATTCTTGCTGCTCCTCTGCATACACTGATCGCTAGTACTAAAGGAGGGCCGCAGAGGGTGGAGCTTTTATCACCTCTGGCTAGATCAGTGACAAGTCCGTGGAGGGCGTTCTCTATTTTTCCCGCTCCTGAAGGGGCGTATTCGACATCTTCGCGCCTTTCTTGAGGGGGTGTCGCTGTATTTTCCCGCTTCTGGGGGGCGTAGACAGCATTTTCGCGCTCCTGAGAGGGCGTTTCTTGGTTTCTTTGTCTTTTGGCATGAAGACGAAGCGCCATCTTAAAACGAATATGGCGAATCTCCACAATATCGAATTAACTCCTTGTATGCAGTAGCGCATGTGCAGCGCTTTCTTGGCACAGCAATACAAGTAAGCAAGTCACTTTTCTAGCGATTTTTTGTACAATCTTCATCCTTGCTGTTATACAGTGAAACATGCGATTTAAGTCTGTTTTTTGCGCACAATTAGATGCGGTTCTGTTGGTAGGGATGGACACACAATACAATCCGATCCTGTTCGTGACGCCACTTGATGCAATGAGCAGGACACTGGGTCAGTGGGCATGCCATGCAGTGGGTCAGTATATATGCATATAAGTTCGTGATGCCAGTTGCAGCTTGCACAGGTACTGTAGTAGGGCCCTTTAAGATGGTATAGCTCATGTACTAGGTTAGGAATGCCAGAGGGGGACATTGTCTCTGTATTGTGTCAACGGTGTCTCCTACCTGTAGTACGGCTGGACTCCTGTATCCTGGCTCACATGCAACAAAATTGAGTGCTGTTAATAGGAGTAATGGAGGAATGATGGAATTCCACACAGATAATAGGGTCCAACTTGTCTTTACTTGATGCTGTTATATGCAGCGTTAGATCCATACAATGTTACAGCAATAGTCTCGGATCCCAGCAGGTGTTGGCAATATGTGGCAGGAATTATATATATATATATATATTCTGCATCTAGTACATAAGCCTTTAAGAATCTGGCAGGTATCTGTCTTCTGCTCTGTCTGTGGTCTGCTTGGTTTGGGCCTGACTAGCTGTGGAGGTACTTATCTTCTCCTTGTTCTGGAATCTGTACTTACAGGACTGCTCACAGGGTATGGTGGTTTCTTCCTGGAGATCTGATAGTTCTGAAGATGGCTGCTTCCTTGGTCATCCAGCTGAGGTAAGGGACTCAGGCTGGGAAGGTTGATCTTGAGCCTCAGGGAGGCTTGGATCCTTGGTTGGGGTCCCTGTTTCTGGGAGCTCCTATTCACACAGCCTACCCCAACAGGGGGTGGCTGGTACACTGCTAGAACTTTCTTTCCTCCCTCTGAAGTAGGATGTGGGAACATTCCACTCCTCCTCAGACAGGGGGAAGCTAGCCTGGAATGGTTTATTCCAGCCTAGGTCTGTTAACTAACTAACTGTCTGTAGACTGCCTACATATTGCTGCCACCTGCTGGTGTACATTAAGAATTACAGCAAATACATACAATACAGACATAGAAAATGCACATTACGGAGAGAGTGATGCAACCTTATACCAGATGACAATAAACATACACTTGACATTATGAAGCAGGGGAACTGAAGTTTAGTGACATACTTCAGGATGTTACAAGAACAGCATGTCATCTTGTGGAATAAGACACAGGAGGGAGACTTAGAATTACAAAGGCTACTATTAGAGTTGAGCAGACACCTGGATGTTCGGGTTCGACGGGTTCGGCCGAACTTGAGAAAAAAAGTTCGAGTTCGGGACCCAAACTGGACCTCGAACCCTATTGAAGTCAATGGGGACCCGAACTTTTGAGCACTAAAATGGCTGTAAAAATGTAATGGAAAGGGCCAGAGGGCTGCAAATTTCGTCAAAATGTGGTTAAGAGCATGGCAAGTGCTCTGCAAACAAATATGGATAGGGAAATGACTTTAAATAACATAAAATAGGTAAAAATAAAAAATAATAATCTTGATCTAGAAGGACGAGGTCTATATAGAGTAGGAGGTTGAGGAGGCGGTGGATGTGGCGGTGTAGGTGGAAGCGGCGGTGGAGGAGGAGGTAGGTAGCCTTCACTGCTTTTGGTTTTAAATTTTATTTTTAAAATTCGGGTACACCCCAAAACATTGGGAAATATAACCTGTGATAACCCCCTCTAGTCATGCTAAACACACGTTCAGACAATACACTGGCTGCAGGGCAGGCCAGCACCTCCAAGGGGTAAAGGGCAAGCTCAGGCCATGTGCCCAATTTGTAGACCCAGAAGTTGCAGGGGCTGACCCCTGTCAGTCAGTTCGTGTAGGCGTGTACACACTTACTGCCCCACCATGTCGCACGTCCCCGTGATGTTCGCGATCCAATTTGATATCTGCTCTTATCAACTTTCGATGATCTTTTATGCGCCCACCATGGTGATCACGGGTGGCGGGGAATCAGGGTTCCAGGCCAGAGAGGGAGCGTGAGAAAGAGAGGAGGATTCATTTTTTCAAATTTGAGTTGAAATATGGGAGATTATTAAAGCATAAAAGTGTGACAACTTTTCAAAGTTTAAGCATTGAAAAAAAGGATGTGGCGCGCATTAATTACTGAATAATTTGTAAAATTTTATTCCCTGTCTCCTATGCATAGCAGGTGTTTATTCACATCTAAAATTGTATAATGTCAACCCAAGAATGTAACAGAAAAATTATTGAAATTTATTAAGCTGTCAACTAGGTAGAGGAGGGATATATTACACCCAAAAATTGGTGAATTTCACCAAAAAATGTAACTGACAATTATTATTTTTTTAAACCTATCTACTAGGTATAGCAGTGGTACATCACACCCAACAATTGGTGAATTTCACCAGAAAATGTAACTGACATTTTATTTTTTTCGGTCTACTAGGTATAGGAGTGGTACATCACACCCAAAAATTGGTGTATTTCACCAGAATATATAACTGACAATTTTTTATTTTTTTTTACCGGTCTACTAGGTATAGCAGTGGTACTATACACACCAAAATTAGTGAATTTCACCCGAAAATGTAAATGACAATTATTATTTTTTTTAACCGGCCTACTAGGTATAGCAGTGGTACTATACACCCAAAAATTTGTGAATTTCACCCAAAAATTTAAATGACAATTTATTTATTTTTTTAACCGGCCAACTAGGTATAGCAGTGGTACTATACATCCAAAAATTGGAGAATTTCCCCCGAAAATGTAAATGACAATTTATTTATTTTTTTAAACCTGTCTACTTGGTATAGCAGTGGTACTATACACCCAAAAATTGCTGAATTTCACCAGAAAATGAAACTAACAAAGTTGTGAAATGATATAAAATAAAATACGTACAAATTAAATAAAAAAAATTGATTTTTGAGGTGGAGTTCCATATGGAGTAGCAGGCGGTGTACGTAGCGGTGTAGGTGGAAGCGGCGGTGGACGAGGTAGCAAACACAGGTTTATGGTTTATGGTTTTAATTTTTTTATTTTTTATTAGGGTACACTCTAAAAGAGTGTGAAATATCCAAAATACAAGAATGAGCAATTGCGCTGCAGTATAACAATGGCTGGTTAGTGCCGGTATACATGTCTATTCTGCACAAGGTACGGACAAGTACTGAGGGATCCATGCCTGGTTCATTTTAATGAACGTGAGCTTGTCCACATTGGCTGGGGACAGGCGCCTGCGCTTGTCTGTGATGACGCCCCCTGCCTAGCTAAACACACGTTCAGATAATACACTGGCTGCAGGGCAGGCCAACACCTTCAAGGCTAAAGGGCAAGCTCAGGCCATGTGCCCAATTTGGAGACCCAGAAGTTAAAGGGGGCAGACCCATCATTCAGTACGTGTAGGCGTGTGCACACATACTGCTCCACCATGTTGGTGAAATGCTGCCTCCTGCTAAGACGTTCCATATCAGCTGGTGGTGCTGGTTGTTGTGGCGTGCTGACAAAGCTTTTCCACATTTCGGCCATGCTAAACCTGCCTTCTGAGGTGCTGGCGGTGCCCTAGCTGTGTTGGCGACCTCTTCCTCGTCCTCTGCCTTCGCCTTGTGCTACCACTGTGCCCCCGCTGTCAGGTGGGAATGCCACCAGCAGTGCATCTACCAGCGTGCGCTTCTACTCTCGCATCTTACGATCACGCTTCAGTGACGGAATTAAGGATGGTACGTTGTCCTTGTAATGGGGATCCAGCAGCGTGGCCACCCAGTAATCAGCACAAGTTAGAATGTGGGTAACTCGGCGGTCGTTGCGGAGACACTACAGCATGTAATCGCTCATGTGTGCCAGGCTGCCCAGAGGCAATGAAAAGCTGTCCTCTGTGGGAGGTGCATCGTCTGTGTCTCTGTATCCCCCCAGCCTTGCATCAGTGAAGGTCATGAGCTGATCTGGGTGCCACCCTGCTGTGAACAAGGTTCCTCCTCCTCCATCTCCTCATCCTCCACCTCGTCATCTTCAAGAACTGTGCCCTGGCTGGACAATTGTGTACCTTGGGTTTGTGGGTGCAGGAACCCACACTCCGGGCCACTTAGGAATGAGTGGCCGGAAACCCTACAAAATGATCCCTCTTCCTCCTCCTCCTCCTGTGCCACATCCTCTTCCATCATCACCAGCAGCGTTTTTTCAAGGAGGCATAGAAGTGGGATAGTAACGCTGAGAACGGCGTCATCTGCATTGGCCATGTTGGTGGAGTACTCAAAACAGTGCAACAAGGAACATAGATCTCACATGGAGGCCCAATCATTGGTGGTGAAGTGGTGCTGTTCCGCAGAGCGACTCACCCGTGCGTGCTGCAGCTGAAACTCCACTATCGCCTGCTGCTGCTCGCACAGTCTGGCCAGCATGTGCAAGGTGGAGTTCCACCTTGTGGGCACGTCACATATGAGGCAGTGAGCAGGAAGGCCGAAGTTACGCTGCAGAGCTGACAGGCGAGCAGCAGCAGGGTGAGAACTCCGAAAGCGCGCACAGACGGCCCACACTGTCTGCAGCAGCTCTGACATATCGGGGAAATTTTAAAGGAATCTCTGCACCACAAAATTCAGCACATGCACCAGGCAAGGGATGTGCGTCAAACCGGCTAGTCCCAGAGCTGCTACGAGATTTCGCCCATTATCGCACACCACCAGGCCGGGCTTGAGGCTGACTGGCACAAACCACTCATCGGTCTGTTGTTCAAGGCCCGTCCACAGCTCCTGCGCGGTGTGGGGTTTGTCCCCCAAACAGATACGTTTTAAAACTGCCTCCTGTCGTTTACCCCTGGCTGTGCTGATGTTGTGGTGAAGGTGTTACGCTGACCGGATGGGGATCTGGTAGAGGATGAGGAAGCAGAAAAGGAGGAGGAAGCAACAGGAGGCAAACTGAAGTGCCCTCGGTGGTAGAAGTACATGCGCCAAACTGCTATCCGCCTCAGGCCCAGTAGCCACTGCATTTACCAAGTGTGCTGTTATGGAGATATAACGCCCTGACCATGCTTACTGGTCCACGTATCCATAGTCAGGTGCACCTTGCCACAGATAGCGTTGCGCTGTGCACACCTGATTTTGTCCCCTACTTGGTTGTGCAGGGAAGGGATGGCTCGCCTTGAAAAGTAGTGGCGGCTGGGCACGACGTACTGTGGGACAGCCACCATCATAAGGCCTTTAAAACTCTCTGTCTCCACCAGACGGAATGACAGCATTTCAAAGGCCAGTAATTTAGAAATGCTGGCATTCAGGGCTAGGGATCGCGGGTGGGTATGTGGGTACTTCCTCTTGCTCTCCAGCGTTTGGGAGATGGAGAGCTGAACTCTTCCGTGGGACATTGTGGAGATCCTTGGTGACCCAGGTGTTGGTGTGGCTGGCAGATCCTCTGTTTGCGGGGTGGCAGGTGGCACTGTCACTCCAGAGGTCGATGAATAGGCCCGAGACTGCAGCAGAAGAGGAAGCAGGAGGAGCCAGAGACCTTTCTTGGTTTTTGAGGTGTCTACTCCACTGCAGCTCGTGCTTTGCACTTAAATGCCTGGTCATGCAGGTTGTGCTCAGATTGAGAACGCTTATGCCTCGCTTCAGGCTCTGATTGCACAGCGTGCAAACCACTCGTGTCTTGTCGTCAGCACATTGTCTGAAGAACTGCCACGCCAGGGAACTCCTTGGAGCTGGCTTTGGTGTGCTCGGTCCCTTGCTGCGGTGGGCAGTAGGAGGCGTACTGTCTAGAGGACGGCCGCTCCGCTTTTGCACCCTGCTCCCTCTTCTGCTGTGCTGGTGGCTTTGTGCGACCACCGCCTCTTCCTCCGAACTACATAGGTCACTCGCATGACCTTGATTCCATGTGGGGTCGAGGACCTCATCGCCCTCCACATCATCTTCCACCCAATCTTCACCCCTGCCTTCCTTGTCGGTCTGCACACTTTCGAAAGCCCCAGCATTTGGCACCTGTGTTTCGTCATCATCCGAACGTGCTGCGATGGTCCTCCCATGTACTTATCTTGAAAGATAAGTGGTTGGGCATCGGTGCACTCAATCTCTTCCACTTCTGGGGTAGGGCTAGGTGGATGGCCCTGGGAAACCCTGCTAACAGAGTCATCCAAAAGCATAAGAGACTGCTGCATGACTTGGGGCTCAGACTGCTTGGCTGATTTGCAAGGGGGTGAGGTGAAAGACTGATGGACATCGGCTGCAGGTGCCAATTGAGGTCTTTCAGCAGGAGACTGGGTGGGAGACAATGTGAAGGAACTGGATCCACTGTCAGCAACCCAATCTACTATAGCCTGTACTTGTTCAGGCCTCACCATTCGTAGAGCCGCATTTGTAACATAGTACATAAGGCTGAAAAAAGACATTTGTCCATCCAGTTCGGCCTCTCATCCTGCAAGTTGATCCAGAGGAAGGCAAAAAAAAAACTGTTAGGTAGAAGCCAATTTTCCCCACTTTAGGGGAATAAAAAATTCCTTCCCGACTCCAATCAGGCAATCAGAATAACTTCCTGGATCAACGTCCCCTCTCTAGTAGCTATAGCCTGTAATATTATTACACTCCAGAAATACATCCAGGCCCTTCTTGAATTCCTTTATTGTACTCACCATCACCACCGCCTCAGGCAGAGAGTTCCATAGTCTCACTGCTCTTACCTTAAAGAATCCTCTTCTATGTTTGTGTACAAACCTTCTTTCCTCCAGACGCAGAGGATGTCCCCTCGTCACAGTTACAGTACTGGGGATAAATAGATGATGGGATAGATATCTGTACTGACCCCTGATATATTTTTATATAGTAATTAGATCTCCCCTCAGTCGTCTTTTTTCTAAAGTGAATAACCCTAATTTTGATAATCTTTCAGGGTACTGTAGTTGCCCCATTCCAGTTATTACTTTAGTTGCCCTCCTCTGGACCCTATCCAGCTCTGCTATGTCTGCCTTGTTCACAGGAGCCCAGAACTGTACACAGTACTGAAATGTGTGGTCTGACTATTGATTTGTAAAGTGGTAGGACTATGTTCTCATCACGGGCATCTATTCCCCTTTTGATGCAACCCATTATCTTATTGGCCTTGGCAGCAGCTGCCTGACACTGGTTTTTGCAGCTTAGTTTGCTGTTTATTAAAATTCCTAGATCCTTTTCCATGTCAGTGTTACCGAGTGTTTTACCATTTTGTATGTATGAGTGATTTACCTTATTCCGTCCCATGTGCAAAACTTTACATTTGTCAGTGTTAAACCTCATCTTCCACTTATCTGCCCAAGCCTCCAGTCTATCCAGATCCCTCTGTAGTAGTATACTGTCCTCTTCAGTGTTAATTACTTTACACAGTTTAGTGTCATCTGCGAAAATTGATATTTTACTATGCAAGCCTTCTACAAAATCATTAATAAATATATTGAAGATAATAGGGCCCAATACTGACCCCTGAGGTACCCCACTAGTGATAGTGACCCAATCTGAGTGTGTACGGTTAATAACCACCCTCTGTTTTCTATCATTGAGCCAGTTACTTACCCAGGCCCGAACAAATGCCTCTGCAGGTTCTGTCGCCTACTCGCACCTGAGGAAGGGGTTTCACTTGTGCGTGTAGCTGGCACAGATCGACCACATCCTCTCCCTGCAACAGGAGCTCCACCAGCAGCACCACGACCTGGGCCAGGTCCCTTATTTGACGCTCTCCTCATATTTCTCGAATTTAGGATCTTGCCCTAAATGGGTGTTTCATTAATAGTAGAATAGAACGACAGTATGTAAAGGGTGTATCTCACATGGCCTGAACCAGACTAGGCCTCAATTTAAAATTTCTGTGCCCAAAATGGCTGTATTTCAAATGCCTGAATCAAACCCCTGTATGTAAAGGGTGTATCTCGCACGGCCTGAACCAGTGTAGGCCTGAATTAAAGATTTATTTGCCCAAAATGGCTGTATTTCAAATGCCTGAATCAAACCCGTGTATGTAAAGGGTGCATCTCACATAGCCTGAACCAGTGTAGGCCTGAATTAAAGATTTCTTTGCCCAAAATGGCTGTATTTAAAATGCCTGAATCAATCCCCTGTATGTAAAGGGTTTATCTCACACGGCCTGAACCAGTGTAGGCCTGAATTAAAGATTTCTTTGCCCAAAATGGCTGTATTTCAAATGCCTGAATCAAACCCCTGTATGTAAAGGGTGTATCTCACACGGCCTGAACCAGTGTAGGCCTGAATTAATGATTTCTTTGCCCAAAATGGCTGTATTTCAAATGCCTGAAGCAAACCACTGTATGTAAATGGTGTATCTAACACGGCCTGAACCACTGTAGGCCTGAATTAAATATTGGTGCACCAAATGGCGGTATTTCAAATCTCTGAAACTAACCCAAATGTATTAAGGGTGTATCTCACAATGACATACAGTACAGACCAAAATTTTGCACACACCTTCTCATTCAAAGAGTTTTCTTTATTTTCATGACTATGAAGGCATCAAAAATATGAATTAACGCATGTGGAATTATATACATAACAAACAAGTGTGAAACAACTGAAAATATGTAATATTCTAGGTTCTTCAAAGTAGCCACCTTTTGCTTTGATTACTGCTTTGCACACTCCTGGCATTCTCTTGATGAGCTTCAAGAGGTAGTCTTCCAACAGTCTTGAAGGAGTTCCTAGAGATGCTTAGCACTTGTTGGCCCTTTTGCCTTCACTCTGCGGTCCAGCTCACCCCAAACCATCTCGATTGGGTTCAGGTCCGGTGACTGTGGAGGACAGGTCATCTGGCGCAGCACCCCATCACTCTCCTTCATGGTCAAATAGCCCTTACTTTCAAAGTTTTCCAAAATTTTTCAGCTGACTGACTGACCTTCATTTCTTAAAGTAATGATGGCCACTCGTTTTTCTTTACTTAGCTGCTTTTTTCTTGCCATAATACAAATTCTAACAGTCTATTTAGTAAGACTATCAGCTGTGTATCCACCTGACTTCTCCTCAAAGCAACCCAACCCCATTTATAAGGCAAGAAATCCCACTTATTAAACCTGACAGGGCACACCTGTGAAGTGAAAACCATTTCAGGAGACTATCTCTTGAAGCTCATCAAGAGAATGCCAAGAGTGTGCAAAGCAGTAATCAAAGCAAAAGGTGGCTACTTTGAAGAACCTAGAATATGACATATTTTCAGTTGTTTCACAATTGTTTGTTATGTATATAATACCACATGTGTTAATTCATAGTTTTGATGCCTTCAGTGTGAATCTACAATTTTCATAGTAATGAAAATAAAGAAAACTCTTTGAATGAGAAGGTGTGTCCAAACTTTTGGTCTGTACTGTATACAGCAAAGGGTGCCAAATAATTTTTTTTGCCCAAACGAGTGTTTGTTTAATAACTCAATATGGCAGCAGTATATAACCCAGGAATTTCAAATGTGCTTATGCTGCAAGGCCTGAAATATTGTGTATTTTGCCCCAAAAAGGGTGTTTTATTAATGAAAGAATATAAGCCCTGTATATACAGGGTGTATCTCACATGGCCTGACCCACTGTAGGCCTGAATTAAAGATTTCATTGCCCAAAATGGCTGTATTTCAAATGCCTGAATCAAACCCCTGTATGTAAAGGGTGTATCTCGCACGGCCTGAACCAGTGTAGGCCTGAATTAAAGATTTATTTGCCCAAAATGGCTGTATTTCAAATGCCTGAATCAAACCCGTGTATGTAAAAGGTGCATCTCACACAGCCTGAACCAGTGTAGGCCTGAATTAAAGATTTCTTTGCCCAAAATGGCTGTATTTCAAATGCCTGAAGCAAACCACTGTATGTAAATGGTGTATCTAACACGGCCTGAACCACTGTAGGCCTGAATTAAATATTGGTGCACCAAATGGCGGTATTTCAAATCTCTGAAACTAACCCAAATGTATTAAGGGTGTATCTCACAATGACATACAGTACAGACCAAAATTTTGCACACACCTTCTCATTCAAAGAGTTTTCTTTATTTTCATGACTATGAAGGCATCAAAAATATGAATTAACGCATGTGGAATTATATACATAACAAACAAGTGTGAAACAACTGAAAATATGTAATATTCTAGGTTCTTCAAAGTAGCCACCTTTTGCTTTGATTACTGCTTTGCACACTCCTGGCATTCTCTTGATGAGCTTCAAGAGGTAGTCTTCCAACAGTCTTGAAGGAGTTCCCAGAGATGCTTAGCACTTGTTGGCCCTTTTGCCTTCACTCTGCGGTCCAGCTCACCCCAAACCATCTCGATTGGGTTCAGGTCCGGTGACTGTGGAGGACAGGTCATCTGGCGCAGCACCCCATCACTCTCCTTCATGGTCAAATAGCCCTTACTTTCAAAGTTTTCCAAAATTTTTCAGCTGACTGACTGACCTTCATTTCTTAAAGTAATGATGGCCACTCGTTTTTCTTTACTTAGCTGCTTTTTTCTTGCCATAATACAAATTCTAACAGTCTATTTAGTAAGACTATCAGCTGTGTATCCACCTGACTTCTCCTCAAAGCAACCCAACCCCATTTATAAGGCAAGAAATCCCACTTATTAAACCTGACAGGGCACACCTGTGAAGTGAAAACCATTTCAGGAGACTATCTCTTGAAGCTCATCAAGAGAATGCCAAGAGTGTGCAAAGCAGTAATCAAAGCAAAAGGTGGCTACTTTGAAGAACCTAGAATATGACATATTTTCAGTTGTTTCACAATTGTTTGTTATGTATATAATACCACATGTGTTAATTCATAGTTTTGATGCCTTCAGTGTGAATCTACAATTTTCATAGTAATGAAAATAAAGAAAACTCTTTGAATGAGAAGGTGTGTCCAAACTTTTGGTCTGTACTGTATACAGCAAAGGGTGCCAAATAATTTATTTTGCCCAAACGAGTGTTTGTTTAATAACTCAATATGGCAGCAGTATATAACCCAGGAATTTCAAATGTGCTTATGCTGCAAGGCCTGAAATATTGTGTATTTTGCCCCAAAAAGGGTGTTTTATTAATGAAAGAATATGAGCCCTGTATATACAGGGTGTATCTCACATGGCCTGACCCACTGTAGGCCTGAATTAAAGATTTCATTGCCCAAAATGGCTGTATTTCAAATGCCTGAATCAAACCCCTGTATGTAAAGGGTGTATCTCGCACGGCCTGAACCAGTGTAGGCCTGAATTAAAGATTTATTTGCCCAAAATGGCTGTATTTCAAATGCCTGAATCAAACCCGTGTATGTAAAGGGTGCATCTCACACAGCCTGAACCAGTGTAGGCCTGAATTAAAGATTTCTTTGCCCAAAATGGCTGTATTTAAAATGCCTGAATCAATCCCCTGTATGTAAAGGGTTTATCTCACACGGCCTGAACCAGTGTAGGCCTGAATTAAAGATTTCTTTGCCCAAAATGGCTGTATTTCAAATGCCTGAATCAAACCCCTGTATGTAAAGGGTGTATCTCACACGGCCTGAACCAGTGTAGGCCTGAATTAATGATTTCTTTGCCCAAAATGGCTGTATTTCAAATGCCTGAAGCAAACCACTGTATGTAAATGGTGTATCTAACACGGCCTGAACCACTGTAGGCCTGAATTAAATATTGGTGCACCAAATGGAGGTATTTCAAATCTCTGAAACTAACCCAAATGTATTAAGGGTGTATCTCACAATGACATACAGTACAGACCAAAATTTTGCACACACCTTCTCATTCAAAGAGTTTTCTTTATTTTCATGACTATGAAGGCATCAAAAATATGAATTAACGCATGTGGAATTATATACATAACAAACAAGTGTGAAACAACTGAAAATATGTAATATTCTAGGTTCTTCAAAGTAGCCACCTTTTGCTTTGATTACTGCTTTGCACACTCCTGGCATTCTCTTGATGAGCTTCAAGAGGTAGTCTTCCAACAGTCTTGAAGGAGTTCCCAGAGATGCTTAGCACTTGTTGGCCCTTTTGCCTTCACTCTGCGGTCCAGCTCAACCCAAACCATCTCGATTGGGTTCAGGTCCGGTGACTGTGGAGGACAGGTCATCTGGCGCAGCACCCCATCACTCTCCTTCATGGTCAAATAGCCCTTACTTTCAAAGTTTTCCAAAATTTTTCAGCTGACTGACTGACCTTCATTTCTTAAAGTAATGATGGCCACTCGTTTTTCTTTACTTAGCTGCTTTTTTCTTGCCATAATACAAATTCTAACAGTCTATTTAGTAAGACTATCAGCTGTGTATCCACCTGACTTCTCCTCAAAGCAACCCAACCCCATTTATAAGGCAAGAAATCCCACTTATTAAACCTGACAGGGCACACCTGTGAAGTGAAAACCATTTCAGGAGACTATCTCTTGAAGCTCATCAAGAGAATGCCAAGAGTGTGCAAAGCAGTAATCAAAGCAAAAGGTGGCTACTTTGAAGAACCTAGAATATGACATATTTTCAGTTGTTTCACAATTGTTTGTTATGTATATAATACCACATGTGTTAATTCATAGTTTTGATGCCTTCAGTGTGAATCTACAATTTTCATAGTAATGAAAATAAAGAAAACTCTTTGAATGAGAAGGTGTGTCCAAACTTTTGGTCTGTACTGTATACAGCAAAGGGTGCCAAATAATTTTTTTTGCCCAAACGAGTGTTTTTTTAATAACTCAATATGGCAGCAGTATATAACCCAGGAATTTCAAACGTGCTTATGCTGCAAGGCCTGAAATATTGTGTATTTTGCCCCAAAAAGGGTGTTTTATTAATGAAAGAATATAAGCCCTGTATATACAGGGTGTATCTCACATGGCCTGACCCACTGTAGGCCTGAATTAAAGATTTCATTGCCCAAAATGGCTGTATTTCAAATGCCTGAATCAAACCCCTGTATGTAAAGGGTGTATCTCGCACGGCCTGAACCAGTGTAGGCCTGAATTAAAGATTTATTTGCCCAAAATGGCTGTATTTCAAATGCCTGAATCAAACCCGTGTATGTAAAGGGTGCATCTCACACAGCCTGAACCAGTGTAGGCCTGAATTAAAGATTTCTTTGCCCAAAATGGCTGTATTTAAAATGCCTGAATCAATCCCCTGTATGTAAAGGGTTTATCTCACACGGCCTGAACCAGTGTAGGCCTGAATTAAAGATTTCTTTGCCCAAAATGGCTGTATTTCAAATGCCTGAATCAAACCCCTGTATGTAAAGGGTGTATCTCACACGGCCTGAACCAGTGTAGGCCTGAATTAATGATTTCTTTGCCCAAAATGGCTGTATTTCAAATGCCTGAAGCAAACCACTGTATGTAAATGGTGTATCTAACACGGCCTGAACCACTGTAGGCCTGAATTAAATATTGGTGCACCAAATGGCGGTATTTCAAATCTCTGAAACTAACCCAAATGTATTATGGGTGTATCTCACAATGACATACAGTACAGACCAAAATTTTGCACACACCTTCTCATTCAAAGAGTTTTCTTTATTTTCATGACTATGAAGGCATCAAAAATATGAATTAACGCATGTGGAATTATATACATAACAAACAAGTGTGAAACAACTGAAAATATGTAATATTCTAGGTTCTTCAAAGTAGCCACCTTTTGCTTTGATTACTGCTTTGCACACTCCTGGCATTCTCTTGATGAGCTTCAAGAGGTAGTCTTCCAACAGTCTTGAAGGAGTTCCCAGAGACGCTTAGCACTTGTTGGCCCTTTTGCCTTCACTCTGCGGTCCAGCTCACCCCAAACCATCTCGATTGGGTTCAGGTCCGGTGACTGTGGAGGACAGGTCATCTGGCGCAGCACCCCATCACTCTCCTTCATGGTCAAATAGCCCTTACTTTCAAAGTTTTCCAAAATTTTTCAGCTGACTGACTGACCTTCATTTCTTAAAGTAATGATGGCCACTCGTTTTTCTTTACTTAGCTGCTTTTTTCTTGCCATAATACAAATTCTAACAGTCTATTTAGTAAGACTATCAGCTGTGTATCCACCTGACTTCTCCTCAAAGCAACCCAACCCCATTTATAAGGCAAGAAATCCCACTTATTAAACCTGACAGGGCACACCTGTGAAGTGAAAACCATTTCAGGAGACTATCTCTTGAAGCTCATCAAGAGAATGCCAAGAGTGTGCAAAGCAGTAATCAAAGCAAAAGGTGGCTACTTTGAAGAACCTAGAATATGACATATTTTCAGTTGTTTCACAATTGTTTGTTATGTATATAATACCACATGTGTTAATTCATAGTTTTGATGCCTTCAGTGTGAATCTACAATTTTCATAGTAATGAAAATAAAGAAAACTCTTTGAATGAGAAGGTGTGTCCAAACTTTTGGTCTGTACTGTATACAGCAAAGGGTGCCAAATAATTTTTTTTGCCCAAACGAGTGTTTTTTTAATAACTCAATATGGCAGCAGTATATAACCCAGGAATTTCAAACGTGCTTATGCTGCAAGGCCTGAAATATTGTGTATTTTGCCCCAAAAAGGGTGTTTTATTAATGAAAGAATATAAGCCCTGTATATACAGGGTGTATCTCACATGGCCTGACCCACTGTAGGCCTGAATTAAAGATTTCATTGCCCAAAATGGCTGTATTTCAAATGCCTGAATCAAACCCCTGTATGTAAAGGGTGTATCTCGCACGGCCTGAACCAGTGTAGGCCTGAATTAAAGATTTATTTGCCCAAAATGGCTGTATTTCAAATGCCTGAATCAAACCCGTGTATGTAAAGGGTGCATCTCACACAGCCTGAACCAGTGTAGGCCTGAATTAAAGATTTCTTTGCCCAAAATGGCTGTATTTAAAATGCCTGAATCAATCCCCTGTATGTAAAGGGTTTATCTCACACGGCCTGAACCAGTGTAGGCCTGAATTAAAGATTTCTTTGCCCAAAATGGCTGTATTTCAAATGCCTGAATCAAACCCCTGTATGTAAAGGGTGTATCTCACACGGCCTGAACCAGTGTAGGCCTGAATTAATGATTTCTTTGCCCAAAATGGCTGTATTTCAAATGCCTGAAGCAAACCACTGTATGTAAATGGTGTATCTAACACGGCCTGAACCACTGTAGGCCTGAATTAAATATTGGTGCACCAAATGGCGGTATTTCAAATCTCTGAAACTAACCCAAATGTATTATGGGTGTATCTCACAATGACATACAGTACAGACCAAAATTTTGCACACACCTTCTCATTCAAAGAGTTTTCTTTATTTTCATGACTATGAAGGCATCAAAAATATGAATTAACGCATGTGGAATTATATACATAACAAACAAGTGTGAAACAACTGAAAATATGTAATATTCTAGGTTCTTCAAAGTAGCCACCTTTTGCTTTGATTACTGCTTTGCACACTCCTGGCATTCTCTTGATGAGCTTCAAGAGGTAGTCTTCCAACAGTCTTGAAGGAGTTCCCAGAGACGCTTAGCACTTGTTGGCCCTTTTGCCTTCACTCTGCGGTCCAGCTCACCCCAAACCATCTCGATTGGGTTCAGGTCCGGTGACTGTGGAGGACAGGTCATCTGGCGCAGCACCCCATCACTCTCCTTCATGGTCAAATAGCCCTTACTTTCAAAGTTTTCCAAAATTTTTCAGCTGACTGACTGACCTTCATTTCTTAAAGTAATGATGGCCACTCGTTTTTCTTTACTTAGCTGCTTTTTTCTTGCCATAATACAAATTCTAACAGTCTATTTAGTAAGACTATCAGCTGTGTATCCACCTGACTTCTCCTCAAAGCAACCCAACCCCATTTATAAGGCAAGAAATCCCACTTATTAAACCTGACAGGGCACACCTGTGAAGTGAAAACCATTTCAGGAGACTATCTCTTGAAGCTCATCAAGAGAATGCCAAGAGTGTGCAAAGCAGTAATCAAAGCAAAAGGTGGCTACTTTGAAGAACCTAGAATATGACATATTTTCAGTTGTTTCACAATTGTTTGTTATGTATATAATACCACATGTGTTAATTCATAGTTTTGATGCCTTCAGTGTGAATCTACAATTTTCATAGTAATGAAAATAAAGAAAACTCTTTGAATGAGAAGGTGTGTCCAAACTTTTGGTCTGTACTGTATACAGCAAAGGGTGCCAAATAATTTTTTTTGCCCAAACGAGTGTTTGTTTAATAACTCAATATGGCAGCAGTATATAACCCAGGAATTTCAAACGTGCTTATGCTGCAAGGCCTGAAATATTGTGTATTTTGCCCCAAAAAGGGTGTTTTATTAATGAAAGAATATAAGCCCTGTATATACAGGGTGTATCTCACATGGCCTGACCCACTGTAGGCCTGAATTAAAGATTTCATTGCCCAAAATGGCTGTATTTCAAATGCCTGAATCAAACCCCTGTATGTAAAGGGTGTATCTCGCACGGCCTGAACCAGTGTAGGCCTGAATTAAAGATTTATTTGCCCAAAATGGCTGTATTTCAAATGCCTGAATCAAACCCGTGTATGTAAAGGGTGCATCTCACACAGCCTGAACCAGTGTAGGCCTGAATTAAAGATTTCTTTGCCCAAAATGGCTGTATTTAAAATGCCTGAATCAATCCCCTGTATGTAAAGGGTTTATCTCACACGGCCTGAACCAGTGTAGGCCTGAATTAAAGATTTCTTTGCCCAAAATGGCTGTATTTCAAATGCCTGAATCAAACCCCTGTATGTAAAGGGTGTATCTCACACGGCCTGAACCACTGTAGGCCTGAATTAAAGATTTCATTGCCCAAAATGGCTGTATTTCTAATGCCTGAATCAAACCCCTGTATGTAAAGGGTGTATCTCACACGGCCTGAACCACTGTAGGCCTGAATTAAATATTGGTGCACCAAATGGCGGTATTTCAAATCTCTGAATCTAACCCAAATGTATTAAGAGTGTATCTCACAATGACATCTGCATCAAAGGCTGCCACCTAATTTTTTTTTGCCCAAACGAGTGTTTGTTTAACAACTGAATTTGACAGCAGTATATAAGCCTGTAATTTCACACGTGCTGATGCTGCAAGGCCTGAAAATAGTGGTTTTGGGCAAAAAAGTGTGTTTTTAAAACACCAGAAAATGATGGGTATATTTCTAGCTTAAATTGCACACTGACTAATCCAGATGTTGTATATTGCCAAAAAAGTGTTTTTTTGGTAACAGAATATGAAAGCTGTATATATTAAACTTGAATTTAACACTTGCAGATCAGGAAAATACAGTTTTTTGGCAAAAAAGGGTGTTTTTCAAACCCCAGAAAATGATGGCTGTATTTCTAGCTTAAATTGCACACTGACTAATACTGTACAGATGTTGTATATTGCCAAAAAAATTGTGATTTTCAATGTCCCAAAAGCTCAGATGCAGTGCTAGTGCACTGCGCTTACATAAAATGGCCGCCGCCTCCGCCCACCTAACTGACTTATTAAAGTTATGTTTTTTCGGTCACTGGGCTCAGGACAGGATAAAAAAATTGTTCCCTGCACCCACAAAACACAATGTATGTAGATCGCTGAGTTAGATTCTGAGCAAAGAGTCTCTCCTATTCTCTTCCTGAAATCACCAGCAGCATCCTCTCCCTACACTAAGCACAGCAGAGTGACGTGCAGCGCTACGTGACTCCAGCTTATATAGAGGCTGGGTCACATGCTACACTGGCCAATCACAGTCATGCCATTAGTAGGCATGGCTGTGATGGCTTCTAAGGTCAGACAGTTAACCGCTTGTTGATTGGCTGCTCTGCAGCCTTTCAAAAAGCACCAAGAAAGCGCCGAACACTGAACCCAAACTTTTACTGAAATGTTCGGGTTCGGGTCCGGGGTCCAAAAATCCTAAAGTTCGGTACGAACCCGAACTTTACAGTTCGGGTTCGCTCAACCCTAGCTACTATGTGTCTCACTGATATAAACGTTAGATATTTAAAAAAAAAAGGTAATTTGCTGATATGGGGTTATAACGAGAGAACGACATTGTTTGCATTATTCTGTGAAAAATCAGTAGCCATTCTGCATTTCTTACTATCTCATTTAACTTCTCATATTCCATAGTATGATACTGATGCTTCCAGAAGATTAAACCTTTCCTAACGTAATGTGTCTGGAAAAACACAAAGCCACCTGCATGCTCAGCAAATGTGCCATGTATACAGAGTTCCTGGTGACTCAACCTGTGACTTTTAAAGCAACTAAATTACATTACACCTTTTCCTTTAACCTCTGCCAGAGCAATTCCCCAGGCTCCCAACCAAGGAAGAAACTTCGAACACCAAGGAATGAAGGGATAAAAGTTACAAATGCAAAATGATTTCCAGTATGACCCTTACACATTGCTTTACCGATTCCCTTAATCTTTACATGCATCAACTCCTTCTGTTATAGTGTCTTGTACGTTAAGCTTGGCTTTGCTTTTCAAGCCTGAAATGTACAGTGGTAGTTGCAATGCAATTATTTTACCTAGTTCAGCAGGGTGACCTCCTCATTCTGCTTTCCAGGATGTGATTTAAACCTCATTTCAAGAAATGTTTTTTGGCAGAAAGGTTCTACTTTATGTAAACAACCTCTGATGAGGTTCTGTCACACACAAAACTCTCACTTGCCCTTTGTTGATTCTTTTCAGACTTTATTAAACTGAAACATGTCTCTTAATGCTAAGTTTCTGCATGATACAAAGGAAATGAATTTCATAGGCCAAAATCCCATGGTACCGGGGCAGAGGCTGTAGGTGGTTTCTCATATACTCATTATTTTACAGCAATGTTGTATATTACACCATATATTGCACAAGCTTACATTTAATAGACGTAAATTGTTCATATGTGATGATGCTTTTCCCTGAATAGCTTTATAATGCCTCACACATTCAGTTGAATACAATGGAAAAATTCATATTACTTGCTAAATCGTAATAATATACTACATTATAGCAGTATGAGGATTCCAGGTTTCCAGGTAGTGTTGGCAGTGGCTAAAACAAGGCAATGATGTTTAAGGATACATCAGCATTTTTTATTTGTAATCCCCACAAGGACATTCGACTGTAAAATATTTTTTTCTAGCCAAATTGGATTTGACACAAATTTCACAAAAAATATTCTGCCAAACGAATTCAACGTTTTGGTGATTTACTTCGGACGAATTCCACAAAACAGTGTCTGCCATTTCCCTTTTAAAATTCACTACGCTTGTGAGATAAACATGGCAGGAAGAATGAAAATGGAGGATCACATGACGCCCATTGGGGCCTTGGCTAGTGGGCTATCCCACAATGCTTTGCAGACATCTTGCCAGCTAATCAGAAGGAATGATATTGGCTGGTCTATCTGACATTGTGAGCTCATCCACTGATGTGAGAGGATGTCTCTCTAAAAGACACCAGAGACACAAGCCAACCATCTTAGGGTCTTTCAGGGACAGTGTAGTAAATGTAAAAAATATATATTTAATTTGGTAGATTGAATTACTACATAGAAATACCGGTGTTATCAGTTAGTGTACTTTGTGTTTTACAGTAAGGATAGCTGCTAGATGTCTTGCTCTGGCTGCACAAAGATCATTTAAAGTGAGAGTATTATTTTTTCTGTGCATGAGCTAGGCTTTTTTTTCCCAAAAAACCTGTTGCAAAGCTTCTACAGTCCATGAGTGTTTTATAGACACATTCACCGTATCACCAGCAGCATATACAGTATTTCACTGCACACTCTGAAGATTGCACCTTTTTCTTTCCAAAGCCTGCTCCAATTTTTAACTGTTTATAAGTAGAGATGAGCGAAGTTATCAAAAATTTGATTTGGCTGCTTCACAAAGAAATTAACAATGATGGGGAAGAGAGATCGCGCCACCCCCCATCATTCAACCCCTCAGATGCCACGTTCAACACTGATCGCAGCATCTGACAGTCACATTGAGGCTTTTTAAGGGGTTAAAAACAAAAAAAAAAATACTCACCTCATCCATTTGCTTGTGGAGAGGCCATCGTGACCATCTTGATTGAAGAAAATGCGCCAAATATTGCACGCTGACGTGATAACGTCACCACTGGTTGGGCGTAGTGACGTCATCACTGACATCATCACATGGTCAGTCATCACTAGTGATAAGCGAACCCAGACCGACACATTTTGGTGTCCATGTACCAAACACAAACACAGATTTTGGTGCCAAAGTCCGTGTCTGGTTTCGTTGGTCGTACTTTAAATAAAGCTTGTGGTCGTGGCAACCAAGTACGTACCTAACCCTACCTGGGATACCCTACCCCTAAGCGGTCAGAGTTGTGCCGCAACCGCGTCGTGGAGGGACGCCTGAAAGAGGGCATCCCCTTTGAGAGTAACAGGTGAAAAGGGTGGGTGGGAGGGGGAACTCTGCACGTCGTACACATGTGGGAGGGCGCCGGCCGTTGAAGTAGGTGGCCAAGCCCCTCCCACAAATACAGGCCAATGAATCGGCCTTTACACTTGTGGTCGTGGCAACCAAGTACGTACCTAACCCTACCTGGGATACCCTACCCCTAAGCGGTCAGAGTTGTGCCGCAACCGCGTCGTGGAGGGACGCCTGAAAGAGGGCAAAAAGACATACTGATAGGCAGAAGTAATTTATTACAACGTCATCACAAAGCCAAAGTCTGAAAAGCCGCTGACATTTCAGTTTCGGGGTGAGGTATATAACGGTTGAAACATGACGAGTGCCAACGCCCTAGTTTCTGAATGACATGCGCAGGCACTCGATTTTTGGATGCCGCGGACGCAGCACCTATGCGGAACGAATGTCCTGAAATTGTGGCAGGGTCACCGCCCAAGCTGGCCACGAGTGACCTTACATGGGATATGAACTGGTGGGTGGTGAGTGGAACCACCCCGAAGGGCAACAGTGGACCGTTTGGCCCGGCCCCTGACAAGGCAGATCGTAGCTGACGGAGCACCGTGACGGGGCACCATTGGTGCGATGTGGGAAAGAAGGATACCGGGACAGGGGGGCCCACCTGGGAGGTCTTAGACGTCTTGAGCAGTAGTACGAACCCGTCTGTGTTCTGGACCAGCTGGCTGACCGTGAGGAACCTGCTACTGCCAGGAGAACAAGTGAACTCCCCAGGTCTCAGGAAGCCGTAAAAGGCTAGATAGATGGCGGATTTGAGTACCAAGCTGGGCAAAACCCCGAAAGGATTACTGTCCAGGACGTCGGATAGTCTACGGAAAAGGGGGCCGGTGACCGCCTGCCTGCGCACTTGGCCTTGAGGTCCGCACTTGCTCAAACCCTTGAGTGCGGCTTTAACAGCATGCATGGTGAACACTGACGCTTGTTCGGGATGACTAACAGAGAGGAAATGTTGCACTCCCGCCAGGTACGACCTCACTGTACTGTGGGAGAGCTTGCGCACTGAGTGGCAGTAACCAATGAACGCCAGGATGTACTCTGTAAAACTGGAGTCCCCCTGAGGACATTCCCCTTGGAACCTGCAGAACATCTTCCACCCGGTGTTGTATGCTCTGGTTGTGTTAGGCGAGAGGGAATTGTGTATCAAAGCGTGGGCCGTCTCAAGGTGGTCGGTTACGCTAGTATTAAGGACTCGTGAGGAGGGACGGTGGCTCCTGTCGCATCTGCCTCTGGCATGATCTGTAAGAAACGGGAGAAGTTAGACCTCGACAAGGCGTCAGCAGCCAAGTTTTGCGCACCTGGCACATGCGCACTATAAATATGGAAATGGTGACGTAGGGAGAGCTGTACTAACCGTCTGAGGAAACACATGACGTGGCTTGATTTCAACAGCCCACTGTTAACGATGTCTACCACGGCTGTATTGTCAGTCACAAACAGAACAGACTGATTCGCCCAAAGACTGCCCCATATGTGGGCGGCTACCACAATGGGGTACAGCTCGAACAGTGCCGAGGTTTGGAGGAACCCCGGGATTTGTCCCACCTCGGCAGGCCATCCGTCCGCAACCCAGTGGGTGCCGAAAATGGCGGCAAACCCTGAGCTTGCAGCCGCATCTGAGAAGACTATAGGAGACCGACTCGACAGCTCGGGTACGAATAGGGACACCCCGTTCCACCAGCTCAATAAATGGTCCCACATGTGGAGATCCGCTAAGGCCTGACTGTCCAGGCACACTGGGTTGTCCTGCTCCAGGGCGGTACTCAAGAGCGCCAGCAGGCGGGATATTAATGCTCTGCCCTGCGGGATGATGTGCATGGCGAAATTTAACATGCCCAGTAGAGACTGAAGGTCAGCCTTAGTGACCACGGTTGTGACTGTAAACCTATGGATGACTTCTCTAATTCTTGTTAACTTATCCGCAGGCAACCTAGCTAACATGTGCTGGGAGTCTAACTCAATACCCAAAAAGGTGATTACTGTGGACGGGCCTTCTACTTTCTTGGGGGAAACCGGGACACCTAACTGGGAAAAACACCTCAGCAACTTCCCCAACCCTAGGGGGATTGCCCCTGGCCTCTCAATCAGTAGGAAGTCATCTAAGTAGTGGATGACAAATTCACAGTGGACCTTGTGTACCAAAACCCAGTGGAGGGCCTGAGCCAACTGATCGAAGAGCCACGGGCTGCTCTTGGAACCGAAGGTGAGTTTGGTGGAGAAATAATACAGGCCTTTCCACTTGATGCCGTGCCACTGCCAGAGAGCTGGCATGATGGGAAGCAACTTAAAGGCATCCGATATGTCGGCTTTGGACAACATGGACCCTGGACCCGTTTTCATGATGATGGCGATAGCCTGGTCGATCGAAGAATATCTCATGCCAACTTCCTCCGAAGGAATGAGGGAGTTGAGGCTGGGGACCTGGGAGCCATGTGGGGCAGACAAGTCAATAATGAGTCTCTCCTTTTTGCTGAACTTGCCTGTGACCACCCCCACGGGACTGACTCTCCACCGTTGAAAAGGGGGCACTCCGAAAGGGCTGATTAAGAACCCTTTGTTTAACTCGGACTCTATTAGTACGTCTACAGAACCGGGATTCCTTTCGGCTGACTGAAGGTTCTTGCACTCGTATGTGAACTCTGGAGTCGTGATTAACCCCGTATGGAAGCCCTCGTGAAACCCTGACACCAGGAACTGCACAAACCCTGGATTGTGGTGACCTCGCAAGTACTCCTGTAAACAGCTAGTATTGACCACACTCATGTAATTCTTCACCGATTTTAATGAGCATGCTACTCGGGGGTGGGCCCTGAAACAGTTGGTACAGATATGTAACAGATGGCATTGCCCGAAATTACAAGACGCGTAATTAAAATTGTTACATATCTGGGCCCTTCCTAGCTGAACGATGGGTCGGCCCAGCTTATCTACCGAATTGGGGGGTCTGAAGACGTCGAGTGGTCCAGCTGCAGAGCTGGAGGGGTAAAACGCCGTGCTGACAGCTGACTTATGGCACCACTTTACAGAGTGGAAGATAGACTGACAGGCGGAACAGGAGGGAGCTTTCAGGCCTGCAAAGTGTCTGCAGAATAACTCAGTGTCTAGGTTGGACCAGTCTGTGACGTGTTGGAATTGGGAGAGAGCCGCTGCCGCTTTGGCTGAGAATAAACAGTGATAATCATAGAACGCGTTCCCTCCATACCTATGACCCAATTCAGTGACCCGAAAGAGGTACAGGTCTAGTTCCTCCCTCCTGTCCGGCCTGGCAGTGCAAATAACATCCCTGAAAAGGCTGAACGCCATGACGAACTCTGGGATGGTTAATTTGCGGTTGAGCCGGTGGTTGCGGCTTCTTAGCACCACCGACACTTCCCCGCAAGCTATGACCTTGTTGTCAGACAGGTCCCTGGAGGCTATCAGTAGTGATGCGAGATTGACATCCCTACCCTCTAGGATGTCTTTCCTGATGTTGATCGGGACAAAATGGGATGGAGTCACGTTGGGGACGGACTGGACAGTACGAATGTCCGCTATGGCAGAGGTGGAGGCGACCGGAACCTCGGGGGAGGAAACTGGGAAGACTGAGCTGCGAGCCTCGATTGACTCCAATCTCGCCTGCATGGAAGTGACGTCAGACGTCAGACTGTTCAGCATGACGTGTATCTGAGTCAGCGACGTTTGCATCGTGGTCGCAGGGGGATCATTACTACTGGGCACCAGGGAGTCTTTCCATAGCCGATATAGCTCCGCTTTTCTGGCAGATGCCGGGAAAGGGACGCCCCGCCTTGTCAGCTCCGCCATAAGCCTGGGGATGGTCCACGCACGCAGGGATGGTATACTGCCCCCTTCGGATGTCCCAGCTACGTTTTCATCCACTGACGCTTCGACAATGTCTGACGCGTGCGACATCACAGCTGTGAAAACAGTAACGTAAGGTGACCGACTAACCTGGACGACCACCGGTATCCGGGAAGCTGTTTTAACAACGTAATGAAAAAGGGTGCACTGTCCCTGTGAGGTAATCACACTAACACCAGAAGAGCCGTGAAGGAGTGGCCAGGAACCGCCACCCGGAAGTCCATGCAAGGGGACCTGACGTACTTACCAACTGAGAAACTCTATACTCTGACCCCCGCGGAAGTTTAATGAAAAATAGAACGACCTGGACGTAAAATAGTGCATGAGACACAACCCTGCTAACGGCCAGCACCTCCCTGTCCCCCAACGTGTACCCCCACTACCTTGTACGACAAGGCAAAATCAAATGAGATCCAAACCAACTTCTCTCTGTTTTTTAAACTCTTTCGGACCTGGAAAACAACAACAAAACAACACAAAAGAAACCAGTCAATGTATGAGGCTCAAACTAATGGAACGTGAGCTGTGAGTTGAAGGTTTAACCGATGGATGGGAGTAGGTGTTGATCGACGTTGACCACCCCCTGGCTCTACCTGGCGTATGTGATGAACCCCTACCTATCTAAGCTGCAGGCGGCCCGTGCCAGACTTTGGGTGTGGGCGAGGAGCGGGCCTTTGCGTCCCCCACCGCGTGGGGAGCACAGAGCTCCCTGGCACCGTGAACCAAGTGGGGGGAGACCTTTGGGCAACGGCTCGCGCCCCACGCAAACACGATTTGGGCGCCACGTGGAGAGCTAACGCGTGTCCCTGATAGGGTGGGCAGTGCGGGGGGGCCCCCTCCGTCCAAGGGCTGGCCCGCCCGCCGGCTGAGCACTCCTACCACGTGGGGAGCAGCGCAGCCCTCTGGCATGAAACCGGCACAGGGGGGACCCCCGGCAGCGAGGGCCCAACCTTGCCGATAAACTTGAAATGCCGCATGGGGGGCCTCGCCGGTCCCTGATGGAGTGCTCAGTGCGGGGGTGCCCCCCTTCGTCTGAGGGGCCGACCCACCGCCGGCTGGGCACATCCACCGCGTGGGGAAACGGCGCTGCCCCCTGGCATGATTTGGGATGGGGGGGAGGCCTTATGTGACACAGCCTCCACCCCTTGCCAACCGAGGACGTGCCGCGTGGGGGGCCCCACCGCTCCCTGGTGGAGTGCTCAGTGCGGGGGTGCCCCCCTTCGTTTGAGGGGCCGACCCACCGCCGGCTGGGCACCTCCACCGCGTGGGGAAACGGTGCTGCCCCCTGGCATAACTGGGATAGGGGGAAGCGTGTGTGGCTCAGCCCCACCCCTTTGTCGTGGAAGGAGGAGCCACGTGGTGCCGCCCCGCTCCCCGGCAGGGCGCTGGTTGCAGGGGTGCCGGCCCGCCGCAGATAGAGCGCGCCCACCACGCGAGGGAGCGGTGCGGCACTGGCTGGACATTTGGGAGCGGAGGAGGTGAGCGGAGGAGGCGGGCGGGGGGGTGCCTCTCTCGACCGTGGGCCCCGCCCCCCCGCCGGTGAACAACCGCCATGTTCGTGACCTGGGCGGCGGAGGAGGGGAGCGCTGTCCCCGTCGGGGCTCCACCCCCTCCGCCGGAGACCGAAGGAGTGCCACTGCCGAACAGCCAGGAGGGGACCCCGTCCCGTCAAGGCCCCGCCTCTCGCTGTGCTGACACGTTGTGACGAAGTGGTCCGGAGCATGGGGGCCCCTGCTTACCAAAGGGCCGACCGCCGACCGGACGTCCACTCACCTTGCCTGCTGACACAGAATGCCAGGTACGAGCGCACGCTTCCAGGGAACTCTGCACGTCGTACACATGTGGGAGGGCGCCGGCCGTTGAAGTAGGTGGCCAAGCCCCTCCCACAAATACAGGCCAATGAATCGGCCTTTACACTTGTTGAAAGGGTGCAGCGCAGACAATCAACAAGGTTTAAGCTGTGGGCACTTGGAAGCCATCACAGTCATGCCTAGTATTGGCATGGCTGTGATTGGCCCTTGCACCATGTGACCATGCAAGCATAAATGCTGGATCACATGGTCCGCTGCCATTCTGCTCTAACCAGTGTAGGGACAGGACACTGCTGCAGGCAGGGAGAGTGTTAGGCCTTTATTATTTTTTTTTAAATGTTCTGGTGACCTATAGACATTATTGATTGGTGCAATACAGCTCCTTTGCACCATAAGAAAATAGAAAAATACCATACTTAATTGTGCTGTTCATTCTGAGGGTGACCTGTTGGCATTTTTTTTTTGTGCAATCCTACTCCATTGCACCAGTGATAGGGAAATATAATAGTTAATCAGTCTTTTAATTGTGTGGGTGAGACATAGCTATTTTTTTTGTGAAAAAAAACTTTACTTGTCACTGTCACAGGGAAATATAATAGTTAATCAGCCGGTTAAATGGGTCGGTGAGACCTAGCTATTTTTGGAGTAAAAAAAAAAACTGTACTTGCCACCTTCACAGGGATATAAAATAGTTAATCAGCCGCTTAATTGGGTCGGTGAGATGTACCTATTTTTCCTTGTAAAAAGACACTTTACTTGCCACAGTCACAGGAATATATAACAGTTAATCAGACGGTTAATTGGGTCAGTGAGACCTACCTATTTTTTTTTTGTGCTAAACACCTCTTTTGCATCCATTATAGACAATTGGTCATCTGTCAGCCAATTTTGTGGGTGACTGTAACAATAGGAGGAGAGCATCAACTAGGGGACGTGGGCATGGTCATGGTGCTGCTGGTGTTGGTGGAGCTCCTGCTGCAGGGAAAGGAGGTGGTCGATCTGTGGCAGGAACGCGCCCAATTGAAACACCTTCCTCTGGTGCACAAAGGTGACAGGCCGTTCTGCGTCATTTATTAGGCGCAAATACCGCTCTAAGAATGGTGAGGCCAGAACAAGTAGAGGCAGTAGTACTGGATGAATGAGAGTGCCTCCAGTTCCTTCACATTGTCTTTCACCCAATCCACTGCTGAAAGCGCAGAGTTGGAACCGACGGCCCATGGGCATCCGTGTTCTACCTCAACCCTTTGCACATCAGCCAAGCAGTATGAGCCACAAATCATGCAGCAGTCACTTATGCTTATTGATGACTCTGCTGGCGGTGTTTTCATGGGCCATCCACCTAGCCATGACCCAGAAGAAACAGAGATTGAGTGCACTGATGCCCAACCACTTATGTTTGGGGATGAGGACGTGGGAGAACCACCGCAGCACGTCTCTGATGACGATGCTTTCTGCAGTGTTCAGACCAGCCAGGAGGGCAGGGTTGAAGAGTGGGTGGAAGATGATGAAGTCCTAGACCTTAAATGGCATCCAGGTCATGCCAGTGATATGTGCAGTTTGGAGGAAGCTACTGCCCTACTGCCCAATGTGCCAAGAGACATACAGTAGGTGTTTGTGATATTGTGCTTTTAGCACGACAGCGTCGCGCTGATACTCAGCGACATGGTGCCGAGATCTCGCACTCACTGGAATAGTGACAGCACATCCCAGCAAGCGCGTCATAGAAGCGACGGGAGATCCGACTTGGATTCCCGCCAATTCTACACGTGTGCGGCGTTTGTTATGAATCCTGAGGGGGAAGTCCCCGCCGGATTTTAAATAAAAATCCGGCATGGGTCCCCACCTCAGGAGCATACCAGGCCCTTAGGTCTGTTATGGGTTGTAAGGAGAGCCCCCCCTACGCCGAAAAAAACGGCGTAGGGGGTCCCCCTACAATCCATACCAGACCCGTATCCAAAGCACGCTACCCGGCCAGCCAGGAAGGGAGTGGGGACGAGCGAGCGCCCCCCCCCTCCTGAGCCGTACCAGGCTGCATGCCCTCAACATGGGGGGGTTGGGTGCTCTGGGGCAGGGGGCGCACTGCGGCCCCCCCACCTCAGAGCACCCTGTCCCCATGTTGATGAGGACAGGGCCCCTTCCCGACAACCCTGGCCGTTGGTTGTCGGGGTATGCGGGCGGGAGGCTTATCGGAATCTGGGAGCCCCCTTTAATAAGGGGGCCCCCAGATACCGGCCCCCCACCCTAAGTGAATGAGTATGGGGTACATCGTACCCCTACCCATTCACCTGCAAGAAAAGTGGTAAAAACACAAATAAACCACACAGTGTATTAAAATATTTTATTTTTCTGCTCCGGAGGCCGCCCCCTGTCTTCTTTATTAGCTCTTTTACCAGGGGGGGGCTCTTCTTCTTCCGCTATCCCGACGGGTCTTCTCCGCTATCCGGGGGGTCTTCTCAACTCTCCGGGGTTCTCCTTCTGTCTTCGCCGCTCTCCGTTGTTGACTCGGCGCACCCCGGTTCTTCGTCTCGCAAGATCTCGGATTTTAAATAAAAATTTAGCGAGACGAAGAACCGGGGTTCTCCTTCTGTCTTCGCCGCTCTCCGTTGTTGACTCGGCGCATCCCGGTTCTTCGTCTCGCGAGATCTCGGATTTTAAATAAAAATTTTGCGAGACGAAGAACCGGGGTTCTCCTTCTGTCTTCGCCGCTCTCCGTTGTTGACTCGGCGCACCCCGGTTCTTCGTCTCGCTAAATTTTTATTTAAAATCCGAGATCTCGCGAGACGAAGAACCGGGGTGCGCCGAGTCAACAACGGAGAGCGGCGAAGACAGAAGGAGAACCCCGGAGAGTTGAGAAGACCCCCCGGATAGCGGAGAAGACCCGTCGGGATAGCGGAAGAAGAAGAGCCCCCCCTGGTAAAAGAGCTAATAAAGAAGACAGGGGGCGGCCTCCGGAGCAGAAAAATAAAATATTTTAATACACTGTGTGGTTTATTTGTGTTTTTACCACTTTTCTTGCAGGTGAATGGGTAGGGGTACGATGTACCCCATACTCATTCACTTAGGGTGGGGGGCCGGTATCTGGGGGCCCCCTTATTAAAGGGGGCTCCCAGATTCCGATAAGCCTCCCGCCCGCATACCCCGACAACCAACGGCCAGGGTTGTCGGGAAGGGGCCCTGTCCTCATCAACATGGGGACAGGGTGCTCTGAGGTGGGGGGGCCGCAGTGCGCCCCCTGCCCCAGAGCACCCAACCCCCCCATGTTGAGGGCATGCAGCCTGGTACGGCTCAGGAAGGGGGGGGGGCGCTCGCTCGTCCCCACTCCCTTCCTGGCTGGCCGGGTAGCGTGCTTTGGATACGGGTCTGGTATGGATTGTAGGGGGACCCCCTACGCCGTTTTTTTCGGCGTAGGGGGGGCTCTCCTTACAACCCATAACAGACCTAAGGGCCCGGTATGCTCCTGAGGGGGGGACCCATGCCGGATTTTTATTTAAAATCCGGCGGGGACTTCCCCCTCAGGATTCATAACAAACGCCGCACACGTGTAGAATTGGCGGGAATCCAAGTCGGATCTCCCGTCGCTTCTATGACGGCTCTGTCTCCATCGCGGCAAGCCAGCTCGGCGCTGGCTCCCGCGATGGGGCTCGTAGGTGCTCAATCTCGCCGAGAAAGAGAGCGAGATTGACACAAAATCGGGTTCACCTACTGTAGCACACCAAAGCCAGCGAAAAAGTGTTCCTTGGTCTGGCAGTTCTTCAGGCAGTGTGCTGATGACAGGACATGGGTGGTTTGCACGGCTGTGCATTCAGAGCCTGAATTGAGGCATAAATGTTCTAATCCTTACCACCACCTGCATCATCCGGCATTTAACTGCAAAACATGAGCTGCAGTAGAGAAGACACCTCAAGAACCACGAAAGATCAGAGGCTCCTACTGCTCCCTCATATGCTGCAGTCTTGGACTCCCTCCCTTCCCGAAGCAGCTGTGGCACCTAATTACTATGCATAAATATATCAGGGGTCAGTACAGAGATCTATCCCATCATCTATTTATCCCCAGGTCTGTGACTGTGACGAGGGGACATCCTCTGCATCTGTAGGAAAGAAGGAAGGAATTTTTTATTCCCCTAAAGTGGGGAAAATTGGCTTCTACCTCAGTTTTTTTTTTTTGCCTTCCTCTGGATGAACTTGCAGAATGACAGGCCGAACTGAATGGACAAATGTCTTTTTTCGGCCTTATGTACTATGTGTTACGACACTCACCGCCAGGTAGATGAAGCCGCCGTTTAGTGAATAAGCCCCTTTCTCCAGAACTGCAGCTTTTAATCCAGCCGATTGTCAAACTCCCGATCAGCAATTCAGTCGAACTCCTTCCACAGCTAGCAATATACGAAAGCGCTGTCCCAATAATAAATCCCTCCACAAACGAGACCAAGCTCCGTCTTGAAAGTCAAACAGGAATCAATTTTATTGAGGGCTACCCGCCCGTATTTATGCAGGTCTCCATCTGGTGGACACGCCCCTAGGGGACCAGAATGGAGACTGACACAGGACAGACATGCAGCACTACAGAGACAATACATCCCCACAATGCATCATGGTCTCCTCCTCTCTGCCCTGGAGACCCGAGGAGTAATCCCATTATCTCTCAAGACAGAGGGTAACCACAATACACATGTGGGGACAACAGAACATACATCACCATTTAAACATACAATGTCACAACCCTTTCCAATACACAGACATTTAACATCCCAAAATGGCACGCATTAGACCAGGAGTTCAAGTTAGTTTAAAGAGGACCTTTCACCTGTATAAACTATGTGAACTGAGTATGCTGCCATATAGAGCGGCGCCCGGGGATCTCACTGCACCTACTATTATCCCCGGGCGCCGCTCCGTTCTCCCGTTATAGGCTCCGGTACCTTTGCTTTTTAAGTTATAGTAGGCGGGTCTTCCCTTGTCCTGTGGGCGTCTCCTTCTCCTAGGCTGCAGCGCTGGCCAATCGCAGCGCACAGCTCACAGCCTGAGAGGTTTTTTTCTCCCAGGCTGTGAGCTGTGCACTGCGATTGGCCAGCGCTGCAACCTAGGAAAAGGAGACGCCCACAGGACAAAGGAAGACCCGCCTACTATAACTTAAAAAGCAAAGGTACCGGAGCCTATAACGGGAGAACGGAGCGGCGCCCGGGGATAATAGTAAGTGCAGTGAGATCCCCGGGCGCCGCTCTATATGACAGCATACTCAGTTCACATAGTTTATACAGGTGAAAGGTCCTCTTTAAGTCCTTTGTGAAAAATGAGGCCATTTGGGTTAACTAGCAGCACACTCCTCTCCTGGGTGGCCGTCCGTTCATTAGTTCCAATCGGTATTTGGGGAAACACACGAACAGGGGCATACGGGCAGGAAATCCAGCGAAATTAAGGCAAACAGACGAACCAGCAATATAGGTCTATACAGATGGATCTGTCACACTATGTTACTATGTTACCTGCCACATCGCAAACAGAGGTGGGGCAGCAACACCACCACCACTGTGGAGGCTTTCAGCTGTCCATCCACTACACACTGGAGAGAAAGAGGAAGTACCCCCCACCTACCCGCAGGCCCTTGCCCTGAATGCCAGAATTTCTAAATTTCTGGCCTTTGAAATGCTTCCATTCTGTCTGGTGGAGATGGAACGTTTTAAAAATGTCACGGTACGTGGTTCCCAGCCACCACTACTTTTCAAGACAGGCCATCCCTGCCCTACATGAACAAGTAGGGGAAAAAATCTAGTATGTGCTGCGCAATGCCATCAGTGGCAAGGTCCACATAACTACCGACATATGGATCAGTAAGTATGGGCAGGAACGTAATATCTCCCTAACTGCCCACTGGGTAAATGTAGTGGCGGCTGGGCCTAAGGCGGACAACGGTTTGGCGCATGTCCTACCTCCACCGAGGATTGTTAGACATTTCTAGGTGCTTTCTGTTAGCTCACAAAAACGTTATTCATAGAGGAATGAAAATAATGCTTACTGAAAAAAATCCTCTAAAACTTAACTTTTAATGTTATCCAATAAAAGCAAAAAGATAATTAATCCCCACGTAAAATATTGCAGATACAGGTAATAAATGTGCCCAAGAAGGTGTGGCTGACTGGCTGGATATATAATAGCAAATATTTTGGGCAATATCCCAGGCAGATATACATAGGAAACAATGTAGGCTGGTTGGAAGATTTACTCATGGTTACCATACAGTTTCCGGAACCGTCATCCAGGATTTTTTCACCGATATAAGTTGATTGATACATGAATTCACGGTTACCAAACAGTTTCGAAAAAACGCAAACCAGTTTTTTTTTTCTGTCACCAGCAATGTTGTCGGGAGATGACCTGTCCCTGGGTATCCCTTTTAGGCTATCCCTGCCTAAAAGTGGAGCACCCACCCTGAAAGGGGCGACCCTACTTATCGGTGGCTAAACCCTGAACAAAACCCTAGGAAAACCCTACATAGCAACTTGTCAAACTGAGTCCCGATACGTTTCTCCATAGAAGATAGTCATGGTTCATCAGGAGATGTAACAAAGTAGCAGATGAAATGAAGATGCTGGCAGCCAAGATTGTAAGGGTGCTAAAATGTGTCCAATAAAGCCCCTATATATACCTGCACTAATGGATATGTTTGAAAATGGTGCTCCCGCTTTGGGGAGCATGACTGGCCGGAAGGGGGCGGAGACTCCACCCTACTTCCGGTCAGGTGGAATGCAGATGAGTTCCAACATGTAAATACAGATAATTGATACTCAATGCGCATAAAATGGGGGGACATATATAGAGGGGGGGACATATATAGAAGGGGGGACATATATAGAGCGCACAGCCAATGAAGCAAAATGGGCCAGATTTATGATATAACAAGTAAGGAAGGGGAAAGATAAATCAACCCTGAATAGAGAGAGATTAACTAGCCAAGGATATTTGGACAGTAGTGATCATTCTTGATCAGATGACTAGTCAGGTTATCTAGTGTACAAAGTTAATAGACAAAAGGACTTATATATTAACAAAGATCAATATATGGAAGCAAGGGGTTAAATAAAACATGCAAAAGATATCTGTTCATTTAGTCCCAGCAGACACACCGTTTTTAGACGGTGTATCCACTGGGCCTCCTTAGGCTACTTTCACACTAGCGTTGTTTGAATCCGGCGTTCAATTCTGCCCGCCGGATCCGGAAAAACGTGCGAAAAGGGATTACATTTGAATCCTGATCAGGATTTTGATTACAATGAAAAAATGTATTGGAAAAAACGGATCCGCCATTTATGGATTTTAACTTTTTTTTCACATTTTTCGGGTTTAACATGCTAAAGCCAGATCCGGTTTGACGGAACACACGGCGCCGGATCCGACATTAATGCAAGTCAATGGGAAAAAAGCCGGATCCGGCGTTTAGTCAAAGTGTTCCAGATTTTTGGCCGGAGGTAAAAATACAACATGCTACGGTTTTCTGAAAAGCCTGATCAGTCAAAAAGACTGAACTGAAGACATTCTGATGAATCCTGAACGGATTGCTCTCCATTCAGAATGCATGGGGATAAAACAAATCAGTTCTTTTCCGGATTTGAGCCCCTAGGACGGAACTCAGCGCCGGAAAATAAAAACGCTATTGTGAAAGTACCCTTACAGAGAATCCTCTTGTCCCAATCACCACCTCTGGGTGATTTCCTGACTACCTCAATTACTTGAAACTTTAACGTTCTATAGTCACCATTGTGATATTCCAGGACACGACATGCTATGGGTTTATCCGGGGATGACTAATATCGCCAAGATGATCACCTACTACAATACGTCTTAGCTCATGCTTAGTTTTTCCGACGTAGTTTAGGGGACAATCACAAGTACATAGGTAGACTACACCCTGGGTCTTATAATTAGCAAAATCCTGCATTTGGTAGGTAGAGAAAAATCTAAGCATGCTCTATTTTGTGCGTTTTTCACGCAACGCAGGCTCCATAGAAGTGAATGGGGCTGCGTGAAAATCGCAAGCATACGCAAGCAAGTGCAGATGCGGTGCGATTTTCACGCATGGTTGATAGGAGATGATCGGGATGGGGACCCAATCATTATTATTTTCCCTTATAACATGGTTATAAGGAAAATAATAGCATTCTTAATACAGAATGCTTATTAAAATAGTGCTGGAGGGGTTAAAAAATTTTTTTTAACTCACCTTAATCCGGCTTCTCTTCTTTCTTCTTCTTTGCTGTGCAGGAGGAAAAGAACCTGTGGTGACGTCACTGCGCTCATCACATGGTCCGTCACATGATCCATCACCAAGTGCAGTGATATCATCAAAGGTCCTTTACCCAGGTCCTGAAGAAAGAAGAAAGAAGAGAAGCCGGGCTGCGCGAACAAGTGGATTAAGGTGAGTAAATAAAATATTTTTTTTAACCCCTCCAGCCCTATTTTACTAAGCATTCTGTATTAAGAATGCTATTATTTTCCCTTATAACATGAAAATAATACAATCTACACAACACCTACCGCAAACCCGAACTTCTGTGAAGAAGTTCGGGTTTGGGTACCAAACATGCCGATTTCTCTCACGTGCGTGCAAAAAGCATTAAAATGTTTTGCACTCGTGCGGAAAAAGCGCTCATTTTCCCATGACGCACCTGCATCTTATCCAGCCCAAATCCATGACGCCCGTGTGAAAGAGGCCTAAAGGGCAAGGACCAGTACTGGGTGGCAACATACTTTGACAATATATAGGGTTCGGACCGCGCTTCTGGTCCAGGTCAGTATGCAAGTTCTTTAATCCTTCTGACTTCCTCGTTTGCAGAGAGAGCCTGAGGGCTGCAAATATCCCTCAAGTAGATATCCTGCAACCAATGGAATTATAATAGTGTAAATCCGTATGTAACAATAACCTGCATTGCACTGATTGTACTCACACACTGCGTATCACACGTAATCTCTCCGTGGTAGGTTGCTCTTATTCTGTCGAAACAGCCACGTTTCCATACAATCTGGTTCAGTCCCCACACGGACTCAAATGGTATATACCACAGACAAATCTGTATTTCTTTTCTTCAGATTCCTGGAAGTATTCTGTGGACAAGAATGGCTTCTGCAAAAGTGAAGCTCCGTGATACTTCTTTAAAACTTTTTATTTGTCCATACTCACAAGACAACTTTCTTAAAACAGCTTTTAAAACACATAAAATTCCCAGCGTCTGCTGCTTCTGCCCGACCCGGGTTTCACTCCTAGAGCTTCGTCAGGGGCACACTTGTTTTCTCCCTCCCCCACCTTCTTATTCCTTCCTTGCAACTAATCAGGAATCAGGTGTATTCTTCCACAGTATTTTCCTATCCTGCTATTAACCCTATACTGGACTCTCCTCATCCCCAGGGGAAAGAAGACGCATGTAGTTACGTCCCCATTTACATGAGCATGCTTTTTAGTATAACGTTTTTTCACTAATTCAATACAGCCTGCAGGTCAAAATCTACATTTAGACCTCCCGGCTGTAGTGTACCTAATTCGTATATCCACTTGGTTTCCTGCCTATTGATTTTTTCCAAAAGACTGCCTCCCCTCCAATGGTTTTGTACGGATTCCACTCCCATAAACTTTAGACCCTCTGGTTTTTTTTGGTGGTATTTTTTATAATGGGCCAATACTCCATGACTTTCAAGACCTTTTTTTATATTTCTTATGTGTTCCTGTATGCGGACTTTTAGAGGTCTAATAGTCCGTCCAACATACTGGAGGCCACAAGGGCACTCCAGTACATATACAACCCCTTTACTATGACAAGTCATCTCACCTACTACTTCTATTTTTTTATCTTTATTGGTGCTTTTGATTAGCGTACTCTTTTATAATTTTTCTGTTCTTTTTCTGTTCTTGCATGGAATGCAAAAACCACACCAATTAAAGCTATTTTTCGTTTTTTTATTTTTATATTTATTTTCAGAACGATTGGCGCTGTGTACCAATTTATTTTTTTAGCTTGGGAGCCTTTTTATAGATGACTGTCGGTTGCTCAGGAATAACACGTCCCAAAATTGGGTCATTTTTTAAAATCGACCAGTTTTTTCTGATTGCGTTTTTCAGTTCACCAGAACACTGTGTGAACTGGGTTATAAATGAAAAGCGAAAATCCATGGTCTTCTCTATTTTTTTAGGTTTACTATTGGGAGTTCTCTCTTGCTGTTCTGTTATATCTTTTATACACCTCTCCAGGTCTTCATTTTTATAGCCCTTTTCAACAAAGCGCTCCTTTATTACATTGCTCTGTTTTTAAAAAATCGCCGAATCAGTGCAGTTGCGGTGGATTCGCTGGACCTGTCCCTTCGGTACATTAAGTAACCAAGGGGCATATTGACAGCTCGTTAAATCTATATAGCCGTTTACATCAGTTGGTTTAAAAAAGGTCTTGGTTTTGAGCCGTCCTTCTTCGGCATATATAGTAAGGTCCAGGAAATCCACAGCAACTGCACTGATCGTACTGGTAAAGCTAAGATTCCATTCTTTATTTTCCAAATAGGCAATGAAGATCTCAAGTAGGTTCTTTTCCCCTTCCCATATCACCAGGCAATCGTCTATATATCTTTTCCAGGTTTTTAGGGATCCCCTTTTACTGGATTTTTTTAGCTCGGGGTCAATGAACTGCTTTTCCCACCTGGTCATGAAGATGTTAGCGAAACTGGGGGCGAATTTCGCCCCCATCGCCGTCCCGACCTTCTGTAGGTAAAACTGATCCTTGAACCAGAAGTAGTTATGTTCTAAACAGAATTCAACACATCGTACTATAAAGTCTGCTTGTGTCCTAGTCATGTCAGGGTCACTGGACAGGGTTTCTCTTATTGCTTGCAATCCTAGTTTTTTCGGGATGATGGTGTATAGGGACGATACATCGATGGTGGCCATCCATGTATTGTCCCCAATTCCCTGTAATTCCTTTATTATTTCAACCACACTCCTGCTATTTTTCAAATAGGAAGGTGCTATTGGTACATACTTTTGCAGGAAATTATCTATATACTCCGTCAATCTACTAGTAAGAGAATTGATCCCCGAAACTATCGGTCTCCCGGGGGGATTTGTAATACTCTTATGTATTTTCGGCAGTATATAGATAATTGGGGTCATTGGTTCTTTTATATTTAAATAATCCAGAGGGTTTACGATGGCAGCTCCCCCTGAATACAGAAGATCCTAAGGACATAGACGATTGGGAAAAACGAATGGATTTCTGTGGCTTCAAAGCCATGGAATTCATTATAAAAATACGCAGACAAAAACTAAAAAATATAGGACAGAATATAGAAAAATTACAAGAAAAACTAAAACCCTTCAAAACAAATAAAGAATACATTAAGCAAAGTGAAAAATGTCAAGTTAATATTACAGTAGTAGACAAAGAAATAAAAGAAAAAAAACAGAAAAAATATCGCAAAACATGTGAAGAATACGAGAATAAGAAAATATATAAATGGAGATTCAGGTCAGAAGCAAATGGGAAGACCAATTATTTGGAAATGGGTGAGCAGAGAGGAGTAGAGGAAAGGAAATATAGTGTCAACATGAGAACTAATGGTTATCCCGGACAACAGTGGGGGGAATGGGATGTCAGCAGAAGAAAGGAACATTATGGGGATCGACCCACTGATACATGGGGCATGCAACAGTATGGCGGAAATAACAATGGGTATGGGAGGAATGCCAACCATTACCAATGGCCTAATGTAAGGAAACCATACCAACAATATGGGCGATATAACAGTAATCCTTATAAATTTGTAAAAGAGGATATTATAGATAGGCAGGTTAATAGGGCAAGACCTATGGAAAGGGGGGAAGAGCCTAGAGTTAAAGTACAAGAAGAGAGGAAGTTAGATCAACAGAATTTTCCACACCAAGCGATCAAGGGTGTACAGAGGGAGGAACAAGAAAAACTCGAGAAAGTAAAAGAAAAAATAAATACAACCACACCGAATATAAATACACCGCAAAAGAGAAGGTTCACAGAGGAAAAAGAGGGGGGAAAAAACACAAAATCCGCGAACAAAAAAAGCAAGGTGTGAATGATGGGATATTTAATCTCAGCAGACACACCTTGTCGGAACCCGAAAAAGCGGTACTTAGAAAAGGGTTAAAATTCGCGCCATCGAAAAGTTTAAATAAATTTGATGCCTTTGTAGACATCCATAAGTATATCAGGAAGTTGAATATAGCTAAATTTTTCGCAGGAAAGGAGTCAACTAATAACCAGAATAATATAGAAGAGAAACAGGAATATATACATACAAAATTAAAAGATAAGTCAAAATTTTATCCGAAAAACAGAAATAATGAATGTATAGATGCCTTTAAGAGAAGCATCTTGAATGAATTGGAAAAAATAGATGCAAAAAAGAAAAGGGGCAATCTAACCAAAAAAGAAAAAGATGCACTAAAAACGTTACAGGAAAATTCAGATATAATAATAAAACCTGCGGATAAAGGGGGTGGGGTAGTAGTTATGAATATTGAGGACTACGAAGCAGAGGTCCTAAGACAGTTGGGAGATAATAAGACCTATACCGTGCTGAAAAAAGACCCCCTCCTAGAATATAAAAACAAACTACAAACTCTGGTGAAATATGGTGGTGAAAAAGGCATCCTGAGCAAAAAAGAGATCGATTATTTAAATATAAAAGAACCAATGACCCCAATTATCTATATACTGCCGAAAATACATAAGAGTATTACAAATCCCCCCGGGAGACCGATAGTTTTGGGGATCAATTCTCTTACTAGTAGATTGACGGAGTATATAGATAATTTCCTGCAAAAGTATGTACCAATAGCACCTTCCTATTTGAAAAATAGCGGGAGTGTGGTTGAAATAATAAAGGAATTACAGGGAATTGGGGACAATACATGGATGGCCACCATCGATGTATCGTCCCTATACACCATCATCCCAAAAAAACTAGGATTGCAAGCAATAAGAGAAACCCTGTACAGTGACCCTGACATAACTAGGACACAAGCGGACTTTATAGTACGATGTGTTGAATTCTGTTTAGAACATAACTACTTCTGGTTCAAGGATCAGTTTTACCTACAGAAGGTCGGGACGGCGATGGGGGCGAAATTCGCCCCCAGTTTCGCTAAAACATCTTCATGACCAGGTGGGAAAAGCAGTTCATTGACCCCGAGCTAAAAAAATCCAGTAAAAGGGGATCCCTAAAAATCTGGAAAAGATATATAGACGATTGCCTGGTGATATGGGAAGGGGAAAAGAACCTACTTGAGATCTTCATTGCCAATTTGGAAAATAAAGAATGGAATCTTAGCTTTACCAGTACGATCAGTGCGGTTGCTGTGGATTTCCTGGACCTTACTATATATGCCGAAGAAGGACGGCTCAAAACCAAGACCTTTTTTAAACCAACTGATGTAAACGGCTATATAGATTTAACGAGCTGTCAATATGCCCCTTGGTTACTTAATGTACCGAAGGGACAGGTCCAGCGAATCCACCGCAACTGCACTGATTCGGCGATTTTTTAAAAACAGAGCAATGTAATAAAGGAGCGCTTTGTTGAAAAGGGCTATAAAAATGAAGACCTGGAGAGGTGTATAAAAGATATAACAGAACAGCAAGAGAGAACTCCCAATAGTAAACCTAAAAAAATAGAGAAGACCATGGATTTTCGCTTTTCATTTATAACCCAGTTCACACAGTGTTCTGGTGAACTGAAAAACGCAATCAGAAAAAACTGGTCGATTTTAAAAAATGACCCAATTTTGGGACGTGTTATTCCTGAGCAACCGACAGTCATCTATAAAAAGGCTCCCAAGCTAAAAAAATAAATTGGTACACAGCGCCAATCGTTCTGAAAATAAATATAAAAATAAAAAAACGAAAAATAGCTTTAATTGGTGTGGTTTTTGCATTCCATGCAAGAACAGAAAAAGAACAGAAAAATTACAAAAGAGTACGCTAATCAAAAGCACCAATAAAGATAAAAAATTAGAAGTAGTAGGTGAGATGACTTGTCATAGTAAAGGGGTTGTATATGTACTGGAGTGCCCTTGTGGTCTCCAGTATGTTGGACGGACTATTAGACCTCTAAAAGTCCGCATACAGGAACACATAAGAAATATAAAAAAAGGTCTTGAAAGTCATGGAGTATCGGCCCATTATAAAAAATACCACCAAAAAAACCCAGAGGGTCTAAAGTTTATGGGAGTGGAATCCGTACAAAACCATTGGAGGGGAGGCAGTCTTTTGGAAAAAATCAATAGGCAGGAAACCAAGTGGATATACGAATTAGGTACACTACAGCCGGGAGGTCTAAATGTAGATTTTGACCTGCAGGCTGTATTGAATTAGTGAAAAAACGTTATACTAAAAAGCATGCTCATGTGAATGGGGACGTAACTACATGCGTCTTCTTTCCCCTGGGGATGAGGAGAGTCCAGTATAGGGTTAATAGCAGGATAGGAAAATACTGTGGAAGAATACACCTGATTCCTGATTAGTTGCAAGGAAGGAATAAGAAGGTGGGGGAGGGAGAAAACAAGTGTGCCCCTGACGAAGCTCTAGGAGTGAAACCCGGGTCGGGCAGAAGCAGCAGACGCTGGGAATTTTATGTGTTTTAAAAGCTGTTTTAAGAAAGTTGTCTTGTGAGTATGGACAAATAAAAAGTTTTAAAGAAGTATCACGGAGCTTCACTATTGCAGAAGCCATTCTTGTCCACAGAATACTTCCAGAAATCTGAAGAAAAGAAATACAGATTTGTCTGTGGTATATACCATTTGAGTCCGTGTGGGGACTGAACCAGATTGTATGGAAACGTGGCTGTTTCGACAGAATAAGAGCAACCTACCACGGAGAGATTACATTTACGCCTTGTGTGATACGCAGTGTGTGAGTACAATCAGTGCAATGCAGGTTATTGTTACATACGGATTTACACTATTATAATTCCATTGGTTGCAGGATATCTACTTGAGGGATATTTGCAGCCCTCAGGCTCTCTCTGCAAACGAGGAAGTGAGAAGGATTAAAGAACTTGCATACTGACCTGGACCAGAAGCGCGGTCCGAACCCTATATATTGTACCTGTTTATAACGTGATTGAACCCACATCACTTTTCGGACCTGCTGCATAACATTATTGCGGACTGGTGATATATTTATTTCTTTAACATACTTTGACGCCTGGTACAGACACAAAATGACGGACATGTTACCAGCGGGCTGTCAAAAAGCAGCATTTCTAGGCCTTGCTTTGAGAGATGCTGCATTCTGCTGTTGCGGGAGCTGGCAGTGGAATTTCCACCCACAGAGAAACAGTTGCGAGTACCAATCCTACACCGCATGCAAGAAGAGGGCGGTTTGAAGATGTGTTGGTCACTTCGGATATGAGATCATTCTTGCAGCCAACCCATCGAAAGCCGCCCTCCGGATCAAGCCTCAGGGAACGTCTAGACCGACAGGTGTCCGACTACAACAGTCGATGTGGATGCTCTGAGAAGCAAGGAACCCCTTGACTACTGGGTGTGCAGGCTTGACCTGTGGCCAGAGCTGGCACAATTTGCCATGGAACTCTTGGCTTACCCCTTCTCGAGTGTCCTGTCCGAAAGAACATTCAGTGCAGCATGGGGGATCGTGATCGATAAGCGCACTCGTCTAGCTCACGACAGTGTGGACTACCTCACATTTCTAAAAATAAATGAGGCATGGATCTTGGAGGAATTCAACACCTGTGACGACCACATTTAATAGAATTTCCTCATGCCAGTCCTCACATATCCGCCACCTCCCAGAACAAATAATGGTCCCTGTCTTATGTAAATACAGCGGCATAAAAGGCCTATCCGGTGAATGCCTAATGTTGGAGACCTCGGAGGAATTCAACACCTGTGATGAACAAGTGTCATCGAATTTCTACTATAATCATTTGGGGTTTTTTCAAGAGGGGGGATTTCGTTCTCCATGTTTTCAATCCAATTTAATATTTTTTGTTCTTTTAAACATATGTATTTGACATTTATTTGTACTGGCCTGCAGTAAAATTGATATCCAATGACCGTCTAATCCGTCTAATATACCTACAGCCACATAATCACTTGATGTTTTCTGTCTGGTGAATTTATAATTTTTTGGGGCCTGTAAACCACTGACCTGCAGTAAAATTGATATCCATTGGCCGTCTAATATACCTCCGGCCACATAATCACTTGATCTTTTATGTACGGTGAAAGTATAATTTTTGGGGCCTGTAATCTAACTGGCCAACAGTAAAATTATTATACAGTGACCGCCTAATGTACCTCCAGCCACATTATCAATTGTTCTTTTCTGTACGGTCAATGACTAATTCTTGGGGCCTGTAGTCCACTGGCCTGCAGTAAAATTGATATCCATTGACCATCTAATATACCTCCAGCCACATAATCACTTGATCTTTTCTGTACGGTGAATGCCTAATTGTTGGGGCCTCGGAGGAATTCAACACCTGTGATGACCACGTGTTATTGAATGCAACCTATTATAATTTGGGGTTTATTCAAGAGAGGGGATTTCGTTCGCCATGCTTTTAATAAAATTTTATATTTTTAGTTCTTTTAAACATATGTATTTGACATGTTTTTGTACTGGCCTGCAGTAAAATTGATATCCAATGACCGTCTAAAATACCTCCAGGCACATAATCACTTGTTCTTTTCTGTACATCGAATGAATAATTTTTGGGGCCTGTACTCCACTGGCCTGAAGTAAAATTGATATCCAATGACCGTCTAATATACCTACAACTACATAATCACTTGATGTTTTCTGTTTGGTGAATGCATAATGTTTGGGGCCTGTACTCCGGTGGCCTAAAATAAAAAATTTCTAGGCTCCAGCATGGCACATTTTTGAGAGTTTCCCTTTAAGACGCATAAAAATGGCCCCTGATTAAAATACATATTTTTTGTGTGAATTTTTGCCATTAATCCCCCTCTGGTATGTCATTGTCCATGTTGTGGGACAATTTGTGCGCTTCTTGTATTTGGTGGCTGCAAATTTGACCTCAAGGTTTTTCAGGTTCGCCTGCCATTAAAGTGAATGGGGCCCGCTGTGAACTTGCGGTTCGCGAACATTTGATCACGTTCGCGAGATCGCTTTTGCAAATCATCCCGGCCAATGTTCGTCCATCACTATTGGTAGGTTTTACAAGTCAAGACACTAACAAAGATAGTGGATTTAAAAATCATAGAACAGCAGATACAGTCAGTACCGCATTTGAAGATGTCAGGCAATTTACGATCAAGCCAGGTACCCCTATTAGATGGTTTTGTGTAGTGACTATGTACCAGTCTATCCCTGATTGATAGGTGCTTTATGTTGCCTCCTCCCCCTACTCTGCTTCCTCTTCCGATTCCTCCTCTACTGCCTCTTCATCACGTCAGTGCAACACCTGCACCACCAACTTCATTACAGCTGGGGGAAATGACAGCAGTCGTTTCTGGAACTCATATGTTTGGTTGGAAAGACCCCACTCCACACAGGAGCTGTGGGGCAGGCATGGAAGAACAGGCAAATGAGTGGTTGGTGCCACTGAGCCTCAAGCCTGGCCTGGTAATGTGCGACAACGGGTGAAATCTTGTAGCAGCTCTGGGCCTAGCCAGTTTGATGAACATCCCTTGCCTGGTACATGTGCTGAACTTGGTGGGCAGAAGTACTCAACTGTCCAGCCAGGGCACAGTTTTGGAAGATGAGGAGGATGATGATGAGGAGGATCCCCGTTCACAGCAGGGTAGCACCCAAATCAGCTCACGGGCATCACTGATGCATCGCTAAGTGGATATAGAGGACACAGACAATAACCTCCCACGGAGGACAGCTTATTGTTGCCTCTGGGCAGCCTGGCACACATGAGTGACTACGTGCTGCAGTGCCTGTGCCTGAGTTGCCCACATTCTAACTGGTGCTGATTACTGGTTGGCCACCCTGCTGGATCCCCACTACAAGGACAATGTGTCATCCTTACTTCAGTCACTGGAGCGCGAACAGAAGATGCACAAGTACAAGCGAATACTGGTAGAGGCACTATTGATGGCATTCTCACCTGACAGCGGGGGTTTAGTGGAAGATGGAGGAGGAGGAAGTCGCCTCAGAAGGGAGGGTTAGCATGGCTGAAATGAGGAAGAGCTTTGTCTGCACGTCACAATATACAACACCACCATCTGATACAGACCGTCTTAGCAGGAGGCTGCTTTTCATTAACATGGTGGAAAAGTTTATGTCCACACGTCTGCACATGCTGACTGATGGGGCTGCCCCATTTATCTTCTGGGTCTCCAAATTGGGCACATTACATGAGCTTGCCCTTTACGCCTTGAAGGTGCTCACCTATCCTGCAGCAAGTGTATTGTCCGAAAGTGTGTTTAGCACGGCAGGGGGGTGATCATGGACAGGCATGGTTCCCACAGGACTTGTCCATACCTTGGCCAGAGTAGAGAAGTATACCTGCCGCACCCAGCCATTTTTATACTCCAGCGCACTTTATGCATCCTCTTTGCCATTTCCCAATGTTTGCGGCCTCCACAAACCAAAAAAATAAATAAATAAAAAATAAAATAAAATTGTTGCCTACCTCCTCTGTTTCCTCCGCCTACACCACCATGTCCCCATCTTCCGCCTGCACTGCCACGTCCGCCTCCTCCTCCACTCGGACCTTAACCCGTGGCTCAAGATTATTATGTCTTATATTTGCAAAGCAGAGAAGTATACAGCCCGCACCTCAAAAAATGACTAAAGGTCACACACAGAATTGACAGACATTTAAAAAAACAAAACAGAAACTGTGTTGGCTTCCTCCTGTGCCTCTTCCACATAAACCACCACGTCCACCTCCTCCACAGGGACCTTCACCTCCTGGCTCAAGATTATTATTTGTTATATTGGCAGAGTAGAAAAGTATACCGTTTGCACCCCCAAAAAATGGCTATAGGTCACACACAGAATTAATAGACACAAAATTAAAGAAAGAAACCCCCACAAGAACAGTGTTGGCCTCCTTCCTCCGCCTATTCTACCTACACCGCCACATTTACAGCCTTCTCAACTTCCTACTCCACTTGGACTTCCGCCTCCTGGTTCAATATTATCCACATTTGTTTTCAGAGCAATTGTACTGCTCTTACCCCCATTTGGATCCTTTTGCAGCCCTCTAGCCCTTTCTATGACTTATTTACAGCCATTTTTCAGCCCCAAAGTTTAGGTCCCCATTGACTTCAGTGGGCTTTGGTGTCAAGTTTGGAACCCGAACCGAACTTTGAAACAAAGTTCGTCTGAAACCGTCGAACCAGAACATCCACCGGTCTGCTCATCACTAGTTAGTACCTATTAGCACCCCCTTTGGCAAGTATGCCAGCTTGTAAACACTTTTTCTAGCCAGCCAAGAGTCTTTGAATTTGAGGGATTTTCATCCATCCTTCCTTGCAAAAGTCTCCCAGTTCTGTGAGATTCCTCGGCTGTCCAGCATACACTGTTCTTTTGAGGTCTATCCACAGATTTTCATGTTCAGATCACAGTTATGATAATTTTTTGTTATTTTGAAATGTAAATTGTAAAAGATGAAAAAAAAAAGTTTTTTGCTTAAAATACAAAATGTGTATTTAACTTTATGCCTTGTGGAGATCATTTAATCTTCAACTTGCTTAACTGTTCACACTAGCAGTCATTTTGATCAGTGGTGCCCAAACTTTTGCATGCCACTATATACATATTACATATAGTTGTGTCCATAATGACCTGCTCTAGAAATATTTCACATGATCTACACAGTTGGGTGAACGCCGTAAAAAAAAAATAAAAACAATGCCATTTTTGGTCACCTTGTCTCACAAAAAGCACAATATCAAGCAATCAAAAAGGTATATATACCATAAAATGGTACCAATAAAAACATATCACCTCGTCTAAAAAAAAAATGAGCCCCTACAAAAGACCATCTCCGGAAAAAAATGTCTACCAGAAAATGGTGATACAAATACCTTTTCTTGTACTTTTTTTGGTGTAAAACTGAAAATAATAAAAACAGACACATTAGGTATCACTACATCTGTAATGATCTGTTCTATAAAAATATCACATGACTCACCCTCTCAGTTAAAGAAAGTGAAATAGAAAGTTGCATGTAATGCAAAATAATGATAGAGCAAATATAAGGCTGGCACTCAAGTATGTGGTATCAATAGAAGTGACAATTTATTCAATTGTAAAATTCAGACATAAAATTAAAACCATGTGATGAACACAATGACACAATAATTGGTTAAAATTTGTGGAAATATTAATATAATAAAATATATGAACAAGACCGCAGATAAATATGCACTGTGGATTATAATCTATGGGTAATTGCCGATATCCCCTAAGAAGCACGAGAATGGATCTTAGTATAAAGTAATATCCCCCTTGGAATAGTCCTCTATTTCGGATACAAACTTTTCCGTGAACGGCCTATGGCCGGATGGTAATGACGATCCAGGGGGAAAGTGTATAGTTCCAACGAGTATGAATATATCACAGAGTAGGTAACAGAATAAATACAAGGCTGCAGGTGAGGGGTGAGGCAGGGCTGGTTTGTCTTACCCTCTGGTTCGGGTCCGGTAGCTAGGAAGTCTCTCCCTCTCACCGCTACTCACCACGCCGTATCAGCTTCTGTTCACGCTGTTTGGCGTCCTCGCTCGAGACTGTAGTCACGTGATAATTGTCTCGCGGGATTTGCGGGATAATACCAATGATAATGGCAACTCATGCTGCAAAAAATAAGCCCTCAGACAGCTCCATTAAGAGAAAAGAAAATAAGTATGGTTTTGAGGAAATGGCTCTACCTGTAACCCAGAGGCTGTTCAGAAGCAACATGGTGCCCATAAATCAATCGATCAAAATCTGTGCTGCTAAAGTCAAAAGTTTTTTTTTTCTTTCTTAACCTGCAGCGTACTCACATGTCCACATTTATGGCATTTCTGTACCTAGTAAAATCCACCTAACAATTAAAAGGGTGTGATGTGTCTTATATGGCACCATCTGAGCACAACATTTTGGGCACTGAAATTTCATATCTCTAGAATACTTTCAATTTTCACTTTGCACCATCTGCTTCATTTTTGGAATCCGGTTTGTAGTTATTATATCTCCCCTTAGTCATCTTTTTACTAAAGTGAATATCCCTAATTTTGATAAGGTGTGGTTTTTCTTTTTCTTGTTATCCCTAACATTTTATTGTACATAATTTAATTTTCCATTTTCACAGCCAAGTGTTTTTCTATGTTCTATGAAACCCCTATTGGATTGAATGAAGTTTTTTTCTTCTGAGCCCTGCAGTGTGCCCATACAGCATTTTGCAACCACATATTCAAGTGTATTCTGTACTCACAAGAAAATGGGGGTTAAATTGTGGGGTTCTTTTTCTCCTGTTACCCCTTGTGAAAATGAAAAATATGGGGCTAAAGCAACACTTTATTGAAAAAATTTGTTTCTAAATGATATAAAACAGCTGTTGGGCCGGTGCTCACTATACTCCTTGAAAAATATGTAAGGGGTGTAGTTTCCAAAACTAGGTCACTGGAGGGTTTTCACTGTAGCAGTACCTCAGAGTCTCTTCAAATGTGACAGTGCCCAAAAGCCATTCAAGTAAAATATGCCCTTCAAAAACTATGTGGTGCTTCTTCCCTTCTGAGCCCTGCGTGGTCCTCGTGCAGCAGTTTATTACCACAAATGTTTTTTTTTTTGCTGTTAACCCTTGGATTAAAATGGAAAATCTGCAACAAAAAAAAAAAAAACATTTTTTAATTTCATCTTCATTTAGCTTTAATTTCTGTGGAACACCTAAAGGGTGTAGTTACTAAAATGTATTCTTTATTGGTGGTTTCTATTATGTAAGCCCCTCAAAGTGACTTCATGGTGAACCTTAATTAATAACTACTTTTAAGGTATCACTGTCCTAAAAGCAGACAAATTCAAATTTAAATAGTTCAATTCAAATAGTGAATTTTTCCAAATGTTCTGTACCGTAATTTCTTATTTTTTTCTTTTTTTACAAATAAAAGTAAAACATATTGACCCAATCTGATCACTAAGGCTACTTTCACACTGGCGTTTTGGTTTCCGTTTGTGAGATCTGTTTCAGGGCTCTCATAAACAGTCCAAAATGGATCAGATTTGCCCTAATGCATTCTGAATGGATAAGGATCCGTTCAGAATGCATCAGTTTGCCTCTGTTCCGCCTCCATTCCGCTCTGCAGGCGGACACCAAAACGCAGAGGCAAACGGATCCGTCCTAACACACAATGTAAGTCAATGGGGACGGATCCGTTTTCACTGACACAATATGGCACAATAGAAAACTGATCTGTACCCCATTGACTTTCAATGGTGTTCAAGACGGATTCGTTTTGGCTATGTTACAGATAATTCAAACGGATCTGTTCGGAATGGATGCATGCGGTTATATTATGTGAACGGAAGCGTTTGTGCAGATCCATGATGGATCCGCACCAAACGCGAGTGTGAAAGTAGCCTAACACAAAATTTGATGTGTCATAAGAAAATCACAGAATGGCTTGGATATGTTAAAGCATTCCAAAGTAATTACCGCTAGTGATGAGCGAACCTGCAATTTGCAAGTTCAGCCTTTCGGGTTATCTAAGAATTCCGTAATGGATTCTGTTACCATGGCCAGCATAGACTTCTATTATGACGGAATGCAATACGGAATTCTTCTTATAGGCTTCCATGGTGCATGCTTTCATAGAATTCCGTTATGGTCTGTGGTAACAGAATCCATTACGGAATTCTTAGATAACCCGCACGCTGAACTTGGAAATCGCAAGTTTGCTCAACACCAATAACCACGTAAAGTGACAAGTCAGATTTGCAAAATTACCTTGGGTCCTAAAGTTGAAAAATGACTGGGCCCTGAAGGGGTTAAACCATGGTACCAAAATGACAAGCAAAGTTGTAGTTAATATTACAAACAGTGTGCAATTGTGCATGCTTATATAGGTCTATACAAAGCTCAGGTCAGAGCTATAGAAATGTATTCAGATTAGTGTACATGCCAGAATATCAGTCAGAAGACACTCAGGTTTTAAGAGGTGGGCAGCATGGTGGCTCAGTGGTCATCACTGGGGTCCTAGGTTTGAATCCGACCAAGGACAACATCTGCATGGAGTTTGTATGTTTTCCCAGTGTTTGCATAGGTTGCATCAATTTTGATGTAAATTTGTTTTCCCTTAGTCCTAACAGCAGCACAAGTGGGGATTTGCCCCTGTGAAGCTGGTCAGGAGAGGTGGAATTTTTATTGAACAAAAATCTCTGCCAAGTATCATTAATTAATTAATTGATGCCACCCCTATATAACCCGCCCCCTGTCTGGACGGGGTTTCTTTCTTTAACAAGTAATCCACACAACCCAAAGGATGGGAAATTTGTGTGCTGCTGTTAGGACTAAGGGAAAACAAATTTACGTCAAAATTGACACTTCCCTTTCGTCCTAACCAGCAGCACAAGTGGGGAAGTAGCAAGGACTTTACACAAATCTGGGAGGGCAAAAATCTACGTGTGAACATATATACCAACAATAATTTTCTTAGTCTAAGGGAGCACAGCACTTAGAACGGAGTGTCCAAAGGCAGCTCCTTCTGCTCGCCTTGAATCTATCCGGTAGTGAGAGATAAAGGTGTTCTGGGAACTCCAAGAGGCGGCAGCGCAAATCTGGTCTAAAGGAATTAATTTCCTTTCAGCATACGACGTGGATACTGCCCTGGTCGAATGGGTAGATACAAATGATGGCGGTGCCAGATTTTGTGATAGAAAGGTCAAACGGATAGTGTCCTTGAACCACCTACTCAAAGTAGGCTTGGGGGCTTTTAGCCCTCTGTTTTTCCCTGAGAAGGCTAGAAGGAGATTCTCAGATCTTCTGAAGTCCAGTGTTCTGTGCAAATATATTTTTAGAACCCTTAGAATGTCTAGGGTGAGTAACTTTTGCTCCTCTGGAGACGTTGGAGCAGGAGAAAACTTCGGTAATGTTATCGTCTGGTTAATATTTGCAACTGAAGGCACCTTCGGCAGAAAGGTTGGCAGGAACCTCAACGGGACCCTGTCCTGGAGGAAAGTTAGGTATGGCTCTGCCGCTCCTAGAGCTTGAAGTTCCCCAATTCTTTTAGCCGAGGTAATGGCTAATAGAAAGGTGACTTTGAGAGATAGGAATCTCAAGTCTACCTCCTCTAATGGCTCAAAGGGGGAGGGGGGGCACACAACCCTTTTAGCACTATTGCTAGATCCCACTCAGGGGTTGGTCTCAGGATGCTAGGTTTAAGTCTCTGAGCTCCTTTAAGGAACCTCCTGATTAGATGGTCTTGAGAAATTGGCCTACCAATACATGCCGACAAAGCAGAGACGTGAGCTCTGAGCGTAGATGGGCTTAGACCCTTGTCTAGACCATCCTGAAGGAACTGTAGGATCGCAGAGAGAGGAGGATCTGAGGGAACTACCTCTCTCTCAGTACACCATAGAATGAAAATCTTATATATCCTGGAGTATTTTCTGTTTGTGGACTCTTCCCGGGAGTGCGAGATTGTTCTCAAGATCTCCGCAGATAACCCTCTAGCGCAGGCATGCTCAACCTGCGGCCCTCCAGCTGTTGTAAAACTACAACTCCCACAATGCCCTGCTGTAGGCTGATAGCTGTAGGCTGTTCGGGCATGCTGGGAGTTGTAGTTTTGAAACAGCTGGAGGGCCGCAGGTTGAGCATGCCTGCTCTAGCGTCTAGAAGGGACCTGTCAATCTCCAGGCTGTCAGACTGAGATTCCTCAGATCTAGACAGGGACCTGTGTCCTGATACACTAGGTCCTGTATTAGGGGAAGTCTCCAATATGTGCCCTGGCTCATCGGCATGAGCTGGGTGAACCAAGAACTCTTTGGCCAGAATGGTATGATGGTTATCACTGAGGTCTGGTCCTGTTTGATCTTCATCAATACCCTTGGTATCATGGAAATTGGAGGGAACACATAAGCCAGCCTGAACCTCCAAGTTATGGACAGAGCATCTATCACTACAGGGTTGTCCTCCTTGTAAAGGGAGCAGAACCTGTTCAACTTGGCGTTCAATTGAGTTGCCATCAGATCGATCTCCAGAGTACCCCAACGCTGGACAATCCTGGAAAAGATGTTCTCGTTCAATGACCATTCCCCTGGAACGGGAAGGCCCCGACTTAGGCGATCTGCCACTACATTGAGGTCTCCTCTGATATGAACCGCCACTAAGTGGGATAGGATGGTCTCTGCCCAAGCGAGAATTAGTCCCACCTCCCTCAGGAGAGTCTGGGATCTCTTTCCTCCCTGTCTGTTTAGGTAAGCCACCACTGTTGTGTTGTCGGTCTGGACTCTCACCGCCTGACTGCGGATGAGAGGAGCAAAATGATTGAGGGCTAGTCTGACCGCTCTCAACTCCCTCAAATTGGAAGAGAGGACTCCAGGTACCTTGTACTGGATAGTCATCCAGATGGGCTCCCCAACCTAGAAGGGAGGCGCCTGTGGTCAACGTAATCCAACGCGGTTGGATCAAGGACCTCCCATCTGTTAGGTTCTTCCACCACCTAAGTGAAGAACGGGCTTTTACAGACAGGGAGTGCATCCGGTCCAAGTCCTTTGGCTTGCGACTCCAAACCGTTAACACTTCTTCCTGAAGTGGGCGTAGATGCCATAAGGCCCACGGAACTGCCTCTGCAGATGCTGACATGTGGCCTAACATCCTCATGAGAACCTTGATAGACACCCGTCTGGATGGAAGTAGAAACTCTGCCGCCTTTATTACTCTGTCTTTCCTCTGAGGCAACAGGGACAGGATCATCTGCTATGAGTCGATCACAAACCCTAGGAATGTTCTCGTGGTGGATGGGATTAACTGTGACTTGTCCCAGTTGATAAGCCAACCTAGAGTCTGCAGAGTGTGGAGAGCTTGCTGGAGGTGAGTCTGCAGGACGACTGCGGAGGCGGCTTTTAGCAGCCAATCGTCTAAATAGGGGACAACTTCTAACCCTAGAAGCCTTAAATGCGCGACAACAGGAGCCGCCACCTTTGTAAAGGTGTGCGGGGCAGAGGAGATGCCGAAGGGCAACACAGCAAATTGGTAGTGCTTCACTACACCGCCTATGGTCACCGCAACTCAGAGGTATTTTTTGTGCGCTGGATAGATGGGAACATGAAGGTAAGCATCCTTCAGATCTATCGTCACCATCATATCTTCTGGGTTCAGGATGTTTGAACCAAATCCGTACCAAATCCTCCAGGACTAACTGCCTGGTGGGAGTGAAAACCCTCGTCAGGATGACCCTCTCCTGAGGTAGGGAAATAAAGTCGATCTTGTGCCCTGATGTTATGACTTCTAACACCCATGGGTCTGGAATTTTTTGATTTAAAAAAACTTGAAATAAACTTAAACGACCTCCAACTGGAGGAATGAACTGAGGGTTTGGGGCTGGAACAGTGGGTGGGGACAGGAAGCCGTCGGGTGGCTGAGAGTCATGGTTCAGCCCTGCGGTTTCCATGACCGCGGCCTCTACCTCTTTTATTTCCTTCAGGGCACCTCTGGGTCCTGTCTCCCCTCTGGAACCTTGCTGGTCTACCTCTTCCTCGACCCCGAAAGGACTGCTGAGGAAGGGACTTCCCCTTTTTATCAGCGAGGTCCTCCATTAAGCGATCCAGCTCCGAACCGAATAGCCTGCCTGGCTCATAGGGAAGGGAGCAGAGGTTGAATTTTGACGTGTTGTCTGCTACCCATAGCTTTAGCCAAAGGGGCCGTCTGCTGGCCGAAGAAAGTGCCATAGATTTTGCAGCTAATTTTAGCTGCTGCTGGGATGCGTCAGCCCAAAAATCTATCCCTAACAAAAGGGTCTTGAACTGGTCTAGGATATCGTCTCTGGCAACCCCCGAATCCAGATCAGACTGGATTCTGAGTGTGCGGGCGCGGACGAAATTTGAGACTTCACTGCTGGCGATAGCCACAGAGGCAGAGACGGCAGCAGCAGTGTAGTTACATCTGAGCGAGCATTCTGCTCGTCTGTCTAGGGGGTCTTTTAAATTACTTCCATCATCAGAGGGAACTAAAGTTCTCTTGGAGAGCTTAGATATTGCCATATCTACTTTAGGTGGCGGAAACCAACCCTGCGAATCTTCCTCCTGCAGGGGAAACATTAATTTAAATCTTTTAGTCAGGACCGGACCTTTTTCCGGGTGTTTCCATTCTAAGGCCATCAGTTTTTTCAAAGACTCGTCCACTTTGAAGGCCCTTGGCCCCCTAGAGGTGGATTGTGGAGCTTCCCCATTCTCAACATCCTGGTCCCTTGACCTGATGGAGCGAAGTAACCTCTGAGTTTTTTCGGCCGGGAAAAGAAATGTTGCGTCCTTATCTTCAGAGCAAGAATTATCTTCTAAGGAGACGACTTCGTCTAACATGGGGACTGGCGTCGGAGAGGCCTCTTTAGGTCTCTTATTAGAAACCGCGCCTTTTATCTGCGCGACGGAGGTGTCCATGAATTCTTTCATCCAGGAGAACATCTCCACCATCGTAGGTTCTGGATTCACAGGTCTGGGTCGACAACCTGGACAGCGGTGGAACTCATATCCATCAGGTAAGGGGGTGCTACAGTTAGAACAAGCCAGATGTCTCTGCTTGTGCGTAGACTTCCCTAGGAATAATAATAATACAGTTAATATAGGTGCAGTTCACCTCGCTTTAAGACAAAAAATGACCACCACCTTACCAAGAGAGGGCATAGAGGGATCTGGATTGGTCGACATGCTGGAGAGAGATAAACACCACTCGATCCACACGTCAGTTGCACACAAAACTGAGTGCAACTCTGACCTCTAGCACCTGGAGGTTTAAATAAGGCGGTAGGGCACGCCCCCGCCAGCCCCGCCCCCCCCCTCCCCCCCCCCCCTCGCTCCAGCTCTCGGAGGTAACTGAGAATCTGTTTGATTTTTATCAAACTAAGTGTACCCCCAGTGAAATATTATATGCCGCTGAGGGTAAGAACCCCAGTGGACTCAGCCTCTTGTTTTTATTATTATCGGAGCGCACGAACAGCGTCCGAGACCGGAAGTGATGCAAAAGACGCACTTCCGGTCTTACGAGAATGGCAGAGGGAGGCAGAGTGAGCGCGCACGCTGCAGTAGCGTCCGAAAGCGCAGGGTAAGGCTATAAGCACCGGAGGGGGGAGGGAAAAAAGGGAAGGGGAAAGAGAAGACGTCTGAAGCGAACGGTCCTCATTATCCTGGCCGGATCCATCGTCTGCAGCGGCAGGCAGCGGACCTGTAAAACAAACAACAATGTAAAACACACTGATACACTCAACCCTAGAAGGGGAAAAAAACTCCTGAAGGGATTTTAGCCTGTCCATTTCCAGTCCACAGGACAGAAAAAAAGCAACCCCGTCCAGACAGGGGGCGAGTTATATAGGGGTGGCATCAATTAATTAATTAATGATACTTGGCAGAGATTTTTGTTCAATAAAAATTCCGCCTGTACTGACCAGCTTCACAGGGGCAAATCCCCACTTGTGCTGCTGGTTAGGACGAAAGGGAATCCTCTGGGTGCTCTCGTTTCCTCCTACACTTCAACGACATACTGATAGGGAAATTAGATTTTGAGCTCCACTAGGGGCAATGATGATAATGTCTGTCGAATATGTCAGCACTATATAGTTAAAAGTGATGACATATTTCCCTAGAAGAACATGTTTTCTTGTAAAACTTCTGAAACTAAAGATATTTTCTAAGGAGCTTAAAATGGTATTTTGTACAAAATAGTCCACTTGCCAATCAATTTGATTGTTTAATCTATTCACTTTTCTTAAAACTCTACAATAATAAAACCCTTGGTTGGTGAGTCCTTTGAAAGCTACATTACCTGCATTGCTCAAATCAATGTCAAGGGGGTTATGATTGTTGAATGACTGAATTTGTATGTACAGCAACTGGTCATTTACAAAAAGACATGTTTCATTGCTGCTTGTAATGTATCAGGAAATGACTGGTGTTCAACCTCTGAGACAGTAGTCTCAAAATAAATGAAACGTCCTTTCCAAATATATATCATTTCCCTTGGATAGTCATCAGGCACTTTGAGGGTGTTTAAATCCACTGTTCAGGACAGATATGAGCATGCCAATTATATATGAAGGTTAATGTTCAGGATCACCAAGCATTACTTCAGAATGGAGCAGCAATCTAGCACAGAAAGTGCACCAGGAAATATAAAATCAGAAGCCTCCAAAGGAAAACAATTGTATCTATGTCTCCTAGTCATGGACCTAATTTGTTTGTCAGATATTTTAAAATATATAGATAAATGCTAATTTTATAGAAAGGTTATCAGATTACTAATAAATCAGATAGAAATAAGTAGAAAAAAATGATGATCTGTCACTATTAAATAAAAAAATAATAATGGCTGCACACACATATAAAGCAGTAAAGCTGATAAATGGGGGTCATTCTAAATTCAAGTGGTACTATACCTATTATTGGAATCAATGGAAGCTCTTAGCGCACATTTTGATCAAACTTGTGTCGGGCCCATCCACCACGCGTCAAGGTGGCTTCCGCGGATGGGTCCCTATCACTAATATACCGCCTCTCTTGGACTTATCAAAGTCCACATTATCAGGGCAGTGAAGGAACCAGCTTCATTTGTACTTTGCTCAGAAGCTCCAGAAGCTTTACTGCTTATATGTGTGTGCAGCCATTATTATTTTTTTATTTATTATGTTTGCCTTATGGATGTGCACCCATGACTATGATTATGAATAAGAATATGCCAGTCTAAACTTTCTTGTAATATTTATCTGAGGGTGGCGCCTCTTTTAGACTGAGCACACGCCCATCTGCCTGGAGCTTCTGAGCAAAGTACAAATGAAGCTGGTTCCTTCACTGCCCTGATAATGTGGACTTGGATAAGTCCAAGAGAGCCGGTATATTAGTGATAGGGACCCGCTTGCGGAAGCCATCTTGACGCGTGGTGGATGGGCCCGACACAAGTTTGATCAAAATGTGCGCTAAGAGCTTCTATTGATTCCAATAGTAGGTATAGTACCACTTGAATTTAGAATGATCCCCATTTCTCAGCTTTACTGCTCATATGTGTGTGCAGCCATTATTATTATTTTTTTATTATTTTATTATTTTATTTTTATTTATTATGTTTGCCTTATGGATGTGCACCCATGACTATGATTATGAATAAGAATATGCCAGTCTAAACTTTCTTGTAAGATCTGTCACTGTTATTAGCAGATTTTATTTGGGAATATTGTGGAGCCAATTACTGTGCCCCTTTAGTTCAAGACATTTTCTACAGTACTCAGAATTCCTACCAAAGTACAAGAATATAGGTGTACTTGCAGGTTAATTGATTGTATTGTATGTACCTGTGGCAATATAAACTTGAATGAATGAATCCCTAATACACTATGCTATGCTAGTTGTGATAATAAAGTGAAAATAATATCATCTTTAGGAATTACAATAGCCATACCTCTTCCTCCCCTTGTTAAAGAGAACCTGCCACCATAAAAAGGCAGTGCAATCTGGTAGGCAACATGTTATACAGCAGGAGTAGCTGAGCAGGTATCTGGTTTTGTGGGAAAAGATTCAATATTATATTGATGCTATTTCTGATTTGTTTATGTGTTGGTGTTATCAGTGAATTATAGTTATCTATGTATGCACAATTACACTGAGAATACAATCAATCACTGATAACACCTCTCCATTCAGTGGCTGGGTTTAGAGTGGCCCCAGCGCTATGCTGGGGCCCATGAACACCGTTGAGGTGTTACCACGTGTTTCTGCTCTCCAGAAGGGATAGAAAACATGGTGTACCCCAATGGGAAATAAGTCCAGAGAGTCAGGGTCTGTAGTAAACCAGGGTGCTTCTTTACTAGAGAAATTCAGGTGCAGAACAATACAGATGAGGCATTGCGCTGGCTTCTCAAGTCTCCTTCCTGGCAGAAGAAGTTTTAAAGCTGATGAAAGACCTGAGCTAGTTGTCCCTCCCTCTCTCAGAATGCTGATACCCTGGCCAAAGGCTGGTGATCCAGGGTCTGTGGCATAGTATCCACGTCTTAGCGTCTTCTTCTGGTCTCTCAAGTCTGGCAGAATCTCCTCTTCTAAGCACTGTTCCCTAATTGCAGAACACTAAGGCCCCTTTCACACGGGCGAGTATTCCGCGCGGATGCAATGCGTGAGGTGAACGCATTGGACCCACACTGAATACCGACCCATTCATTTCTATGGGGCTGTTCACATGAGCGGTGATTTTCACGCATCACTTATGCGTTGCGTGAAAATCGCAGAATGCTCTATATTTTGCGTTTTTCACGCAACGCAGGCCCCATAGAAGTGAATGAGGTTGCGTGAAAATCGCAAGCATCCACAAGCAAGTGCCGATGCGGTGCGATTTTCACGCACGGTTGCTAGGAGACGATCGGGATGGAGACCTGATCATTATTATTTTCCCTTATAACATGGTTATAAGGGAAAATAATAGCATTCTGGTATACAGAATGCATAGTAAAACAGCGCTGGAGGGGTTAAAAAAAATAATAATAATTTAACTCACCTTAGTCCACTTGATCGCGAGGCCGGCATCTCCTTCTGTCTCCTTTGTTGAATAGGACCTGTGGTGAGCATTAAACACAGGAACAGGACCTTTGATGACGTCACTCCAGTCATCACATGATGCATCACATGATCTTTTACCATGGTGATGGATCATGTGATGACCGGAGTAACGTCATCAAAGGTCCTTGACCTGTAATGGACGCTCACCACAGGTCCTGTTCAGCAAAGGAGACAGAAGGAGATGCCGGCATCGCGATCAAGTGGACTAAGGTGAGTTAAATTATTGTTAATTTTTTTTAACCCCTCCAGCGCTGTTTTACTAAGCATTCTGTATTCAGAATGCTATTATTTTCCCTTATAACCATGTTATAAGGGAAAATAATACAATCTACAGAACACCGATCCCAAGCCCGAACTTCTGTGAGGAATTTCGGGTTTGGGTACCAAACATGCACGATTTTTCTCACGCGAGTGCAAAACGCATTACAATGTTTTGCACTCGCGCAGAAAAATCGCGGGTGTTCCCGTAACGCACCCGCACATTTTCCCGCAACGCCCGTGTGAAAGAGGCCTAAGGGCTCTGACTGCTCTCCTTCTATAGTTTCTAGCTGAATTAGAAACATGTTTCCAGACATAACGACAGAGCTAAAACCAGACATTCAAAAGGTATGTTTGGTTTCAGTAGTAAAGAAGTCTGACTTTTTCCCTTCAAAACATGCTCTTCTTTAAATCCTATGTGGTGGATGTAGAAAATTACCAGTCCCAAAAGTCTCTCAATGTCCATCAACCCATTCCACAGTGCTGTGCAAAACATTACAACACGCTGCGGTTTTTGTCCGGCTGCCTCTCGGCTTGTTTGCCGTGCTGCGGCCGGAACCCTGGCCCACCTCCATTATAGCGAATGGGGCCAGAGCGGACTTCCGCCAGCACGGTAGACTTGCGGTAGTATGGATCCGGCAGGCTGTTCTCCCGCCGGAACAGCCTGCTGAAAAAAGCTACCGCAAGTTTGAAAGTAGCCTTAATTTCTGGTAACACATTTTCAGTTGGTACATTTTCCAGGGATGTAGAGGTTTCTTCCCCATATTCCTTGGCTGAACACAGCTTCAACTGATTACAGTGTACAATTTTTAGATTATCATCACCCTGTTTATTTATTTGATATGTTTTAGCAGTTGGTATTGCTTTGATCTCATGATCATTATGCGTAGTAGATCACATATGGTTACAAAAACAACACAGGTCAAATAAACTGGAGTATAAATGGTAATCATTTATACTCCAGTTTATTTGACCTGTGTTGTTTTTGTAACCATACGTGATCTACTACACATAATGGTTTAGGCTAAGCTATGGCAGTATAGTCATCCATTTGTTTTTGTTGAGCCTCCTGGGTTTTTTGGTTGGTTATTTGTTGGATCAATTTGATGGGCCTCAGTTGCTCTTTTGCCCAGGCAGTTTGTGGTAACAAGTAGGGTTGAGCGAACCCGAACTGTAAAGTTCGGGTTCGTACCGAACTTTAGGATTTTTGGACCCCGGACCCGAACCCGAACATTTCAGTTAAAGTTTGGGTTCTTTATTCAGCGATTTCTTGGCGCTTTTTGAAAGGCTGCAGAGCAGCCAATCAACAAGCTTTAACTGTGTGACCTTAGAAGCCATCACAGCCATGCCTACTAATGGCATGGCTGTGATTGGCCAGTGCAGCATGTGACCCAGCCTCTATATAAGCTGGAGTCACGTAGCGCTGCACGTCACTCTGCTGTTATTAGTGTAGGGATAGGATGCTGCTGCTGTGAGGGAGAGAATAGGACAGAATCTGTTATCAGAACTCCAATTGAACTCAGCGATCTACATAGATTTAGTTGTGTGGGTGCAGTGCACAATCTTTTTACTCTCCCCTGAGCCCAGTGACAGAAAAAAATTACTTTATCTGTCTGTTAGTTAGGTGGGAGGCGGCAGCCATTTTATGCAAGCTCAGTGCACCAGAACTGCATCTGAGCTTTTGTGACATTGAAATCCAAGCTTGAAATAATGCACTAATAATCTGTTTTTAAAAACACACATTTTTTGGCAATATACAACATCTGGTGCCTTTGCAGGAATAGTCAGTGTGCAATTTAAGCTAGAAATACAGCCATAATTTTCTGGGTATTTAAAAACACCCTTTTTGTGCAAAATACACAATTTTACAGCCCTAGCTGCATCTGCACGTGTGAAATTCAATCGTTATATACAGCTTTCATAGACTGTTAGTAAAAAAACACCCTTTTTTTGCAAAATACTTAATATTGCAGCCCTTGCTGCATCTGTGATTGTTAAAAACAAGAAAAATAAGTACAGAATGGTCAAGCTAGGTAAAGGCTTGTCCAAAATACTGCCAAAACTCAAAAGCAACGAACTAATCCCCTGAGGAGGCGACAGAGGGAATAAAACTTATCATTTAATTAAATCTAGTTAAAAGAAAATAGCGCACAAAGGAACTAAACATAATGACATATAAGACAAGCCCATGTGGGCCTAGACAATTACAAAGCGGTACCAGTATATATTAAAAGACTGCTCTCACCTGTTATGGTCAAAATCGATGGGGCCCATCAAAAGGGTGCCATGTCAGGATACCGTGGAGTGCGTCTTCCAATTCTGTGTTGTTGCAAATACTGGAAACCATACAAAAATGATGCCACAAAATGATTGCTGCAATAGTAGGTAGGGGTCAGGAGTAAATTTCCTAGTGAAACCCTAATGCAGGGAAGGGGCTAGTGATACCCTACCTATCTATACGGAGTGCTTGCCCCGCAAGGAGCGACCCCGTCCGGATACCTGTCCCTAATGAAGGCCGGTATCCCTAATGTACCCTAAAAAATTCCTGACGTGTCACGTTTCATTACAAAAAACTCATCGGGGAAATATGCATTTAAGGGTGGCAGGCAAACCAAGCCTGCAATTAAGGTGAAAATAACAAAAATGGCAAAAATTAAAGCCGTAAGGCTAAAAACACTGAGCTAGGCCAATAGGGCCAGTATGGCTCAGATAAAGCACTGAGATAGGCCAATGGGACCAATATGGCTCAGAAGCAATTACCGGGCCAGTGGGACCAGGCAAAAAATGTATACACAGATGGACCTAAAATGCCGGCATGCCAGTGGGCATGTCAGCATAATGTTATATAGCATGTAGCATAACAAGATCCCTGCGGGGCCCATAACGTTGGGTAAGTAATACAGGGCTGTCAGCAATAATTACCTTAGTAATGCCACTTTTTAAAGGCACGACACAGCGCACCAGTAATCCAGGACCGCCCTCTATGGTCACATGGTGCCAGGTAAAACAAATCATGCGGCCGACGACCTGCGTGCCCTGGAACGCAGCGCGCGTTAAAAACAAGTTTTAAAAAATTAAATAATTTTCTGGCTTTGAAAAAACACCCATTTTTGGCAATATCCAACATCTGGTGCCTTTGCAGGATTAGTCAGTGTGCAATTTAAGCTAGAAATACAGCCATAATTTTCTGAGTTTTTAAAAACACCCTTTTTGTGCAAAATACACTATTTTACAGCCCTAGCTGCATCTGCACGTGTAAAATTCAATCGTTATATATACTGCTTTTATATTCTGTTAGTAAAAAAAAATAATTTTTTAAATATACTTAATACTGCAGCCCTTGCTGCATCTGTAATTGTTAAAAACAAGTTTTAAAAAATTCAATAATTTTCTGGCTTTGAAAAAACACCCATTGTTGGCAATATCCAACATCTGGTGCCTTTGAAGGATTAGTCAGTGTGCAATTTAAGCTAGAAATACAACTATAATTTTCAGGATTTTTAAAAACACAATTTTTGGGCAAAATGCACAATTATACAGCCCTTGCTGCATCAGCACGTGTGAAATTCAAGGATTATATACTGCTGTCATATTCTATTATTAAACAAACACCAATTTTGGGCAAAAAACTTTAATTGCGGCCTAGTCTGCATCTGTACGTGTGAGATACACCCTTAACTTACTGTGGTTCTATTCATTTATTTGAAAAACTGCCATTTTGGGCAAAAAACTTTAATTGTGGCCTAGTCTGGATCAGTACGTGTGAGATACACACTTTAGATACTGTGGTTATCTTCTTCTATTAATAAAATACCCTTTTTAGGCAAAATACACAATTTTACAGACCTTGATGCATCAGCATGTGAAATTCAAGGTTTATATACTGCTGTCATATTCTGTTATTAAACAAACACCCATTTTGGGCCATAAACTTAATTTTGCAGCCTTTACTGCATATGTTATTGTGAGATACACACTTTAGATACTGTGGTTCTATTCAGTTATTTGAAAAACAACCAGTTTGAGCAAAAAACTTTAATTGTGGCTAGTCTGTATCAGTACACGTGAGATACACCCTTTACATTCTGTGGTTCTATTCAGTTATTTGAAAAACAACCATTTTGGGCAAAAAACTTTAATTGTGGCCTAGTCTGAATCCGTACGTGTGAGATATGCACTTTAGATACTGTGGTTCTATTCAGTTAATTGAAAAACAACCATTTTGGGCAAAAAACTTTAATTGCGCCCTATCCGTACGTGTGAGATAACCACTTTTTTTTTTATGTATATAAATCTTTATTGCTTTTTTTTCCCATCATACAAAGTAATTATAACAAACATTTGATATCATACATTGTATAAACCCCCCCAATTCCTTATTCGCTGTCTGCTCTCTCTTTCTCCCTCCTGCCCCCCACGGTCCAAAACCATACTTTTCAGCGTCTCCAAGAAAAATCACTATGTTAGCCATTTCCGCCATATATTAACAAATCTATTTTCTCTTGCAAGTGAAGTTCTAGTGAACCTTTCCAATTCCCTAATCGTGGGAACCGCACTACCTCCCCAATGTCCAATAATACATTTCCTTGCATTAAAAAGGAGCTTGGATGCTATTTCTTGATGTTGAGAGGTGTCCGTTTTGTTCATCAAGCCCAGTACACATGTCTCAAATTTACTGGGAATTTTAGACAGATGGTATTGTTGTATTTTGTCCTTACCCTTCCCCCAGAACTCTTGAATTTTTATGCATATCCAGAGTATGTGGACATCATCCGCCCCTTCCTCCCCACATTTTAAACAACTAAACACTTTAGGTTTATAATACTTCAATAGTGTCTTAGGTGAATAGTAGAGACGGTATAATATATTATATTGAGTAATCCTATAGGAAAAGTTATTTGAAACCCTATTTTTTCCCAGAACTCTTCTTGTTGGGGGTCTATAACATCTCGCCATTTATGCTTTAAGCTATTAGTTGCTCTTTTCTTGGTCTTTTGATATTATAAACATTCATATATTTTGGAGACTAGTTTCCCCACTGCTGTTTGTTTGGCAATATTAAATAACGGCTGCGAAAGGGTAACAATTTGTGTACCTTTACCTAACGTCGTTCGTAATGCGTACTTTAATTGTAGGTAAAAGAACCTCAGCCCTATATTGCCCAATCCATACTCCCTTTTGAGGTCTTCATATATTATTATATCCTCCTGTCTCCATACCTGGCCCAGTCTATAAACTCCATGTTTCCACCAAATTTTCTGTTCAATTAGGTTTAATTCTGTGAGGTGAGTATTTCCCCACAGTATGGTGTCAACATGGAGTCCAGTCTGGTTCCATAGTACTCTTGCTTGCTTCCAAACTGTATCCATCAGCTGAAAGAGCGGAACCTTCCTGCTACCCTGATGTACCAAAATCCCCTCTTCTATTAATTGAAAGATAGTGCAATTTTTCTAGCCTTTCATTTATCCCTGCAATCATAGAGCTATATCTTTGCGTGTTACGCCACATTATCATATTTTTTATATGGCCGGAAATAAAATAAAGTTCCACATCTGGGACTGATAGTCCGCCCTCCCTCTCATGGACACACAGTATTTGTGCTTTTATCCTTGGTTTTTTCCCTCGTCATATCAAGTCCATTAGAAGGCTAGTTATTATTTTGAATATTTTTTGGAGGATTGTAATCGGTGAATTCCACAAAACATAATTAACCTCCTCAGGACCGCCGTACGCAGGATTGCATCTTTGCGGCGGCCCTGCTCTTCTGGGTGGACGCGCCGGCGTGTCCTCTCGCGAGACGCGAGATTTCCTGTGAACGCGCGCACACAGGCGCGCACGTTCACAGGAACGGAAGGTAAGAGAGTTGATCTCCAGCCTGCCAGCGGCGATCGTTCGCTGGCAGGCTGGAGATGTGTTTTTTTTAACCCCTAACAGGTATATTAGACGCTGTTTTGATAACAGCGTCTAATATACCTGCTACCTGGTCCTCTGGTGGTCCCCTTTGTTTGGATCGACCACCAGAGGACACAGGTAGCTCAGTAAATATGTTGCACCAAGCACCACTACACTACACCCCCCCCTGTCACTTATTAACCCCTTATTCACCCTTGATCACCCCTGATCACCCCTGATCACCCCATATAGACTCCCCAAAACGCATACGGACGTCTGAATGAAGCCTTACAGGGGCGTGATCAATGACTGTGGTTATCACCCCATATAGACTCCCTGATCACCCCCCTGTCATTGATTACACCCCTGTCATTGATCAACCCCCTGTAAAGCTCCATTCAGATGTCCGCATGATTTTTACGGATCCACTGATAGATGGATCGGATCCGCAAAATGCATACGGACGTCTGAATGAAGCCTTACAGGGGCGTGATCAATGACTGTGGTTATCACCCCATATAGACTCCCTGATCACCCCCCTGTCATTGATCAACCCCCTGTAAAGCTCCATTCAGATGTGTGACAATTTTTTGCAGCCTAGGTGGGCAAAGGGGCCCATATTCCAAATGACCCCATTTCGGAAAGTACACACCCTAAGGTATTCGCTGATGGGCATAGTGAGTTCATAGAACTTTTTATTTTTTGTCACAAGTTAGTGGAATATGAGACTTTGTAAGAAAAAAAAAAATCATCATTTTCCGCTAACTTGTGACAAAAAATAAAAAGTTCTATGAACTCACTATGCCCATCAGCGAATACCTTAGGGTGTGTACTTTCCGAAATGGGGTCATTTGTGGGGTGTTTGTACTGTTTGGCCATTGTAGAACCTCAGGAAACATGACAGGTGCTCAGAAAGTCAGAGCTGCTTCAAAAAGCGGAAATTCACATTTTTGTACCATAGTTTGTAAACGCTATAACTTTTACCCAAACCATTTTTTTTTTTACCCCAAATTTTTTTTTTTATCAAAGACATGTAGAACAATAAATTTAGAGCAAAATTTATATATGGATCTCGTTTTTTTTTGCAAAATTTTACAACTGAAAGTGAAAAATGACATTTTTTTGCAAAAAAATCGTTAAATTTCGATTAATAACAAAAAAAGTAAAAATGTCAGCAGCAATGAAATACCACCAAATGAAAGCTCTATTAGTGAGAAGAAAAGGAGGTAAAATATATTTGGGTGGTAAGTTGCATGACCGAGCAATAAACGGTGAAAGTAGTGTAGGTCAGAAGTGTAAAAAGTGGCCTGGTCTTTCAGGGTGTTTAAGCACTGGGGGCTGAGGTGGTTAAAGAGGACCTTTCACCGATTCTTACCCTATGAACTAACTATACAGACATGGAGAGCGGCGCCCGGGGATCTCACTGCACTTACTATTATACCTGGGCGCCGCTCCGTTCTCCCGTTATGCCCTCCGGTATCTCCGCTCACTAAGTTATAGTAGGCGGAGATTCCAGTCCCTAAGTTATGGTAGGCGGAGTCTGCTCTAGTGCTGGCCAATCGCAGCGCAGAGCTCACAGCCTGGGAGGTTATTTTCTCCCAAGCTGTGAGCTCTGCAATGCGATTGGCCAGCGCTAGAGCAGACTCCGCCTACGGAGATACCGGAGGGCATAGCAGGAGAACGGAGCGGCGCCTGGGGATAATAGTAAGTGCAGTGAGATCCCCGGGCGCCGCTCCACATGTCTGTATAGTTAGTTCATAGGGTAAGAATCGGTGAAAGGTCCTCTTTAAGAGATGGTAACAAGCACATTTTCACCAAGGAGATACGACCTGCCATCGAGACATTTGACGACTTTTTCTTCTTGGAGCAGGCGGTCGAGCATTAAGAGTGTTGAATTCCAACGTGTCGGGCTGTCGCAAATCAAGCGCCTCACTGGCATGTTGTTTCGCCGCTGAATATCGGAAAAGTGCGCTATGGCCGTGTAGGAACGCCTGAAATGGCCGCACACCTTCCTGGCCTGCTTGAGGACGTCCTGTAAGCCTGGGTACTTATGCACAAAGCGTTGTACGATCAGATTCAACACATGTGCCATGCACGGCACATGTGTCAACTTTCCCAAATTCAATGCCGCCAACAAATTGCTTCCGTTGTCACACACCACTTTGCCGATCTCCAGTTGGTGAGGGGTCAGCCACTGATCCACCTGTGCGTTCAGGGCGGAAAGGAGTGCTGGTCCGGTGTGACTCTCTGCTTTCAGGCAAGTCAACCCCAAGACGGCGTGACACTGTCGTATCCGGGATGTGGAATAGCCCCTGGGGAGCTGGGGGGGTGCAGTTGATGTGGAGCAAGACGCAGCAGCAGAAGAGGACTCAGCCGAGGAGGTTAGCGAAGAGGATGTAGTAGGAGGAGTAGAGGAGGTGGCAGCAGGCCTGTATGCATGTCGTGGCGGTGTCACCAACTCCTCTGCAGAGCCACGCATTCCATGCTTGGCAGCCGTCAGCAGGTTTACCCAATGCGCAGTGTATGTGATATACCTGCCCTGAACGTGCTTTGCAGACCAGGTATCAGTGGTCAGATGGACCCTTGCCCCAACACTGTGTGCCAGACATGCCATGACTTCCTTTTCCACAATAGAGTACAGGTTGGGGATTGCCTTTTGTGAAAAAAAAATTCGGCCGGGTACCTTCCACTGCGGTGTCCCAATAGCTACAAATTATTTGAAGGCCTCAGACTCCACCAGCTTGTATGGTAAAAGCTGGTGGGCTAAGAGTTCCGACAAGCCAGCTGTCAGACGCCGGGCAAGGGGGTGACCCTGTGACATTGGCTTCTTACGCTCAAACATTTCCTTGACAGACACCTGACTGTGGGCAGATGAGCAGTAACTGCTGAAGGTGAGAGGCGGAGTGGCGGGTGGTTGAGAGGGGGCAAGGAGGACAGCAGTGGTTGACGTGGCTGAAGATGCTGGACCAGGAGGAGGATGGTGGCTTTGAGTTTGTGTGCTGCTTGTACTCATCATGTGTTGATCCCATAGGCATTTGTGATGTGAGATCATGTGCCTTCGCAAAGCAGTTATACCTAGGTGAGTGTTGGACTTCCCACGACTCAGTTTCTTTTGGCACAGGTTGCTAATAGGCATCGCTGTTATCAGAGGCAGACACACCAAAAAAATGCCACACTGCTGAGCTTTGCAATGATGGCATTCTGGTGGTGGCAACAGCATGCGTTGATTGGCGTGCTGTCTGGCTGACCCTGGGTGTCGATACATGCTGTCTGACTGTGCCACTAGCTCCTTACGACGACTCCCCCTGCTTCCAACTAGTCTCCTCCTCCTCTCTGTCTCCCCATCTGAACTTTCCCCCTGTTCTTCTTCTCTTCGAGCGGGCACCCACGTGACATCCACGGACACATCGTCATTATCAACCGCTTCACTTGTATCTGACAACTCGGCAAAGGAAGCAGCAGCGGGTATAACATCATCATCATCATCACACCGTACGTCCATGTGTGTAATGCTGCCTGACTGAGACATATCCCTGTTATCTACATCCTCTGGCAATAATGGTTGCGCATCACTCATTTCTTCATTTCTGTGTAAATAATTCCTCTGACAGATCAGATGAAGCGGCTGTGGTGCTAGTGTTGGTGGTGGCGGCAGGCAGGCGAGTGGTAACTTGAGAGGTGCCCGAAGCTGAGCTGGAGGAGGATGGTGCGTCAAGGTTCAGAGCGGAAGCTGTAGAAGATTGGTTGTCCTGTTTTAGCCAGTCAACTATGTCCTCAGAACTTATCGAGTTTAGGGTACGTGGGCTCTGAACACTGGGCATTATTCTAGGACCAAAGGAAATCACAGCAGCATGACCATGACGGCCCCAGCGGGGTGGCCTGCCTCTGCCTGTCATTCTTTTTTAGATTAGTGGTACTATGCGTGCAAGGTACTGTGCCACCCAATATGAGTGGTGGGCACTGGCAGTGGGCACAGTACACTCTGTGGGCCTGACACACACTGGCAGGCAACTGCAATTATATTACAGAGAAAAAATTGTATTACTTTTTTATCTGCAAGCTACTGTGCCACCAGATATGAGTGGTGGGCACTGGCAGTGGGCACAGTACACTCTGTGGGCCTGACACACACTGGCAGGCAACTGCAATTATATTACAGAGAAAAAAATGTATTACTTTTTTTATCTGCAAGCTACTGTGCCACCAGATATGAGTGGTGGGCACTGGCAGTGAGCACAGTACACTCTGTGGGCCTGACACACACTGGCAGGCAACTGCAATATATATATATATATATATATATATATATAAAAAAGCAGACTGATGTACTAGCCCTAAAAAGGGCTTTTTGGCGTGCTGTCAGGACGCTGTCCTTACAGCAGATGAGTCTTTGAGCACTCTCCCTGCTCTAACTAACACTGCAGCTTCAGAATGAATCTAAGATGGATGCTGTCCTTGCTTTTTGATAGGAGATGGGAGGGTCTGGGAGGGAGGGTATGCTGATTGGCTGGAATGTGTCTGCTGACTGTGAGGTACAGGGTCAAAGTTTGCTCAATGATGACGTATAGGGGGCGGACCGAACATCGCATATGTTCGCCCGCGAATAGTTCGGGACATCTCTATTGCTAATCTGGGACGTGCGTTATAACACCTTGGAAGGGCCCTGGGCTAGTACCCTGCGCACGCTGCAATTGACGTCACGACAAATACCGAATATTATCCACCCGTACCTGGCCACTGCAGGACCCCTTTCTATGTCAGCAGGGCAGCAGCTAAGTAAGAGCACCTCCGACTCTGCAGCACCTAGCCTTCCATGTATTATATTATCAGACAATTGCAAGGAATGATACTCTCATCACTGGGAGTTCTAGCAGGCAGAGTACCGATACTCAGGTGATTGGAGTGTGGCTGTCTCTACAGCAGGGGCTGACAACCCCTTTAATGATGTGCACAAGCAGATCACATGTGAAATGCTAGCTGTGGATTTTATTAGTTGCAAAGGACTGGATGCAACATGAAAAAATACATACTAAACGTAGGATGCCTCAGAAAATGACACCTCAGAAAAATGACAAGAATTTCCTATATTTAGAGAGGATATAGCATGATTGATGCAAAGTTCAAGAGTCAGTGAGCACCTTGAGTGTGTTTATTATGCATAAATGGCAAATTCTTCCAAGTGAAAGGGTACACTATTCCTGATATTTAATATGTATTAAGATATATTATATAGAAGATTGTGTCTGCTACCAGAAAAACGGCAGCTATCTACTTTTTAGTGATTGCTTTTATTATACTGACACCTTGCCCAGCACATAATGAGTTAGGAAAGCTTGAATCATTTCTGTATATTTTTCAGTTCACACAGCAATTTTTAAAGTGTTCAGACTCATTGGAAACCAATAAAGAGCTGCATATTTGTTCTTTTCCCTTGAAGCTGGCACCTGATCAGACGAGGGTTGCAAGACAAAGAAAGCAATGTATCAACCGAATTCTATTAACACATTGGAACATTTGACTGGTGCCTTTTCCATTTCCTTCTCAAAAATCATGATTTTTTTTTTTTTTTAATTTTTTAATTATTGAATCTAGATTATAAAGTTTTTCCATGCTCCCTAAGGATTATCATTTCTCATGCCAAGAAGGACAAAGGCACAAAGTTGGTTTTAACATCAAACTCAGGAAATTAAAATGACAATTTCATTGATCAGGGCAGAATAATGTATTTAATGGGTTGTAAGATATATGTGTGAAATTAATTAAAAGCAAAATATAATTAAATGTATTACATATTCTGAATCAGAAATAGAACGGAGCAGAAAATATTTCAGTATTCTAAGTACATCAATTCAATAATAAATGGAATTGTAGATAAATTAGTTCCATTTAACAATGAATAAGATATGTTTCTGAGATAGTAAATTATCTTTCATTGCATATGTTTTCTCCAAAATATGAAAGAATTTCAGTTTTGCATTGAACGAAAAGCCATTGATTATTACATATAGCATGGGGTTTTATTGCACACTTTTGGTACTGTGCAGATAGCGGTTGATGTATTTCTTTTATATATTATTCTTGCAAGCATGTTATGGACACTTCAAGAATAATATTAAGGAAAGATATATATGTATATCAGTCACTTATTATAACTGCCCGGCTAGGACATTTCTAAGCAAATACTAAGGTCACCATCTGGAACCACAGCCAACAAACTCAGAAACTGCTGTCTTCCTTAACCACTCTGGCTGGTAGGAAGCTAAGGTTACCCCTAGGATCTTCATGAGATTCCTCTACAAGGCAGGATGGACTTAGATCCTAGGGACCCAGATTACATCCAAGGAGTAAGGTAACAGAAAACTGGTGAAAGCTCAATGCAAGCAGACTTTCCAAAATGACCATGGTGAAAAGAGTAGTAGGCAAGCAGAGTCAGAACCAGAGGAGATGGATAGATTCAAACAGCAGACAAGGGAGGTTAATCTAGAAACAGGCCATGGCCAGAATACCAGGAGAATCAGTAAATGCCAATTTATCAGATGTGTTAATCTAGAAAATATGTCATGGTAGGTGCATAAAGGGTTAACAAGTAGGTCTAGAGTTTAGATACAAAGCACAGAGGTACAGAGCCAGGATACAAACATACACAATCACTAGCAGTTGGCCATAACTGAGAAGCAGACTTAAATGCCTCGCCTAACTGTAGGATGCTGAGCCAATCCCAGCTTCATTGGTAGGTTGACCAGCTGGTGCTTGATTGGTTAGCATAGAAACCGTCCCAGTGCAGCCATGCACAGAATTTTGGCTGGGTAAACTCTTGACAGATTTATTGTAGACATACAAATACAAGTTGGGGGAATGTATTAAGAGTACACTGATGTTTCTTGCACTAGCCTTAATGGCAAATCCCGTAATAATGCTCCGGAATTATTAAAGGTAGAGATGAAGGGAGTGATTCTAACTGAATTAAATTTCCAAAAATGTTGGCTTCTAATCCAAGTTTTTGGGGATTTGTCCAGCACAAATCAAACAAAATGTTGGCTGCTCAGAGGACAGAAGAAAATCTATTTTCCACAAAAAAGGTAATAATTTTTGGCCCTTTTTTATAAAAAAATAAAAACTTGATCATGTAGTGTGTTTTTTAAAAGGCGGTTTGTTACCTTCCATGACCATCTGTTTACCCATAGTCATATATATTGATGTTACTTCCAATGTTGTCTTAGCGTTAAAGAGCTTTATATAGTTGTATACAGTCCTAGTCGACCTGTAATGACTTTTCAGGGCTACTCATGGGGCACTTCCAATTTGAGTCTATTTTTTTCAGACTGAATTGGATCTGACACCTAATTTGACGGAATCAGACCAAAGAGAAACACATTTTGGGAAATTCCTAGGGTGTCCCGTGCTCCAGAAAAAAAAGTCTACACCAGCTGGGGAGTTTTCTGGAGCAAGCCTCATTCATACGTCAGTGTTCCACGTATGTGTGCTGTACATGCTCTCCACGGACAGCACACATACCCATTCATTTTAATTTGTGTATTCACACATCAGTTTTTTACCACGATCCGTGTTTTGTCCGTGTTTACAGATCCATCACACTCATTATAGTCTATAGGTCCGTGAAATCCACAGATGTAACGTGTATGCCATCCATGTTTCATCCAAAGGATCAGAAAGAGATGCTTTGAAAATTATTTTTCAGCTGTGCAGTGAAACATGGAACACATGGACGGCAAAAAACGGACACACGGACCCAACACGGATCCATCATGGACATCTTCACGGATGCATCACTGACCACCTTTTAACTGATTTAAGCACGGACATGTGAATGAGGCTTAAGAGTGGGTTCACATCACTGTTTTCTATTCTTTTGATCTGTCAGAAGACTGCATTTTAAGCATCCGTTATGCTCAGTTATGCACGTTTTTCACCCGTTTTAGTCATTTCATTTTGATATTTGTTAACATAGACGGAAAATAAATACTACATTTAGGATGTTTTTTTTTTTTTAAATGGCTAAAATTACTGCAAAATATGCATAACTGAGTGGAACGAAAGCTTGAAATACAGGATCTGTTCTTTTTATGTTGTTTTTCTGCTCTTCTGATGGATCCGAATAACGGAAAACAAAACAGTGATGTGAATCCAGCCTGGGAGACTTTTATCACTCATATTTTCAGAGCATTATGAAACAAATGGCATACCATTCCCCAAAAAAATAAAAATGCCTATTCTGTTATCATTTCCCAAAATTTAAGAATGCTGATTCTCAAAATGTATTCAGATGAGGTCGAAATACCCCATAAGTCCTGAGCCTGAAGGAAAAAATCCTTCTTGACCCGAAGTGACCCCTGATGCCAGACTGCATCAAGATTTAAAGGGGTTGTCTCACTTCAGTAAGTGGCATTTATCATGTAGAGAAAGTTAATACAAGCCACTTACTAATATATTGTTATTATCCATATTGCTTCCTTTGCTGACGATTTATTTCTCCATCACATTATACACTGCTCATTTCCATGGTTACAGACCACCCTGCAATCCAGCAATGGTGGTCATGCTTGCACGCTATATGAAAAAGCACTAGACTATATGCGCTCCCATGGTCCCGGCCACCAGAGAGGCTGACGCTTTTGCCTATAGTGTGCTAGCACGACCATCCCTGATGGATTGCAGGGTGGTCTGTAACCATGGAAATGAACAGTGTATATTGTGATGGAACAATTAAATCCAGCCAGCAAAGGAAGCAATATGGACAATAACAATGCATTACTAAGTGGCTTGTATTAACTTTTTCTACATGATAAATGCCACCTACTGAAGTGAGACAACCCCAATACACTATAATATAAATACTTACACTGCCTATGTAGGAAATAACTGTGTTGGTGTATACTTGTGTGCTACACAACAGGTAGCACGGTATTTAACCCTGCCGTTCCCTATAACTTTTAACTAAACCTAGTCCTAGTGCGCGGTATCACTATCTTTTACATTTAGTGTCAACCCCTTTTAAATAATGTTTCTATGCATGAATATACAGTGGGCATTTATTTGGTTTATTTAGAACTCCAACTCCTGAGGTCCTGTTCCCTAAGCTTTTCAACTCTAGAGATTGAAACTTTTTCTTCTACAGCCAAAATAAGTGTCAATAATTTGTCTTTAAACAAGGACAAAGACAGCCATTTAAAACTACTTTGGCACTACTTTGGCTTTAAAAATAATAATGTAAAATTCATTAATATTCTGCAATATGGTGTTATTTAGGAAATTGATTTATTTAGGGATAATTATTCAGGAGGAGCCATTCATCAACTAAGTAGAAATAAAGACTCAGGGTACTTGGCAGTATTCAGCATTAAAGAAAAGCTAGAAAAGGTAGAGATAGAGAAAACAAATTGACTTCCAATTCCAAAATGTAGTACTCGTGCAAGAATTTCAATTTGTCTATCGCAAAAGCCATATTTAGAATCTTATGGGCCAATTGACCTTAAGTAAATATTGAAAATATGTGCCTGTTATATATAAAGAGACTTTCAGGATACTATTACTAAGTTTAATACCTGCATTCTAGTATTTGCAAGAAATGTAATATTATGAAAACTAGACCATATAGCCAGCTCACTGCAGATGTATGGTGCACAGAAGCATACAGCACATGTATATTTCTTAAAGAAACTCCCACATTGCCATGACTAAGGGTACCACGTGTATCTGAAACATGTAAGCCGTAACTGTGCTTTTATGCAGTTTTTTTATGTCTATCCAAAAAGAGCCTGAAATTTTTTATCCCCCTTGTTAAAACAAGTTTTAAAACACATAGATTTGTCATGAAAGCTACTGTCATTAGTTTTACTCTGCTCTAAAATGAAAATCTTATGAACATTAAGGATGAGTGAATTGATTCTACTGGATCGGTGTTCTTCCCAAATTTGAGTGTGAGAGTGAAACAAGAGAGACTAATATGCAACTTTGAGTTTCTGGGAAATATATGAAATGTCTGGTGGGTAATGTTTCTAATTGCAGAGAGCATCTAGTATGCATAGTGTGTGGTGTATTGTAGGCCAGGCAACATCTCTCTGGGTTTCTGAGAAAGATATTTAAATTACTGTCGTTTTCCTAAATCTATACAGTATCTGATCAAAATCAAATCAATATTTAGTGTGACCACTATTTGCCTTCTAAACAGCATCAATTCTTCTAGGTACACTTGCACAAAGTTTTTGAATAAACTTGTCAGGGAGGTTTTTCCAAACATATTCAAGAACTAACCACAGATCTTCTGTGAATGTACGCTTGCTCAAATCCTTCTGTCTCTTCCTATAATCCCTGACAGACTAGGTGATGTTGAGATAAAGGCTCTGTGCAGCCATATCATCTCTTCCAGGACTCCTTTTTTTCTGTATGTTTGGGGTCATTGTCCTGCTTCAGAATAAATTTGGAGCCAATCGGATACCTGCCTGATCGTACTGCATGATGTGTTAGTATCTTTTTCAGCATTGAGGACACCATTAATGTTTGTTAATAAGATAAGATCTGCAACTACACTGCTCAAAAAAATAAAGGGAACACTTAAACAACACAATGTAGCTCCAAGTCACACTTCTGTGAAATCAAACTGTCCACTTAGGAAGCAACACTGAGTGACAATCAATTTCACATGCTGTTGTGCAAATGGGATAGACAACAGGTGGAAATTATAGGCAATTAGCAAGACACCCCCAACAAAGGAGTGGTTCTGCAGGTGGTGACCACAGACCACTTCTCAGTTCCTATGCTTCCTGGCTGATGTTTTGGTCACTTTTGAATGCTGGCGGTGCTTTCACTCTAGTGGTAGCATGAGACGGAGTCTGCAACCCACACAAGTGGCTCAGGTAGTGCAGCTTATCCAGGATGGCACATCAATGCGCGCTGTGGCAAGAAGGTTTGCTGTGTCTGTCAGCGTAGTGTCCAGAGCATGGAGGCGCTATCAGGAGACAGGCCAGTACATCAGGAGATGTGGAGGAGGCCGTAGGAGGGCAACAACCCAGCAGCAGGACCGCTACCTCCGCCTTTGTGCAAGGAGGAACAGGAGGAGCACTGCCAGAGCCCTGCAAAATGACCTCCAGCAGGCCACAAATGTGCATGTGTCTGCTCAAACAGTCAGAAACAGACTCCATGAGGGTGATATGAGGGCCCGACACCCACAGGTGGGGGTTGTGCTTACAGCCCAACCCCGTGCAGGACGTTTGGCATTTGCCGAAGAACACCAATATTGGCAAATTCGCCACTGGCGCCCTGTGCTCTTCACAGATGAAAGCAGGTTCACACTGAGCACATGTGACAGACGTGACAGAGTCTTGAGATGCCGTGGAGAACGTTCTGCTACCTGCAACATCCTCCAGCATGATCGGTTTGGCATTGGGTCAGTAATGGTGTGGGGTGGAATTTCTTTGGAGGGCCGCACAGCCCTCCATGTGCTCGCCAGAGGTAGCCTGACTGCCATTAGGTACCGAGATGAGATCCTCAGACCCCTTGTGAGACCATATGCTTGTGCGGTTGGCCCTGGGTTCCTCCTAATGCAAGACAATGCTAGACCTCATGTGGCTGGAGTGTGTCAGCAGTTCCTGCAAGACGAAGGCATTGATGCTATGGACTGGCCCGCCCGTTCCCAATACCTGAATCCAATTGAGCACATCTGGGACATCATGTCTCGCTCTATCCACCAACGTCCTGTTGCACCACAGACTGTCCAGGAGTTGGCAGATGCTTTAGTCCAGGTCTGGGAGGAGATCCCTCAGGAGACCGTCTGCCACCTCATCAGGAGCATGCACAGGCGTTGTAGGGAGGTCATACAGGCACGTGGAGGCCACACACACTACTGAGCCTCATTTTGACTTGTTTTAAGGACATTACATCAAAGTTGGATCAGCCTGTAGTGTGTTTTTCCACTTTAATTTTCAGTGTGACTCCAAATCCAGACCTCCATGGGTTGAAAAATTTGATTTCCATTTTTTTTATTTTTGTGTGATTTTGTTGTCAGCACATTCAACTATGTAAAGAACAAAGTATTTCAGAAGAATATTTAATTAACTCAGATCTTGGATGTGTTATTTTTGTGTTCCCTTTATTTTTTTGAGCAGTGTACAACAAAAGCGAAATGTGACTGAAATGTGTTTCAGTTCATCAGTATTTCTTGGATGCCTTGTATGCACAGCCATCTTCAGCTCATACCGCAGAATCTTTAACCTGAATCCTTAATCTGATTTGCGATGTTACAGTGATCTCTTGCAAGCCTCTACTACAGAACAGCTGAAGACCATACTGCCATAATAGAGTAATGCTGTGGTGTTCCATTTTAGAGTCAATATAAGAAATATATTCAAACAGCATCACCTAATATTTCAATGATGACTACCCCCTGCAGGATATTCCTCAGCACAACTTATTTTCTATTTCAACCATCTTTATTTGATTTACTTGTGTTCTTTGTGTCACGGACTGCTGCTCTTATATTCTCCTTTAAAATGTTTTGGCACACCTTACAATTCATTGCTTTCTCCGTGGTGAGCGCGATTACGTCATCAAAGGTCCTTTTGCAGGTCCTGAAAGAAGAAGAAAGAAGACGATGCTTGCTGCACAATCAAGTGGATGAGGTGAGTTAATGTTTTTTGTTTTTTTTTTAACCCCTCAATTGACATTTTAGTAAGTATTCTGTCTTCAGAATGCTATTATTTTCCCTTATAACCACGTTATAAGGGAAAATAATACAGTGAATTTACTTTAATAGGGTTCGGGGTTGCTCATCCCTATCATCTCCTAGCAACCATGCGTGAAAATCGCACTGCATCCGCACTTGGTTGCGGATGCTTGCGATTTTCACGTAGCCCCATTCATTTCTATGGGGCCTGCGTTGCGTGAAGAACGCAGAATATAGAACATGCTGCGATTTTCACGCAACGCACAAGTGATGCGTGAAAATCACCACTCATCTGCACAGCCCCATTGAAGGGAATGGGTCCGGATTCAGTGCGGGTGTAATGCATTCACCTCACACATTGCATCCGCACTGAAAATTCGCCCGTGTGAAAGGGGCCGTATAGTAGCACTATGCATGTGTGCTAAACTGTTAACACTTTGGTCTCATCTGTCTATAGAAAAATTTCTCAAAAGCGTTGTTTTCTTGGACAAACTTGAATGTTTTTATTTTTTGTTTTGAACAGCGGCAGCTTCCTTCATGATGTCTTTATATGAATACCATTCTTGGTCAATGTTTATCTAGTACTGTAGTTGGCACATGAGCAGAAATTTTAGCAATTTGCAGAGACTTTTATAGGTCTTTTGTGGGTAACATTGGGTTCTATTTCTCCTTTTCCAGGACTACTTGTGCTCCTCTAGTGATTTTAAGAGGTTACTTACTCCTTGAGAGGGTAGAAAAAGTCTAGATTCTTTTCCATATGGGAGTAATTTGTCTAATCATGGATTGACATATACAAGTCTTTAGTAATGCTTTTTATAGCATTTTATAGCTTCATGATTCTATAACACTGCATTTGAGGTCTTTTGAAAGCTGTTTGTATCAAGGTTTGCATGGTTCACTTCACAGACACCAGTCTGTCTTGAGAAAAACTGATTTGTCAGTAACCAGATTTTTTGTTTATTGGGCAAAAGACCTGTGAAATCACACTTCAAATCATATCTCTTTAATTAAAACACCATTTGGCAATTATTTCTTGGAGTAGTCATTAACAGAAGTCCACATACTTTTTGGTTCCAGCACTGTGGATGTTTACTCAATTGGCTCAGTAAAAGAGATGAAAGGTACAACTATTTGTATGTCTATAATTGTCTATAATTGTGATTTGGATAACAATCAGACCATTCTATTAGCCATCTAGAAATGTAGGTTATTCCAAAAGATTCACTTATTTTTTTGCTACCCACACTCATACTAGTGATTAGACCTGCTGTCAATATATGTAGCTCCTGGCTATTATTTTAATGTTACTATAATGTGATTTTAATGGCCATTCCTGCTGGTACACTTTCATAGGCACATTTAATGTTACAATGCAAATAGGTATTCCTTCTGATGATTGCATATAGTTCAATGTAATAGATGCTCCTGTTAATATCCAAGCCATTATGATTTCTATGCACGTGCATGATACCACATCAACTTTTTCAGAAACCATTTGCATGTAGATTGTACAGTATTTCCGCTTTTCTGAGCAGAGCTTGTATACCATGTTAGAGGCTCTAAAAGTTTAGTATAAAGACAATAAGTAATATGATGATGTAAAAATTCAACTCAAAATGTCATTATTCAGAGCTTTGATCATTAAATTGCAAGAGTGATTGATGCACAAAGAGTTGAAAGGACATTATATAGGCTTGAAAAGTCTATTTTTGTTGTTCTTGTTTCCGTTATGACTTAACGTCACTTATCTCCTTCTGTCAGGATTCTAAATGTTCTTTTCTAGCAAATTTCTCTTATCTCTGGACGACAACCAAAATGGATATGATTTCATACCTTTACTGGCATACATACTTTTAACGTTGAGGGAAGCTGAATTTTCCTGATGCTTCGTGGCAATGAATCTATTTTTCCTGAAATGGCCGGAAAAAAAAAAAAACATACCTCATCCATTTGCGCGCAAAGAGGCCGTCACAGCCATCTTGATTGCAGAAACAAAGCAAAATGGCACGTGGGGTGACGTATGACGTCACCATGCCAGCGCGCTGGCTGGGCGCTGTGATATCATCAGTGATGATGTCCTCATGCCTGGCCAGTGTGATGACATCAGCACATCACCGCATGAGATTTTGGGTGGTGTCTTCAATTAAGATGTGACGGCCTCTACGTGAGCAAATGGATAAGGTGAGTATTTTTTATTTATTTATCCTGATTAACCCCTGAAATGCCTAAATTATAGCGGAAGATTCCACGATCAGCGATAAACGTGGCATCTGATGGGTTCAATGATGGGGGGGGGGAGCGCAATCAACGTCCCCCGTCATTGCTCCCCGCTACATACAAAGCAATGCGCTTCGTGACAGTAATTCGTCACAAATTGAATTTCGTTGTGAAATTCGTCGAAGCAGCCAAATCAAATTTTTCATAACTTTGCTAATCTCTACATACTTTAGCAAGAAATGCTCTTGAAATGGGTATTCCCACTGCATTCTCCAAAGGATTTATTGAAAAAGTAAATGCAAAAGTATAGATAATAAAAACATGGCCCATACATCCACATGTTATACATTGATCTAATGCCACTAAATAAAATTTATAAGCATGACATGAGGTTCTTTGTATATATTTTAATCAAAGTTAAGTGAGAAAATAGAAAAAAAATTAGGCCGGTAACTTGTATTGCATACAGAGCTTGAAAGTGTTTAATGTGCAGGATAACTACCTTTCACAGCAAACACATTGATGGTTTAGGAAGCAACATATGGATACAGTTCTTGTCACCTCTACAGGTAATCAGTGCAAGGTATTGGAACTGTCAGCTGCATGGCTGGATGCCTACGTGGATTGATAAGGAATACAGAACCTTTTCACAGTTGGCTGCCATTTCAAATCCGCTTCATGAATGGCTTCCTGTATGAAGAGTTACTGAACATAAACCAAGGAGATGAATGTACACAGTCACAGACACAATCTCCTTTCTGCCATTATATATTTTAGTTAACCATGGAAATCATTGCTAATAAAATATACCATACAAATGTATGTGGGAATAGAAAAGCAAGTAATGAATGACATACTGTTTTCAAATATACTTTTTTTCTTATTTTAATGATAAAGTAAAGCTCTATTGTCTATTTGACAAGATTATAAACTGTATCTTACAGAATAATCAAAGTGCTACTGTTATGGATCAGTGAGTGTGGACCCACTGTGCCAACTAACCGGTTTGGCTTTGAACTAAACCCTACGGACTCTTTCATACAAGCGATTTTTCCGTCAGAATGTGATGCATGTAGCAAACGCATAGCATCCAGACTGAATCCTGACCCATTCATTTCAATGGTCTGGGTACATGAGCTTCTTTTTTCACACATCATCTTTGCATTCAGGAAAAAAACACAACATGTTCTATATTGTGCGCTTTTTATGCAGCTCTAGCTTCATAGAAGTGAATGGGTCTTCTGTGAAAAATGGAAGGCATCTGGATGCAATGTTTTTTGCACTGGTTGCAAGGAGATGTAGATTGATATTCTCCCATTTTTTTGCACAAGCATGAAACACAGATGCAATCTGGATAGAATCCTGGTGGAAAAAACACACACACTGAACACACTTGCAGAAAAAAACTGATTGAAATTGCATACAAAACCATCAGTTTTTTCCTGCACAGATCCTGACTCAATCCATATAGCTGGTGAGAAACAGCCTTAAAAGTATTATTCAGGCATCCAGACTGCTACCTCCTAGGATAGTCTCAGTGTAGTTGTCAGCTGACTCACAACGGTCAGGAACTCTGGTACAAGTACAAGAAGTTCAGGATACAGAAAACGCACCAAAAATGCAGGATCACCACATGTATAGTCTAAACAGTCACAAAGACTTGCAGGTAGGCTTTTTAGATCCAGACATCACATTTAAAGCATAGATGGTGGCCAGGATAAACAGGCAGATGGGGTGATAGTGAAGATACAAGCGATGCAGGCAGACAAGATACTTGGCAGGAATACAGATAAGGCAAATGGACAGGGTTAACTTAACCACAGACAGAACTGAAACTGGAAGTTCTAGAACACACAGGCACACCAGGTACAAGCTGGAGCACAGACAGGAATAAACGCAGGATAAACGCAAGTAAATCATACTAATACAATCAGAACACTTTTACTGGTCACCAGGAAACTTACAGGATTTGGAAGTGTGCTAGCTCACCTCTGGGTCCTAAGCAAACAGAATCTGAAGCACACAGCAGAAGTATGGAGGCAGCAGCATGGTGAGTAGCACAGGTATCATGCCCGCAGGGGGGAGAAGGGCAGCGGCAGACATAGAGCCGTTCTAACAACTATTTCCACTGAATTATGTTATTGTGTTATTAGAAATATCCTTTCTAAATGAGGGCTGTCCATTTCCTACAGGTTAAGGGAACTTTCAGATGCTCTGTGATGACCATGGACAGTCAACTAGACTGTCAATGAAATTTGAAATTTCCATGAGAAAAGAGTATTTTTTTCTAACTTCAGTATTCATATAAAACATGTATGCATAATTTTTGGCTTTTTTCATTTTGGCAATACTCTACCATTGAAAATTAAATTCAAAATGTTGCTCTTCTGTAGCAGTCAGCACAGACAATTAAACTACTATATAGACTGAGATGGAACTATGGAACTCTCTGCCTTAGGAGATGGTGATGGTGAGTTCACTAAAAGAGTTCAAGAAGGGCCTGCATGTATTTCTGCAGTATAATAATATTACAAACTATAGTTACTACTACTAGAGATGGGTTGTTGATCCAGGGCATTTTTTTCCCCTAAAGTGAGGAAAATTGGCTTCTACCTAAAAGGGTTCTTTTTTTTGCCTTCCTCTGAATCAACTTGCAGGATAACAGGCTGAGCTAGATGGACAGATGTCTATTTTCAGCTTTATAAACTATGTTACTATGTTAGATGATGATTCCATTGTTATTTTACTGGTGCTGTTAGGGCTGTTTCACACGAGCGGATGCTGTGCGTGTCATCCGCAGCGTAAATGACAGCCAAGCATTAACATGATTGATAATGCTTTGTGCCTCTCTGTGACCTTTTTACTACAAAATCACAGTGACAACTTTATCTCACTGTGATTTTGTAGTAAAAAGGTCACAGAGAGGCACGGAGCATTATCAATCATGTTACTGCTCCGTGATTCTGCTGTTCTGCGGGGCTTGGCTGTCATTCACGCTGCAGATGACACACACGGCATCCGCTCGGGTGAAACAGCCCTTAGGGAAATATGTTATCTGTAGCTCAGTTGTTGTTTTTAAAAGCCTAGGTAAAGATGCACACAGAGCAGCATTATGGCAATACAGCAGTCTGGTTTGTAGTTGTCTGAGTGCAGCACCTCTATATAAGCAGACAAAAAAATACAAGTTTGTAAGCATTCACGTGTTTGATTTCAAGTGTGTATTAAGTGTGTGACTTAAGATTAAGTGACTTTAGATTCAGGGGCTTTAGGAAGAGTCTACACTAAGTAAGTTGCTTTTTATTGCATTGTATTATTGTATTGACAATTGTCAAATGTATGCAGTCCTGGAACAGTTGTTTGTGAGTGCATATGTTTATTAAAAATGTGAGCAAATTGCCAATTTAGAATGACACATCCTGTACCTAAACAAACAAATTTTGACACTGAGATATGTTGACAATTTGGAAAAGAGTTTGCTGCTTACTGAGCAGACCCTCTATGGGGTAGATTCACGGAGGGGGGCTTCGGCATGTGTAGCATGGAGGATCAGGAAAGTGAAGTAGTTACTGGATTGCATTTAGAAAATGGGGTAGAGGGAAAATTCCCAGGGATACTAACCCTGATCTGACACACCCCAACAAGATTGCAAGGTTGGCAGATGAAGGGGATGTTGGTTCAGGGATAGCACTGCTGCAGCAAGACATTTCCTCTTCCAATCAGGGGAATGTCAGCTCCAGTAAGCAGGGAACCAGGAGAGCAAGGTAGGCCAGGCAGGTTCTGATAGTGAGAGACTCGATTATCAGGAGTACATATAGGGTGATCTGACACAAAGACAAGGATGTGTTGTCTTCCTGGTTCTCAAGTTCGACATATCGCAGATCGATTGATAGATTACTGGGAGGCGCTGGCGAAGACCCAGTGGTCATGGTCCACAATGGAACCAATGACAAAATTAGAGGTGAATGGGGGTCCTTCAAAATTATTTTAGGGATTTAGGTCGCAATTTCAGGGCAAGTAACTCAAAGGTAGTATTTTCTTAAATGAGCCATACCAGAAAGGCAGCTGGAGTTTAGGAAGGTTAACAAGTGCTAACCAGAACTGATGTAGTAAGGAGGGGTTTGGGTTCCTGGAGAACTGGGCCAACTTCTCTGTCGAATACAGGCTATATAGTATGAATGGGCTGTTTTGGGGGAGAATATGACTAGAAAGAAGTGTTTAACCTAGGGACTGGTGAGGAGGGTAATTACATTATAGGAGGAGAAGATAGTACTGATAGAGACCTGGGGCATGGTAATGAAACTGTGGGAGGAATTGAAGGAAGGACTAGAGCACTTCATAAGGAAAGGTGTAGGGTAAAAAAAAAATACAAAAACCTCGTAATTGTATGTATACTAATGCCAGACGCCTTACTAATAAAATGAATGAACTGAAATTAGTAATGTCTGAACAGGACTATAACATAGTGGGAATAGCTAAGACATGGCTGGAGAATATGAGTGAGCGGTTAATGTACAGGGTTACAGTCTGTTTAGAAAGGATCGTGAAAGCTGGAGAAGGGGAGGGGTTTGCCTTCATGTAAAGTCCTGTCTAGAGACCACACTCCAGGAAGATATAAGAGAGGGAAATTAACATAAAGAGTGGGGAGGGGTTTTGCAAAAACAATAAAAGACTGATCGGAGTTTGTTATAAGCCACCTAATATAACAGAGTCTACAGAAAATCTACTACTAAAGGAAAAAGATAAGGTGGCAAATCATAATGAGGTCTTTATTATTGGGGACTTCAACTACACAGATATAGACTGGGAAACTAAAACCTGTTGCTCTCATAAAGGAAACCGGTTCCTAGCAATAACAATGACAATTACCTTTTCAAACTGGTTCAGGACCCTATAGAGGGAAGGCCATACTGGACTTAGTATTAACCAATAGACCTTACAGAACAACAGACGTGTAGGTTGGGGAACACCTGGTAAATAATGACCATAAAATAATAACCTTCCAATTGTCATTCAAAACAGTGTTTCTTCAGGGAGGCACAAAAATACAGAAAATCCAAAAATCTAAATTTGACCACTTAAGAGAGGCCATTTGCCTAACTAACTGGGACAATGTCCCCAAAAATAAAAATGCAGCCACAAAATGGGATATTTTTAAAAGCATCCTAAACTCTATTTGTGAGAGGTAAATACCTTATGGCAATAAAGGGGTGAGGATGAGGAACAAAGAAAAAACCAATGTGGATTAATAGAAATGTCAAGGGAGCAATAAATGACAAAAATAAAGCATTTAAATCACTAAACCAGGAAGATAGTGAGGAAGCACTGAAAAACTATATTAAAAAAATAGAATATGTAAAAGACAAATAAAAGCAGCCAAGCTAGAGATTAAATATCTTTTTCTTAACTGTATTCACTAAAGAAAACAAACTGTCCGATGAAATACAGAGGGAAATAGTAAATTCCCCACTAAAATTGACCTGTCTTATCCAGGACAAAGTGCAGCAGCATCTTAAAAAGATTACAATAGACAAATCACTGGGTTCAGATGGCATACAATTCTGTATTGTATATTTAAGGACTCTATGTCGACAGGGAGCATTCCACAGGACCGGTGCTTCGCAATGTGGTGCCTGGAAACTATAGGCCGGTAAGCTTAACATCTGTCTTGTGTAAACAGTTTGAGGGTTTTCTGCTGGAATATCTAAATTTTCTGGAATATCGCAATTAAAATAAGTGAATAATGCTGTATCAGCATGGCTTCATGAGTAATTGGCCCTGTAAAAGTAATTTAACTATTTTGTATGAGGAGATAAGTTCTAAACTTGACTGTGGCAAGTTAATGGATGTCATACTGTATATTTTGACTTCTACAAAGCATTTGATGCTGTCTCACATAAAAGGTTAGTACATAAAACTGGGGGGAAATGTGGGTATGTGGTTAAGTAACTGGTTAAGTGATAAAAAAACAGAGGGTAGTTATTAACGGTACATGCACAGTTTGGGTCACCGTCACCAGTGGGGTACCACAGGGGTCAGTTTTGGGCCCTATTCTCTTCAATATTTTTTATTAATGATCTTTTAGAAGGCTTACACAGTAAAATATCAATTGTTGCAGACGACAGTCGACTGTGTAAAATAATTAACATGGAAGAGGACAAGATACTGCCACAGATCTGAATAGAGTAAAGGCTTGGGCATAGAAATGATAGATGAGGTTTAACACTGACTAGAGATGAGCGTCTTTTTCCAAAATTCAGACATTTCAACAAATGTTTCCAAAATATTTGCTTCATTACGATTTAATTTTCCATGAAGAAGATTAAATCAGCTATATCAGAGAGAGTGTATATTGGTGTACATCACTGTGCATTGCAGCAACATACATAGCTAGTTCTTTCTGGAAGTGAAACAGTTACTGTGCACCAGTATGACAGGCAGGTCACATACAGTATATAGATGAGCCCATCAGCATGCGTCACTATTAGTCTCAGTTCACACGTCACTTATTTGGTCAGTTATGGGTCCAAAACAAAGAACAGGTGCAGAACTTTTCATGATACCTTATTGTCACGGTCCCTGATTTTGGCTCACCATACAGTAACTACTGGAATTAACTGACCAAATAACTGAAGTGTGAACTCAGACTTACAGGTCAATGTTTGCATCAGGTATGATGTACTTAACCGTTCAGTGGCCCAAGATTCTACTATAGAGCGAAAGAATGGTATCATTTTACAGTCTACTGTTTCCACATAGATTGCTACTTAACCTGTTAGCCAAAAATTCTACTAAATTGTGAAAAAGTGGTCATATTTAACTGTATGTGAGGTGTCCACATTAATTGATAAATAAGGTGTTGTGTTACCCACTCATTCTACTATAGAGTGAAAGAGCGGTCTCATTTTACACTGTCTGCTGTTTCCACATAGATTGCTAGAGAACCTGTTCTGTTATCTACTGATACAAGTTGTGGCACCATGAGCGAATTTCTAAAAAATTTGATTCGGCCGGTTTGCCGAATTTTCCGGAAAGATTTGATTTGATCCGAATTTATTTGTGGCGAATCGCGTTAAAAAACAGCTATTTCCTGGCTGCAGAGAGACTGTATAGTGGTGTAGAACACTATGCCTTGCAGTAACACGCATATGGAGTTGGTCTGGTAGTGAAACAATACTGTGAGTCAGTATCACACGCACATGACAGGCGTCCCTCTTAGAATCACTGCACAATTCACTTATATGTGCAGTAATAGGGCCAAAACTAACCAAATAACTCAAGTGTCAACTTAGCATTACAGGTCGATGTTAGCGCCAGGTATAAAGAACTGTGCAGAGGCCCAAGATCCTACTGTAGCGTGAAAGAGAGCACTACTTTTACACTGTCGTCAGCTGATTCCACATAAATGTCTAAAGAACCTGTTCTATGAAACGCTTATACAAGTAGAGCCCCCCTGACAAAGTGGGGAGGGTGTCAGCAGTAAGTTTGTGTTGACATCACTGATTATTTTGCCCTTCCTCTGATCCGTCAGAACAATAACCCCCCAAAAAACGGATCCTGTCTGTTAAGCATCCGCCTTCACTCGGTCAACATTTTGTCAGTAATCCATCAGTATTGCTAAAGCCAAGAAAAAACAGGAGTGAATCCAAAACAGAGATGACACGTGAATGGAATATTTGCATGTCTTCTGTGTTTTTTTACCAACTCCTGCTTTTGGCTACCGAATCATAAGCCTATTCTGATGGGACCATACAGGCCTTACAACTGCTACACAGACAGGATCCGTTTTGCATCAAATTTTTCCTTACTTCTGACATATCAGAAAAAGAGTCAAATAAATGATGATGTCAACAGGCCAAAAAGGTAAAATAGTGGCCCAGTCATGAAGTGGGGAGGGTGGGAGAACAGCTTGAGAAGTCCACATAGTGGCCTAATGACATAGTGTTGAGATAGCAGCAGCATGAGGAGACCACAGAGTTGCCTAGTGACATAGTGGGGAAGTGGCAGCAGCAGCATGAAAAGGCCACAGAGTGGCTCATTTACATAGTGTCGAGGTGGCAGCAGCATTAGGAAGACACAGAGTGGCCCAGTGACATAGTGTTAAGTTAGCAGCAGCATGAGAACGCCACAGATTGGCAAGGTGATATAGTGTGGAGGTGGCAGCATCAGCAGCATGAGGAGGCCACAGAGTGGGCTAGTGACATAGTGTTGAGTTAGCAGCAGCATGAGAAGGCCACAGAGTGGATCAGTGACATAGTGTTAAGTTAGCAGCAGCGGCATGAAGAAACCACAGAGTGGCAAGGCAACATTGTGTGGAGGTGGCAGCAGCATAAGGAGACCACAGAGTGGCAAGGTGACATAGTGTGGAGGTGGCAGCAGCATGTGGAGGCCACAGGGTAGTACAATGACAGAGTGTGGAGGTGGCAGCTGCAGCAGCAACATAAGGATGCCACAGAGTGGCACAATGACAGAGTGTGGAGGTGGCAGCAGCGTAAGGAGACCACAGAGTGGCAAGGACACATAGTGTGGAGGTGGCAGCAGCATGATGAGGCCACAGGGTGGTATAATGACAGAGTGTGGAGGTGGCAGCAGCATGAGGAGACCATAGAGTGACAAGGTGACATAGTGTGGAGGTGGTAGCAGCATGAGGAGGCCACAGACTGGCAAGGTGACACAGTGTGGAGGTTACAGTAGCAGCAGCATGAGGAGGCCACAGACTTGCAAGGTGACATAGTGTGGAGGTGGCATCAGCATGAGTACTGTTATTGCCACCCACCTCCCCACTCACCTCCCCACCCCACCAGGTCTCCTGATGCTGCTGCCAACTCACTACTCAGGTCTCCTCATGCTGCTGTTGCCACCTCCACACTATTTGATTGTGCCACTCTGTGGTCTCCTCATGCTGCTGCCAACTAACAAATCTGTCTCTGGGCCACCCTGTGGTCTCGTCATGCTGCTGCTGCCACCTCCACACTCTGTCATTGTGCTACTCTGTGGCCTCCTCATGCTGCTGCTGCTACTACCTCCACACTCTGTTATTGTGCCACTCTGTGGCCTCCATGCTGCTGCCACCTGCACACTATGTCACTTTGCCACTCTGTGGTCTCCTCATGCTGCTGCCAACTCACAACTCTGTCTCTGGGCCACTGTGTGGTCTCCTCATGCTGCTGCTGCCACTCCACACTCTCATTGTGTTTGGACGATCTAATCTGATGCATCAGGCATTGGTGGGTGGAAAGCTGATACACACCTGATTCATCTTGACAAAGGTCAGTCTCTCCACATTTTAGGTGGGCAGGCGATTTTTTCTTGGGGTAACTATGGCCCCTTCCACACTAAACACCCGCTCTAATGCCACATTACTGGCCGGACAGCTTTTCCAGGGCAATCTCGGCCAGTTGAGGCCACAAATCCAGTTTGGCTGCCCAGTAGTCCAGTGGAACTTCAATGTGGGGTGACAGGGTGCTGTCCAAGTATGCCACCACCTGCTGGTTCAGGTTCTGCTCCAGGTCTACCTGCTGCTGCTGGTAAGTAGTTTCTTTACAAGGCGTGTTAAGAAAGCTGCTAATCATCAACTCTAGACTCAAGCTGCTGCTGAAAGAGCTGGTACTGCTCCTACCCCGCCACAGCAGCCATGGCAGTGGAATGAGAGCTCAGAGGGCCCCCCTGGTTAGACCTGTGGGAGGATGGACGATGGCAAAAATAGGCAATGGCCAACTGACTACATAGGATGTCTGTATAGTAGTTCAGTTTGTGCTCCCATTTTGGACCAGTAGCAAGGATCCATCCCTCTGCCTCAAAAAACGCTGTACAACATATAACTGCACAGCTGAACAGCAAATAAGCCCTTATTTTTTTCCACTAATACACGCCAAAAAAGGCTTTAGAACATATAACTGCACCATTAAACGGCAAATAATACTTTTTGTTTTCCACTAATACACACCAAAAAAGGCTGTCATTTTCTTACTTCACCACATAACGGCTAGAAAAGCTCTTTTTTCCCACTAATACACCCAAAAAAAGGCTTTGGAACATATAACTGCACTGCTGAATGGCAAAAAATACAGTTTTTCCCCTCTAATATACCCCCAAAAAGGCTGTAGTTTTTTCTCACTTCACCACACAGCGGCTAATAAGCCATTTTTTTCACTAATACACCCCAAAAAAGGCTTTAGAAAATATAACTGCACCGCTGAGCGACAAATAATACTTTTTTTTTTTCACTAATACAGCCCAAAAATGGCTTTAGAACATATAACTGCACTGCTGAACGAAAATAATACTTTTTGTTTTTCACTAATACACCACAAAAAAGACTGTAACTTTCTCACTTCACTACACAACGGCTAATAAGCCCTTTTTTTCACTAATACACTCCAAAAAAGGCTTTAGAACATGTAACTGCACCGCTGAACAGCTAATAAGCCCTTTTTTCCACTAATACACCCCAAAAAAGGCTTCAGAACATATAACTGCACCGCTAAACGGCAAATAATCCCTTATTTTTTTGCCAGTAATGCACCCCAAAAAAGCCTTTAGGACATTTACCTGCAACGCTGAACGACAAATAATACTTTATTTTTCCACTAATACACCTAAAAAATGGCTGTAATTTTCTCACTTCACCACACAACGACTAATAAGCCCATTTTTTCCACTAACACACCCCAAAAATGCTTTAGAACATATAACTGCACCGCTGAATTTCAAAAAATACTTTTTTTTTCCACTAATACACCCTAAATAAGGCTTTAGAACATATAACTGCACCGATGATGAACGGCAAATAAGCCCTTATTTTTTCCACTAATAAACCCAAAAAATGCTTTAGAAAAATAACTGCAAAGCTGAACACAAATAATACTTTTTTTTTCCACTAATACACCTCAAAATAGTCTGTAATTTTCTCACTTCACCACACAATGGCTAATAAGCCCTTTTTATGCACAAATACACCCCAAAAAAGGCTTTAGAACATATAACTGCACCGCTGAACTTCAAATAAGCCCTTATTTTTTTCCACTTATGCACGCCAAAAAAGGCTTTAGTACTAGGGTCGAGCGAACACCTGAAAGTTCAGGTTCACCGGGTTCGGCCGAACTTCGCCACAAAGTTCGGGTTCGGGACCCGAACTTGACCCCAAACCCGAACCCCATTGAAGTCAATCGGGACCTGAAATTTGGGGCACTAAAATGGGTCTAAAAAATCACAAAAAAGGGCTAGAGGGCTGCAAAATGAAGCTAAATAGGGGTATAGGCAGGACAAGTGCTACAAACAAATGTAGATAGGGAAATGAATAAAAATAACAGAATAAAAAAAAAATGGAAAAAATAATGATCTTGAACTAGGAGGGAGAGGTCAAAGTGGAGTAGGAGGTTGAGGAGGTGGTAGACGTGGCGGTGTAAGTGAAAGCGGTGGTGGAGGAGGAGGATGTAGCCAACACAATTTTTGTAGTTTTTATAAATTTGGGAAGACCCCAAAACATTGGGAAATATAAAAAAGAAAACAAAGAGAAAGTGCGCTGGAGTATAACAATGACTGGGTGCGGCCGGTATACTTGTCTATTCTGCACAAGGTATGGACAATTCCTGTGGGATCCATGCCTGGTTCATTTCAATGAATGTGAGCTTGTCCACATTTGCTGTGGACAGGCGGCTGCGCCTGTCTGTGATCACCCCTCCTGTCGTGCTGAAACACGTTCGGACAATACACTGGCTGCAGGGCAGCACCTCCAAGGCATAAAGGGCAAGCTGAGGCCATGTGCCCAATTTGGAGACCCAGAAGTTAAATTGGGCAGACCCATCAGTCAGTATGTGTAGGCGTGTGCACACATACTGTTCCACCATGTTGCTGAAATGCTGCCTCCTGCTAAGACGTTCTGTATCAACTGGTGGTGCTGGTTATTGTGGCGTACTGACAAAGCTTTTCCATATTTCGGCCATGCTAACCCTCTCTTCTGAGGTGCTGGTGGTGCACCAGCTGCGTTGGTGACTTCTTCCTCGTTCTCTGCCTTCGCCTTGTGCTTCCACTGAGCCCCCAGTTTCAGGTGGGAATGCCATCAGCAGCGCGTCTACCAGCGTGCGCTTGTACTCGCGCATATTCAAATCACACTCCAGTGATGGATTTAAGGACGGCACGTTGTCCTTGTAGAGGGGATCCAGCAGGGTGGCCACCCAGTAATCAGCACTGGTTAGAATGTGGGCAACTCGGCGGTCATTGCGCAGGTACTGCAGCATATAGTCACTCATGTGTGCCAGGCTGCCCAGAGGCAACGACAAGCTGTCCTCTGTGGGAGGTGTATCCTCCCAGCCACACTCCAGTGATGCTGATGAGCTGCTTTGGGTGCCACCTTGCTGTGAACACGGTTCCTCCTCATCAACATCCTCCTTCTTTTCCAGAACTGTGCCGTGGCTGGACAATTGTGTACCTGGCCTCTGTTGGTGCAGGGACCCACCCTTTGAGCCACTTGCGAATGACTGGCCTGATAACTAATGAAATATTCCCACTTCCTCCTCCTCTTCCTCCTGTGCCACATCCTCTTCCATCATCGCCCGAAGCTATTTTTTAAAGGAGACATAGAAGCGGAATAGTAACGCTGTGGACTGCGTCATCGGCACTGGCCATGTTGGTGGAGTGCTCGAAACAGCGCAACATGGCACATACGTCCCGCATGGAGGCCCACTCATTGGTGGTGAAGTGGTGCTGTTCCGCAGAGTCACTCATCCGTGCATGCTGCAGCTGAAACTCCACTATCGCCTGCTGCTGCTCGCACAGTCTCTCCAGCATGTGCAAGGAGGAGTTCCACCTTGTGGGCACGTCGCATATGAGGCGCTGAGCGGGAAGGCCGAAGTTACGCTGCAGCGCAGACAGGCGAAAAGCAGCAGGGTGAGAACGCCAAAAGCGTGCACAGACGGACTGCACTTTCTGCAGCAGCTCTGACATATCGGGATAATTTTTCAGGAACCACCAAATTCAGCCAGGCAAGGGATGTGTGTCAAACTGGCCAGCCCCAGAGCTGCTATGATATTTCACCCATTAGCGCACACCACCAGGCCGGGCTTGAGGCTCAGTGGCACCAACCACTGATCAGTCTGTTTTTCTATGCCCGTCCACAGCTCCTGCGCGGTGTGGGTTTTTTCCCCCAAACAGATGAGTTTCAAAACAGCCTGCAGGTGTTACGCTGACCAGATGAGGAGGTGGTATAGGATGAGGAAGCGGAGTAGGAGGCAACAGGAGGCTAAGAGAAACGTCCTGCAATCCTTGGTGGCGGAAGGACATGCGCCAAACTGCTATCCGCCTCAGGCTCAGTCGCCACTGCATTTTCCAAATGTGCAGTTTTTGAGATAAAACGTCCCTGCCCGTGCTTACTGGTCCACGTATAGGTGGTTATGTGGAGCCTTGCGACAGAAGGCGTTGCACAGTGCACACCTAATTTTGTCCGCCACTTGGTTGTGCAGGGCAGGGATGGCTCACCTGGAAAAGTAGTGGCGGCTGGGAACCACGTACTGTGGGACAGCCACCGCCATAAGTTTTTTAAAAGTCTTCGTCTCCACGAGATGAAATGACAGCATTTCAAAGGCCAGGAATTTTGAAATGCTGGCATTCAGGGGCAGGGATCGCGAGTGGGTAGGGGGGTACTTCCTCTTTCTCTCCAGTGTTTGGGAGATGGACAGCTGAATGCTTCCATGGACATTGTGGAGATGCTTGGTGATGGTGACGGACTTGGTGGCGTTGCTGCCACATCCTCTGTTTGCGGGGTGGCAGGTACCACTGTCACTCCAGAGGGGAAGGAAGAGGCCGAGACTGCAGCAGAAGAGCGACCAGGAGGAGCCTGAGATCTTTTGTGGTTTTTGAGGTGTTTACTCCACAGCAGCTCGTGCTTTGCATATAGATGCCTGGTCATGCAGGTGGTGCTCAGGTTTAGAACATTTATGCCTTCGCTTCAGGCTCTAGTTGCACAGCGTGCAAACCATGCACATTGTCTGAAGAACTGCCACGCCAGGAAACTCCTTGGAGCTGGCTTTGGTGTGCTCAGTCCCTGGGTGCGGTGGACAGTAGCAGGGGTACTGGCTAGGGGACGGCCACTCTGCTTTTGGTCACTACCACCACCTCTTCCTCCGAACTGCACATGTCACTCACATGACCTTGATTCCATGTGGGGTCTAGGACCTCATCATCCTCCACATCATCTCCCACCCACTGTTCACCCCTGCCCTCCTTGCCGGTCTGCACACTGCAGAAAGCCGCAGCTGTTGACACCTGTGTTTTATCATCATCAGAGATGTGCTGTGGTGGTCCTCCCATGTCCACATCCTGAAACATAAATGATTGGGCATCAGTGCACTCAATCTCTCCCACTTCTGGAGCAGGGCTATGTGGATGGCCCTCGGAAACCCTGCCAGCAGAGTCATCAAAAAGCATATGAGACTGCTGCATGACTTGGGGCTCAGACTGATAAGCTGATTTGACAAGGGAGTGAGGTTAAAGACTGATGCCCATGGGCTGCAGGTGCCAATTCTGCGCTTTCAGCAGGGGACCGCAAGGGAGACAATGTGAAGGAACTGGAGGCACTGTCAGCCACCCAATATACTACCGTCTCTTCTTTTTCTGGCCTCACCATTCGTACACCGGTATTCGGGGGTGCAAAATAATGCTGAACGTTTTGTCGCCTACGTGCACCTGAGGAAGGTGTTTCATTTGGGCGTGTAGCTAGCACAGATCGACCACGTCCTCTCCCTGCAACAGGAGCTCCACCAATCTTAGCAGCACTATGACCAGGTCCAGGTCCCTTATTTGATGCTCTCCTGATTATTTGAGGTCACCCACTGAACTAACAGACAGATTAACTATATTATTTTCCCTGTCACATATGCAGTGCAGGTGTACTTCACGCAATAAATGGGTATATGACGTGCACCTAACTAACAGACGGATTAACTATATAAATTTCCCTGTCACTTATGCAGTGCAGGTGTACTTCACGTAATAAATGGGTATATGATGTGCAGCTAACTAACAGACGGATTAACTATATCAATTTCCCTGTCATGTATGCAGTGCAGGTGTACTTCATGCAATAAATGGGTATATGACGTGCACCTAACTAACAGACGGATTAATTATTATATTTGTGTGTCAGGGGTACAAAGTACAATGTTGCATTGCACCCACAAAATAAATTTCTGTAGGTCACCCACAGAATTAACAGCCAGATTTATGATTAGCTTTCTGTGTCAGGGTGTCACGGATGGTGTACAGGAAACAAGACAATACCATATAAACAATGTCTCTCTGGATCCACAACTAAGGAACAAAGGGAGACCCCTGCAATAGAGCTGCCGCTCTCCCTCACTGCTCAGCCTATGCGAACACCCCAAAGGTGGATGGCCGCATATCCACGTTCCTCGGCTATCTATTACCTGAAGACCCTACAATAGTGAAGGGACACGACCACCGGCTCCCTACACTGACACGGAGGGAGTCAGGGTCACCTGGATCCAGAAAAGACAAAAACATAAATACATAAACAGCACTTATCTGCAGACGACTGACGACTGACGACTGAGGACTGGGAACTGGGAACTGGGAACTGGGAACAGCATGCACACACACTCCAGGAAGTTGTATCAGCCGCACACTACTGCATTATGGGGAGGAACTTAAAGGGTAGCGATCAGTCTGACTGCATGACAGCTGAGATAGACTAACAAGATGAGAAACTAAACCAAAACAAAGAAATTCAAGGAGGAGGATCTGAGAAGCTCCTGTGAGCGCTTCTCAGGTGTCTGGCTGTGACAGTACCCCTCCCTCTAGGAGTGGACTCCGGACACTCAGGGCCCACCTTCTCAGGATGGGACCTATGGAAAGCCCTGATGAGACGAGAGGCCTTAATGTCCGTCACTGGGACCCACATCCTCTCCTCAGGACCATAACCCTCCCAATGAACGAGGTACTGGAGGGAACCGCGGACAAGACGAGAATCCACAATCCTAGAGACCTGAAATTCAAGATTTCCATCAACCATAATCGGAGGAGGAGGCAAAGGCGAGGGTACAATAGGTTGAACATAAGGTTTCAAAAAGGACTTATGAAAAACATTATGGATCTTCCAAGTCTGAGGAAGATCAAGACGGTAGGCAACAGGATTGATGACAGACAGGATCTTGTAAGGCCCAATAAACCTAGGACCCAACTTCCAGGAGGGAACCTTCAATTTGATATTCTTGGTAGACAACCACACCAGATCACCAACATTCAGGTCCGGACCAGGCACACGTCTCTTATCCGCCACACGCTTATATCTCTCACTCATGCTCTTTAGATTATCCTGAATCTTTTGCCAAATAGATGACAAAGACGAGGAGAATCTGTCCTCATCAGGCAAACCAGAAGAGCCCTCTCCCGAGAAAGTCCCAAACTGCGGATGGAACCCATATGCACCAAAAAATGGTGATTTATCAGAGGACTCCTGACGACGGTTATTTAAAGCAAACTCAGCAAGGGACAAAAAAGAACACCAATCCTCCTGATTCTCCGCCACAAAACAGCGCAGATATGTCTCCAGATTCTGATTGACGCGCTCTGTCTGGCCATTCGACTGCGGATGGAAAGCAGAAGAGAATGACAACCGAACCCCCAAGCGAGAACAGAAAGCCTTCCAGAATCTGGAAACAAACTGCGTGCCCCTATCAGAGACTATGTCTGAAGGAATCCCATGCAATTTGACAATGTGGTCAATAAATGCCTGCGCCAGCGTCTTAGCATTGGGCAAACCAGGGAAAGGGATAAAATGCACCATTTTGCTAAAACGGTCCACCACCACCAGAATCACAGACTTCCCCGAGGAACGAGGCAAGTCCGTTATGAAGTCCATGGACAGATGTGTCCAAGGACGGGAAGGAATGGGCAAAGAAAGGAGAGGACCTGATGGCCGTGAATGAGGGACCTTGGCACGAGCGCAAGTCTCGCAAGCTGCCACAAAACCCTCAACCGACTTACGAAGCGCAGGCCACCAGAATCTCCGAGCGATGAGATCCAGTGTGGCTCTTGCCCCCGGGTGCCCAGCAAGGACCGTGTCGTGGTGTTCTTTAAAAATCTTGTGTCTCAAAGCGAGAGGCACAAACAACCTCCCAGGAGGACAAAGATCAGGAGCTTCTGACTGGGCTGCCTGCACTTCTGCCTCCAATTCAGGAAAAAGAGCAGAGACCACCACACCTTCAGCCAAAATGGGACCCGGGTCTTCAAAATTCCCACCTCCTGGAAAACAACGTGACAGGGCATCTGCCTTCACATTCTTAACCCCAGGGCGGAACGTAACAACAAAATTAAACCTTGAAAAGAACAAAGACCATCTGGCCTGTCTCGGGTTCAGACGCTTGGCTGACTCCAAATAGGCCAGATTTTTATGGTCAGTAAACACGGTAATAGGGTGTCTGGCTCCCTCTAGCCAATGGCGCCATTCCTCAAAAGCCAACTTGATGGCCAACAATTCCCTATCTCCCACATCATAATTTCTCTCTGCGGAGGAGAGTTTCTTTGAGAAAAAGGCACACGGTTGCCATTTGGCAGGAGAGGAACCCTGAGACAAGACCGCACACACCCCTACCTCAGAAGCATCAACCTCAACTATGAAGGGTAACGAAATATCAGGTTGTACTAGGATGGGAGCGGAAGCAAAACTCTCCTTGATATTAGAAAAGGCCTTACGCGCCTCTACCGACCAGGAAGAAAAATCTACCCCCTTTCTGGTCATATCAGTGAGTGGTTTAACAACAGAGGAATAATTCAAAATAAATTTCCTGTAATAATTGGCAAAGCCCAAAAAACGCATCAGCGCCTTCTGGTTCTCAGGAAGCTCCCACTCAAGCACAGCGCGGACCTTCTCGGGGTCCATGCGAAAACCAGAAGCGGAGACAAGAAACCCCAGAAATTGGATTTCTGGAACCGCAAACACACATTTTTCCAGTTTCGCATATAATTTATTCTCCCGCAGAATGAGCAAGACCTGACGTAAGTGTTCCTTATGAGTCTTGAAATCAGGAGAAAAAATCAAAATGTCATCCAAATACACTAATACAAATTTTCCCATTAAATGATAAAAAATGCTGTTGACGAAATGCTGAAAAACGGCTGGGGCATTCATCAAACCAAAAGGCATAACCAAATTCTCAAAATGGCCCTCAGGGGTATTGAAAGCCGTCTTCCATTCGTCTCCTTCTCTGACCCTAACCAGGTTGTATGCCCCTCTTAGGTCTAATTTGGAAAAGACTTTAGCCCCAACAACCTGGTTAAACAGGTCCGGGATCAGAGGAAGCGGATAAGGATCACGAATAGTGATACTGTTCAGCTCCCTGAAATCCAGACAAGGTCTTAAAGAACCATCTTTTTTCTTAACAAAGAAAAAACCAGCGGCAACAGGTGACTTCGAGGGTCGTATGTGTCCTTTTCTCAAACTCTCAGAGATATAAACCCGCATAGCGACCCTCTCAGGTTGGGAGAGATTGTATAAACGAGATTTAGGCAGCTTGGCGCCTGGGATGAGATTAATAGGGCAATCATACTCCCTGTGCGGAGGCAAACCCTGAACTCCACTCTCAGAGAAGACATCCAAAAATTCAGAGAGGAAAGGTGGTACAGTCTTAGTAGAAACCTCAGAAACAGATGTTATGAGGCAATTCTCTCTGCAAAAGTTACTCCAACCATTTATTTGCCTCGCTTGCCAATCAATGGTGGGGTTATGTTTAGTGAGCCAGGGTAGCCCCAACACTAGAGGAGTAGGCAAACCGCTAAGGACGAAACATGACACATCCTCAACATGAGCATCACTCACAATTAAACGGATATTGTGAACTATGCCCTTTAATGATTTCTGAGAAAGTGGAGCTGAATCAATAGCAAAAACAGGAATATCCCTTCCCAGAGTGCATACCTGGAAACCATGAGTTATTGCAAATTGATTATCAATGAGGTTGACAGCTGCTCCACTATCCACAAAAATCTCACAAAAAATGCTCTTGCTCTCTAGCGCCACCCTAGCAGGCAGGACAAAACGGGAACTACAAGCAAACGGAAAACCTTCAATTTCCGCCTCAACCCTGCCAAACGGAACATTTTTAAAAGATTTTTTCCTTTTTGTCTCTTTATTACTCCCAGAAAACTGCCTGAATCTCCTTGAGGGACAAACATTTTCCAAATGATTTATACCTCCACAACAAAAACAAACCCTCCCATGCGGGCTGAATCTTCTATTGTCAGAGGCAATCAACCCCAGCTGCATGGGCTCCTGCTCAGAAGGGGCTGACAGCGACTGAGACTCCTGCGCACAGAATGAGACCGCTGCACTGTTCCGAGACTGAGTAGGACAGGAAGGAGTGATCTCTCGTCTCTCTCTAAGACGCCTGTCAATACGAACGGCCTGAGACATAGCAGAGTCCAAGGAGATAGGCCTCTCATGAAAGGAAAATGCATCTTTCAATCCCTCTGAAAGACCATGGCAAAATTGACTTCGGAGTGCAGCATCATTCCAACCAGTATCAGCTGCCCATCTCCGAAATTCGGAACAGTATATCTCTGCGGATTGTTTACCCTGGCATAACAGACGTAGTCTAGACTCAGCCAGAGCAATATGATCCGGATCATCATATATCTGACCCAGGGCTAAAAAGAATTCATCCACTGAGCGGAGAGGCCGTGCCCCCTCCGGTAGCGAAAAGGCCCAAGACTGAGCGTTACCCCTGAGCAGCGATACAATGATCCCCACCCTCCGTTCTTCATCACCAGAAAAATGGGGAAGAAGGCGAAAATAGAGTTTGCAAGCCTCTTTAAAACGCACAAAATTCTCACTACCCCCAGAGAACGTATCCGGGAGCGAGATCTTGGGCTCAGCACAAACTCCATGAACGCAAGCTGAACCGGTCACTTGAAACTGAGAAAAAATCCTACGGAGATCAGCTACCTCCAATGAAAGACCCTGGAGGCGTTCAGCCAAAAGTGAAACCGGATCCATGCTTGAGACGGTTTTGGGCGGCTGATAATGTCACGGATGGTGTACAGGAAACAAGACAATACCATATAAACAATGTCTCTCTGGATCCACAACTAAGGAACAAAGGGAGACCCCTGCAATAGAGCTGCCGCTCTCCCTCACTGCTCAGCCTATGCGAACACCCCAAAGGTGGATGGCCGCATATCCACGTTCCTCGGCTATCTATTACCTGAAGACCCTACAATAGTGAAGGGACACGACCACCGGCTCCCTACACTGACACGGAGGGAGTCAGGGTCACCTGGATCCAGAAAAGACAAAAACATAAATACATAAACAGCACTTATCTGCAGACGACTGACGACTGACGACTGAGGACTGGGAACTGGGAACTGGGAACTGGGAACAGCATGCACACACACTCCAGGAAGTTGTATCAGCCGCACACTACTGCATTATGGGGAGGAACTTAAAGGGTAGCGATCAGTCTGACTGCATGACAGCTGAGATAGACTAACGAGATGAGAAACTAAACCAAAACAAAGAAATTCAAGGAGGAGGATCTGAGAAGCTCCTGTGAGCGCTTCTCAGCTGTCTGGCTGTGACACAGGGATGCAAAGATGGTGTATTGTACCCACAAAAAATCGCACTAACACTGTCCCTCACTTCAGCTGCCTGCTTTCTGTCCCTTTACTACTGAGAACTGATGGGCGGTGCTACACGTGATCCAGCTTATATAGAGTCTGGGTCACATGATGCACTGGCCAATCAAAGCAATGCCATTAGTAGGCATGGCTGTGATGGCTTCTAAGGGCACACAGCTTAAAAGCTTGTTGATTGGCTGCCCTGCAGCCTTTCAACAAGCTTTATTAAATGCCCGAATACCGAACTCGACCCAAACTTTTCCGGCAAAGTTTGGTACGGACCCGAACTTTACAGGTCGGGTTTGCTCAACACTAAATAATAATTTTTGTTTTCCATTAATACACCCAAAAAAGACTTTAGAACATATAACTGCACCGCTTAACGGCAAATAATACATTTTTTTTCTACTAATACACCCCAAAAAAGGCTGTCATTTTCTCACTTCACCACACAACGGCTAATAAGCCCTTTTTTTGCGCTAATAAACCCCCAAAAAAGCTTTAGAACATAAAGCTGCACTGCTGAATGGCAAATAAGCCCTCTTTTTTTTCCACTTACACACGCCAAAAAAGGCTTTAGAACATATAACTTCACAGCTGAATGGCAAATAAGCCCTTTTTTTTTCTACAAATACACGCCAAAAAAGGTTTTATAACATATAAATGCACCACTGAACGGCAAATAAGCCCTGATTTTTTTCCTCTTATACACGCTGTGGGGACTCACTCTGGTAGACAGGATTAGCGGACGCAGTATAGAGGCAACAACAAGTTCTTTGGATCAAACAGTTCAGTGTTTTATTCACACTTTAGGCAAGTGACAAAATAAGCAGTCATATTCAAACAAAAAGTCACGTTGTGGTGTTGGTGGTAATTCACACCATGCGGCAATTCTTCCTCAAAGAGTCCTTGCTGCTAGCAGCACCAACCTGCCAAACAGCACCAACCTGCCAAACAGGTAGCAAGCCTTCATCCAGACACAAGGCTCCCAGATCCCAACACAGATACATGGCTTCTGACCCCAGCTGCCTATTTAAGGACAGCTAGGTGCTGCCAAAAGCCCGGACCGGCATTTAAAATCCGGTCCGGTATTTCACCTCACCTGGCTGTAAATCAGCCCAGCAGCACATGCTGGGAGGAAAATACCTGTTTTCCCAGACGAAACCTCCCACTGTGTCACAACGCCAAAAAGGGCTTTAGAAAATATAACTGCACCGCACATGGACTAATAAGATGTATAAGAAATATTTCCTAGTAATGCATCCTGTTAATGGCTGTATCATACAGCACTTGCACCCCAATAACAAGAAAGGTTTGCTGGAATTACAGAGGTATCATCTATTGCAAACCTGAGAGCAGCAGCATGATGGCAGTTTGGATCCCCAGTCAGTGCAGCAAGGTGTAATAGGATTGTTCCTATTACCCAGGCTGTACAGTCCCCTATTGGAACCTGTTGTGCTTTAATACTGTGGAATAATTCCTCCCTATTAGAGTTGAGCGAACCCGAACTTCAAAGTTTGGGTTCGTACCGAACTTTGCAAGTTCGGGTACCCGGACCTGAACCCAGACTTTTTCACTGAAGTTCGGGTTCGGTGTTCGAGTGATTTTAATATTTTCTGTTATATAACATGGTTATAACAGAAAATAATAGAATTCTTAAAACAGAAAGCTAAATAAAATGTCTATTGAGGGGTTAAAAAAAAAAACTCACCTCATCCACTTGATCGCGCAGTTGGTATCTTTTTTCTTCAGGACCTGCAAAAGGACCTGCGATGACGTCACCGCAGGTCCTTTTGCAGGTCCTGAAGAAAAGAAGATACCGGCTGCACGATCAAGTGGTTGAGGTGAGTTTCTTTTTTATTTTTACCCCTCAGTAGACATTTTATTTAGCATTTTATTTTAAGAATGCTATTATAACCATTATCATTATAACCATGTTATAACTGAAAATAATAAAGTGAAGTTCAGGTCCCCATTGACTTAAACCCAAACTTTGACCTACCTTTCCCTACACTTCTAATGATCTTTCACTGAACTTCTATTCAGCAAAATAAAAGTTTTCAAGTCTTTCCTAGCACTTTTTCCAATGCCTGCTAACGTCTCTCTTTGCACTAAGTACACTGGAAAATGGCTGAATCTAAAATGGCTGAGGCTATTTTTAGGGCTGTGACATCAAAGGGCTGGCTGCTAATTGGCTGCGTGCATCGCATTGGGGGTGATCCCTAGTTCCCAGAGTTTTTTGCTCCATGTCCTAACATGTGCAGCAGCCATTTCAGGAAAAAATGTGATTCGTTACCATGAAGCGTCAGGATATTCGGATTCGCTAATCTCTAGTCATGACTCTAGTCATGACGTAGTGGGGAGGGTGTCAGCAGTTTGTTTGTGTTGGCGTCCATGTTTATTTTTCCCTTCTTCTGATCAAGCCCCCAAAAAAACGGATCCTGTCTTTTGAGTATCCGCCTTCAGGCAGTCAATATTTGGTCAGTAATTGATCAGTATTGGTAAGGCAAAAACAGGAGTGGGTCCAAAACAGAGATGACACGTAAAGGAAATATTTGCGTGTTTTCTGTGTTTTGGACCCACTCCTGCTTTTGGCTTCCAAATCACAATCACATCCTGATGTAAAATACTGACCATGTGATAGAGGCCTGATAGATGCTCCGACTACAGGATCCGTTGTGTTTTTAATTTTTTATTTCTCCTGACGGATCGGGAGAATGGTAAAATAAGCTATGATGTCAACAAGGCCCAACAGGGAAACTAGTGTCCCGAGAACTGGTGAGGGTGGCAACAGCATGAGGAGTCAACACAGTTCCCTAATCACATAATGGGGAGGGTGGCGACAGCATGAGGAGTCAACATAGTGGCACAGTCACAGAGTGGGGAGGTGGGGGGCAACAGCAGTGGCAGTAACAGTACATGATGGTGGTAGTAGGAGAAGATGGCAGCAAAGTAGCATGTTTTTACCATCAGGCGAGTAGCAGCATCAGAACAGTGGCTGAAGCACGTGGCCAGAAGTAACAGGTCATTTTTCACAATGTTCTGGTAAATCTCCCCATCCAAGATTCTACAAATCAAGCTTTGCTAAGCACTGTTGCTAGCACAAGTCACGTCTCTCCCTATGCTCATTTTACTGTAACCGGGTGGGATAAGGATTTTTATAGGGCTGTGACATCACAGCGACTGGCTATCGTACTGCATTCTGGGTGATCTCTTGCTCCCGGGCTTCTTATTTTCACTTTGCAACACATGTCACCGCCATTTTCGGCAAAAATTAATTAGTTACCACGAACCGCTAGGAAATTCGGATTGGTTGCAAATCAAATTTTTCCTAAACTTCAGATCGAATTCCAATTCTGATTCTTCAATTTTCTTAACACTAACACTGACAAATCTATGGTTATGCATATGGGGAGCAAATATACATGTCCCCAGTACATACAAAATGGTAAAACACTGGGTGACACTGACATGGAAAAGAACATAGGAATTTTAGTGGACAGCTAACCTAATTGCAGAAGCCAGTGTCAGTCTGCTGCTGCCAAGGCCAATAAGATTATAGGGTCCATCCAAAGAGGCATAGATAAAAGTGATGAGAACAGTCCTGCATTTTTAGAAATCACTAGTCAGACCACACATGGAGTATTGTGTACAGTTCTGGCTCCTGTGAACAAAAAACAAGACAGCTATAGCAGAGCTGGATAGGGTTCAGAGGAAGGCAGCTGAAGTAATAACTGGAATGGTTGGACTACAGTACAGAGAAAGAATGTCAAAATTAGAGTTGTTCAGTTTAGAACAAAGATGACTGAGATGATATCTAATAGCTATGTATAAATATATCAGTTACAGAGATCTTTTCCATCATCTATTTTATCCCCAGCACTGTGACTGTGACGAGAGGACATCCTCTACATCTAGAGGAAAGAAGGTTTGTACACAAACATAGAAGATGATTCTTTATGGTAAGAGCAGTGAGACTATGGAACTCTCTGCCTGAAGAGGTGGTGATGGTGAGTACAATAAAGGAATTCAAGAGGGGCCTGGACGTATTTCTGGAGTGTAATAATATTACAGGTTATGGTTACTAGATTTCTGGAGAGGTTGTTGATCCAGGGAATTATTATGACTGCCTGATTGAAGTGGAATTTTTTTCCCCTAAAATGATGAAAATTGGCTTATACCTCACAGGGTTTTTTTTTCTTATTTTTTATTTTTTTTTGCCTTCCTCTGGATAAACTTGCAGGATAACAGACTGAACTGGATGGACAAATGTCTTTTTTCAGCCTACAAACTATGGGGGTCATTTATTATTCTTTTTTGGGTCTATTTTTGGTCTATTTCTGTCGCTATTTTGATACATCTTTTATTTGCGGTTTCTTTTGCAACATTATCAACACACCTCAGCTTTTGTACTGAGTTCAAGAACTCTACATTTGCAATTGCAATCCTGGATTAGATCTGGGTTAGGTCTGAGTTAAGAACTGAGACTGTAAAATAATGGCACAATGTTGGCTCATGTCACACCAGCTGGCTGCCTGTCATAAAATAGACCTATAGGTCTAAGAGATGCAGCGGCCCCACTAATAGCAATCCATAACATACAAGTGTTATGGACTAAAGATCCGAGCCTGTACTGCCCCTTGTAGCCTGGTGCCCCATATGCCCTGTTCCCCTAATGCTGCTGTACCCCCTGTGCCTCATTCCTCAGATGCTGCCATGCCCCCTGTGTTCCATTCCCCCATGTTGCCGTGCCCCCTGTGCCCTGTTCCCCCATGCTGCCAGGCCTCCTGTGTCCCATTCCTCCAATGCTGCCATGCCCCCTGTGCCCCATTTCCCTGATGCTGCCATGCCCCCTGTGCCCTGTTCCCCTGATGCTGCCATGACCCCTGTGCCCCATTCCCCCGATGCTGCTGTGCACCGTTCCCCCAATGGTGCAATGCCCCCTGTGCTCAATTCCCCCGATGCTGCCTGTGCCCCCTGTCCAGTTCTCCCATGCTGCCGTGCCCCATCCCCCCAATTCTGCCATGCCCTTTTCACCCCGTTCCCCTGATGTTGCCTGAGCCCCATGCCCCATTCCTCCAATGCAGCCATGCCCTCTGACGCCCCCCCCCCCTGTGCAACTCCCCTGTACCTAATGAGGCAGCTCCATTCCTGAGGCACTGCCATCAGAAGTGAATGTCAGCTGTAACAACAGCTGACACTCTGCTGCAGCAGACAAGATCGCTGCTGGAAGCTACAGTATCTTACCCATTTAACCCCTTAAATGCCGTGGTAAGGAGCCATCCGCAGCATCCATTGTGTTAGTAGAGGGAGGGGGTTCCTTCTCTTCCCCATCTGGCCGTTGCACTGCGATGGCAGTGGCCTGATGATTACAATGGTGTCCGGACGCATTATAAGAGATTTAAAAATTAAAAAAATTAAAACATAATGACCTGATCTATAAAATTATCATGATACTAATCCCAAGTGGTAAATGCTGGTAAAAAAAAATTAAATGAAAAATAATGGCAGAAGATTTTTACTAAAAAGTTATTTTATTATATAAAAGTAATAAAACATTTAAAAAAAAAACAATACAAATTTGGTCGTCCACATCCCAAAATGGCATCAATTAAAAATATAGATTGCCCTGCAAAAAAAGAGCCCTATATATAAAAAGTTATGGGGGCCTTATTTTATTTTTTTATAAAAAAAAAGAAAAAATAAACATATGTGGTATCACCGGATTCGTACTGACCTGGAAACTGAAGGTAAATGGTCAGTTTTATCGCATATCTCTTTGGGGTAACTATGCCACCAGTCACACTAAACACCGGCTATGATGCCACAGTGCTGGTGGGGCAGGAAAGCTTGTCAATTGCAAATCCGGCTACTTTTGTCTACAATTCAAGCTTGGCTACATAGTAATCCAGGGGATCTTGGATCTGGGGTGACAGGGTACAGTCCAAGTATGCCACGACCTGCAGGTTCAGGTTCTGCTCCATGTTCTGCTGCTGCTGGGTGGTTTCTTCATATAGGCGGCTGAGGAAAACTATTCATTAGCGATTCCAGACTTAAGTTGCTGCTGATGGAGCTGGTGCAGCTCCTGCACTCCCAACCCTCTCCAGCAGTCATTGCAGTGGAGCGTGAGCTCAGATGGCCCCCCCGGTTAGACCTTCGTTAGGATGGTAGTTGAATTTTGTCATTCCTCTCAGAAGGTGTAAAAATGGCCACCATTTTGGACCGGTAGCGAGGGTCTAACATTGTGTAGAGCCAGTAATCATCCCTCTGTCAAATGGTGATAATGTAGCTGTCAACTCAGCATGCATCTGACCATTTGCGCAAGAGACTTGGAGGAACTCCTGGCTTCCATCTCCACTGCTTACTGCCAAGGTCTGTCTGGGTGATCTGTGTTGTCTTCATCATCGCCCTCTAGCTCCTCCTGCTAAAGAATTCCTGTATAGAATACCGGGCGTTTATGTCCTGCTCCTCTTCCTCTTCTTCCTCCTGTGCTAGTTTAGCCTCTACAGGGCTCAGGTGGACGTGAAGTGTAGGCACCATGTCTTCTGTCCCCTCGCCAGTCAGATTAATCAGAAGCCCCTCCAGAATTTGAAAGAATGGAATGACATCATTCATCCCGTAGTCCCAGCAAATAAAGTCATCTCCTCAAAGGGCCTGAGCGAACGGCAAGTGTCACACATGTACTGCTACTGTCTAACATCAAGGTTACATAGGGGAGTCATCCTGTCTGTCTGCATCAAGAAATCAGTAACAGGTTTCCTCTGCTCATATAGTCAGTCCAACATGTGGAGCGTGGTGTTCCAATGTGTGGAAATGTTGCATATGACGCAATGTAGGGAAACACCTTTCTGCCTTTGTAGGTCAAGGAGGGCATGTTTAGCAAAGTAAGAGTGACTGAAGTGCATGCACAGTTTCCTTAATATTTTCAAGATATCTTGCAGTTGGGTGGAAGACCGAGTGACAATCAATTTGAAGACGTGCACCATGCATGGTGAATGGGTGAGCCCTCCCTGATGCAATGCCGACAGAATGTTCTTCCTGTTATCAGTGACCATGGTTCATGGTTCCTATCTCTAGGAGACAGACAGGATTCAATTTCTTGGTTAATGACGTGGAGCAGTTCCTCCCTGATGTGACTCCATTCGCCCAGGCTGACCAGGTGCAGAACTGCATGCTAACTCTGTGCTTTGCATAGGTGGTGCTGGAGGACCACTCTGAACTGTGCCTACAGTGGAGGCTTAGGATAAGGTGAAGATGGAGGGGGCAGAGGAGGAATTTTTGGCGTTGAAATCACACGATTACAATACGGATGTGGCATTGCCATCACCAGTTCCTAAACAACAACACATTTAATTTGAAATTCACTGTTAGTTTCAATTGTATATCCATTACATTTTTGGATCTAATGTTGATGGGTAATGTTACTGAATCTAATATAGTTACCCGCACTTACCGCAAAGAGACTGCAGGAAACAGCACTCTCTTTGCATCTTCATGTCACCCTGTTCATGTTGCCCGTAGTATTCCCAGAGGCGAATTCATACGCCTCAGACGGAATCGTTCTAGTGATACTAGCTTCCAAGAAGAGCTCGATCTAGCTGCTGAGCATCTTGTTTCCCGTGGATACAGCAATAGCAGTCTGGTTCAGGCCGGGGCACAAGTCAAACTCAAATCACAGGCAGATTTAGTTTTTCCAAAAAATAAGTCTAATAGTGGTTTCAATTCAAACCGTGAAGCCCCTGGTAACAGGGCCCCCGTTTTTTCCACTAACTACAGTGTTGAATACAGCAAGATTTGTCATATAATCAGAAAACATCTGTCCATTTTGCTCATGGATGGACAGTGGCCTGATGTTCTCAGTTCAAATGTTAAGTGCATCGCTCATCGAGCGCCCACTTTGGGCCAATGTATTAGTCCAAGTTTGTTTTTGCATGACCCCCAGACACAGCAGAGTTGGTTAAGTTTTAAAGGAAATTATAAATGCAGTCACCGTATTTGCACCTGTTGTAATCATTTATTAATTGGAAAACTGTTGTTTCTGTGTCCAACCCAAAAACTTTTACATTGAAGCAGTATATTAACTGCAACACTAGTTTCGTGGTGTATTGTATCACCTGCATGACATGCCGCTTACAGTACATAGGCTGTACTTCTAACAGCCTTAAAACCAGGATTCGCAGGCATATTTCTGATATCCCGCATGCACTGACCAGAAAAGTTTCTGCGGTCAGTTCACACTATGCGGCTTGTCATGCAGGTGATATCAGTGGCCTCGTTGTGCAGGGGGTGGAACGAGTCAAATTTCCTAAACGTGGAGGTGATCATAGGAGAGTTCTTTTAAATAGAGAATCTTATTGGATCTTCACCATGGGTACGTGTGTACCAATGGGTCTTAATCACAGACATGATCTCATACTGTATTATTGACCCCAATACATTTTTTTTGAAGTTTCTTTTTTTTTTAAATATATGTTTTTATGTCTCAGAGGTGGAGCTGTTATTGATTGCATCCACCTGATATGTTTGACCGGCCCGTTGTTTAAGGCCAGTGTCTCACACTATCTTGTTGTCATGAGTAAGGATCTGAATTTATTGATCTGAAATGCGTAGACCTGATGTACAAGTCTGGATTTTAGCACTTTTTCATTAAAGCATCTATATGTTGTCTGGAAGCTGGATTTCCTCCTTCATTTATATGTCTACCATCGCTTAGTTCCTGGCGATTATCAGTGCCTCCATTGCAACTTGCAACCAGGTGAGCCTCGACAACTGCTTTTCTTGGATCTTCCTTCTGCTTAGGTTGAGGAGCCCTGACTGCTGGAGATGCAGCATTTGCGGCCTCAGGCTGTACTACTACATTACCACTACACAGTTTTCCCCGAACCCTTTATGGTGATGCTCTATGTGTTGACGCAGGGCCGAGGTACAAATATTAGCACCCTAACCTTCACCTTCTTCCCACATATCCTGCATACTGTCTGATGTACAGTAAGTCTATGTATAACAGAACAGATTAAGTATTAATGGCACAGCTAGTGTACTAGATAAGCACAACTTTATATTATACCACCTGATGACAATAAGTCTGAAGCACAGTTAGTCTATGTATAACAGAACAAATTAAGTATTAACAGTGCAACAAGTGTAGTAGATAAACACACCTAGATATTAGATCGCCTCTTGAGACAAACTCTAATGCACAGTAAGTGTATGTATAACAAAGCAGATTAAGCATAAATGACGCAGCATGTGAACTAAATAAACGTGCTTATATATTAGACCACCTGTTGCACAGTAACGCTATGTATAACAGAAAAGATTAAAGTCTTAATGGCACAGCAGGGGAACTACATAAACTGCCTTATTTATTAGGCCGCCTGTTGGAAAAGAGTCTGATGCACAATAAGTTTAGGTATAACAGAACAGATTAAGTCTTAACGAAAAACTCCTGCCAAAAATGTTATTCTCTGACCTGCTAAAAAGGTGTATGATGTAATCTGTAGTGAATGTGATTTTCTTACCAGTGGCTGTATTTGTGAGTTATACTTCCCTTATGCTTCTCACCTGTATCATGTGACCAGCAATGAGACTGACATAGCATCTTATGTGTGGACAGGAAGTCTGTTTCTCTAAGTATTCCTATGGGAGCCTCACTCTCAGTCTCATAGGAATGAATAGAGAAGTAACTGACTTCCTGTCCCATGTCAGTCAGAGAGCAGAGAGTTTGTCACATGACATCACTTTCTAGAAGTTCAGAGAATAAAAATCTTTGTGGAAGTTCTATTTTAATGGAGCAGCAGAAGAACTTGATAAACGTGCCTATATATTAGACTGCCTGTTGAAAATTAGTCTGATGCACAGTAGGTCTATGTTTGACAGAACTGATTAAGTACTAATGGCACAGAAAGTAAACTAGATATACAAAACTATATACTATTGGACCACCTGTTGAGACTAAATCTGATGCACAGTAAGTCTATGTAAAATAGAACAGAATAAGTATAAATGGTGCAGCAGGTGAAATAGATAAAAGCACCTATATATTAGAGTCTGATGCACAGTAAGTCTATGTATTGTATGACAGAACAAATTAAGTATGAATGGTGCAGCAGGTAAGCTTTTTGACTATGAGTCTGATGCACACTGATACTGTCCCTGCAGTCTCCGTATGCTTTCTTTACAGTATCTAAAAACTATTGTTATGATCTCCCTACACTATCCCTGCACTCTTCATATCAAATATTCTACAATTAAAAGCTTTCTAAAACACTGTCCCTAACGCTTGCCACGTGTCTCCCTATGGTCAGTTCACAGTGAAATGGCGGCTACTGTGAAGTATGATGTTTTTATAGATCTGTGACATCTAAATGGTTGCATGCATGTCATTGTGGGTCATATCACATTCCTGAGCTTCTTCATTTTACTTTGTAACATGTGTAGCCACCATTTCATGAAAGAAACGATTCCTTAAAACAAAGCACAAGGAAATACTGATTCATAGCAAATCTAATTTTTTGTGAAATTCAGAACGTATTCCACTTTGTTAACTTTGATCATGGAAAGTAATGCATTAAATGGCAAGTATTATCTGTGTATTAACTTTGCAGCTTCTGGAGGTGTTAATACATTGCTGCCATTTTCTAAGGACAAGAAAAAGTTCATAGCTGTAACTGATCTCCTCTGGAGTTTGTGCTGCTCAGCAAGGTACAGTACTAACATGCACTTAAAGGGTAGTTTTCTGCTTTGAAATGCCAACAAGGAAATACAGTCCTTGTATAGAGATACGGTAGTTCCATAATGTTGATAAAGGTTTTGTGACTCAAGGACAAGCTTATTTTTACAGGCCATCAGAGACTTGCTCAGGCAGTCAAAGCTCTATATCTCCCAACTATTTTGTGAAGATGAAATAGCACTCATGTACTTCCAGCTGAATGGCAATGAGAATTGTAAGATTTCTAATATTCTCCCAAGTGACAGAGAACCATCTGGTGACCATAGACACTCCTAGGAGGAGAAGGAAAGCCATGTTCTTTTTACAGTCATAACAGAAATATCTATTCTGTATAGAACTATATACATGATGTGCAGCTAGTAAAGCACTTTATTCAGGTTACAGCTCTTACACAACGATTTATCTTTATCTATATTGTGAAATATGTACTTTACAACAGGAATGAAAAAGATTGTTCTTGTCAATCTTCTCAGGGACACACCTACCATTTGTACTGCCTGTTGCATTTAGTTAAAGGGGCCTATTACTACCTATGTCGCTATTTTTCTGATATCTTTACACTCCTCCAACCAATCCTTAACTTAGCTGCTCGGTTAATCCACCTCTCCATTTATTCCTCCATTCCAGCTCTTGTCTACCCATCCCTTCATTGGCTATGCATGGCTTTGCAAATTAATTACATTATACTGAAAATGACATACAGTGCAAGGTTGTCCACAATAGTCCAATCAGTTGAAGAGTACATTGAGGTGTTGTGCTGCATAACAAAAAAAATATCAAAGAGTTAAAGGGATATTACTCACTCTCCTCTTGGTATAACAATACCTTCACTTTGTTCTTTAAGGTTGTACATTCTCCCAACTGGGATATCACATACAGGTAGCAGTCACAGAGAGCAGACTACTGTTGGTGATATCCCAGATGGCAGAATGTACAAGCTTGAAGATGTACAATATGAGAGTGAGTAATAAAGTGAAGGTATTTTTATATCAAGAGGTGAGTGAGTAATAAGTTCACTCTTTAATATTTTCTTGCTACACGGCAAAACAACTGCACATACTTTTGAACTGATTATTGTGCTTGCCATTTGGAGAAGCTCCAGTGTCAGAGCCATTTGGAGAGTACATAACTATAAAGGCATGAGGGTCGGAATATGGTAATGAAAGAAAAAAAAAATCCAAAGTTTTTCTTTTTTTCAGTATTAAAACACAAAAAAACCTATATAAAAGTAGTATTGTAATTGTACTGAAGAGAATGAAGAGCATAGGTCAGTTTTACCGCATGGTGAATGCAGTAAAAACAAAATCCAGAAAACTTTGGCAGAATTGAGCTTCTTTTTTCAATTCTTACTGTATTTGGAATTTTTAAAATCATATGAAATATAAAATGGTGCCCTTACAAAGTACAAATTATCTCTAAAAAAACAAGCCCTAATGCAACTATGGGAATGGAAAAATAAAATTAGGGCTCAGGAAAGAAAAGAGTGAAAAATGAAAATGGAAAATTGCACGGTAATAAAGTGGTTAAAATAGTCTGTTACACTGTGGACTAGATCTGCTGCATATTTGGCTGCAATTGACTATGATGTTAGGTTCATTCTAAGTGCAGCTGTGTCTGAGGATAAATTAATAACTTTTTGTATTAAATTTGTGTGCCTGATTTTTTTAATGTCAACAGTAAAACACCATGATAGTTTCATAAGTTAGTTATAACCTTGTTAGGAAGAGCTTAGTTTCCAAACACAAAGTCACCAACTTCAGTACAAGGTTTATATGACAGGAAGAGCCTATAGATGCCGAATGCTCTCCAGTAAGATTATCAGCCAGTGTCAATGTTCCCATAGGGAACTTTAACCCCTTTGCTAACAGCACCATACATGTACGGCGCTGGAGAGATGGGCAAACATGGCATCTGCAAGCACGTGCAGCGGGCATCATGGCCTGTGGGTCTTCGCTGTTTCAAACAGCAGAGACCCGTGGCTAATGACCGTGACCGGTAATAATGCAAATCGGGGTCGTAATCATTGTAGACGCATTGACCCAGAGAATGAAGGGCGTTCGTCAGTTTTGCTGCAAACAGTATGCCGTAGGAACAAAACCTATTATAGGGGACTTAAACTACCCAGATATAGAATGGTAAACTGAAAGCTGTACATCCCATAAAGTAAACAGGTTCTTGGCAATAACCAAAGACAATTACCAACTGGTTCAGGACCAGACTAGTGGGACGGCCATACTGGACTTAGTATTAATCAATAGGCCTGACAGAACAACAGACGTGCAGGTTGGGGGACACCTGGGAAATAGTGACCATAAAGTAATAACCTTCCAATTATCATTCAAAAGAGAGTTTCTACAGGGAGGAACAAAAATACCAAACTTCCAAAAAGCTAAATTTAGCCAACTAAGAGAGGCCATAGGCCTAACTAACTGGGACAAAGTCCTCAAAAATAAAAAATATAGCCACAAAATGGGATATATTTAAAAGCATCCTAAAATCTCATTGTGAGAGGTACATACCATATGGGAATAAAAGGTTAAGGAACAAAAAGAAACCAATGTGGATAGATAGAACTGTAAAGAAAGCAATAAATGACGAAAAGAAAGCATATAAATCACTAAAACAGGAGGGTCGTGGAAGCACTGAAAAACTATAAGGAAAAAAATAGAACATGTAAAAAACAAATATAAGCGTCAAACTAGAGACCGAGAGATTAATTGCCAAAGAGAGTAAAACCAACCCTAAAATGTTCTTCAATTATATAAATGTTAAAAAGTATAAATCTGAAGGTGTCGGCCCTTTAAAGAGTAATGAAGGAGGAGTTGCAGAGAGCGACGAAGAGAAAACAAAGCTGTTAAATATTTTTTTCTCCAATGTATTCACTGAGGAAAATAAACTGTCAGATGACATGCAGAATGTAAAAATAAATTCCCAATTAAAAGTGTCCTGTCTTACCCAGGAAGAAGTACATCAGCGACTTAAAAAGATTAAAATAGACAAATTGACCAGGACCGGATGGCATACACCCCCGTATCCCACCATCTGCAGTACATAATATAATCAAAGGATTCAGAGAATCTGGAGAAATTCCTGTGTGCAATGCTGATGGTTAATATTGGATGCTAGTGATCTATGGGCCCCCAGATGGCACCACATTTAAAACAGGGGAATATCAGTGTGGACAGCACTTGCAAATGAAAACATATGGTAGGTGCATGTCTCCATGGGGGTATGGGTCAATTCCCCCAAGAAACTGGATAAACGAAAAAATAAAGAGCAATGAAGATAGCATTCCTTAATGCAAGCTTGTGTTAATTCAGATGCAATGTCTCAGCTACTCAAAGCCTTCTTCAAGCATTGTGCAAGGTAAAGCTGTATGATGCAAAGAAGAAGCCATATGTCAACACAATGCAGAAATGCTGCCTCATTCTCTGGGCCAAACCTTATTTAAAATGGACGTAGACAAAATGGAAAACTGTTCTGCAGCCAGACAAATCAAAATGTGAAATTCTTTTTGGTAACTACAAATGCTGTGCCCTGTGCATTCAAGAGGAAAGGGAACATTCACTTGGTTATCAGCACACAGTTCATAAGCCTGCATCTCTGATGATATGGGGTTAAATTAGTGCCTATGGAGCTGGCAACTTATACATCTGGAAAGGCACTATAAGTTTTGAACAATATATAGAGGTTTTAGAATAAGATATGCTCCCATCCAGACAACATCAGTTTCTGGGAAGGGCTTGCATATTTCAGCAAGACAATGCTAAAACATTTGCTGCATCCATCACAGCATGGCCTCGTAGAAGAAGAGTTCGGATACTGAACTGTCCTGCCTGCAGTCCACACCTTTCACCAACAGAAAACATTTGGTGCATCATGAAACAAAAAAGACGGCAAGGAACACCCAGGACTATTAATCAGCTAGAATATTACATCAGACAAGAATGGGACAACATTCTTCTAAGAAAACTCCAGCACCTGTTCTCCTCACCTCTCAGACATTTAAGGACTTTTGATAAAAGAAACAGGCACACTGAAATTGTAATAAGCCTATACACATCACCTTTGTACTTTATTCATTATTAAAATCTTGTTTATGCAGTTCCTAACGCCAGTGGTACCCTTTACTTCTGTTCCACGCCTGCAAAAAGTAGGCATACATGGTTACATCTTTATGGATGTGTAGCTCTGCGTGGCGCAGCAATTCTAATAATGCCTACAGTATCTTCAATTGTAAAAAACAAAAATTGGTTGAAAAAAGAGTGTTGGTAAAAGTGACCCTCCGAGGGTGATCCAAGGAGGGGACTTGGAACAACAGGCAGGGCGCCAAAAGGGAGAAACAAAAGACTGTAGAATGTAAATCAATTGGATTCTAAACAAGAGAGGTGGAGGCCTGCTTCCACCGGTGGTTGAATGCGTAGACAGCTCTATTGCATAGAAATCAGGATAATCATATGAAAAAGAGGGGATCGACCACCATAGGAGTGCCAAAGCCTGGGAATGGTTCCAGGGGAGGACTTGAGTGGGCAAGCTTTATATAAAAAGGCTATAGTGCCTCTATAGTACTGGGGAACAGTAAAAAGGCTATGGTGCCTCAAAAATGCTGGGCGACAGTATAGTGCCTGGTTTAGACAAGACAATATATAATCACCACAGGTAAAAAAAAGTCCAGACGGCACCACACCCCCTTAGATCGTTGGGTTAAATAACACAATGCTGTTGTCCTCTGTGTATGTCGGGCATATGCGAATATAAGGTGGTGCCTGCTTAGTAGAGTAGCAAATATCAGTGTATAATCGAGAAAAAAAAAAAATCTGCGGCACTCACCAAACGCAGGTTTTCAACATATCATCACTTTTTTATTGTGATAATAGGTACATGCTTTACGGGGCTGGGGCGAACAAGCCTTTCACTTAAATCAAAAACCGCCTGAGCGGTATGTGGCAGCGACGTCCATTTCGCACAGTATGCGGCTACCTAGATGACGCATACAGGTGTGCCGGCCTATTTAAGGAGGAGCGTGAGAGTTAACCCCATGTGGGGTGAATCATCCTCAGTCGCAATTAAAGGCGACACCTGTGTGCGTATATAATGAACTTCAATCAAAAACAGTTAGTACATTTAAATGAATACACTAAGATCATTCCGATCGTTTAGACCTAGGGGTCCCATGGCATCCGTGCAAATTATCCACCGCGCTTCTTTTTGTAAAAGGAGGCGGTGTCTGTCGCCTCCTTGTTTCAATTGTGGAACCACCTCAATTCCAGAAAAACCCAGGCATTTTTAATTCCCCCCATGTTTTTGCCATATATGATCTAGGGCTTCTGTCAGCCCACTAAACCGTTTTTTTTTTTTGTTTATTAATAATCCCTATCCTGCGAGCTCTGCATACATAAGTTAAATAATCATTTTGGTTCAGTAGAATTTGATAAAAAGCTATTTTTAAAATATGCAAATTACCTTGCTACCAGCAAGTAGGGCGGCTACTTGCTGGTAGCAGCCGCATCCTCCGATCCTAATGACGCCCCCTCCGCATTGTGATTGACAGGGCCAGGGAATGGAATCGTTCTCTGCTGGCCCTGCCTGTTAGCATTCAATATCTGGCGCCTGCGCCGCGGCCGTACCTATCTTCAATCTGCGCAGGCGCACTGAGAGGCGGCCGCTCGCTCCTCAATGCGCCTGCGCCGGGTGTAGATGTGACATCATCGGCGCAGGCGCATTGAGGATGGAGCGGCCGAGCGAGTGGCCGCCTCTCAGTGCGCCTGCGCAGATTGAAGACAGGTACAGCCGTGGCGCAGGCGCCAGATATTGAATGCTAACAGGCAGGGCCAGCAGAGAACGATTCCGTTCCCTGGCCCTGTCAATCACAATGCAGAGGGGGCGTCATTAGGATCGGAGGATGCGGCTGCTACCAGCAAGTAGCCGCTCTACTTGCTGGTAGCAAGGTAATTTTCATATTTTAAAAATAGCTTTTTATCAAATTCTACTGAACCAAAATGATTATTTAACTTATGTATGTAGAGCTCGCAGTATAGGGATTATTAGTAAACAAAAAAAAAAAAAAACGGTTTAGTGGGCTGACATAAGCCCTTTAAGGGTGTTTAAGCTATGGGGGCTGAAGTGGTTAAACGCGGGCAGCCCTTCTTAGTCTTTATGGAATTGAGGTGTTCACGGAACCTCTCCAGCATAGGTCTTATTGTCTTTCCTATATAAAATGCCCCGGATTCGCACTTGACCATATACACGACATATGTGGTTTTACATGTGCAAAATTGTTTCATTCTGTGTGTTACATTTCCTATGGACAAGATCCTGTCCCGGAGCATGTAACCACAGAAGGAACAATTACCGCACCGATGATTCCCTGAGGGTTTTTTCACATTCAGCCACTGGCTTGAAGACTGTTCACACTTCATGCGGCTACTCACTAATTGATCTCTAAGGGTATGTGTTTTTCTAAAGGTGATGAGGGGTTTCCTAGCCGTGAATTCATCCAGGAATTCATCCAGGATACTTCGTGATGCTAGGACATTGGTGTACCCTCGGCTCCCCTTCAATGTCGATTCAGGGGAATTTGAGTCTATACGATGGTTACGTGATCACCCTGGCATTGTAGTTAAACTTGCCAATAGGGGGGCAACATCGTCTTGATGTCCCTCGAGTATAACAAATCAGAGGCCTTGAGACAGCTCGAGGATGTAGGAACATATCAGAAATTATATAATGACCCAGTTCCCACCCTGCAACTGCAACTGAGGGACTTGTTGCAAAAATACATTAACATTGGCTTCCTCGCCGGTAACAGTATGGACAAGCTATTACCAACACATCCCAGGAGACCATCCTGGTATTTTTTGCCAAAGGTACATAAGTCACCCACCCGACCCCCCGGCCCCCCTATAGTGGCGGGGATCGGGTCGGTGACTGAACCTTTGTCGAAGTACCTGGATTGGCTCTTGAGACCAGCCCTGAAGAAATCGGTTACCTATCTTAAGGACACCAAAGACTTTCTTCTGGCACTGGAGGGTCTCCAGTGGCAGGGAGACTGGAACCTGGTGTCATTAGATGTAGAGAGCCTATATACTCACATTCCCCAGTGAGCGGGAGTAGGGGCTGTCGTGGATATGTTGTTGTCCACTGATAAGGATGGGACTTATGTCCAATTTGTAGAGCGCTGTTGTTTGTATTAAGCAACAACGTTTTTAGGTTCGGTCAACAATGGTATCGGCAGGTACACGGCACATCGATGGGGATGCCAGTGTCGTGTACCTTTGCCAATATATACCTAAATAACCTTGAAAATAAGGTATTCAGCACAAAAAATACCTTTCTAGCTAACATCCAGATGTTATTGCACTACATGGATGATGTCTTCATGGTGTGGAGAGGAAGTCGAACAGCATGCAAAGATTTCGTAACTTATTTAAAGAGGACCTTTCACCGATTCTTACCCTATGAACTAACTATACAGATATGTAGAGCGGCGCCCGGGGATCTCACTGCACTTACTATTATCCCCGGGCGCCGCTCCGTTCTCCTGCTATGCCCTCCGGTATCTCCGCTCACTAAGTTATAGTAGGCGGAGATACCAGTCCCTAAGTTATGGTAGGCGGAGTCTGCCCTAGCGCTGGCCAATCGCAGCGCAGAGCTCACAGCCTGGGAGGTTATTTTCTCCCAGGCTGTGAGCTCTGCAATGCGATTGGCCAGCGCTAGGGCAGACTCCGCCTACCATAACTTAGGGAACGGAGATACCGGAGGACATAGCAGGAGAACGGAGCGGCGCCCGGGGATAATAGTAAGTGCAGAGAGATCCCCGGGTGCCGCTCCACATGTATGTATACTTAGTTCATAGGGTAAGAATCGGTGAAAGGTCCTCTTTAAATCGCGAAAATGACATGAACATGTCTTTCACCCTGAACTTCGGGGGTGGTATTTTGGAATTTCTCGATGTTTGTGTCATTATTCGAGATGGCGAGGTGATAACAGAGGGTTTTCGAAAACCCACTGCTTCGAATTCCCTTCTACACCATAAAAGTTTCCATCCACGGAGCATGAAGGAGGCCATACCGTATGGGCAATTCACGCGATTAAGACGCATTAACAGCTGTAATGAGGGCATCTTTAATCTGTCCAAATATGAACTTAAACCGAATGAAATAAAACTATTAAGTAAAGGACTCTCCTTCTGCCCCACCAAGGGACCTGATCTATTTGAACTCTTTGTTGATCTAAATCAGTTCATCAGGAAGCTCACCCTTATTAGGCGTTATTTTGCCATCAAGGAACACATGAAAGCAGATACATGTGCAACTAACCTCGCCGATACTCAAGAGCCAAGTACACTGCTAGACTCTCTTGCTGTACCCCTAGTATCATCAACACAAGACCATCCAACCCATTCCATCCAACCTAAAAGGGAAATCAAATTTTTACCCATTGGAAAGTAGGGGCCCACACTTAGAAAGCTTTTATAATATGGTCCTTGTGTCATGCCCTGCTCAGGTTATGTGCGGAGGTCTGCCAGGTTAGCAGCACGTGTGTAGTTTTTTTGTTTGTTTTGGGTTTGGAGTTGAGCTGTATCCGCCACCCTTCAGGTGCACTGGGTGCGGTCGTTTGTGTGAGTTTAAATTACGCCCCTTCCCAGTGTCCTGTACGGGTTATAGCATCTATCTTGCTCTGAGGAAAGGAGGATTTGCTGTTTCTGCTCAGCTACGAGATAAGTTGGTTTTTGTTTTCCTTTTATGTGTTCTGTCTAGGCTGTTAGAGAGACTCCTGCCTCATCCAGATCCTGAGGAAGCAGGGTGCCTCTTTCCCCCTTTCCACCATCTTAGGGACTTTAGGGAATCTACAGCCTTAGGCATGAGGGCACGTTTATTCCCACCTTTAGGGACTGAACGTGGGCACAGAAGTCCAGGGAGAGCTGGTAGGGAATTGTCAGGAGGTGACCTTTATTCAGAGCTTCTGGCCTAGACGCTTGTTTTGTGGTTTTCTGTGTGTTTTGTATCTTGTATCCTACCCAGCGTAACATTATAACCCACCAATACCTAGACTGCCATTTCTCAGCTGCTTTGAGATGGAGTCAATCGATGCGTTAGTTGATCGCATGCAGGGATTATCCCTAGAGTTTGCTGATTTGCGTCATTCTGTTGCACAGTGTCAGAATGCTCTGGCATCAGGTGCGATAGGAGGAAGTCTAGTTGCTCTCCCTGATAGATTTTCAGGGGGTGTGGATGACTTTTTCCGCTTTAGAGAGTCATGCAAGCTTTATTTTCGTCTGTGGCCGTCTTCATCTGGTGATGAGAATCAGAGAGTAGGGATAATCATATCCCTACTTAAAGGGGACGCGCAGTCCTGGGCCTTTTCTCTGCCGACCAGTTCTCTGGCTCTCCGGGCGGTGGATCAATTTTTTAAAGCCTTGGGATTAATTTATGATGACCCAGAAAGAGTCTCCATGGCGGAATCTAAGTTGTGTAATTTATTACAAGTAGAACATACTGCAGAGGCATACTGCGTTGAGTTTAGGAGATGGGCTACGGAGTCTGAGTGGAATGACCCTGCGCTACATAGTCAGTTTTGTCAGGGGTTGTCTGAGAGATTGAATGATGCCCTCGCTTTTCATGAGTATCCTGATATGTTGGAGAATGCTATGTCTTTAGCAGTACGGTTAGATAGACGCATTAGTGAGATGTGTAAGGTTCCTTCCGCGCGAGGGATCCCTTCTGTGAGTGGTTTCGTCTCACCGGTTCCCCAGGGTAATATGACATGTAATTCAGGGGTCAGGTGGGTCAGGTGTCTTTCCGTTCTGGTAATAGGAACTTTAGGAGGTTGTATAAGCTATGTTATTACTGTGGTGAAAGTGGTCATTTTGTTTATGCTTGTCCTTTTGTTAAACCGCATGTTGATGATAAAGAACCACAAAGAGGTTTACATAAAGAAAAAAAAAACATCCCTGACTCTTGGTAGTGTGAATGGGGTGTCGGAGCAAGCAGGTATGCAATCTCCCTGCAATACTCGTTTTCTCCTTCCAGCTATGGTGGCGCTAGACTCAGGAAAAATTTATTTTGAAGTATTCATTGACTGTGGTGCTGGGGTAAACCTTATTGATTTTCTTTTTCTTCAAAAGCTGGGCTTAAGTACTTGCACTTTAGAAAGAGAGATTCCGGTGTTCGCAATTCATTCTTCCCCTCTTTCTCAAAGGAGTCTCACTCGTTTTGCTCATGGTATTCAGTTAAGGGTGGGTGATTCACATGTTGAGATCATCTCTTGTTTTGTCATGAAGGACTTGCCCGCTCCTATGGTCTTAGGTTTACCGTGGTTGATAAAACATAACCCAACTATAGATTGGCAGGCAAGGCAGATCATTGGTTGGAGTGAATTTTGTTCGGACAATTGTCTTAGTGCCTCTATCTCTGGGGTGTCTACTACGGTTCTACCTCAGTATCTTTCAGATTTTGCTGATGTCTTTTTGGAGGGTGGGGCTCAGGAGTTGCCGCCTCATCGTGTATATGACTGTCCGGTTAATCTCATCCCAGGGACTAAGTTGCCAAAGTCTCGGCTATACAATCTTTCTCAACCCGAAAGAGAGGTCATGCGGAAGTATATTGCCGAGAGATTGGCAAAGGGCCATATTAGGCCATCTAAGTCTCCGGTCACAGTTGGTTTATTCTTTGTAAAGAAAAAGGATGGATCGCTTAGATCCTGTCTGGATTTCCGGGAATTGAACCGCATTACGGTCCGTGATCCGTATCCCCTTCCTTTGATTTCTGACCTTTTTGATCAAATTGTTGGAGCCAAGGTGTTCCCAAAGTTAGATTTAAGAGGGGCCTACAATCTGATCAGAATCAAGGAGGAGGATGAGTGGAAAACGGCCTTCAACACGCACAAGGGTCATTTCAAGAATCTGGTTATGTCTTTTGGGTTAACTAACGCGCCAGCGGTGTTTCAGCGATTTGTCAATGACATTTTCCATCATCTAGTGGGAGGGTTCATTGTAATTTGCTTGGATGACATACTAATTTACTCTCCTGATCTGAAGACCCATCAGGATCACGTGAGACAGGTTTTGTCGATCCTTCGAGAAAATAAATTGTATGCTAAATTGGAGAAATGTGTGTTTTCTGTTCAGGAGCTTCCGTCTCTGGGATATCTGCTTTCTGCCTCTGGTTTTTGTATGGACCCCGAAAAGGTCCGGGCGGTTCTGGAATGGGACCGACCGGAGAATCAGAAAGCTTTGATGCGGTTTTTGGAGTTTACCACTTATTATAGAAAATTTATCTTGAACTACTCTACCATTGTAAAACCTTTGACCGATATGACTAGGAAAGGCGTAGATTTCTCTGTCGGATGAGGCATTGCAGGCCTTTTCAGCTATTAAGTAATGTTTTGCGTCTGCTCCTATTCTGATGCAGCCCGATGTGTCTCAGCCATTCGTGGTGGAGGTGGATGCATCAGAAGTGGGGGTTGAAGCAGTGTTGTCGCAGGGTTCATCTCCTGGCAAATGGCATCCGTGTGCTTTTTTTTCCAAGAAGCTCTCGGTCGCCGAGAGGAATTATGATGTAGAAGATAGGGAATTGCTGGCCATCAAATTGGCCTTTGAGGAATGGCGTCACTGGTTGTAGGGGGCGTCTCATCCCATTACGGTATATACTGATCATAAGAATTTGGCTTACTTGCAATCTGCCAAGCGTCTGAATCCTAGACAGGATAGATGGTCACTGTTCTTTACTAGGTACAATTTTGTGGTTACTTTTCACCCGGGGGTTAAAAACGTCAAGGCAGATGCATTGTCTCCTAGTTTTCCTGGGGGAAGTGATTCAGAGGATCCTGCTCCGATTTTGGCTGATGGGGTAGTGGTCTCCGCTCTGTATCCTGAGTTGGAGATGGAGGTGTTGGGAGCCCAAGAGTGGGCTCCTGATTCTTGTCCCCCAAGGAGGTTGTTTGTTAAGGAACATCACAATACTGTCCTTGCTGGACATCCTGGTGGCAAGTCCACCTTTGATCTTATTTCCCAGAGGTTCTGGTGGCCCGGGTTACGTAAGAGTGTTGAGGATTACATAGCAGCTTGTGAGACCTGTGCACAGTCAAAGGTTGCTCACACTCAACCTTCTGGTCCACTTCTTCCTTTGTCTATTCCATATCTTCCTTGGACGCACTTGTCTATGGACTTTGTTATTGATCTGCCGAGTTCCTCCGGGAAAACAGTGATTTTGGTGGTTGTGGACCGTTTTAGTAAAATGGCTCAATTTGTATCGTTAGCTAGTCTGCCCAATGCTAAGACTCTTGCTCAGGTTTTTGTTGATAACATTGTGAAATTACATGGCATTCCCTCGGATGTGGTTTCTGATAGGGGCACGCAATTTGTTTCCAGGTTTTGGAGGGCATTCTGCTCTCGTCTTGGTATTCAGCTTTCATTCTCTCCGGCTTTTCATCCGCAGTCGAATGGGCAGACAGAGCGTACTAACCAAAACCTGGAGACCTACTTGAGGTGTTTTTTGGCTGAGAACCAGGAGGACTGGTCCTCATTATTATCCCTAGCAGAGTTTGCTTTGAATAACCGTAGGCAGGAGTCCACGGGTAAGTCGCCATTTTTTGGTGCATACGGTTTTCATCCTCAGTTTGGTACCTTTTCTGGGACTGGTTCCTCTGGGATGCCAGAGGAGGAGAGATTTTCTTCTGCCTTGTCTTCTATTTGGCGGAGGATGCAAGTGAATTTGGAGAAGATGGGTTAGAGGTATAAGCGAATGGCTGACAGGAGACATATGACTGGTCCGGACCTGTGTGTGGGTGATCTGGTGTGGTTATCTACTAAAAATATTAAACTGAGAGTACCGTCTTGGAAACTGGGTCCAAGATTTATTGGACCTTACAAAATATCTGCGGTTGTCAATCCAGTGGCGTTTCGTCTGGATCATCCACAGACCTAGAGGATCCATGATGTGTTCCACAGGTCTTTACTGAAGAAATATATGAAACCGGTGGAACCATCACCATTGCCTCCTCTCCCTGTTCTGGTTGATGGCAATTTAAAGTTTGAGATCTCTAGGGTTCTCGACTCACGTGTTCTTCGGGGTTCCCTTCAGTACCTGGTACACTGGAGGGGATACGGCCCTGAGGAGAGGATGTGGGTTCCGGCTGTGGATGTTAGTGCCAGCCGACTGGTGAGGGCCCTTCACAGGGCCCACCCGGATAAAGTTGGGCTGGGGTGTCCGGAGGTCACCCATAGAAGGGGGGAGGGTACTGTCATGCCCTGCTCAGGTTATGTGTGGAGGTCTGACAGGTTAGCAGCACGTGTGTAGTTTTTTTGTTTGTTTTGGGTTTGGCGTTAAGCTGTATCCGCCTCCCTTCAGGTGTACTGGTTGGGGTCGTTTGTGTGAGTTTAAATTACACCCCTTCCCAGCATCTATTTTGCTCTGAGGAAAGGAGGATTTGCTGTTTCTGCTCAGCTACAAGATAAGTTGGTTTTTGTTTTCCTTTTATGTGTTCTGTCTAGGCTGTTAGAGAGACTCCTGCCTCCTCCAGGTCCTGAGGAAGCAGGGTGCCTCTTTCCCCCTTTCCATTATCTTAGGGACTTTAGGGAATCTACATCCTTAGGCATGGGGGCATGTTTATTCCCACCTTTAGGGTCTGAACGTGGGCACAGAAGTCCAGGGAGAGCTGGTAGGGAATTGTCAGAAGGTGACCTTTATTCCCAGCTTCTGGCCTAGACGCTTGTTTTGTGGTTTTCTGTGTGTTTTGTATCTTATATCCTACCCAGCGTGACACCTTGATGATCTCAAAATTTTTAACAATACCAATCTTAATGACCCTCCTCCTGCACAAAAAAATAACCCCAATCTCAGGGAAATGAAAGCCCTTAAAGGCCTACAGAATAACTCTGACATAGTTATTAAGAGCGCAGACAAAGGGGGGGGGGGGGGGAATTGTGATATTAGACCATGAATATTATATGGAAGAATCCCTCAGAATTTTTTCTGATCAGGCCTATTACAAAATACTCAAGGAAGACCCCACCCCGTTCTTTAAAAAATCATTATTTGAATTGATTGAATCGGGATTCAAATCAGGGATACTTGACACAAAAGAGAAGAGATTCCTTATGACAACACACCCGTCCACGGCATAGTTTTATTTTCTACCTAAGATCCATAAATCTCTACATAGACCCCGTGGAAGACCCATAATCTCTGGCATCGAGTCCCTCACGTCCAATCTATCCGCCTACGTTGACCACTTTCTCCAAACACATGTAATAAAACTTCCATCCCATTTGAAAGATACAACACATGGGAAAGCTGGGTAATAACTGAGTGTAGATCGCGAGTTATTACCCAGATTTCCCAGTGTAAAATTTTATCACTGAGTTATTACCCAACTTTCCAGTGTCAGATATCATCCTAGTGTAGATCACAAATATTCTAATTGCAAATATTCTAATCGTGAATTTTCCATGCAAACGGCTACAATAATAAGCTTGTCATAAGACTTAGTCTAATATTCTTGTCAGAAGACTATGAAACCAATAGGGGGCGCTATTGAGTTATGAACAGCGCCCTCTATTGGTTTCATAGTCTTCTGACAAGACTATTTGTCTTGTCATAAGACTGTGAAACCAATAGAGGGCGCTATTCATAACTCAATAGCGCCATCTCAATAGGTCCACCCAAGCCAAACAACAGATGCTAAATAACTTTGAGGTTTACTGGTTCTCAATATGAAAACACAATGAAATTCCAGCACTCACGATTTTGGTAGCTAAAATCTTCGTCTTTTATTCAGGCAGTAGACAAAATAGACAGGACATCCACCCACAAGTGTAGCAACCTTGACGCGTTTCGAACAGTAGTTCTTAGTCGTAACAATGAGCAGTGTCTCCTCTGGTAGTTTTATACTAGTCTGAAAATTAATTGCTCTCCCTCCACCTGGAGGGCGGGGGAGCAGAGAAGGTAAAAAGCCTTTTAACCTCTTGTTTTCCAGGTGAGGCACTGCCCATATGTTTTACAATATATGTAGATAAATTATGCATCCATATAAAGTCACTGATTATTACATAAATCTAAAGTGAGAAATAACCATAAATAAAACTGTGAACATGTTTAAAATTGTCATAAAGTATCAAATGTCAAGATAACAATAGAATACAACATTGATTATATATAACCAACTTCATTAGTATAAATCCATATATGTTGATATTATAATGTTAATCTCGACATAGACCCTATATCTCCATTACTACTCTTATTTGGAATGAAAAAATGAATATGGTGGAGAGAATAGAAAAATTGTCGAGTTAAAAAAAATACATAAACTCGCTTTTCATATTCAGGCCGTTCGGATGTCTGGTGTTCAGCTTGAAGATCCAAAAAGCCTCTCTAAGTCTCACCAGACGTTTGAGATCTCCTCCTCTTCTTGGTAATCTCACTTGTTCAATTGCAAAAGCCTTAAAATTGCGCACTTGACTTTCATGTTTGCAAATAAAGTGTTTAGCCGCATTGGATGTGTTCACACTCTGCAGATTTTTTATGTAGTTGAGATGCTCCAAAATTCGAACTTTGAATTTTCTAGTGGTGCATCCCACATACATCATGTCACAGGCTACACATTTTATGACATATATCACCCCTATTGAGTTACAATTAATATATGATTTAATTGGATATGTATGGGAATTATTCGCATCATGAAAGGTTTTTGTATTCACTGCATATGTGCAAGTGCGGCAGCATGAACCTCCGCACCTAGTAAAACCTTTATATATGAGCCAGGGATCCTGCTTGTGTTTAACCCGTTGTGTATACATGGAGGGGGATAGGTCATTTCCTATAGAGAAGATTTACCTTTTTCAACCTCTGTCCCCCCTCCCAATAGAAATCAAAAAGAAAGTAAAAAGAAAAGCATATCTAAACAGACACCTAAAATCGAGAGAACAGATAAAGATAAAAATGAAAATTTACCTACACTTGTTTTAACATACAGTAAGCAATTCGAAATAATCCAACAAACAGTTAAAAAATATTTACCTATTCTTTATGATGATGAAACATTGCACTGTATGCTGAAACAAGGTTGTAGAATTGTGTCAAGACGACCAAGAACTATAGGAAATGACCTATCCCCCTCCATGTATAAACAACGGGTTAAACACAAGCAGGATCCCTGGCTCATATATAAAGGTTTTACTAGGTGCGGAGGTTCACGCTGCCGCACTTGCACATATGCAGTGAATACAAAAACCTTTCATGATGCGAATAATTCCCATACATATCCAATTAAATCATATATTAATTGTAACTCAATAGGGGTGATATATGTCATAAAATGTGTAGCCTGTGACATGATGTATGTGGGATGCACCACTAGAAAATTCAAAGTTCGAATTTTGGAGCATCTCAACTACATAAAAAATCCGCACAGTGTGAACACATCCAATGAGGCTAAACACTTTATTTGCAAACATGAAAGTCAAGTGCACAATTTTAAGGCTTTTGCAATTGAACAAGTGAGATTGCCAAGAAGAGGAGGAGATCTCAAACGTCTGGTGAGACTTAGAGAGGCTTTTTGGATCTTCAAGCTGAACACCAGACATCCGAACGGCCTGAATATGAAAAGCGAGTTAATGTATTTTTTTTAACTCGACAATTTTTCTATTCTCTCCACCATATTCATTTTTTCATTCCAAATAAGAGTAGTAATGGAGATATAGGGTCTATGTCGAGATTAACATTATAATATCAACATATATGGATTTATACTAATGAAGTTGGTTATATATAATCAATGTTGTATTCTATTGTTATCTTGACATTTGATACTTTATGACAATTTTAAACATGTTCACTGTTTTATTTATGGTTATTTCTCATTTTAGATTTATGTAATAATCAGTGACTTTATATGGATGCATAATTTATCTACATATACTGTAAAACATATGGGCAGTGCCTCACCTGGAAAACAAGAGGTTAAAAGGCTTTTTACCTTCTCTGCTCCCCCGCCTTCCAGGTGGAGGGAGAGCAATTAATTTTCAGACTAGTATAAAACTACCAGAGGAGACACTGCTCATTGTTACGACTAAGAACTACTGTTCGAAACGCTTCAAGGTTGCTACACTTGTGGGTGGATGTCCTGTCTATTTTGTCTACTGCCTGAATAAAAGACTTTAGCTACCAAAATCGTGAGTGCTGGAATTTCATTGTGTTTTCATATCAAGGATATACAGGCTCACCAGCCTTTTCCGTGCACGCAAGTGTTTGGACAATTGGGTGAGCTGGACTTTTCTTTGTGCATATTCACATTACTGGTTCTCGGTCAGATGAGAGCTGGTTTGGAATAACTCATAGTGCACAAGGCTGCCATGGTAAGGTATGCTGGCTGTTATCTGTCTCATGGATAGATGCCTGGCTTGTACATACCTGGCTTTTGGCATATAGCCTTTATGTAGTTGTCTATTGTATGTCATACATAATAGGAGTCTAAGACGCATCCAGGTATCCTCTTAATGCTGTTGCCAAACCTTTTTGATGGGGTTTCCATCAATTTCTAACCTTTTTTTTATGAACCAGACACTCTCTTCTCTTCCGAGCAGGCGGTGCCTGGTTGTCTCCCATTGACATCCATTGTATTAAATTGTATTCGAGCACCCAAATTATTCGGCCGAGCACAAATAGTGCTCGCTCATCACTAATAAGTACCCCTATCTCCAAAGAGATAATCCAATTGAAACACAATATGAATTGTGGTACAAGCAACGTCATTTACCTAATGCAATGCCCCTGTAATCTACTATATGTTGTCAGAATCACCCACAGCATCTCCAGACACTTCTCTACCCACTACAACAGGGATTCTTCTCTTTTAAGTGTCACACCACTTAAATGGATATGATTAAATCTTCAGATGATTTTTACGATCCAATCTCAAGGAATTATACAATAAGTACCCAACAAACCCTTTTTTCACCCTTTGCGTTTTTACCCATTGATGCCCCTCCACAGGACTACAATACGCATATATTATATATTTTTTATATCTTTTATATAATTATGGACGCACTATATAATTTACTTATACCTAGTGATTAACCCATATACTCTAACATATATATAAATAAACATGTCGCATATCTCTTGTGACTTAATAATTACAATCATGGATTACATCCAGACTTCTCAAGAGTAAAATTGATATGTATTTTGTTACACTATCATTATAGTACAAGGAGCGTCCCCCCCCCCCCCTTAATAGAAACATCCGTGCAGGATCGCAAGTTTTTTTTGTTTTTTGCGTTCCACCCGGGCGGACCAGAAGTAAATTCATCAGAGCCTACAATTGCGCTCCATAGGTGCGTTCCACCGCCATCAGGACCGGAAGTATGGTCCAGTCCCGCTGTTAATTTCCTGTCTGTTTAGATTCCCTTAACTATACTCTAGCAATATACCGCCCCCACCACCATGAATCACGCATACACCTTCTCAATACAGTATTATGTAAACTCCTGACCTCCTGGACACTACTATATGCATTCCACCTTGGAACACACACTTCCCCTGATACAGGAAGTGATGTAATTCCCACCTCCATTTCTAACACATGGCCTTAGGAGATATGCTTTATAAGGCCCCTTGGTAGGTGATATGTTTATAACTGCATTTGCTGTTTTTAACTTATTTGTACCACTCCTGATGGAGGGGGTCACCTATCCCCCAAAACGCATTGAGCCTACCTGTGATTTTTAAAGAATAAAAGAGGATAAACAACAGAGTACCGAATACTGCAGTGTTTTTTGTTTTTAACCACTTATACTTGTTTTCCACCTGTTTTATTGGATGATGGTCCTGTCTAAAACAGGCACTATACTGTCGCCCAGCATTTTAGAGGCACCATAGCCTTTTCACTGTCCCCCAGTACTGTAGAGGCACTATTTTTCTTATGTTTATTACTGTATCTGCAATTGCCAGTTTTACGATCCCTCCCCATGCCTACTAACATAGACGAGAGCAGTAAATGTGTCCTGTGAACTTATGGTGAATAAAGATAACCACTTCATTTGAAATACTGCGTAACTGCTGCTTAGGACTGTTTCAAACAAGTGTGCGCAGTCAGGAAAACACGCTCCCTGTGTGAGCGTGATCCTGTGTTCTGGACACTGCTTGTCTTGCAGGAGCGCACAGCATTATACTGATTTATAATGCTGTGTGTTTCTGTTCAACCTTACTTCAACAGAATCATACTGGCATAAAGCTGTCACTATGATTCTTTAGCAAAAAAGGACTTGCAGAGGTACACAGCATTATAAATAAGTATAATGCCATGCACTCCTGCAAGACGAGTAGTGTCCAGAATGGAGGATCATGCTCACAGACGGAGCGTGATTCCCACACAGGACACTCTCATGTGAAACAGCTCTTATTATGCATATGGTTTGCATCAAAATGGCAGCCATGAGGGATCAGTGAGGTGAGAAATGGTTATTTGCTACTTTCAAACCATTCTGCCCATTTCTTTTAAGTATTCCCTTGGAAAAAAACTACTTTAAATTAAAGTTTTCTGCATGTATTTAACATGTTAAATGTCTAATTAATGATTTCTGCATTTGTATATAATGCTTTGGAATACCCAAAATAGCAATGTACTTTATTATTGTCTGTAATTAATGCTGTGCCTTTGTTAGACCCCCAGCTACCATGGCAATTCATTGGAGCCATCTCATGAACACTACAGTTTGGACATACGATTACTGTACATCCGAAAGTGGGAAGTGGTTTTACGTAAAATCAACAAAATCTCTGAAAGTAGTGAATTCTGTGATATTTTGCACCAAGACATTTAAAGAGTATATTTCAGCTCTCTTGACATGTCTTTTTAGTAGTTAATTATATTCCCTATAATATATCATTTTTATAGCATATTTTGACATACAGCAGTAGAGATGAGCAAATTTTTTTTAAATTCTATTCGGGCAGTTCGCCAAATTTTTGGAAAGAAATTTGCTTTGATACAAATTTATTCACGGCGAATCGCGTTAAAAAACGTCTATTTCCTGGCTGCAGAGAGCCTTTATAGTGGTGTACAACACTGTGCCTTGCAGTAACCGCATAGGGAGTCTGCTGTGGTAGTGAAATTATACTGTAAATCAGTATGACATGCAGATGATAGGCGTTGCTCTTAGAATCACTGCACACTTCACTTGTTTGGGCAATCATGGGTCCAAAACTGACCAAATAACTTAAGTATGAACTCAGCCTTACAGGTCAATGTTAGCGCCAAGAAGAAGTGCACTCCTTTTACACTGTTGTCAGCTGATTCCACATAGATGTCTACAGAACCTGTTCTATTAAACGCTTACACAAGTAGAGCCCCCCAACAGAGTGGAGAGGGTGTCAGCAGCAGTAAGTTTGTGTTGATTATTTTGCCCTTCCTCTGATCCATCAGAACAATAACCTCCAAACAAACAGATCCTGTCTGTGGAGTAAATGAGGTGCAGAACAGCGTGACACTGCCGTGCCCTGCACATGTGGTATGCTGGAGGGGCACTGTGAATTGTCCCTGCAGTGGAGGCTGAGGACACGGTGGAGGATGAGAAGACAGAGGCGGACATTGTCACAGGACCAACAGCTTGACAAAGTGGAGGCGAAAGCGGCGTCATCTGGCCAAGTTGCTGGTGTGGCTGTGCAGGAACCACATTCACCCAGTGGGCCATAAAGGACATGTATTGTCCATGACTGTAGTTACAGCTCCACACGTCAGTGCTGCCGTGCACTTTGGCATACACCAACAGGCTCAAGGACTGGCCCACCTTCTGTTCTACATGCATGTGCAGGGCTGGTACTGCCTTTATTGGAAATGACGACTTGGGACTCTCCACCTCAGCTCGGCACAAGCCATCAGTTCTCTGAATAGCGCAGAGTCCACAACTTGGAAAGAGAGGGACTTTAGCACCAGCAACTTGGCCCAGAGCATGTTCAGCTTCTGTGCCGTTAGATGAGTGCACACATACTGTTGTCTCTTGGCAATCGCTTCGGTGATCGAATGCTGACGGAATGAGTGACGAGGAGTAGGAGGACAAGGAGCAGGAGCATCAGGACCAGTAGATGATGGGAAGGACAGAAGGCTCCCTTTGGCTGAGGTGGTGGAGCCTTGTCTGCCTGAAATCGCCTGCGTGCCACTGGGTGATGCAGCGGTTGCTGCGGCAGGCTTGACCACCACATCGGAGCCGCGGCTCTCCCAGGCCACTTTATGGTGACGCTGCATATGTTGATGCAGGGCTGTGGTGCCAACATTGGCACCCTGGCCACGCTTCATCTTCTGCCCACAGATTCTTCATATGGCCATGTTCACCTCCTCTGACGGCTTAACAAAAAACTGCCACACTGCCAAGTAGGTGATTTTCCCCCCAACACTACGCAATGACTGACTGCTACCGCTGCTGCCTCAGTGAACCCATGCACCGCTACTTCCCGGGTAGGTAGGCTCCTGCTAAGTGGGTGGTCTACCCCAGGCACGTTTGGCTGCCGACTTCCCACTGCTGCCACACTAGCAACTTGCTGGCTCCGTCGCTGGCTCATGGGCAAGCTACTACCCTCTTCTACCGATTATGAAGCCCCTTCGTCAGAGTGGGTAAAGACATGATGATGTAGGTTTGCTACATCGCTCCTCCCTCCGGCCGTTCTATCCCGCCGTGCTATGCAAGACACAAGCTTCTCTATCTGAACTGCGGGACGCCCCTGCCTCTGGGCCCTTCGCGTTTTGATGGATTGGACTCTCGACGGTTCCCCTGTGTTTGTCCGCTTTTTCTGGCGATGTCCGCTTGCTGCCTTGCTCGCAGACAGGGTGGTCGCCCTCCTTCTGATGTTTAGGTCTCCGCAGCTTCCTGCCGCCCCCCCTCCTTGGATCTTTGGTTGGTTACAGGTTTGAAGTTTGAACTATCGAATATATGTTGCTTCGTGTCCTCCTCTGCCTCCATGTTTGACCCCTCCCCCCCCCCATGCCCTGTGTAATCGTTTTCTCGATCTCCCAGATTCTTCTATTCATTTATAGGGAATATGGGACATCCTCCTGGTGGTGACTACTCACCTATAGATGCCTTTGTCACCACTGTCACTGAGAGATTTAGATCCCTCAACATCAATCATGGTGGGATGTCTAATCTAACTCAAAATGAGCGCTGGGCCTTAGAAACCCTACAGAAAGATCAGACAATCATTATATCCCTCTGATAAAGGGAGAAATATAAAGATCTTGGATCGTGAAAGTTATTTGGATATGTGCAAAATAATTCTGGATGATGATAAATGTTACAAGAAACTGGACAGTAATCAAACAGAAGGGTTCAGAAGGGAGTTGATGCAGATATTGGAAAAAGGGAGACAACAGAAATTAATTGGAAAGGCGGAATTTGAATTCATGCTGCCCAAACACCCAGTGTTACCGTCTTTCTATAGCCTTCCAAGGGTACAAAAAGTCTCCCCTAATAGGAAGGCCGATTGTATCGGGTATAGGGAGCATTACAGAAGGAGTGAGTACCTATGTGGATCAAATTCTTAGGCCTTTTGTCATCAGTCTACCCTCTTACGTCCAGGACACCATGGACGTTTTGAAATGCCTGAGCGATGTGCAGTGTGAAGAGGGTACGTTTCTGGCAAGTTTGGATGTGGAGGCCCTGTACAGCTCCATCCCGCATGAAAAGGAATGTGAAGCTCTCAGGGCTTTCTTGCTAGAAAGGGGAATACACTTCACATTGCATAATTAATTTGTAATGACATTGCTTAAATTCATTCTGAGCCACAACATTTTCTCCTTTGACAGACGCATCTACCACTAACACAGGGGGGTGGCAATGGGGAGCCCATGTGCCCCGACATTTGCCAACCTGTACCTGGGTTGGTGGGAGAAGGAGACAGTGTTCGGGGAACCAATGGAATGATGGGACCATTTTGATGAGGTTCATAGATGACTTTTGATTCTGTGAAGAGGTACCAATGAAGAGTTTGGAGAGTTTGTGTCCTCACTGAATGTGAACGATTGGGGACTATATTTTACATCTGAAATCAGTGATATCAGCCTTACCTTCCTGGACCTCTCTGTTACAGTTAATAGATCTGGGAAAATAGTCACAATTATGTTCCGAAAGTCAACAGCCACTAATTCCCTGCTCAGATGGGACAGCAGGCATCCAGTACTACAATACCTTAGGGCCTGACAAAATTGCGGAGTGGATTGACTTTAGGAAAGCGGCAAATGATCTGCGAAGGAGATTTACGCAGAGGGGCTACCCTGCATTATGTTTGGGAGAAGCCTTTCATCGTGCTGCAAGTTGTGATAGGGAGAGCCTGCTATACCCTAAAAAACAGGCATTGGATGATGGCAAAATGAGGATTATTGGTACCTTTGATGTGGCTGACAAAGAAGTGTGCAAAATTCTGCAAGACTCTTGGAGTATCCTGCAATCAGACCCTGTTGTAGGTGATTTGGTTGGTAAATATCCACTAATCACCTTTAGGAGAGGGGGAAACCTCAGAGATAGGCTACCGCACAGATGTGGCAAGTGTGTGGCCTTTAAGGCCATTAAAAAAGGCAACATGTTCACCAGCTCTGTGACAGGATACAGCTACTACATTAGATCTTTCATCAATTGCAGAACAGTGGGCGTGGTATACCTGGCCACCTGATTTTGCCATAAGCAATATGTGGGTAAGACCAAGAGGTAACTCAGAAGGTGGGTGGGGTGCACCTCTTGGACATTTCCAAGCAGGAGGGCACCCCACTGATACAGCATGTCGCTATACATCATGCCGGGAGAGCTGATTGCATTAGCTTTCAGGGGATTGAGCCGTGAAACCATCCCCGAGAGGAGGTGAGAGGAGTAACACCTGTTACTACGCAAGGAGGCTGAATGGACTTTTAGGCCACAAACAGTAAAACCCAAAGGCCTCAATTAATTAATTTAATATACTTGTTTCATATAGGGGCCCCTCGCTTGGTATTAAGTGATTGATTGGTCCTCCCCTCTCCTTATATGATGTGACTCCAGGATTTGTCATCGTATGGGGGGTCACTGTAACGGATATTCTGGTTAGATATGGGTAGGTAGTTATCCAGATACCTTTTCTGTTTTTTTTCTATTTTATATCTGGTAGTCATCCAGATATCTTTCTTGTTTCAATCTCCCTTCCATCAATAGACTTTCAGATAATTGCTAGGAGGTTATTTATCCTCCCTTTCAATTAGGCCAATCCATGTGACAAACTTGTAACCCTGGTTGGCTAGAGATGACCATAGTTAGCTGGGATTAAGTTATGCATACTAGTGGGTGGCGAGTTATACCCAAAGGTTTGCAGGTGATTTTACATCTAGTAATGTCGCCCTCCATGCAGCACAAAGTGGTTTGAGGTGAGGTACTGGTGTTAAGTGTGCTGCTTCATTTTGATATGTATTATGGCATGCCTCAATAGGAGATGCATTCTACACGTCAGCCTTAGATAGCACTGTGTTCCTGTTGCACTACTGGTCATGTATACTTCATGAAACAGTGTTCTCAGGTATGAGAGGCGCATATTAGTGTGCACACAATGGGGCTTGGAAGCACCTCCATAGACACAGGTTATCTATGAGGCTATCGCTAAACTACAGATGGGGGCTACAGGTGTTAAATATAATAAAGCAAAGGATCACTCTATGGCTTTACCAGAATGCCGGTGATGGCACACATGAGCATGGCTCAAGGCAGTGTAAGTCATCTGTCATATAAATTGGATGGACGCTCTGCCATCGGCCACAGGAATACCACAACACACTTAATATTGTGAAGGGGGGCGATTTTGCAAGTGGGGCGCGGTGGTTGACACTAGATATGTTATCAGCGTCACCATTCACGCCACCGCTGATGTACTAACAGACAACTATGAGATATTCTTTCCAGCAACCTCTATTTATTATGATCATTTATTTTTCATCCATTTCTTCACCTACCCGGCGCTGTCAGATGCATTGTTTATTCACCAGACGTGAATCGAATAGCCGCTTCATACTCACCTTCAACTGACATCGGAGTATGCCTCTTATTGTACATGCAGGGGGAAGGCGTGTGCTTTTCCAGCCTCCCCTGGTCTGATTGGCCGTCGAGTGTGAGGAGAATCAGAATCAGTAATATAGCCTACAGTGTGAGGTTCTATGTAGCAAAGAGACCAGGTCTATGAAGCACCAGTAAGATCCAGTGCCCATAGTTGCTAAGAGAGATAGAAAGGATACGGATGGTTGTGTTGATTGATGCCTAACCTATGGTCTGTGTGTGGTGGCACCCCTGTTATGAGTGCTTGCTTGTTGATACATTATACTGCTGCAAGCCCAAGTGGACAATACTAGTGTGCATGTGTGTCCGACATCTATAGGGCATTTATCAATATTAATGAGGACAGCCAAGCATATTACACTAAGGGGTGCACACCATCCCTTACCCTCATTTTTTATACACTATTATTGGGCAGATAGCCTTTTATTTATCCTTGATACCAATAATTTTTTAATTTTTTTATTTTTGGCAACGCTATCTACCTTTAAGTTAACCGGAATATGGGAGAGGTTAAAATTTATCAACATTATAAAGTGTTGCTTAAAACACGATTTAATAATACACGTTCCCCGGGACAAAAGGCTTAGCAAACTGATTGTCTGGGTATTTCCCTCGAAGATTGGGATAATATATTGGCTAATTTTTTATTTTAGTTTCTTTTAATTTAACCACCTTAGCCCCCATAGCTTAAACACCCTGAAAGACCAGGCAACTTTTTACACTTCTGACCTACACTACTTTCACCGTTTATTGCTCGGTCATGCAACTTACCACCCAAATGAATTTTACCTCCTTTTCTTCTCACTAATAGAGCTTTCATTTGGTGGTATTTCATTGCTGCTGACATTTTTACTTTTTTTGTTATTAATCGAAATTTAACGATTTTTTTTCAAAAAAATGACATTTTTCACTTTCAGTTGTAAAATTTTGCAAAAAAAACGACATCCATATATAAATTTTGCTCTAAATTTATTGTTCTACATGTCTTTGATAAAAAAAAAATGTTTGGGTAAAAGTTATAGCGTTTACAAACTATGGTACAAAAATGTGAATTTCCGCTTTTTGAAGCAGCTCTGACTTTCTGAGCACCTGTCATGTTTCCTGAGGTTCTACAATGGCCAGACAGTACAAACACCCCACAAATGACCCCATTTCGGAAAGTAGACACCCTAAGGTATTCGCTGATGGGCATAGTGAGATCATAGAACTTTTTATTTTTTGTCACAAGTTAGCGGAAAATGATGATTTATTTTTTTTTCTTTTTTTCTTACAAAGTCTCATATTCCACTAACTTGTGACAAAAAATAAAAACTTCCATGAACTCACTATGCCCATCAGCGTATACCTTGGGATGTCTTCTTTCCAAAATGGGGTCACTTGTGGGGTAGTTATACTGCCCTGGCATTCTAGGGGCCCAAATGTGTGGTAAGGAGTTTGAAATCAAATTCTGTAAAAAATGGCTGGTGAAATCCGAAAGGTGCTCTTTGGAATGTGGGCCCCTTTGCCCACCTAGGCTGCAAAAAAGTGTCACACATGTGGTATCTCCGTATTCAGGAGAAGTTGGGGAATGTGTTTTGGGGTGTCATTTTACATATACCCATGCTGGGTGAGAGAAATATCTTGGCAAAAGACAACTTTGTATAAAAAAATGGTAAAAGTTGTCTTTTGCCAAGATATTTCTCTCACCCAGCATGGGTATATGTAAAATGACACCCTAAAACACATTCCCCAACTTCTCCTGAATACGGAGATACCAGATGGGCCCCTTTGCCTAGGTGGGCAAAGGGGCCCATATTCCAAAGAGCACCTTTCGGATTTCACTGGTCATTTTTTACAGAATTTGATTTCAAACTCCTTACCACACATTTGGGCCCCTAGAATGCCAGGGCAGTATAACTACCCCACAAGTGACCCCATTTTGGAAAGAAGACACCCCAAGGTATTCGTTGATGGGCATAGTGAGTTCATGGAAGTTTTTATTTTTTGTCACAAGTTAGTGGAATATGAGACTTTGTAAGAAAAAAAAAAAAAAAATCATCATTTTCCACTAACTTGTGACAAAAAATAAAAAATTCTAGGAACTCGCCATGCCCCTCACGGAATACCTTGGGGTCTCTTCTTTCCAAAATGGGGTCACTTGTGGGGTAGTTATACTGCCCTGGCATTTTCCAGGGGCCCTAATGTGTGGTAAGTAGGTAAATGACCTGTGAAATCCTAAAGGTGCTCTTTGGAATGTGGGCCCCTTTGCCCACCTAGGCTGCAAAAAAGTGTCACACATTTGGTATCTCCGTATTCAGGAGAAGTTGGGGAATGTGTTTTTGGGTGTCATTTTACATATACCCATGCTGGGTGAGAGAAATATCTTGGCAAAAGACAACTTTTCCCATTTTTTTTATACAAAGTTGTCTTTTGCCAAGATATTTCTCTCACCCAGCATGGGTATATGTAAAATGACACCCCAAAACACATTCCACAACTTCTCCTGAATACGGAGATACCACATGTGTGGCACTTTTTTGCAGCCTAGGTGGGCAAAGGGGCCCACATTCCAAAGAGCACCTTTCGGATTTCACTGGTCATTTTTTACAGAATTTGATTTCAAACTCCTTACCACACATTTGGGCCCCTAGAATGCCAGGGCAGTATAACTACCCCACAAGTGACCCCATTTTGGAAATAAGACACCCCAAGGTATTCGCTGATGGGCATAGTGAGTTCATGGAAGTTTTTATTTTTTGTCACAAGTTAGTGGAATATGAGACTTTGTAAGAAAAAAATTAATAAAAAAAAAATCATCATTTTCCACTAACTTGTGACAAAAAATAAAAAATTCTAGGAACTCGCCATGCCCCTCACGGAATACCTTGGGGTGTCTTCTTTCCAAAATGATGTCACTTGTGGGGTAGTTATACTGCCCTGGCATTTTCCAGGGTCCCTAATGTGTGGTAAGTAGGTAAATGACCTGTGAAATCCTAAAGGTGCTCTTTGGAATGTGGGCCCCTTTGCCCACCTAGGCTGCAAAAAAGTGTCACACATGTGGTATCGACGTACTCAGGAGAAGTTGGGGAATGTGTTTTGGGGTGTCATTTTACATATACCCATGCTGGGTGAAAGAAATATCTTGGCAAAAGACAACTTTTCCCATTTTTTTATACAAAGTTGGCATTTGACCAAGATATTTCTCTCACCCAGCATGGGTATATGTAAAATGACACCCCAAAACACATTCCCCAACTTCTCCTGAATACGGAGATACCAGATGTGTGACACTTTTTTGCAGCCTAGATGCGCAAAGGTGCCCAAATTCCTTTTAGGAGGGCATTTTTAGACTTTGGATACCAGACTTCTTCTCACGCTTTGGGGCCCCTAAAATGCCAGGGCAGTATAAATACCCCACATGTGACCCCATTTTGGAAAGAAGACACCCCAAGGTATTCAATGAGGGGCATGGCGAGTTCATAGAAATTATTTTTTTTTGGCACAAGTTAGCGGAAATTGATATATTTTTTTTTTCTCAAAGTCTCCCTTTCCGCTAACTTGGGACAAAAATTTCAATCTTTCATGGACTCAATATGCCCCTCACGGAATACCTTGGGGTGTTTTCTTTCCGAAATGGGGTCATATGTGAAGTATTTATACTGCCCTGGCATTCTAGGGGCCCTGAAGCGTGAGATGAAGTCTGGAATATAAATGTCTAAAAAATCTTACGCATTTGGATTCCGTGAGGGGTATGGTGAGTTCATGTGAGATTTTATTTTTTGACACAAGTTAGTGGAATATGAGACTTTGTAAGAAAAAAATAATAATTTCCGCTAACTTGGGCCAAAAAAATGTCTGAATGGAGCCTAACAGGGGGGTGATCAATGACAAGAGGGTGATCAATGACAGGGGGGTGATCAATGACAGGGGGGTGATCAGGGAGTCTATATGGGGTGATCACCCCCCTGTCATTGATCACCCCCCTGTCATTGATCACCCCCTTATAAGACTCCATTTGGATGTCCGTATGTGTTTTGCGGATCCGATCCATGTATCAGTGGATCCGTAAAAATCATACGGACATCTGAATGCAGCCTGACAGGGGGGTGATCAATGACAGGGGGGTGATCAATGACAGGGGGGTGATCAGGGAGTCTATATGGGGTGATCACCCCCCTGTCATTAATCACCCCCCTATAAGGCTCCATTCAGATGTCCGTGTTTTGCGGATCCGATCCATATATCAGTGGATCCGTAAAAATCATACGGACATCTGAATGCAGCCTGACAGGGGGGTGATCAATGACAGGGGGGTGATCAGGGAGTTTATATGGGGTGATCACCCCCCTGTCATTGATCACCCCCCTATAAGGCTCCATTCAGATGTCCGTATGTGTTTTGCGGATCCGATCCATGTATCAGTGGATCCGTAAAAATCATACGGACATCTGAATGCAGCCTCACAGGGGGGTGATCAATGACAGGGGGGTGATCAATGACAGGGGGGTGATCAGGGAGTCTATATGGGGTGATCACCCCCCTGTAAGACTCCATTCAGATGTCCGTATGTGTTTTGCGGATCCGATCCATGTATCAGTGGATCCGTAAAAATCATATGAACATCTGAATGCAGCCTTACAGGGGGGTGATCAATGACAGGGGGGTGATCAGGGAGTCTATATGGGGTGATCACCTCCGTCATTGATCACTCCTCTGTAAGGCTCCATTCAGACGTCCGTATGTGTTTTGCGGATCCGATCCATCTATCAGTGGATCCGTAAAATTCATACAGATGTCTGAATGCAGCCTTACAGGGGGGTGATCAATGACAGGGGTTGATCAATGACAGGGGGGTGATCAGGGAGTCTATATGGGGTGATCACCACAGTCATTGATCACTCCCCTGTAAGGCTCCATTCAGATGTCCGTATGTGTTTTGCGGATCTGATCCATCTATCAGTGGATCCGTAAAATTCATACGGACCTCTGAATGGAGCCTTACAGGGGGTTATCAATGACAGGGGGGTGATCAATGACAAGGGGGTGATCAGGGAGTCTATATGGGGTGATCACCTCCGTCATTGATCACTCCCCTGTAAGGCTCCATTCAGACGTCCGTATGTGTTTTGCGGATCCGATCCATCTATCAGTGGATCCGTAAAATTCATACGGACCTCTGAATGGAGCCTTACAGGGTGTTATCAATGACAGGGGGGTGATCAATGACAGGGGGGTGATCAGGGAGTCTATATGGGGTGATCTGGGGTGATCTGGGGTGATCAGAGGTGAATAAGGGGTTAATAAGTGACGGGGGGGTGTAGTGTAGTGTAGTGGTGGTTGGTGCTACTTTACTGAGCTACCTGTGTCCTCTGGTGGTCGATCCAAACAAAGGGGACCACCAGAGGACCAGGTAGCAGGTATATTAGACGCTGTTATCATAACAGTGTCTAATATACCTGTTAGGGGTTAAAAAAAACACATCTCTAGCCTGTCAGCGAACGATCGCCGCTGGCAGGCTGGAGATCCACTCTCTTACCTTCCGATCCTGTGAACGCGCGCGCCTGTGTGCGCGCGTTCACAGGAAATCTCGCGCACGGATGCGTCCAGGAGGAATGAATCAACCACCTTCCGGACGCATCCGTGCGTTAGGCGGTCGGGAGGTGGTTAAATTACGTTTTGGTTCCATTTATATTTTCCACCGAATGTATATCACACATTTATGGCTTAATAAATGTGGTTTAAGGGATACTTCTAATTGTCCACGGTGTGATTTATCTGGGGAGGATCACTTGCATATGTTTTGGTCATGTATAGAGTCGAAACAATATTGGGGGGCAATTTATAATTTTATTATCTGGGAATTGAGAGTTGAGATTCCGTTTACGGTGGAATGTTGGGTACTGAGTGACCTCACCAAGGTAGAATGTCCAAAATATAAAAGGATTCTTTTCATTAAAATAATGTTCTTGGCGAGACTTTTGATTGCTAGGGTTTGGTTTTCTCGAACTACTCCAAGTATTACATCATGGGTTAACCTGGTTAATATGAGATATGAAAACATTCTATATAAGCAGAGGAATACTGAGGGAAAAATGACAAAAATTTGGGGAGAATAGAAGTTTTAAGGTTTTCCTGCCTACACTCCCTCATTATTCCCTCCCTTTTTCTCTTATTGATGGGGGGGGGGGGGGGGGGAGAGCATCACAAGGGAGAGGGTTGGTTGGGTATGAACAGGGGGGTAGGGTTTATTAGGGGGAAAAGAATATAATAATGTTTTGTTATTGGTGAATTGTATTGTTTGAATTTCTAATAAAATAAAAATAAAAAAAAATTTGTAGCATATCACACACTGAGAGTGAAAGGAGCAGGATTCCTCAGCAGTGCAGAGTATTTCAGGAGAGGAGTGTGCTGATCTTGTTGAAGATTGTGGACGATTTTGCAAGATGGAAAGAGCAGGTTACTGGTTCACAAAAAGCTTAGAATCAACGTTGAAAAATATATGGCATTAGAGGTGTGTGAGGACACCATCACGATAGGATGGGTATGCCATCTAGGGCAGATTGTACTGTATATGTGGGCGGCATACAGAATATAACCAGGAAACAGATTGAAGAATGTGAACAATTCGATCTGATAATTGGCGGCAGTCCTTGTAATGACTTATCTGTGGTTAACCCACACCGGAAAGGCCTTTATGGGGGCAGTGGACAACTGTTTTTTTACTTTCCACCATTACTCAATAAAGTGTTGCCTAAGACAGGAGAGAATCGGCCAGTCTTCTGGTTATTCGAGAACGTGCTTGCGATGGAGAAAGCATTACAAAAAACAATTTCTCTCCACCTGGAGAAGATTCCTGTCAAGATTGATGCAAGTGCTGTATTGGCTACTCATTGAGGCACATACTTCTGGGGGAACCTGCCTGGCATGAACAGGCCTCTAGTAGCTACAGAAAATGAGAAGACAAAGCTTCAAGATTGCTTGGAGCCCGGAAGAGTCGCGAAGTTCATCAAGATTCAAACCATAACTACCAGCCCCTGGTCTCTTCGTCAGGGAAAATATCACGAGTTCCCAGTCATCATGGTTGGTAAGGAGGACATCCTGTGGTGCACTGAGATGGAGAGGGTCTTCAAATTCTCCCCGCAGTATACGGACAGCTCATAAATTAACCACTGCTTCCAACAGAAGCTCCAGGGAAGTTCATGGAGTGTCCCAGTCATCCGGCATCTATTTGCCCGCTGAAGGATTAATTTAAAAGTGTGTAGAAGTCATACGGGGCCCCCATGCTGCAGATTTATCATAGAGGCACCGGATTTTATAATATTACATTATTATTTAAAGAAAAAATAAATAAAGCCCCTTCGTCACCCGGCTTCCAAGTGCTATCAGCTACATCATCATCGAGTACTGTCTGCACGGCACTGATGTCCTCCTCAACCATCTCTGGGTCAGGAGCCTGACCGCTTGCAACACCAGCTCCCACGCCACTCTCCTCATCACTACTTGTCCACCTAGTGGAGGAAGCGGCCGATGGTCCTCCACATCTTGGCTTGCCAGTAGCTGTTGACTGTCTTCTAGTAGCTCATCCTCACTGTATAGTGGAGCTGAGCCCACAGCATACAATACTTCTCTAGCTGAGGGAACAGAAAAGGACAGAGGCAGGTTGAGGACAGGTGAGGGCACAGGGCCAGCTCCCGGGCTATGCCGACTAAGGGTTGTGTCTGACGAACCCACCGACTCTAGGCTGGGGGTGTCTGATGTCACTTGCGACAAAGTCAAAGATCGAGTCAACCATTCAAGAACCGCTGGGTTGCTGGTCACGACAAGACCGCTAGCTGGCATTGGGAGCTTAGGCTTCTCTAAGTGACCCCTGCTGCCACGCCCCTTACTCTGCTGCGACCTCTGCCTGTGCCAGAAATATTTAGGCCTCTGCCACTCCCCTGTGGAGGGCCTGGAACTTCTCTGTCTGACATACTGTTAGATCAAATAAATAAATAAAAATAAATTAAATCACCCCAAAAAAGTCAGACATTTTCTCACTTCACCACACAAAATCTAATAAGCCGTTTTTTTCACACTAAGGCCTCATGCACACGACTGTATTTTTTCACGGTTCGCAAAACGGGGTTCCGTTGGTCCGTGATCCGTGACCGTTTTTTCGTCCGTGGGTCTTCCTTGATTTTTGGAGAATCCACGGACATGAAAAAAAGTTGTTTTGGTGTCTGCCTGGCCGTGCGGAGCCAAACGGATCCATCCTGAATTGCAATGCAAGTCAATGGGGACGGATCCGTTTGACGTTGACACAATATGGTGCAATTTCAAACGGATCCGTCCCCCATTGACTTTCAATGTAAAGTCAGGAGTCCCTATTATACCATCGGATCGGAGTTTTCTCCAATCCGATGGTATATTTTAACTTGAAGCATCCCCATCACCATGGGAACGCCTCTATATTAGAATTAACTGTCGAATAGGAGTTAGATTGTGAAACTCATATCCGACGGTATATTCTAACACAGAGGCGTTCCCATAGTGATGGGGACGCTTCTAGTTAGAATATACTACTAACTGTGTACATGACTGCCCCCTGCTGCCTGGCAGCACCCGATCTCTTACAGGGGGCTGTAATCCGCACAATTAACCCCTCAGGTGCTGCACCTGAGGGGTTAATTGTGCATATCATAGCCCCCTATAAGAGATCAGGGGCTGCCAGGCAGCAGGGGGCAGACCCCCCTCCCTCCCCAGTTTTAATTTCATTGGTGGCCAGTGCGACCCCCCCGCCCCCCTCCCTCTATTGTAATATCATTGGTGGCCAGTGCGGCCCCCCCCCGCCCCCCCTCCCTCTATTGTAATATCATTGGTGGCCAGTGTGCGGCCTCCCCCGGCCCCCCCTCCCTCCCTTTATTGTATTATCATTGGTGGCCAATGTGCGGCCCCCCCGGCCCCTCCCTCCCTCTATTGTATTATCATTGGTGGCCAGTGTGCGCCCCCCCCCCGGCCCCCATCTATTGTATTAATATCATTGGTGGCCAGTGTGCGGCCTCCCCCCCCCCCCCCCCCCCCCGATCATTGGTGGCAGCGGAGATTCCGATCGGAGTCCCAGTTTAATCGCTCTGGGGCTCCGATCGGTAACCATGGCAACCAGGACGCTACTGCAGGCCTGGTTGCAATGGTTACTTAGCAATATTACAATATTAGAAGCATCATACTTACCTGCTGCGCTGTCTGTGACCGGCCGGGAGCTCCTCCTACTGGTAAGTGACAGATCATTAAGCAATGCGCCGCACAGACTTGTCACTTACCAGTAGGAGAAGCTTCCAGCCAGTCACAGACAGCGCAGCAGGTAAGTATGATGCTTCTAATATTGTAATATTGCTAAGTAACCATGGCAACCAGGCCTGCAGTAGCGTCCTGGTTGCCATGGTTACCGATCGGAGCCCCAGAGCGATTAAACTGGGACTCCGATCGGAATCTCCGCTGCCACCAATGATGGGGGGGGGGAGGCCGCACACTGGCCACCAATAATATTAATACAATAGAGGGGGGCCGGGGGGGGGTCCGCACACTGGCCACCAATGATAATACAATAGAGGGAGGGAGGGGGGCCTGGGGGGGCCGCACACTGGCCACCAATTATAATACAATAAAGGGAGGGAGGGGGGGGCCTGGGGAGGCCGCACACTGGCCACCAATGATATTACAGTAGAGGGAGGGGGGGCCGCACTGGCCACCAATGATATTACAATAGAGGGAGGGGGGCCGGGGGGGGCCGCACTGGCCACCAATGAAATTAAAACTGAAGAGGGAGGGGGGTCTGACACCTGCTGCCTGGCAGCCCCTGGTCTCTTATAGGGGGCTATGATATGCACAATTAACCCCTCAGGTGCAGCACCTGAGGGGTTAATTGTGCGGATCACAGCCCCCTGTAAGAGATCGGGTGCTGCCAGGCAGCAGGGGGCAGTCATGTACACAGTTCGTAGTATATTCTAACTAGAAGCGTCCCCATCACTATGGGAACGCCTCTGTGTTAGAATATACTGTCGGATCCGTCTGTATGAAAGTAATCTACGGCCACGGATCACGGACGCGGATGCCAATCTTGTGTGCATCCGTGTTCTTGACTTGAATGGGTCCGTGAACCGTTGTCCGTCAAAAAAATAGTACAGGTCGTATTTTTTTGACGGACAGGAAACACGGATCACGGATGTGGCTGCAAAACGGTGCATTTTCCGATTTTTCCACGGACCCATTGAAAGTCAAAAACGGAAAACGGATCAACAACGGACAACGGTCGTGTGCATGAGACCTAATACACACAAAAAAGGGCTTTAGAAAATATAACTGCACCGCTGAATGCCAAATATATTTTATGTGCCACTAATACATGTCAAAAAGGGCCTTACAACAAATAACTGCACCGCTGAACGGCAAATATATATTTTTTGGTGACACTAATACATGACAAAAAGGGCTTTACAACATATAACTGCACTGCTGAATGGCAAATATATTTTTTTGGTGCCACTAATACATGGAAAAAAGGGCTTTATAACATATAACTGCACCGCTGAACAGCAAATATATATTTTTTGTGCCACTAATACACAGCAAAAGGGCTTTACAACCTAACTTCACTGCTGAAAGGCAAATATGTATATTTTTGTGCCACTAATACATGACAAAAAGGGCTTTACAACATATAAGTGCACCGCTGATAACTGCGCCCTTGAATGGCAATATATATTTTTGGTGCCACTAATACACGGCAAAAAGGGCATTACAACTTATAACTGCAGCACTGAATGGCAAATACATTTTTCTTTTGCCACTAATACATGACAAAAAGGGCTGTCATTTTCTCACTTCACCACAAAATGGCTAATAAGCCCTTTTTTTTTTTACAACCAATACAAGCCAAAAAATGCTTTAGAACATATAACTAAACCGCACAAGGGCAAATATTTCCTGGTAATAAACCCTGTCAATGGCTGTATCAAACAGCACTTGCACCCAATAATAAGAACAGTTTGATGGAATTACAGAGCTATATAATGGCAATTTGGGTCCCCAGTCAGTGCAGCAAGGTGTAATAGGACTGTTCCTATTACCCAGGATGTAAAATCCCCTACTGAACCCTGTTCAGCATACATGCAGTGGAGTGATTTCTCCCTATCCTCTCCCTACACCTTGAATAATCTTTCCCTGCACTTGTAAATCATTTTTTTTAGCACAATGAAGTTTTTTCTACCACTGTCCCTAGCGCCTGCTGATGTCTCTCCCTGCACTAAGTACACTGGAAAATGGCAGAATCCAAGATGTCTCAGGTTATTTATAGGGCTGTCTGTGGCATCACAGGCTGGCTGCTGATTGACTGCATGCATGGCATTATGGGTGATCCCACCTTCCCAGAGTTCTTTTCTCCATGTCCTCACACGTGCAGCAGCCATTTTAGGAAAAAATGTGATTCGTTACCACGAAGTGTGAGGAAATTTCCTGAAATTCGGATCGAATTCCACTTTGTCAGCTTCGATTTGCTCATCTCTACAGGGAGTGCAGAATTATTAGGCAAGTTGTATTTTTGAGGATTAATTTTATTATTGAACAACAACCATGTTCTCAATGAACCCAAAAAACTCATTAATATCAAAGCTGAATATTTTTGGAAGTAGTTTTTAGTTTGTTTTTAGTTTTAGCTATTTTAGGGGGATATCTGTGTGTGCAGGTGACTATTACTGTGCATAATTATTAGGCAACTTAACAAAAAACAAATATATACCCATTTCAATTATTTATTTTTACCAGTGAAACCAATATAACATCTCAACATTCACAAATATACATTTCTGACATTCAAAAACAAAACAAAAACAAATCAGTGACCAATATAGCCACCTTTCTTTGCAAGGACACTCAAAAGCCTGCCATCCATGGATTCTGTCAGTGTTTTGATCTGTTCACCATCAACATTGCGTGCAGCAGCAACCACAGCCTCCAAGACACTGTTCAGAGAGGTGTACTGTTTTCCCTCCTTGTAAATCTCACATTTGATGATGGACCACAGGTTCTCAATGGGGTTCAGATCAGGTGAACAAGGAGGCCATGTCATTAGATTTTCTTCTTTTATACCCTTTCTTGCCAGCCACGCTGTGGAGTACTTGGACGCGTGTGATGGAGCATTGTCCTGCATGAAAATCATGTTTTTCTTGAAGGATGCAGACTTCTTCCTGTACCACTGCTTGAAGAAGGTGTCTTCCAGAAACTGGCAGTAGGACTGGGAGTTGAGCTTGACTCCATCCTCAACCCGAAAAGGCCCCACAAGCTCATCTTTGATGATACCAGCCCAAACCAGTACTCCACCTCCACCTTGCTGGCGTCTGAGTCGGACTGGAGCTCTCTGCCCGTTACCAATCCAGCCACGGGCCCATCCATCTGGCCCATCAAGACTCACTCTCATTTCATCAGTCCATAAAACCTTAGAAAAATCAGTCTTGACGTTTCAGCTTGTGTGTCTTGTTCAGTGGTGGTCGTCTTTCAGCCTTTCTTACCTTGGCCATGTCTCTGAGTATTGCACACCTTGTGCTTTTGGGCACTCCAGTGATGTTGCAGCTCTGAAATATGGCCAAACTGGTGGCAAGTGGCATCTTGGCAGCTGCACGCTTGACTTTTCTCAGTTCATGGGCAGTTATTTTGCGCCTTGGTTTTTCCACACGCTTCTTGCGACCCTGTTGACTATTTTGAATGAAACGCTTGATTGTTCGATGATCACGCTTCAGAAGCTTTGCAATTTTAAGAGTGCTGCATCCCTCTGCAAGATATCTCACTATTTTTGACTTTTCTGAGCCTGTCAAGTCCTTCTTTTGACCCATTTTGCCAAAGGAAAGGAAGTTGCCTAATAATTATGCACACCTAATATAGGGTGTTGATGTCATTAGACCACACCCCTTCTCATTACAGAGATGCACATCACCTAATATGCTTAATTGGTAGTAGGCTTTCGAGCCTATACAGCTTGGAGTAAGACAACATGCATAAAGAGGATGATGTGGTTAATTGGTACCACTGTGAGATGTAAAACTTTTTGATCACTTTTCATTTACCGTATATGAGAGGTAGGAAGAAAAACAGCAATTCTAGTGCTGTTAATTACTATATTGTTTATGTAGTCATTGTGCATGATAAATAATATGATAATGTTTTATCTTGGGTATATAGGGATGTGGTAGTACCAAATACAGTATGTGATTTTATTTTTCACAATATTATTTTGTAAGGAAAAATCTGAACTTTTTTACTTGGAATTTTTTCATAATACTTCATTGCATTTTTCTTTAAACATTTTTTTAGTTATGAAGACTTGGGCATCTCTTACATAATAGCTGCAATATCTATGCATTACAAGTGGGGATGCCAAAGGGCTTACATCTGGAGACAACCAACTCTACAACTACACAGATGATCACTTTTTACCACATTATCTAGCAGGCATGGCCAACCTAAGGCTCTCCAGCTGTTATAAAACTACAACTCCTGCCATGCCATGCTGTAGGCTGATAGCTGTAGGTAGTCTGGGCATGTTAAGAGCTGTAGTTTTGCAACAGCTGGAGAATCTCAGGTTGGCCATCTCCGGTATCTAAGGAGTTAAATGGTTGGTATCACAGATTTCAGTGATCTTAACTAGAGATAAGCGAATTTCCGCTTATGAAATTCGTTCACACTTCGTTTGGTGGTAAAAGGTAAAATGCGTTATGGATTCCGTTACCACGAACCATAACGCAATTCTATGACGGTATGCCTTTAGAGGCATTCTGTTATTCATTCGATCATAATAGAAGTCTTTGCAACCCATAGACTTCTATTGTGACGGAATGAATAATGGAATGCCTCTAAAGGCATTCCGTTATGCATTCAGTCATAGAATTGGGTTATGGTCCGTGGTAACGGAATCCATAACGCAATTCACCTTTTACCATCAAACGAAGTGTAAACCTTTAACCATTAGACAGCTAGGAATGGACTCCACCTAGCAAGGAACACCCATGTAACTTAGGACTCATGCACACGACTTTTGCGTTCCGCAAATTGTGGATTCGCAAAACATGAATACCGGCATACCGCATTTTGCAGAATGGAATGTCCAGCCCTCTATAGAACAGGCTTATTATTTCTCATAAAAGAGACAAGAATGGGAAATGTTCTATTTTCTTGTGCGTGCAACGGAACAGACACATGAATGCGGAAAGCACACAATGCACTGTCCACATCTTTTGAAGTGAATGGGTCTGCTTTCTGACCCACACAAAATGCGATCAGCTGCGGAAAAAAAATAAGTTTGTGTGCATGAGCCCCACCATAAACAATTCATTGAGGGGGTTAATATGCATTTATTTTGAATTGATTGCCTACATATGCTAATAACACAGCTCCAAAATGTTGAAAGTTTGAGTTTTATTTTTCATGGAAACGGCACTGATTATTATTTCAAAGCTTCCAAGAATATGGATTAATTTCTGCATCCTTTGAAGCAGTGATCATACATTCCTGAGCAAGTTCCAATTGCTGTCTTGCTTAATTTCAATCTTAATAGCTAAAAGATGTATAAAATTCTTCAAAACAAAAAGCAGAGAACGTGTTTCAAAATATATTGCACTGAAAATATCAATGCTCAAAGAGTATAATATATTTATCATCGCCCTTCAAAAATGTTTCAGTTATTATTCATTATATTTATTTATTTTTAATCTGATTTTCATTTTGGAATCTATTCAATTTACTAAGTGCACATTTTTATGTAAAACATTTCTACTCTATTAAAATGTCATATTTTGTTCTTCCTTTTTTCTCATCCAGGGTTTCATGTATTTGTATTTGTCATTGCAATGCATTTAAAGATAAGTGACTAACAAGCTACATCATAATTATTTTTATCTTGAGGATATTGTGGTTTTAAAATATTGTTCAATGCCTCATGGTATAAACTGGCCAGCATGCATAAAAGGTTCAATACTTTAATGAAATGGCAACTAATAAAAAACAAGTTAATTGAAATATGTGACAAATTAATGAATTGTGCAATTTAATGTATCTTACAGTACTTGTCCATGGCAGCTGCACCAATCACCTCTCTATAAATTTTTAAAGTTAAGCCAACTTAATAAAAAAAAAGCATGAAGAGACATTTGTCATTGTTGCATAGTGTATAGTCTGTATCTAGAGAGAATACTGCAAATTAGGCTTAAAGTAGCACTCCCACAAAACAATTTCATTATCTGACCTGTTAGAAAGGTGCATGATGTAATCTGTAGTAAACATATGTTCTCATCAGTGACTATTTTTGTGAGATATCCTCTCCCTTCAAATTTTTTGCTGTGTCATCTGACCAACTATCTGATCTCCATCTCATACAGGACTGGCAGTCAGTTACTTCTTTATTCATTCCTATGAGACAGACATTGTGGTGAGGATGGTGAGGATGTGGAAATCATATGGGTGGAATTTCAAAGGGAAATAAACACTAAAAAAATAATATTTGGTGTAATTTATAGACCCCCTAACATCACAGAGGAGATAGAAACGCAACTGTATAACCAAATAGAGCGGGCGGCACAGGCTAGTACAGTGGTCATAATGGGAGATTTTAACTTCTCAGACATTGACTGAGGTCATGGTTTTGCCTCAACTGCAAAGGGGAGAAAATTCCTCAACTTGCTGCAGGACCACTTTATGGGCCAGTTTGTAGAAGCTCCCACTAGGGGCAATGCTATGCTGGATCTGGTAATTTCTAATAAATTGCAGAGCTTGTTGGAAATGTTACTGTTCGAGAAACATTAGGTAATAGTGACCACAATATAATTATATTCCCCCTAAATTATAAGAAGCAAACTCTGTCAGGCAGGGCAAAGACACTGAATAAAAAAAAAAGCTAATTTCCCAGAGCATAGACTCGGAGCAGCTACTGTCACATAATAATACTGAGGACAAATTTTTGAGACGTATTTTGGGGCATTTTTGTATTTTGGAAACGCACGTCGTTGAAAACGCACGTTCTTGCTATTGTCCACAGAGGCGTGCAATGAAAAACAGAGGTGTTACGCGACAATACGCCCCAAAGAAGCTCCTGCACTTCTTGGGGCGTAGGGCATTTTACAGCGCATTCGTACACGCTGTAAAACGCTCAGGTGAGAACCATGCCCATAGGGAAACATTGGTTTTTGCCTGTTGAGCGTTTTACAGCGTATAGGAACGCGCTGTAAAACGCTCAGGTGTGAACCTAGCCTTAAATCCACATTAAGTTTTTGCACTAAAAATGTATTCCTTTTGGTAAAATGTATAAACAGCAAAAATCCCCCCCCCCCCTTCCCCATGGCTTACAGCCCCCTTCCCCATGGCTTACAGCTACTGTAAAAAGGGCAATAAAAGACAAAAAAAGGGCATTTAAAAAATACAAATCTGAGGGGTTACTGAAGATAAGGAAAAGGCAAAGTTACTAAAAAATGTTTTAGCTCTGTTTATACAAAATAAGTGAAAGGAGCTGATATCTGTGGTGCTAGGGCTGTTAGTACATCTAGTATACTCAATTGGCTAACTGTAGATTTGGTCCAAGACAAATTAAATAGGTTATATGTGAACAAGGCTCTGGGTCCAGATGGATTACACCCAAGAGTGCTTAAAGAGCTCAGTTCAGTCATTGCTGTGCCCCTGTTTATAATTTTTAAAGATTCTCTAGGTACTGGTACAGTGCCAAGTGATTGGCACAAGGCAAATGTGGTGCCCATATTCAAAAAAATATCTAGGTCCTCCACAGGTAATTATAGACCAGTTAGTTTAACTTCTGTTGTGGGAAAAATGTTTGAAGGACTCTTAAGGGACTATATACAGGAGTATGTGACTGTAAATAATATTATAAGTGATAACCAACATGGGTTTACCAAGGACAGAAGATGTCAGACTAACCTGATTTATTTTTATGAGGAGGTGAATAGTGGCCTAGACAGAGGGGCAGCTGTGTAAGTAGTGTTTCTGGATTTTGCAAAGGCTTTTGATACTGTCGCTCATAGACGTTTAATAGGTAAAGTAAGGTCTATAGGCTTGAAAAGTATAGTCTGTAATTGGATTGAAAACTGGTTGAAGGACCATGTCCAGAGAGTTGTGGTCAATGATTCCTACTCAGAATGGTCCTGGGTAGAGTTGAACACACACGCACTGAATCAGTGTAGGCCTGAAGTAAAGATTTCTTTGCACAAAATGGCTGTATTTCAAATGCCTAATTCAAAACCCTGTATGTATAGGGGGGGATCACACACGCCCTGAATCAGTGTAGACCTGAAGTAAAGATTTCTTTGTACAAAATGGCTGTATTTTTCAAATGGCTGTATTTCAAATGGTTGAATATAACCCCTGTATGTATAGGGGGGATCTCACACGCCTTGAATCAGTGTAGGCCTGAAGTAAAGATTTCTTTGTACAAAATGGCTGTATTTCAAATGGCTGAATCAAACCCTGTATGTATCGGGGGGATAGCACACGCCCTGAATCAGTGTAGGCCTGAAGTAAATATATCTTTGCACATAAAGGCTATATTTCAAATGGCTGTATTTCAAATGCCTAATTCAAACCCCTGTATGTAGAGATGGTATCTCACAGTGCCTGAACCTCTGTAGGCCTGAATTCAATATTGGTGCACCAAATGGCGGTATTAAACTCTCTAAATGTCTCTCACAATGACATCTGCATCAAAGGCTGGCAACAAAAATTTTTGTGCCCAAACGACTGTTTGTTTAACAACTGAATTTGACAGCAGTATATAAGGCTGTAATTTCACACGTGCTGATACTGCAAGGCCTGAAAATAGTGTTTTTTGTCAAAAAAGATGTGTTTTTCAAACCCCAGAAAATAATGGGTGTATTTCTAGCTTAAATTGGACACTGACTAATACAGATGTTGTAGATTGCCCAAAAAGTCTTTTTTTGCTAACAGAATATGAAAGCTGTATATATTAAACTTGAATTGAACACTTGCAGATCTGGAAAATAATTTATTTATTTTTTTAAAATGTGTGTTTTTCAAACCCCAGAAAATGATGGGTGTATTTCTACCTTAAATTGCACACTAATCCAGATGTTGTAGTTTGCCCCCAAAAAATTGTGATTTGCAATGTCCCAAAAGCTCAGATGCAGTGCTGGTGCACTGAGCATGCATAAAATGGCTGCCGCCGCCACCCACCTAACTAACAGAATTATAAAAGTTATTTTTTTTTTGATCAATGGCCTCAGGGCAGGATAAAACGATTGTGTCCTGCACCCACACAACTATTTCTAGGTAGATCGCTGAGTTAGATTCTCTCCTATTCTCTCCCTGAAATCACAAGTCCAGCAGTATCCTCTCCCTACACTCAAGCTTATATAGAGCCTGGGTCACATGCTGTTCTGGCCAATCACAGCCATGCCATTAGTAGGCATGGCTGTGATGGCCTCTTGGGGCAAGTAGTATGACGCTTGTTGATTGGCTGCTGTGCACTGTGCAGCCTTTCAAAAAGCGCCAAGAAAGCGCCGAACACCGAACCCGAACTTTTATGGAAATGTTTGGGTACGGGGTCCAAAAATCCTAAAGTTTGGTACGAACCCGAACTTTACAGTTCGGGTTCGCTCAACCCTAGTCCTGGGTTATAAGTGCTGTTCCCTCTATATTTTAATTTATTTATTAATGATATTGAGGACGGGATTAATACCACCATTTCTAATTTTACAGATGACACTAAGCTGTGTAGTACTGTGCAGTCTTTGGATGATGTCCATAAAATACACGCTGGCTTGAACACTCTGAGTGATTGGGCATCAACTTGGCAAATGAGGTTCAATGTGGATAAATGTAAAGTTATGAATCTAGGTAGTAATAATCTCTATGCTTCATATGTCCTAGGGGATATAACACTGGGGGAGTCACTTGTAGAGGAGGATTTGCGTGTCCTTGTAGATCATAGATTGAATAACAGCATACAATGTCAATCAGCTGCTTCTAAGGCCACCAGGATATTGTCATGCCTTAAACGAGGCATGGACTTGCGGGGCAGGGATGTAATATTAGCACTTTACAAAGCGTTGGTGCGGCCTCATCTGGAATATGCAGTTTCTATGAAGAGGTAAGTTCTAGACTTGACAGCGGCGAATCAATGGATGTCGTATATCTGGACTTCTCCAAAGCATTTGACACTGTACCACATAAAAGGTTAGTATATAAAATGAGAATGCTCGGACTGGGAGAAAACATCTGTATGTGGGTAAGTAACTGGCTGAGTGATAGAAAACAGAGGGTGGTTATTAACGGTACACACTCAGATTGGGTCACTGTCACTAGTGGAGTACCTCAGGGGTCAGTATTGGGCCCTATTCTCTTCAATATATTTATTAATGATCTTGTAGAAGGCTTGCATAGTAAAGTATAAATTTTCGCAGATGACACTAAACTGTGTAAAGTAATTTACACTGAAGAGGACAGTATACTACTACAGAGGGATCTGGATAGATTGGAGGCTTGGGCAGATAAGTGGCAGATGAGGTTTAACACTGATAAATGTAAAGTTATGGACATGGGAAGGAAAAATGCAAGTCACCCGTACATACTAAATGGTAAAACACTCGGTAACACTGACATGGAAAAGGATCTAGGAATTTTAATAAACAGCAAACTAAACAGCAAAAACCAGTGTCAGGCAGCTGCTGCCAAGGCCAATAAGATAATGGGTTGCATCAAAAGGGGCATAGATTCCCGTGATATGAACATAGTCCTACCACTTTACAAATCATTAGTCAGACCACACATGGAGTACTGTGTACAGTTCTGGGCTCCAGTGAACAAGGCAGACATAGCAGAGCTGGAGAGGGTCCAGAGGAGGGCAACTAAAGTAATAACAGGAATGGGGCAACTACAGTACCCTGAAAGATTATCAAAATTAGGGTTATTCACTTTAGAAAAAAGACGACTGAGGGGAGATCTAATTAATATGTATAAATATATCAGGGGTCAGTACAGAGATCTATCCCATCAGCTATTTATCCCCAGGACTGTGACTGTGACGAGGGGACATCCTCTGCGTCTGGAGGAAAGAAGGTTTGTACACAAACATAGAAGAGGATTCTTTACGGTAAGAGCAGTGAGACTATGGAACTCTCTGCCTGAGGAGGTGGTGATGGTGAGTACAATAAAGGAATTCAAGAGGGGCCTGGACGTATTTCTGGAGCTTAATAATATTACAGGCTATAGCTACTAGAGAGGGGTCGTTGATCCAGGGAGTTATTCTGATTGCATGATTGGAGTCGGGAAGGAATTTTTTATTCCCCTAAAGTGGAGAAAATTGGCTTCTACCTCACAGGGTTTTTTGCCTTCCTCTGGATTAACTTGCAGGATAACAGGCCGAACTGGATGGACAAATGTCTTTTTTCGGCCTTATGTACTATGTTACTATGTTACTATGTTACTAGATCTGGTGCAGTCCATGGAAAGGACACACTGCAGCTGGAAAAAGTACAGAGTAGAGCGACTAAACTGGGGGCTTGGAGGGTCATAGTTATGAAGAAAGATTAAAATACTTACATTTATTTAGTCTTGAGAAGAGACGTCTAAGGGGAGACATGATTAACCTATACAAATATATAAAAAATACGGAGAAAAACTGTTCCATGTAAAATGCCCTCAAAAGACAAGGGGGCACTGCTTCCGACTAGAGAAGAAAAAGTTCAGTCTTTAGAAATGTCAAAACTTCTTTACTGCAAGAACTGTGAACCTGTGGATTAGACTTTCTCAGGACGTGGTCACAGAAGGAACAGTGGACAGTTTTGAAAAGGGTTTAGACAAATTCTTAAAATTAAACAACATTAATGCTTATGAAAACGTGTAGAAATCTGAGTCTCATTTTCTTCTAGGATTCGTGTCCCCACCTATGCCTTGGTTGAACTTGATGGACTTTTTTTTAAACCATATTAACTATGTAACTATGTAACTATAGGAGTACACAAAATTTGACTCCTATTTGGTAATGTATGCAGTAAAAAGGAAAAATCCTCAAAATATAATTAATTCTTTTCAGTAGCTTCCTACTTCAATCACTCATCATTTATGGCTTAAATCTAATGTTTATAGCTTGCTGCCTAGAGTTACAACTAGTGCTGAGCGAATCGAAGCCAAACAAATTGACTTTAATCCGAATTTCAGAACTTTATCCACAAAGCAGAATTTCCTTGTGCTTCGTGGGAATGAATCTATTAACTGAATTTATCCTGAAATGGCAGTAAAAAAAAAAAAGCATACTTATATCATACATTTCATTGCCATCTTGATTGTAGAAACGACGCAGGGGGTCGACGCAATCGCCATTTCCCATCATTACGCCCGCTACATACAAAGTAATGCGCATCATGATTGAATTTCTTTGTGAAATTTAGAGAAGCGTCCAAATAGAATTTTTCAGAACTTTGCTCTTCTCTAGTTACAACCTGCAGTTCAGCTTGCTGTTCAAGCATTCTCAGCTCCAGCCATATAACTTACAGTAACTGTAACTGGGAACTAAAGTGAGGCTCAGCAGTGAGAAATGCAATAAGTGCATAAGCAGCCAGGAGAATACAGGGAAAAATGGACAGCCTGGAATACTGTACATACAATGTACGAGGGGAACTGTAATTTGCACCTTTTTGTATGCCCCCACTTACTTAAAATAAAACCTTTGAAAAAAACATTTTTTTCTATCGCCAGGTAAGGGAGGGCATTCTTTTACATGAGGCAGGGGCCAGGGCACATACCTGCCAAATTTGAATGAAAGAAGCAGTGGTGTGCCTAAGATGTTTGGCAACTGGACCACGTTTTTTTCTCTGACACCCCCCGTATTCTAAAATATTGTGCCCCTTACAGTTGTTTTGCCTTAATTTTTCCCCTTCACAGTAATTATGCCCTCATTGTGCCCCTTCACAGTAGTAATGCCCTTCTGTGCCCCTTCACAGTAGTAATGCCCTTCTGTTCCCCCTTCCTAGTAGTAGTGAACCCTCACTGTGCCCCCTCACTGTTAAAAAAAAACCTGAAACTACTCACCTTGTCTTATTCCTAATGATCAGTTTCCTTCCAGCACTCCCCTGCATGCAAAGATCATGCTGCAGCACTGTGTGGGAGGAGTGCACAGGCAGATTCCCAGGCTCCTCCTACACAGTCTGCCAGTCTGTGCCTGCAGGGCTGAATGGCCTGGAGGAAAGAAGGAGTGAGGAGAGCTGAGCGGTCAATAAGTTAAAGGACTGCCAACTCATCTGTACTCTAGGGGAGCTGACGGTCCTTAATTGATGGCCTTGTATTGATGGAAGTGCTCACTGCATCTGGTACCCCTCCCCCCTGGACATCTGGCACCCAGGCCTTATTCCGGAAGGGCTGCACCTAGCCTTTCTGCTGCCTGAGGCTAAAACTGAAATGGCGCCCCCCTCCCATCCTCAGGATAGGTCATTGATATCTAATCGGCTGATCAGCTGCTTTAAGAGAAGTCAGTGCTCCATGTGAGCGCTGCTTCCTCTTTATTTATCTGCATGTCGTCTCAGAGGAACAGTGTAATTACAAGTACTCGCCCGCCGCCACCACCAACACTAGCACCACAGCCGCTTTACTTGATCTGTCAGAGGAGTTATTTACACATCAGTTGGAAGAAATGAGTGATGCGCAACTATTATTGCCAGAGGATGTAGATAACAGGGATATGTCTCAGTCAGGCAGCATTACACACATAGACGTACGGTGTGATGATGATGATGTTGTACCCGCTGCTGCTTCCTTTGCTGAGTTGTCAGATACAAGTAAAGCGGTTGATGATGACGATGTGTCCGTAGATGTCACGTGGGTGCCCGCTCGAAGAGAAGAACAGCGGGAAAGTTCAGATGGGGAGACAGAGAGGAGGAGGAGACGAGTTGGAAGCAGGGGGAGGTCATCGCAAGGAGCTAGTGGCACAGTCAGACAGCATGTATCGGCACCCGGGGTCAGCCAGACAGCACGCCAATCAACGCATGCTGTTGCCACCACCAGAATGCCATCATTGCAAAGCTCAGCAGTGTGGAATTTTTTTTGTGTGTCTGCCTCTGATAACAGCGATGCCATTTGCAACCTGTGCCAAAAGAAACTGAGTCCTGGGAAGTCCAACACCAACCTAGGTACAACTGCTTTGCGAAGGCACATGATCTCACATCACAAACGCCTATGGGATCAACACATGATGAGTACAAGCAGCACACAAACTCAAAGCCACCATCCTCCTCCTGGTCCAGCATCTTCAGCCACATCAACCACTGCTGTCCTCCTTGCCCCCTCTCAACCACCCGCCACTCCGCCTCTCACCTTCAGCAGTTCCTGCTCATCTGCCCACAGTCAGGTGTCTGTCAAGGAAATGTTTGAGAGTAAGAAGCCAATGTAACAGAGTCACCGCCTTGCCCAGCGTCTGACAGCTGGCTTGTCGGAACTCTTAGCCCACCAGCTTTTACCATACAAGCTGGTGGAGTCTGAGGTCTTCAAAAAATTTGTAGCTATTGGGATACCGCAGTGGAAGGTACCCGGCCAAATTTTTTTTTTCACAAAAGGCGATCCCCAACCTTACTCTATTGTGGAAAAGGAAGTCATGGCATGTCTGGCACACAGTGTTGGGGCAAGGGTCCATCTGACCACTGATACCTGGTCTGCAATGCAGGGTCAGAGCAGGTATATCACATACACTGCGCATTGGGTAAACCTGCTGACGGCTGCCAAGCATGGAATGCTTGGCTCTGCAGCGGAGTTGGTGACACCGCCATGACTTGCAGGCAGGCCTGCTGCCACCTACTCTACTCCTCCTACTCCATCCTCTTCACTAACCTCCTCGGCTGAGTCCTCTTCTGCTGCTGCATTTTGCTCCACATCAACTGCACCCCCCCCCCCACATCCCGGATACGAGAGTGTCACGCCGTCTTGGGGTTGACTTGCCTGAAAGTAGAGAGTCACACCGGACCAGCACTCCTGTCCGCCCTGAACGCACAGGTGGATCAGTGGCTGACCCCGCACCAACTGGAGATCGGCAAAGTGGTGTGTGACAACGGAAGCAAATTGTTGGCGGCATTGAATTTGGGCAAGTTCACACATGTGCCGTGCATGGCACATGTGTTGAATCTGATCGTACAACGCTTTGTGTATAAGTACCCAGGCTTACAGGACGTCCTCAAGCAGGCCAGGAAGGTGTGTGGCCATTTCAGGCGTTCCTACACGGCCATGGCGCACTTTTCCGATATTCAGCGGCGAAACAATATGCCAGTGATTTGCGACAGCCTGACACGTTGGAATTCAACACTCCTAATGTTCGACTGCCTGCTCCAACAAGAAAAAGCCGTCAACGAGTATTTGTATGACCGAGGTGCTAGGACAGCCTCTGCGGAGCTGGGAATTTTTTTGCCACGTTACTGAACGCTCATGCGCAATGCCTGTAGGCTCATGCGTCCTTTTGAGGAGGTGACAAACCTAGTCATTCGCACCGAAGGCACCATCAGCGATCCAATTTGTTTTCTTCCTGGAGCATGCCCTGCGAAGAGTGCTGGATCAGGCTGTAGATGAGCGTGAAGAGGAAGAGGAAGAGTTGTGGTCACCATCACCACCAGAAACATCTTTATCATCATCGCTTGCTGGACCTGCGGCAACGCTGGAAGAGGAGTCTGAGGAAGAGGAGTCAGAGTAGAAATGTGGCTTTGAGGAGGAGGAAGACCAACCACAGCAGGCATCCCAGGGTGCTCGTTGTCACCTATCTGGGACCCGTGGTGTTGTACGTGGCTGGGGGGAAGAACAGACCTTCAATGAGATCAGTGAGGACGAGGAACGGGACATGAGTAGCTCGGCATCCAACCTTGTGCAAATGGGGTCTTTCATGCTGTCATGCCTGTTTAGGGACCCTCGTATAAAAAGGCTGAAGGAGAACGACCTGTACTGGGTGGCCACGCTACTAGACCCCCGGTATAAGCAGAAAGTGGCTGAAATGTTACCGAATTACCGGAAGTCTGAAAGGATGCAGAAGTTCCAAACAAGTTAAAAAGTATGCTTTACACAGCGTATAAGGGTGATGTCACAGCACAACGGGAATCTAACAGGGGAAGAGGTGAAAGTAATCCTCCCACTACCACGACCACGGCGGCAAGGACAGGACGCTTTACAGACGTGTTGTTGATGGAGGACATGCAGAGCTTTTTAAGTCCTACGCATCGCCACAGCCCTTCGGGGTCCACCCTCAGAGAACGACTCGACCGACAGGTAGCAGACTACCTCGCCTTAACTGCAGATATCGACACTCTGAGGAGCGATGAACCCCTTGACTACTGGGTGTGCAGGCTTGACCTGTGGCCTGAGCTATCCTAATTTGCGATAGAACTTCTGGCCTGCCCCGCTTCAAGTGTCCTGTCAGAAAGGACCTTCAGCGCAGCAGGAGGTATTGTCACTGAGAAGAGAAGTCGCCTAGGTGAAAAAAGTCTAGATTACCTCACCTTTATTAAGATGAATGAGGCATGGATCCCGAAGGGACTGACAGTGGGGGATGCATTTGACTAAAAAAAGGCCTGATGAGATGCCTTGGGCTAAAAATGGTCCCCTCACGTTGCTGTATTTAATCTCTGCATGCCGGATGACTTGCGTGACTTCTCCGCCACCAACTAGGGTTCAAGCCGCAATGTTGCAACAATACCTAATTTTTCAGGCATGTGTACATGCCTAATTTTTCTAGCCTCTGGTGCTGCACTGTGGCTGCAAAAACAAAACAAAAAAAAGGCACATACATGTGTCAATTCCCCTTCGTGATCGTTACCTTGTTTTGGTGAAGGGGCTTGCGTATCACAATGAAGCGATCACCTCTATGAGTGTGTTGGCAATGTTGGCACACCCCAGATGATAAGGTCGTTGCTTCATTGTGAACAGACCAAAAGCGATCGGCTGGATAATTTTTCATAGAAAAAACATGAATTTTCTTTGTGATCATCTAAGGTGATCATTAAAGCCTACTAGGCCAACAATGGGCCCACAGTGCAGAATCATTGTTTTCTGGGTCACTTAACTGTCACTGAAAAACCTCAGCACGACCATAGGCTTTGAAAAACCGCCATCGCCTGCAATCTCCCGAACGTGCGCACGAGCACAGTCATCACTACACCAAGATTGACGCATAGAGGAATAAAATTTATGTCATGAGTGTGTCAACTATTGACAACTCTTGGCGGTTGTTTGCAGTGCGTTAAACGGGGAGTTTGGTCTGTCAGAGTTTGGTCTGTCACTGTGAAGCGGGCGTAACCCTTACACTACCTGATCGATACAGCATCATACCTGATCGTATACACACACTGGATGTTTTAAAGCACGTTATTCCAAACAATTTAGGAATGTTAGGTGATTTATGCCCTTTATGGATTAAAACCCGACTCTGCGTCAACTACGTAATTTTCCATGGGAGTTTTGCCATGGATCCCCCTCCGGCATGCCACAGTCCAGGTGTTAGTCCACTTAAAAAAAATTTCCATCACTATTGTGGCCAGAAAGAGTCCCTGTGGGTTTTAAAATTTGCCTGCCTATTGAAGTCTAAGGCTGTTCGCCCGTTCGCGAACATTTGCGTAATTTCGCATTCGCGAATGGAAAATTTTATGTTCGCGACATCTCTATATAACATGTGTTACAAAGTGAAAGTAAGAAGCCTGGGAACAAGAGATGACCCATAATGCAACGCAGCCAGCCAATCAGCAACTAACCAGCCCCTGTGATATCACAACCTTATAAAAATCCTGATCCCACCCATCCCAGCTGTTTTATAATAAACTGAGCATAAGGAGAAATGTGATAAGTGCTAGGGACAGTTTTTAAAAAACCTTTAATTGCAGAATCTTGTATAGGGAGACTGTAAGGACACTGTAGGAACAGTGTAGAGAGATCAAAGGGAGAGTTTTTACACACTGTAGGGAGAGCATAGGGAGACTGCAGGGACAGTTCAGGCTGTGTAATCAGAAGCTGAAAAAATTCATAGACAGCTCAATTTGCATCAATCCTCGCACACAGCTATCTAATTGAAAAGTGCCCACCTTTGTTTTGAGATAAGCAATTCTATTACTCCTTGCTTCTCAAATTGGGGTTTATAAACGATCTAATTTAACTGTTATTGGGGGTCCCCCCTTGTTGAAAAGATAAAAAGAGTTATTACACCTTGATTCTCAATTTATGGCGAATAAGTAGTGTAATTTATTGTTTTAAAATTATTTTTATTGTTTTTACAACAAATAAACTGTACATTCTTTATAAGCCCTGCAAGGGCGTCAATAGAAGAATACATCTGATATAGTACAATCAAAAGTGAACAGACACTTCACATAGTGACAAAACAAATGAAAAAAATAGAGAGGGGGGAGGGGGGGAGGAAAGTTTAAGGGAAAGAGGGTGGGGGAGGAGGTAAGAAGCAACCGTGATGTTGCTGTATGGTAGGATTTGTTACGTATGAATAATGCCATAAAGCGATTATGCAATAATAAATTTTTGATATTTACTAGTCGGATTGTTATATAATCAGTTTGAGAAACCTCTAAAATTTTTCCAGGGCTTCCAAATTGATTCAAATCTATGAGGTGTTCGAGAGTCCCAGTGAGCTATCTGTTTAAGGCGGTACAATTGATCTCATCTACTAATCCACTGTTTTATTGGGGGTAATTCAGTTTTTTTCCAATAGACTGCTATGAGAATTCTGGCAGCTGCCAGTAGAATCTGGATCAGTCTTATCGAGTCTTTATGACATCTGAGACCCCCGAACACCCCAAAGAGACATATTTTCGGGGAGGCCGGAAACGGTGTCTTACAGATTTCAGACAGGATCTTACATATCTCATGCCAATAGGAGGCAATTTTGGTGCAACTCCACCATATATGGCTGTGGGTACCTACGTCCCGTTCACATCTCCAACAATTTGGGCTGCACTCAGGGAACATACGGTAGTGTAATTTAACTGTTACTGAGGTCCTCCCCTTGTTTAATAGATATGAAGATATATTAAGCCTTGATTCTCAAATTGGGGTGAATAAGCTTTATAGTTTAACTGTTATTGGGGTGTCCATCTTGTTAAATAGATAAGCAATTCTATTACACCTTGATTTTTAAATTGGGTTAAATAAGTAGTGTTATTTAACTGTTATAGGGGTGCCCCCCTTGTTTAATAGATACACAGATCTATTAAGCATTGATTCTCAATTTGGGGCGAATAAGTAATGTAATTTAACTGTTATTGGGGTGTCCCTCTTGTTGAGAAGATAAGTAGATCTATTACGCCTTGATTCTCAAATTAAGGTGAATAAATAGTGTAATTTAACTGTTCTTGGGGTGTCCACCTTGTTTAATAGATACACAGATCTATTACTCATCAATTCTTAAATTGGGATGAATAAGCTGTGTAATTTAACTGTTATAGGGATGTCCCCCTTGTTAAATAGATAAACAGAGTTGTTATGCCTTGATTCTCAAATTGGAGTGAATAAGTAGTGTCATTTAACTATTATTGTGGTGTCCCCCTTGTTTTATAGGTATGCAATTCCATTACGCCTTGATTCTCAAATTGGGGCGAATAAGCTGTATAATTTAACTGTTATTGTGGTGTCCCCCTTGTTTTATAGGTATGCAATTCAATTAAGCCTGGATTCTCAAATTGGGTAAATAAGCTGTCTATTTTTACTATAATTAGGGGAGCTCACTTGCTTAATAGATAAGCAGATATATTATCTATTGATTCTCAAATTGTGCTGAATAAGTAGTGTTACTTAACTGTTATTGGGGTGTCCGCCTTGTTTTATAGATAAGTAATTCCATTAGGCCTTGATTCTCAAATAGTGATGGACGGGACGATTTGCGATAGCGTGAACGCGATCAAATGTTCGCGAACTGCAAGTTCACTTTAATGGCAGGCGAACCTAAAAGATCCTTCAGGTCCTATTTGCAGCCAACAAATACTTACTAGAAGTGCACAAATTTTCCCACAACATGGACAGTGACATACCACAGGGGGATCAATGGCAAAAATTCCCACAAAATATATGTATTTTAATCAGGGGCCATTTTTATGCGTCTTAAAGGGAAACTGTCAAAAATGTGCCATGCTGGAGCCTAAAAATTTTTTATTTTAGACCATGGCGGTATAGGCCCCAAACATTAGACATTCACCGGACAGAAAACATCAAGTGATTATGTGGCTGGAGGTATATTAGACTATCATTGGATATCAATTTTACTTTAGGCCAGGGGAGTACAGACCCCAAACATTAGGCATTCACCGGACAGAAAATATCAAGTGATTATGTGGCTGGAGGTACAGATATAGCAACGTTAGCGATCCCTTTTTTCGCATAATGAAAGCAACGAATCGCGATACTAACGTGCAATTCATAACAAAGCCAGTAGATGGCAGCATTAACCAATCCTAATGAAAACCACAGTAACTGTTTAAACAAAACTATATCTACCTCTTTTTAACACATTAAGTTGTATATAAAACGATTTTTTAAACTTAATTTTTAAACAGTTACATATTATTTTCTTATTATCATATTATTTTAAAACATTTTTTTTATAACACACAGGCTACGTGCCAAAAGCTGGATATAATGCAAGCCAGCATCTATTCATAAAACAGGTAACCGGGATACCTTACAATGGCAGCCTAGTGCACTATGAGACATTTAAAACCATCTCTCATCTAACTGAGAGTCAGTAAGTCTCAATGTTGCCTGAGAGCTCTTGGATAGCTTGGGGGACCATGCACCTAAATTTTTATCATTAGGGTGACAAAATTATATTTTTTTTATTTTTTTTTATTGCTAGCTAATTCTTCTCTAACTGCTTAGGAAGGCTGCATAAAAATTTAAGGGTTTCTAATTGTTCTAATATATATTTAATAACCCATCTATACTGTTTTGTTATGTCAACTAATTTGCATAAATATGAAAGACATAGCACATGTGATTAGCCTACTTTCCACCATGGATAGCGCCATCTATTGGATACATAGTCTTATGTCCTACAGTCGGCAGAGTATTATCATTTTCCTCATGGACAGCTGAAACACTGTTTGCAATATCTTGGCCATATTTATGCAAATGAGCTTACTTGACAAAACATTATAGAAAGGTTATTTGAATTGACTTGTAGTTCGGACAATTAGAAAACAGAACATTTTTATGCAGCCCTCTTAAGCAGTGAAAAAGGAGTTATCTAGCGTAAAAAAATTAATTTAAATTACAATTGTTTTCACCCTAATGGTAACGACAGGTGCACAGGACTCCCTAGAAATCCGAAGTAAACCAATATTGAGACTTACTGGCTCTCTCCATTTGGATAGAGAGCTAGTTTAAAATGTCTCAGGCTGCCACTGTGAGGTATGCTGATGGTATCTGTCTCACAGATAGGACATTGGCTTGCACGTATCTTGCTTATGGCATATAGCCTTCAGTTAAAAAAAGAACTGTTTTGTGTTGTCTTTTGTCATTTTAGTAATAAGGAGTTATAAATGGTAGGAAGAGAGCCATATAATAAGTGATTATTAATATAAGGTTACCTATTTTTTGAATAGGTGCTGGCTTGCATTATACCTGGCTTTTGGCACGTAGCCTGTGTGTTTTTTTGTGTTCTGTTATAAATAGGTTTTTAAGTAAAAGTAACTTTAATAAAATAATTATAAATAGTAGGATAAATATAAACTATAAAATTTGATTAATAGTTTATTAAATTAATAATAGAATAAAAAATAGTTGAAGTGCTAGTGTGGTCATTGTAAATTGTCTGTAGGTATGTTCAAATCTTAGAATGTAATAGTTCTATGCGCCATCTGCTGGTTATAAAGGTAAATTGCATTCTGATTTTTTTGGTTTCTGTTTTTACTTTCGTTATCGTTCTTCGCTTTTGCGATTGTGAAGGGAGCGGTAACGTTGCTACATCTGTATATTAAACGGTCAATGGATATGAATTTTACTACAGGCCAGTGGACTACAGGCCCCAAAAATTATTCATTCACTGTATAGAAAAGAACAATTGATAATGTGGCTGAAGGTACATTAGGCGGTCACTGTATAACAATTTTACTGATGGCCAGTTAGATTACAGGCCCCAAAAATTATGCATTCACTGTACATAAAAGATCAAGTGATTATTTGGCTTGAGGTATATTAGATCGTCGATGGATATCAATTTTTCTGCAGGCCAGTGGACTACAGACCCTAAAAATTATTCATTCACCGGACAGAAAACATAAAGTGATTATGTGGCTGGAGGTATATTAGACAGTCATTGGAGATCAATTTTACTGCAGGCCAGTGGAGTACAGGCCCCAAACACTAGGCATTCACCGGACAGAAAACATCAAGTGATTATGTGGCTGGAGGTATATTAGACGGTCATTGCATATCAATTTACTGCAGGCCAGTGGACTACAGGCCCCAAAAATTATTTATTCACAGTCCAGAAAAAAACTATTGATAATGTGGCGGGAGGTACATTAGGCGGTCACTGTATAGCAATTTTACTGTTGGCCAGTTAGATTGCAGGCCCCAAAATTTATGCATTCACCGTACAGAAAACATCAAGTAATTATGTGGCTGGAGGTATATTAGATGGTCATTGGATTTCAATATTTTTTTTTTTTTTTTCTGTTTTATTTAAACATATCAACTAAACAATCATATATTTCAGTATCCACAGGAAATAGTTACATTTTCATTTTATCCAAAACCAACAGGTTTTTCTATACATACAGATTTATTTTTAATCCCCTTTTACCCACCCACCACCCTTATGGGGGGGGGGAGAGGCGGGACGTTAAATAAAAAAAAAAAATCATAAAAAAAAGTAAATAAATATATATAAAAAAATTTTCAAAACTTCATCAATGCTTTTTACTTTTTTACTATGGCCCTCCATCGCCCGTTCTTCCTTAATCAGATTATTAACTGCTTTTCTCCACTGTCCCACTGTCGGAGGATCTATCCCTATCCATTTTTTAAGTACGAGAAGTCTAGCTTGAAACAAGACCCTACAGAGAACCGTTCGTATATCTCTATTTAAATTCAGATGTTCGGTTGCCCCTAGTATGCAAATCACAGGATCTTCAGATATTTGGACCTTCAAAATTAAATTTACAGTCTCTACTATTTCTGTCCAATATCTGAACAGTCTTGGGCATCTCCAAAAACAATGTATTAAATCGGCACTCTCTCTCCCACATTTTGAACATTTATCCGAGGCTCTCACACCCATTTTTTTCAATATCCATGGGGATCGATGCAACCTATGAACTACAAACAACAGTGAAATCTTATGTGAGCCCCTATCAGAGACCCCAGAATAACTTCTGAGGGCGTTTTTCCATTTCTCTTCCGTAAAAGATTGAAGTTCATTTTCCCTTTTTTTTTTGCCAAGTATTATAATCCGTTTCTTTTTGCCCTCCATCAATATCCTGTATCTTTTTGTGGTTATTCCTCCACTTTCGCCCTCATTGGTAAATTTATACATTATATCTGATTTTTCTATTCTATATCTATCATCCTGCACAACTGTCCGCAACGCATTCCTAAGCTGAAAATATTTATACATATCTTTTTGGGGGATCCCAAACTCTCTAACCATTGTATTAAAATCTTTCAGTTTACCCTGTTCGAATATCTGGCCAAGATATTTCATCCTTTTTTTTCCCCCAATCTATGTAGATCTTAATCGTTTGCAATTCCTTGAGATTTATGTTTTTCCAAATGTGTGTATAGTGCAAGAACCCTTTAATATCTAAAAAAAAAATAATCTCCACCCATGTATATTCCAGTAAATTTAATATTCTATTTCCTGTATTCTTTTTCCCCAGTGTACCCGATTCCAACACCTCTAAGTGATTCCATTCTTCTTTCCACCCCAATCTATTTATAACCTGTTTACCCACTAAACCATTTAAACTACCTTTTATTGGACCATATTGTGATATTAAATAATAAAAAAACCAATTCGGAACAGCTAGTCCACCCTCTCTCACTGGGAGCTGAAGCACTTCTTTCTTTATCCTAGGGATAGCACCTTTCCAAAGAAAATCCCCCATTAAACTATCGAGTAACTTAAAAATATTCTGCGGTAGCCTCATTGGGGCGTTTTGGAGGACGTAAAGTATTTTAGGGAGAAAAATCATTTCTATTAAATTTACCCGACCCTGTATTGACATTGGTAATCTTCGCCAAATGTGTATTTTGGTCCTAAGTTCTTTTAGTAAGGGGAGTACATTTAATTTTTCATATTCTGCTATATTTCCAGAGATTTGTATGCCTAAATATTTAAAATTCTCGTGTTTCTCTAGCACGTGCACCCCTAAATCTCCCTGTGGTTGTACATCACCTAACATCAACATATGTGATTTCCCCCAATTAATATTCAATCCGGAAAAAGAACCAAACTTATCTATTATATCTATAACTCTATTAAACTGGTCCCCAGTATTGTGCATAAATATTAAAATATCGTCCGCATACATTAGCAGTTTTTCTTCTCCTCCCTCATATTGAAAGCCTTTAATCTCCCTATCATTTCTTATTATACATGCCAGAGGCTCAATCGCAATAGCAAATAGTAGTGGGGAGAGAGGGCATCCCTGCCTAGTGCCCCGATAAAGGGCAAGGGGCAGGGACAAGCTCCCATCCACCATCACTCTAGCCCTAGGATTATAATATATTAACTGAATCCATCTTATGAATCCCTCCCCTATACCAACCCTTTTTAATACTGCCCACAAGTATTCCCATTCAATACAGTCAAATGCCTTTTGGGCGTCCAGTGAAAGTACCGCTTTCTCCCCCGGTGCTAATCTATTAGCTTCAATATTTAGGAACAACCTTCTTATATTTGAATATATCGTTCTACCGGGTATGAAGCCTGTCTGATCCTCATTTATAACTCCCCTAATCACCTTCGATAACCTATCGGCCAAGACCTTTGCCAAAATTTTAACGTCCGTATTTAGAAGAGATATTGGCCTGTATGATCCAGGGTCTAATTGTTCTTTACCCTTTTTTGGGATTAGGGTAATAATTGCCTCTTTCATGGAGTCTGGTAGATCGCCTAATTTTTTGGCCTCATTCAGTGTTGTTTTTAATTCTGGTATTAAGACCTGAGAGAACGTTTTGTATATTTCAAAAGGGAGCCCATCACATCCTGGTGCTTTATCGGATTTTACCTTCCCCAGAACCTCATTTATTTCCGCCGTCGATATTTCTTTTTCTAGATATTCTTTTTGGGCCTGAGATAATTCTCCAAGAGATATCCTGTCTAGGTATAGGTCCAAATCTTGTTTTGGGTATTGTGCCCTAGATTTATATAGTTCCTGGAAATATTCCAGAAACACTTCTTTAATTCCTACCGGTGTGCTAATTATTTCGCCCCTTTTATCTTTAATCGCCCCTATCCAGGATTTCCCTCTTTGATTTCTAACTATACTTGCCAAAATTTTACCAACCTTTTCTCCCTCTGAAGCTAAATGGATCCCTTGGAAAAGTAGTTATTTCCTACTTCTATCCATTTGATGTGCCTTTAACTTTTCTTGTTCTTCCTCCCATATTTTCCTATTATACTCCGTAGGGTGTGTTATACAAGTTATTCTTGCTTCTTGTACTTTTTTTTCCAGTACATTACCTATTTCTCTAATGCTTTTTTTCCAATGGTTCACCTTTTTAAAAAGCAATCCTCTCAGGTATGCCTTAGCGGTATCCCAGACAATTAACCTGCTAGCAGTATCGTTATTCTACGGAAAAAAGTTTTTCTCTTTATCTGGGATCATCGTTAACCAATGGGAGTTAAACTTAAATGGTAGGAAAGCATTCTTTTTAATCAGATCTAGTTCAATTACCACTGCACTATGGTCTGATAGAGCCATGGGCACATACTTTATCTTAATCCTATTTTGGGACATTAGATTTTTATTTCCCAGGATCATATCTATTCTTGACCAAGTTTGGTGTGTTTTGGAATAACAGGAATACATGGTTTCATCCGGGTTCTGAAAACGCCAAACATCAACCCAATTAAATTCCTGGGCTAGTTTAGAAAAGTCTACTTTTAATGCTCCTCCCCCTCTGCCAGACGTTCTATCCCTGAGTGGGTCCATGACCGCATTATAGTCTCCTATCGCAATCATTTTAGATTCCTGTCTATTCAACATAAATCTATACAATTGATACAAAACATCTGACTTATATGGTGGTGGAATATATATATTTGCAATAACCATTTTAACACCTTCTATATTACAATATAAAAAGAGGTACCTACCATATTCATCCGCCTCATATGCCAGACACTCAAATTTAATCTTATTGTGTATCAAAATTGAGACCCCTCTAGAATAGGTAGTGTATACTGAGTGGTACCCTTCCCCTATCCATCTCTTCTCCAACCACCTTAAAGATTCCTTATCCAAATGTGTCTCTTGGAGGCAGATGATGGCTGGCAAGAACCTCTTCATCCACTCAAGGATAGCATATCTCTTTACTCTCTCCCGTAGACCCCTCACATTCAATGAGAGAATCCTAACCATCTAGCAGAGGTGGAGGAACAAAAAAAACAAAAAAAAACAAACAAACAAAAAAACAATAATAAACACGTCCCCCTCTCCCTCCTCCCATAACCCCCCAACCCTAGATAGCCCCCCTCTGCTGAACAGCAGTCGGGGCGACTCCATATCTTAGCATAGTGACTCCTATCCCCTCCCCTTCAATTTTACTGCAGGCCAGTGGAGTACAGGCCCCAAAAATTATTTATTCACCGTACAGAAACGCGAAATGGGCGAACCACCATTGACTTCAATAGACAGGCGAATTTTAAAACCCACATGGCCACAATAGTGATGGAAAAATTGTTTCAAGGGGACTAACACCTGGACTGTAGCATGCCGGAGGGGGATCCATGGCAAAACTCCCATGGAAAATTACGTAGTTGACGCAGAGTCGGGTTTTAATCCATAAAGGGCATAAATCACCTAACATTCCTAAATTGTTTGGAATAACGTGCTTTAAAATATCAGGTATGATGTATCGATCAGGTAGTGTAAGGTTTACAAACGGAAAATACAAATGTGATAGCACTCTGCATCCAGCATTCTGCCCTGCCTCCATGCTGGATGAGGCATTGGTGTACATTTTGGCCAAAGCGTAATAAGCCACTTACCATGTCAAGGTCGCCACTGTTGAGTGGTCCCTAACACTAGTTCCTACCTGTTTATGGGCCATGACAGCCACACAAAGTCCAGGGAATGCAGGTCAGCATGCATGCCAAGCACACTCTGCTTTTAACCCCGTCCGGTGCCATTACAGCTTTCATCGGATCCAGGGATGCAAGTACCAACATGCACGCTGAGCCCACCATATACTTCTCCTGGAGCCAAATTGCTACTGGTAGGTTCTATATAAGCAGACTCAGTTTTATACTGACTTTAAAACCAGCCTCCAGGACAGATTGACTGGTCAGGTGTGCATGACTCCAAGGAGATCGCCACGCCTCCAATATATACTACAAAGAAAAAATGTGGGGGATTGAGTCAGCACAACCTGTATGTAGGTGCACATCACTATGGCGAATGCTGGATGCAGAGTGCTATCACATTTGTATTTTCCGTTTGTATATGTATTTCACCATAGTGTAGCAGTAGCAATTTGGCTCCAGGAGAAGTATATGGTGGGCTCAGCGTGCATGTTGGTACTTGCATCCCTGGATCCGATGAAAGCTGTAATGGCACCGGACGGGGTTAAAAGCAGAGTGTGCTTGGCGTGCACGCTGACCTGCATTCCCTGGACTTTGTTTGGCTGTCATGGCCCATAAACAGGTAGGAACTAGTGTTAGGGACCACTCAACAGAGGCGACCTTGACGTGGTGAGTGGCTTATTACGCTTTGGCCAAAATGTACACCAATGCCTCATCCAGCATGGAGGCAGGGCAGAATGTGGGATGCAGAGTGCTATCACATTTGTATTTTCCGTTTGTATATGTATTTCGCCATAGTGATGTGCACCTACATACAGGTTGTGCTGACTCAATCCCCCACATTTTTTCAGTGTAAGGTTTACGCCTGCTTCACAGTGACAGACCAAACTCCGCGTTTAACGCACCGCAAACAACCGCAAACAGTCCATTTGCACAACCGCAAACTCCCCATTTGCACAAGGTTGGATACCAAGCTAGCCATGTCCCGTTACTTGTCCTCATTGACGTCATTGAAGGTCTCTTCCTCCACCCAGACACGTACAACACCAAGGGTCCCTGAAAGGTGACAACAAGCCCCCTGGGATGCCTGCTGTGGTTGGTCTTCCACCTCCTCAAAGCCACCTTCCTCCTCTGACTCCTCTTCTTCAGACTCCTCTCTCTGCATTGCCTCTCTCTGCGTTATTATAAGGTGTGTTAAGTCGTACTATTCCTATCAGTTTAATCCCTGTTACGTCCCCTATCAGGGGACATGTATATGGAATCGATTTTAGGAACCAAGAGATGGAAAAAGATGCTTGGTCGGTCCTCCTACTTCCAATTTGGGGCACTGCGCGTGCAATCTACTGTGCCACCAGATAGGAGCGGTGTGTTAAGTAGTACTATTCTTATCAGTTTAATCCCTGCTACGTCCCTTATCGGGGACGTGTATATGGAATCGATTTTAGGAACCGGGAGATGGAAAAAGATGCTTGGTCGGTCCTCCTACGTCCAATTTGGGGCACTGCGCGTGCAATCTACTGTGCCACCAGATAGGAGCGGTGTGTTAAATAGTACTATTCTTATCAGTTTAATCCCTGTTACGTCCCCTATCAGGGGACGTGTATACGGAATCGATTTTAGGAACCGGGAGATGGAAAAAGATGCTTGGTCGGTCCACCTACGTCCAATTTGGGGCACTGCGCGTGCAATCTACTGAGCCACCAGATAGGAGCGGTGTGTTAAAGGGAATCTGTCACCTGCTTTTACCATTTTAAGCTGGCACCATCGCTATGTTCACTAAAGTACCTTATTTCCAGTAGCCTTCTTTTTACTTTATTTCGTTTTGTCCTTTTGATATAAAAGCGCTTTTTATGTTATGCTAATGAGGCTCCAAGGTGCCCAGAGGGGTGTTTTTTTCACTCTCCAGTGCCCAGTGACGCCCCCCTGAAGCCCAAGAACGCCTCCTGATCCTCAAATAACCTCCCACAGCCCGGCAAACGGTTCCGCCCCCTCCCCACGTCATAGTCTACCTTATAGAAATGCCCCGTCCTTCTTCCTGTCGGCGGCCAGAAAACTCGCGCAGGCGCAGTACCGCCTGTAGGCTGCGCCTGCGCGATCATCAACCTCCTTAGGGCCACCCAGTACAGGTCGTTCTCCTTCAGCCTTTTTATATGAGGGTCCCTCAACAGGCACGACAGCATGAAAGACCCCCTTTGCACAAGGTTGAATGCAGAGCTACTCATGTCCCGTTCCTCGTCCTCAGTGATCTCACTGAAGGTATGTTCTTCCATCCAGCTACGTAGAACACCACGGGTACCAGATAGGTGACAACGAGCACCCTGCGATGCCTGTTGTAGTTGGTCTTCCTCCTCCTCCTCAAAGCCACATTCCTCCTCTGACTCCTCTTCCTCACACTCCTCTTCCAGCGTTGCCGCAGGTCCAGCAAGCGATGATGATAAGGCTGTTTCTGGTGGTGATGGTGACCACAACTCTTCCTCTTCCTCTTCACGCTCATCTACGGCCTGATCCAGCACTCTTTGCAGGGCACGCTCCAGGAAGAAAACAAATGGGATGAGGTCTCTGATGGTGCCTTCGGTGCGACTGACTAGGTTTGTCACCTCCTCAAAAGGACGCATGAGCCTACAGGCATTGCGCATGAGCGTCCAGTAACGTGGCAAAAAGATTCCCAGCTCTGCAGAGGCTGTCCTAGCACCCCCGTCATACAAATACTCGTTGATGACTTTTTCTTGTTAGAGCAGGCGGTCGAACATTAGGAGTGTTGAATTCCAACGTGTCGGGCTGTCGCAAATCAAGTGCCTTACTGGCATGTTGTTTCGCCGCTGGATATCTGAAAAGTGCGTCATGGCCGTGTAGGAACGCCTGAAATGGCCACACACCTTCCTGGCCTGCTTGAGGACGTCCTGTAAGCCTGGGTACTTATGCACAAAGCGTTGTACGATCAGATTACACACATGTGCCATGCACGGCACATGTGTCAACTTGCCCAAATTCAATGCCGCCAACAAATTGCTTCCGTTGTCACACACCACTTTGCCGATCTCCAGTTGGTGCGGAGTCAGCCACTGATCCACCTGTGCGTTCAGGGTGGACAGGAGTGCTGGTCCGGTGTGACTCTCTGCTTTCAGGCAAGTCAACCCCAAGACGGTGTGACACTGTCGTATCCGGGATGTGGAATAGCCCCTGGGGAGCTGGGGGGGGTGCCGTTGATGTGGAGCAAGACGCAGCAGCAGAAGAGGACTCAGCTGAGGAGGTTATCGAAGAGAATGGAGTAGGAGGAGTAGAGGAGGTGGCAGCAGGCCTGCCTGCAAGTCGTGGCAGTATCACCAGCTCCTCTGCAGAGCCACGCATTCCATGCTTGGCAGCCATCAGCAGGTTTACCCAATGCGCAGTGTAGGTGATATACCTGCCCTGACCGTGCTTTGCAGACCAGGTATCAGTGGTCAGAAGGACCCTTGCCCCAACACTGTGTGCCAGACATGCCATTACTTCCTTTTGCACAATCGAGTACAGGTTGGGGTTTGCCTTTGTGCAAAGAGATTTTGGCCGGGTACCTTCCACTGCGGTGTCCCAATAGCTACAAATTTTTGGAAGGCCTCAGAATCCACCAGCTTGTATGGTAAAAGCTGGCGGGCTAAGAGTTCAGACAAGCCAGCTGTCAGATGCCGGGCAAGGGGGTAACTTTGTGACATTGGCTTCTTACGCTCAAACATGTCCTTGACAGACACCTGACTGTGGGCAGATGAGCAGGAACTGCTCAAGGCGAGAGACGGAGTGGCGGATGGTTGAGAGAGGGCAAGGAGGACAGCAGTGGTTGACGTGGCTGAAGATGCTGGACCAGGAGGAGGATGGCGGCTTTGAGTTTGTGTGCTGCTTGTACTCATGTGTTGATCCCATAGGCGTTTGTGATGTGCGATCGCAAAGATGTGCCTTCGCAAAGCAGTTGTACCTAGGTGGGTGTTGGACTTCCCACGACTCAGTTTCTTTTGGCACAGGTTGCAAATGGCATCGCTGTTGTCAGAGGCAGACACACAAAAAAAATGCGACACTGCTGAGCTCTGCATTGACGGCATTCTGGTGGTGGCAACAGCATGCGTTGATTGGCGTGCTGTCTGGCTGACCCCGGGTGCCGATGCATGCTGTCTGACTGTGCCACTAGCTCTTTGCGACGACCTCCCCCTGCTTCCAACTCGTCTCCTCCTCCTCTCTGTCTCCCCATCTGAATTTTCCCCCTGTTCTTCTTCTCTTCGAGCGGGCACCCACGTGACATCCACGGACACATCGTCATCATCAACCGCTTTACTTGTATCTGACAACTCAGCAAAGGAAGCAGCAGCGAGTACACCATCATCATCATCACACCGTACGTCCATGTGTGTAATGCTGCCTGACTGAGACATATCCCTGTTATCTACATCCTCTGGCAATAATGGTTGCGCATCACTCATTTCTTCCAACTGATGTGTAAATAACTCCTCTGACAGATCAAGTGAAGCGGCTGTGGTGCTAGTGTTGGTGGTGGCGGCAGGCGGGCGAGTGGTAACTTGAGAGGTGCCCGAAGCGGAAGCTGTAGAAGATTGGGTGTCCTGTGTTAGCCAGTCAACTATGTCCTCAGAACTTTTCGAGTTCAGGGTATGTGGCCTCTGAACACTGGGCATTATTCTAGGGCCAAAGGGAATCACAGCACTACGACCACGGTGGCCTGCCTCTGCCTGTCATTTTTTTTAGATTAGTTAAGTCGTACTATGCTTGCAAGCTACTGTGACACCAGAAATGAGTTGCGCTGAAGTGACACTATGGACTTGCAGCTGGGCCTTAAACACACAAACACGTGTGTGCAACTGACTGCTATTTATTCACAGTCAAAATTGTTGTTTTTCTTTAAATGTAATCGAATGTGACACCAGAAATGAATGGCGCTGAAGTGACACTATGGACTTTCAGCTGGGCCTTAAACACACAAACACGTGTGTAAAACTGACTGCTATTTATTCACAGTCAAAATTGTTGTTTTTCTTTAAATGTAATCAAATGTGACACCAGAAATGAATGGCGCTGAAGTGACACTATGGACTTTCAGCTGGGCCTTAAACACACAAACACGTGTGTGCAACTGACTGCTATTTATTCACAGTCAAAATTGTTGTTTTTCTTTAAATGTAATCGAATGTGACACCAGAAACGAATGGCGCTGAAGTGACACTATGGATTTGCAGCTGGGCCTTAAACACACAAACACGTGTGTGCAACTGACTGCTATTTATTCACAGTCAAAATTGTTGTTTTTCTTTAAATGTAATTGAATGTGACACCAGAAATGAATGGCGCTGAAGTGACACTATGGACTTGCAGCTGGGCCTTAAACACACAAACACGTGTGTGCAACTGACTGCTATTTATTCACAGTCAAAATTGTTGTTTTTCTTTAAATGTAATCGAATGTGAAACCAGAAATGAGTTGCGCTGAAGTGACACTATGGACTTTCAGCTGGGCCTTAAACACACAAACACGTGTGTGCAACTGACTGCTATTTATTCACAGTCAAAATTGTTGTTTTTCTTTAAATGTAATCGAATGTGACACCAGAAATGAATGGCGCTGAAGTGACACTATGGACTTGCAGCTGGGCCTTAAACACACAAACACGTGTGTGCAACTGACTGCTATTTATTCCCAGTCAAAATTGTTGTTTTTCTTTAAATGTAATTGAATGTGACACCAGAAATGAATGGTGCTGAAGTGACACTATGGACTTGCCGCTGGGCCTTAAACACACAAACACGTGTGTAAAACTGACTGCTATTTATTCACAGTCAAAATTGTTGTTTTTCTTTAAATGTAATCGAATGTGACACCAGAAATGAATGGCGCTGAAGTGACACTATGGACTTTCAGCTGGGCCTTAAACACACAAACACGTGTGTGCAACTGACTGCTATTTATTCACAGTCAAAATTGTTGTTTTTCTTTAAATGTAATCGAATGTGACACCAGAAATGAATGGCGCTGAAGTGACACTATGGACTTGCAGCTGGGCCTTAAACACACAAACACGTATGTGCAACTGACTGCTATTTATTCACAGTCAAAATTGTTGTTTTTCTTTAAATGTAATCGAATGTGACACCAGATATGAGTTGCACTGGTGACACTATGCACTTGCAGGGCATGAAACACACGCACGTGCCGGCAACTGACTGCTATCATATTACAGTCAAAAAAGTTTTTTTTTTTTAATGCAAGCTACTGGGACACCAAATATGAGTGGTGGCACTGGGCAAGTGGGCACAGTATACCCTGTGAGCCTGACACACACGCTGGCAGGCAGGCAACTGCAATTAGATTACACAGAAAGAAAAAAAAAGAAGCAGAATGATGTTCTAGCCCTAAAAAGGGCTTTTTGGGGTGCTGTCCTTACAGCAGAGATCAGATGAGTCCTTCAGGACTGTAGTGGACACTGAATACACTAGCCTAGCTATCGATTTCCCTATTAAATCAGCAGCAGCTACACTGTCCATCCTCTCACTAAGAATGCAGCTTCTGAATGAATCTAAAATGGATGCTGTCCAGGTGGTGGGAGGATCTGGGAGGGAGGGTCTGCTGCTGATTGGCTGGAATGTGTCTGCCGACTGTGAGGTACAGGGTCAAAGTTTACACAATGATGACGAATAGGGGGCGGACCGTACATCGCATATGTTCGCCCGCCACGGCGAACGCGAACAAGCTATGTTCGCCAGGAACTATTCATTGGCGAAAAGTTCGGGACATCTCTAGTGAGTAACACAATACCATATCTATCCATCAATGTGGACACCTCATGTACAGTGAAATGAGACCACTCTGTCACAATATAGTAGAATCAGTGGCGATTGGCGAACAGGTTAACTAGCAATCTATGTGAAAACAGCAGACGGTGTAAAATAAGATCGCTCTTTCACTTTATAGTAGAATATTGCTCACACTTCAGTTATTTGGTCAGTTAATTCCAGCAGTTACTGTATGGTAAGCCAAAATCAGGAGCCGATCCTACTCGTAGATAACATATCATAAGAAGATCTGCTTCTGTTCTTTGTTTTGGACCTGTAACTGACCAAATAATTGAAGTGTGAACTAAGCCTAAAAGTGATACATGCTGATGCTCTCATCCATATAGTGTATGTGGCTGTCATACTGACGCAAAGTAACAGTTTCACTACCAGAAAGGACTAGCTATGCATGTATACAATGCACAGTGATGTACACAGACACAAATTCTCCCTGTAGGCCAGGATATAGCTGGTTTAGCGTGCTTTGTGATGACTTAATTCAGAATAAAGTGAATTTTTTTGATAAATATGGCGAAGCACCCAAATCAAATTTTTGAAAACTTCGCTTATCTCTATTTATAACCATAAAATATATATATATAAACTAGATATAAATTAGAAAGATGTAAAATAGAAATAAAGTGGCCAACTCATTTAAGGGTGTTCTGGTTTTCTGTCTGTATTAAAGGATTTTGCTTTATGGACTGTAATAATGGGAGTATGGTCTGGGGGTCTATATTTATTTAGTAAATGTGGGTATCTAGGGGTCTAGTGTGTGGTCTTTATTATTCTAATGGGTTCATATTCATTTTGGGGTCTGATGATAAGGTCAGTATGTTTTGTGGTTCACATTCCATAAGTTGGAGGTGTGCCTCTCATGCATGGATGGGGCATGAGGTCAAAAACTTTGCTAGGCATGCATATGCTACTTTTTAGAATTTGCAAGATGTCCCTGATGAACTATGACCCTCAGCAATTTCGTTCTGAGCAAAAGTACAGTATGCTTGCTCATATAATGTAAGGAGAACCTAGCTTCTATGCTTCTAAAAAAGTAACAAATACTTTCATGGTTAGAGAAATATTATAGTATAGTCTATTCATTCTCACTGTAAAAAAAAGGGGGTTACTGCTTCTAAGAACACTGTAAAAAAAATTAATCAGGACGAAAGAAAGAGAAAAGGAAGATGCTGAAAAAATACTCTCCCTGCAATCGTGCTTTATTGCCTTATTAATAATTTGAATGAAGGAGCTAACGATGGTTGAAACAATTATTCTTATGAAATTATTTTTTCCCTATTGGAGCCATGTTTGATTGACTCATTTGGTAAGATACCTGCTCTGTAAATTAGGCTGACAAGTTCCAGCGCTGAGAATAAATTGCACACTTAGAAGGAGAGATCACTTAGCAATGGCAGTCACGGGAGTTCATGAAGCCTGAGGGGCTTATTTACTGTGTTCATGTTATTCACTAAGTGAAGCAGATCAGCAGCTTTGATCAGTCAGGTTTGGGCATGTACAAATGCGACTGTTTAAGCTTCATGTTTTTAGTGGATTAGCATCAAGGTAACTGAACACTGACGTCAATTGCAATGCCATGTAAAGTCAGGATTTGAAGAAGTAAACTGGCACACAAAAAAATATTAAACTACAGGATGTTCATACAAATGTTAACCCCCTGAAAATGGATGTAGAAAATGCATCTTAATTGCAGTGTTCTCATATCAAGAGAACATAATTTTAAATCCAGTAGGATGACATTGGCACAGAAGCTGTGCCCATGACATCAGCAGAAGTTGCCGTCAGTAACATACAGTTAATACCATGCTGCAATAACCTGGACCGAAAATAATTTTGATCCTGGCTGTTTAGCTTCTTAGATGTTGTGGCATAAAGGGGTTTGACAAAGGAAGAGGCCCTCCTCAATCCTGTAAAAGGACCCCTGCATTACCATAATTGATGGTCTATTAATCAATGCCAGACAAATGCCATAATAGATTGCATGGTCAAGGTCAATAAAGTTTAACAAAATAAAAAGTCTAATTCCAGAAAATAAACAAAAAATGTTTTCATTAAAAAATATATTTTTTATAAACAAAACAAAACAAAATATGAAAGCCAAAATAGTAACAACAGCTTCTGCACAACTTTGTCAAATTGGAAGGCAGAATATGCCAGATTTCTAAAACATAAGAGACTTTCAAAATTATCTAAACTTTATAATCCCTTTGAAACCACATTTTTGAATGGAATATACAGTAGATAATGGCTCAATGATTTAAATGGAGAAGGTTAGGAATAATAATCTGAAATTCAGCTTTTCAAACATAAAACAAGCATTATTCATTGTTTGTATACAGTGCTCACCTCCATAGTTGTGTAAAATAATGAATTTTAAGTTGAAAACCAAAGTTGCATACGAATTTGGCCCCATTGGTGAGTATCAGTAAATGGCAGAACAGTCTTGCTCCATGTATAGTTTACCAAAATGGCATTAATAAGTTAAATGGTTGTCCAGGCTATAGATATTCATAACCTATCCTAAGAATAGGTCATCAATATCAGAACAGTGGGGGTCTGACACCCAGCACTCCCACCAATCACCGGTTTTCGCAGCATAGCTCTGTACACGGTGTAGTTGCTATGCCAGCTCCCATTTTTATTATTTAATTTTAAAGATTAATTTAGCATGTTTGCCCAATATTAGAGATGAGCCAACCACTCGAGTTTCGTTTTGGGTCCAGCCTGCCGAATTTTGAAAAAGTTTGGTTCGGAAACTAATTGATTCAGGTCGAACTAAAGTTGCCCCAGTTATTGGTAAGCCCATTTTGGTGTGTATTAGTGGCAAAAAAAAACATATTATTTGCGGTTCAGTGGTGCAGTTATATGCTCTAAAGCCCTTTTTGGCATGTATTAGTGGCAAAAAGATATATATTCTTCGCCGTTCAGTGGTGCAGTTATATGTAGAGATGGCTTTGCGGTTCGCCTGGTGGTCGTTTCGCGGCAAACTTTGCTAGTTCACGATTCGCCGAACATGCAAACATATGGCGATGTCCGCGTGCTCCATATTCTTTTGCATTGCGTTGAACTTTGACCCATGACACATCCATCAGGCGGGACACAACAGCCAATTGAGACGTTTCAGAACTTAGGGACACAAAAGTCCTTTTAAGGACTGGTAAGGTTGTGCTATCGATAAGTGTGATACACAGAGGGGTGTGATATACTTATAATATACTTTCTAACATAGAAAGTATGTTATAGTGCATTTGTATGCTTCTAGAAAATACTGATTGAGGGCTGCGATCTATCAGCTTCCACAAAATAGTGATTGAGGTTTTCCATATACCTGTTTCCACAAAATTACTGCTTGAGGGTGATATACAAGCTTCAACTAACAACTGATTGAGGCTTGCCATATATCAGCTTCCACAAAATAGTTATAGAGGTTTTCCATATACTGTGTCCACAAAATTACTGCTTGAAGGTGATATACCAGCTTCAACTTACAACTGATTGAGGCCTGCCATATATCATCTTCCACAAAATAGTGATAGAGGTTTTCCATATACAAGCGTCCACAAAATTACTGCTTGAGGATGATATTCCAGCTTCAACTAACAACTGATTGAGGCCTGCTCCCATATATTAGCTTCCACAAAATGTTGATAGAGGTTTTCCTTATACCTGCATCCACAAAATTACTGCTTGAGGGTGAAATACCTGCTTCAACTAACATCTGATTGAGGCCTGCCATATATCAGCTTCCACAAATACTGCTCTTCTCTAGGGACTTTGGCACAGGGTTAATTTGAAAATGACATGCAGAGGAAGAGGCAGGCCGTTCTGCAGGGGTGGTAGGGTCGGGGAAGTGCACCAGGCCGAAGCCTAAGTGGGAAGTTAGAGAAGGTGCATTTCGATTATGTCAAAGGACGCACCAGAGTTGGTTGAGTGGCTCACTCAGCCTTCCGCTTCTGCACCCTCCTCATCCTCTGTATCTGCACCCTCCTCACTCTCTGCTGTGTGCACCCCCAAAGACACCACCACCACCAACACCACAGCCATAGCCCCTTCACTCGAGTCAGAGGAATTATTTTCCCATCCATTCCCATACCTTACCGATGGGCAGTCATCCTTGGCATCGGATGAGGAACAGGAGGTAGAAACGGCCACCACCCAGCGGTCTGACGACAGTACCCAGATCAGCCCAAGGAGGGTGGTCCCCACTGTTGCTGCCTACTCCGAGATCTCTAATGTCAGTGATGGTGAAGGTGACGATGATGACGTGTCGATGGACGTCACGTGGGTGCCCACAAGAGAGGAAGAGGAGGGGAGTTCAGAGGGAGAGACGGAGAAGCAGTTAGGGAGGAGAAGGAGGCGAACAAGGCAGAACTCGCAGTGAACAGGAGGCAAAAAGGAGACTACAAATGTATCTGGAGCGAGCAATCCACCATGCACGGTCACATCTTGCGCTCCCAGGACAATGTGTCAGCTGCTGAAAATAGTGTTGTCATCTGCAGGCTGTGCTGTCAACGCATACGTCGCGGTAAGCCCAACACTCACCTTAAGAAGTCACCTGGCCTCCCATCACCGAGCCCAGTGGGAGCAATGCCGTCAGAACCCACAAAGCCACACTCCTGGTGCTCCACGTCCTGCTTCTTCTCCTTCTCCTCTCTCCTCCCATTTGTCTTCCACTCCCCCTTCCACCGTGCCGTCGTTGTGTTCATCTGGCACAAGGCAGGCTTCAGTGGCTCAAATGTTTGAGCATAAAAAAAGCTCAGTTTTTCTTTTTTTTCTCTTCTTTCTTTTTTAACTTTTTTTTTTTAATATAAGATTTTAATCTAAGATTTTATACAAGATTTTCTTAATTCTACTACTCCCCTGGCGCCCCAGTGCTAATCCTCCCCCGACCACCATCAAAGCCACTTAGGGGAACCTCTAGCACAAACATTTTTTTCCTTTTTTTCCCATTAACTTGAATTAATCTGCAGTGCACGGCTGTGACCTGTATATGTAAGGGCGCTGCCTCGGGAACGGTAATTCGCCTTCCTCTCTTTTTTCACCACCTAGTAGTCTCCTTGGCCCCTTTGAAACCATCTTTTCCATCACCCTTACTCTTTGGTTTCTTTTTTCCTCACTTATATATACACATTGGCTGTGGACAGGCGGCTGCGCTTGTCTGTGATAACGGCCCCTGCCGTGCTAAACACGCGTTCAGATAATACGCTGGCTGCAGGGCAGACCAGCACCTCCAAGGCGTAAAGGGCAAGCTCAGGCTATGTGCCCAATTTGGAGACCTAGAAGTTGAAGAAGGAAGACCCGTCATTGAGTACGTGTAGGCGTGTGCCTCCTGCTAAGACGTTCCATATCAGTTGGTGGTGCTGGTTGTTGTGGCGTGCTGACAAAGATTTTCCACATTTCGGCCATGCTAACCCTGCCTTCTGAGGTGCTGGCAGTGCCCCAGCTGCGTTTGCGACCTCTTCCTCCTCCTCTGCCTTCCCCTTGTGCTTCCACTGTGCCTTACTGTCAGGTCGGAATGCCACCAGCAGCGCGTCTACCAGCATGCCCTTGTACTCGCGCATCTTACGATCACACTCCAGTAAGGGAATTAAGGATGGTATTGTCCTTATAATGGGGATCCAGCAGCGTGGCCACCCAGTAATCAGCACAAGTTAGAATGTGGGCAACTCGGCGGTCGTTGCGGAGACAATGCAGCATGTAACCGCTCATGTGTGCCAGGCTGCCGTGAGGCAAACGAAAAGCTGTCCTCTGTGGGAGGTGTGTCGTCTGTGTCCTCTGTATATCCCCATCCACGCACGAGTGATGGCCATGAGCTGGTCTGGGTGCCACCCTGCTGTGAACATGGTTCCTCCTTCTCCATCTCCTCCTCCTCATCATTCTCCTCCTCCTCGTCATTCTCCAGAACTGTGCCCTGGCTGGACAATTGTGTACCTGCAGTTTGTGGGTGCAGGAACCCACCCTCGGAGCCACTTGTGAATGACTGGCCGGAAACCCTATGAAATGATCCCTCCTCCTCCTCCTGTGCCACATCATCTTCCATCATAGCCAGCAGCGTTTATTCAAAGAGGCATAGAAGTGGGATAGTTACTCTGAGAACGGCGTTATCGGCACTGGCCATGTTGGTGGAGTACTCGAAACAGCGCAAGAAGGAACACAGGTCTTGCATGAAGGCCCAGTCATTGGTGGTGAAGTGGTGCTGTTCCGCAGAGCGACTCACCCGTGCGTGCTGCAGCTGAAACTCCACTATCGCCTGCTGCTGCTCGCACAGTCTGGCCAGCATGTGCAAGGTGGAGTTCCACCTTGTGGGCACATCGCATTTGAGGCGGTGCGCGGTAAGGTCAAAGTTACGCTGCAGAGCTGACAGGCGAACAGCAGCAGGGTGAGAACGCAGAAAGCGCGCACAGAGGGTCCTCACTTTATGCAGCAGCTCTGACATATCGGGGTAATTTTTATGGAATCTTTGTACCACCAAATTCAGCACATGTGCCAGGCAAGGGATGTGCGTCAAACCGGCTAGTCCCAGAGCTATTAGGAGATTTTGCCTATTATCGCACACCACCAGGCCAGGCTTGAGGCTCACTGATACCAATCACTCATCGGTCTGTTGTTCAAGGCCCGTCCACAGCTCCTGCGTGGTGTGGGGTTTGTCCCCCAAACAGATAATTTTTAAAACTGCCTGCTGTCGTTTACCCCTGGCTATGCTGAAGTTGCTGGTGAAGGTATTACACTGACCGGATGAGGAGTCGGTAGAGTATGAGGATGCAGAGTAGGAGGAGAAAGCAACAGGAGGCAAAACTGAAGGGCCCAGAAATACTCGGTGGTGAAAGGACATGCACCAAACTGCTATCCGCCTCAGGCCCAGCCGCCACTGCATTTACCCAGTGTGCTGTCATGGAGATATAACGTCCCTGACCTTGCTTACTGGTCCACGTATCCGTAGTGAGGTGCACCTTGCCACATATGGCGTTGCGCAGTGCACACTTAATTTTGTCCCCCACTTGGTTGTGCAGGGAAGGGATGGCACGCCTGTAAAAGTAGTGGCGGCTGGGCACGACGTACTGTGGGACGGCCACCGCCATAAGGCTTTTAAAACTCTCAGTCTCCACCAGACGGAATGACAACCTTTTTGAAAGGCCAGTAATTTAGAAAGGGTGGCATTCAGGGCTAGGGATCGCGGGTGGATAGGGGCTACTTCCTCTTCCACTCCAGTGTTTGGGAGATGGAGAGCTGAACGCTTCAGTGGGACATTGTGGAGACACTTGGTGGTGTTGCTGGCAGATCCTCTGTTTGCGGGGTGGCAGGTGACACTATCACTCCAGAGGTGGATGAAGAGGCCGAGACTGCAGCAGAAGAGGAAGCAGGAGGAGCAAGAGACCTTTCTTGCTTTTTGAGGTGTCTACTCCACTACAGCTCGTGCTTTGCACTTAGATGCCTGGTCATGCAGGTTGTGCTCAGGTTGAGAACGTTTATGCCTCGCTTCAGGCTCTGATTGCACAGCGTTCAAACCACTCATGTATTGTCTTCAGAACATTGTCTGAAGAACTGCCACGCCAGGGAACTCCTTGGAGTTGGCTTTGGTGTGCTCGGTCCCATGCTGCAGTGGGCAGTAGCAGGCGTACTGTCTAGGGGACGGATGCTCCGCTTTTGCACCCTGCTTCCTCTTCTGCTGTGCTGGTGGCTCTTTGCGACCACCACCTCTTTCTCCAAACTACACAGGTCACTCGCATGACCTTGATTCCATGTGGGGTCGAGGACCTCATCGTCCTCCACATAATCTTCTGCCCAGTCTTCACCCCTGCCCTCCTTGTCAGTCTGCACACTTTCGAAAGCCACAGCAGTTGGCACCTGTGTTTCATCATCATCCGAGACGTGCTGCGATGGTCCTCCCATGTACTCATCTTGAAACATAAGTGGCTGGGCATCGGTGCACTCAATCTCTTCCACTTCTGGGGCAGGGCTAAGTGGATAGCCCTGGGAAACCCTGCTAACAGAGTCATCAAAAAGCAGAAGAGACTGCTGCATGACTTGGGTCTCAGACTGCTTGGCTGATTTGCAAGGGGGTGAGGTGATAGACTCATATAATGACCGCAATATATAATGCTTGAATTTCACACGTACAGATGCAGACAAGGCCGCAAATTAAGTATTTTGCCCAAAATGAGTGTTTATTTAATACCAGAATAGCACAGCAGTATGTAAAGGGTGTATTTCACACGTACAGATGCAGAGGCCACAAATTAAGATTTTTGCCCTAAATGTGTGTTTTTTTAATACCAGAACATGACAGCAGTATATAACGCTTGAATTTCACACGTACAGATGTAGACAAGGCCGCAAATTAAGTATTTTGCCCAAAATTTGTGTTTTTTTTAAAGTATAACTCTCATATTATTTTTTTTGGGAGTATTGGATTGTGGTGATTAATATCTCCTTGGTGGCCCTATTTTAACTTTTCATTGTGTATTCAATTACCCCTTAATTCCACAGTTTTGTTCCCTGTACTGCCTACTTTTACCTGTGCTTAAAATAGGGTTGCTAGGCATGGTCCATCTATTCGTTGATAGACGGAGCACGCAGCGTGCAGGCTCATATTACTGACAGCCAGGGACTGTAAGTAAATTATTAAAGCCAGGTCCTCCCCAGCAGCTGATAACAGTGCCTGGGCTGTGTGCACTTCTCCGTGTCCCTGCGCTTGGCAGACGCTCCCTCACTCAGCAGAGCTGGAGAAGTAGAGTTGAATCAGCGCAGACCAGGGAAGGGAGATCTGCCATCTGCTCAGTGTATAAATGAAAGCAACATGTGGTAAGAGGAGCCCTTTGTGCTGCAGGAGATTAACCCTTTAGGGGGGGGGGCTCTGGTTACTGACACTTTTGGGGGGCTATTGTTACTGGCTAGTGAGGGCAGGCGGGATTAGCCTCAGGGTGAGGGCAGTGGCGGCCATCATAACTGAATAGTGAGATTGCAGTTTTATGCAGACTGGTTGCTAAGGGCTGAATCTTATTAAATATGGGGTAAGTCAGTCTAATAGTAACTGATTCTGGAATATCATGTTATTAGTAACTACATATATGAAAATTGAAATTAGGGTCTAAGTGTGACAGTTATCCTTTAAATACCAGAATAGCACAGCGGTATCTAAAGCATGTATCTCACACTGACAGATGCAGACAAGGCCACAAATTAAGTATTTTGCCCTAAATGAGTGTTTTTTAAAACCCAGAAAATTATAGCTGTATTTCTAGCTTAAATTGCACACTGACTAATGCAGCAGAGGCCCCAGATGAAGGGTATTGCCAAAAATTGGTGTTTTTTCAAAGCCAGAAAATTATTGAAGTATTTCAAGCTTGTTTTTAACAATCACAGATGCAGCAAAGGCTGCAATAGTAAATATTTTGCCCAAAATGGGTGTTTTTTGAATAACAGAATATGACAGGAGTATATAACGCTTGAATTTTACACACACAGATGGAGCAAGGGCTGTAAAATTGTGTATTTTGCCCAAAAGGTTTTTTTTAAAACCCAGAAATTTATAGCTGTATTTCTAGCTTAAACTACACACTGACTAATGCGGCAGAGGCCCCAGGTGGAGGGTATTGCAAAAAATGGGTGTTTTTTAAAACCCAGAAAATTATTGAAGTATTTCAAGCTTGCTTTAACAATAACAGATGCAGCAAAGGCTGCAATATTAAGTACTTTGCCCAAAAAGGGTGTTTTTTTAAATAACAGAATATGACAGCAGTATACTGTATAACGCTTGAATTTCACACTGACAGATGCAGACAAGGCCGCAAATTAAGTATTTGGCCCCAAATGGGTGTTTTTTTACTAACAGAATATGACAGCAGCATATAACGCGTGAATTTAACACGTACAAATGCAACAAGGGCTGTAAAATTTAGTATTTTGCCCAAAAAGGGTGTTTTTTAAAACCCAGAAAATTATAGCTGTATTTCTAGCTTAAATTGCACACTGACAGAAGCCCCAGATGGAGGGTATTGCCAAAAATTTGTGTTTTTTTCAAAGCCAGAAAAGTATTTAAAGCTGGTTTTAACAATAACAGTTGCAGCAAAGGCTGCAATATTAAGTACTTTGCCCATAAAGGTTTTTTTTTTTTAACCTGTTTAGGACATAGGGCATACCGGTACGCCCTGATGTCCCGGTCCTTAAGGACACAGGACGTACGGGTACTCCTATGTATTTCCGATCACCGCCACTTGGTGGGCAGTGATCGGAACCCGGTGCCTGCTCAAATCATTGTAGGCGATCGCAGCAAACCGTAATTTGCTGCGTTTCCGGGTTATTCGGGTCTCTGGGGACCCGATAACCCGGAACATGATGGTGATCGGTGGTGTGATAATACACCACCAATTACCATCCTGCGATCCTGAGAGGTGATGGTGACATTGGTCGGCTGCAGGGGCGGGCATTTCAAATTGCATCAGCGCTCCTCTCCTCCTCCTTTTCAGTCCGGGAGCCGAGGAGAGAGGAGCGCTGCGTTGGATCTCCAGCCAGCACCACCATCTGTAAAAAGCTCAGGATCGTCAGCCAGCCCCCCCATCTGTGCCCCAGCACCACCAGGTATTTAGGGAAAGGCTAGGGACAGGTTAGATTAGGCAGCGATATTTAGGGAAAGTTAGTGGAAGAAAAAAAAAATACGTTTGTGATTGCATCACCCTAAATCAGGTGTCTGGGGTCCACAGCACAGCTGTGTGACCCTACACCCCCCCCCCCCCCCAGGGGTGCTACAGCTTAGCTCCCCTCACCCCCCCCCCCACAACTTTTTTGGGGCGCAAGCATTTTTATTTATTTTTTGCGTACTCTGACTGTGGCCGGCACTCTTAGCGTCCGGCCACTGTTAGCGCATCGCCCACCCCACCGCTGATCAACTTCGGATGGTTGATCAGCGATTTTAATTATATATATTTTTTTCAAATTTTTTGCCCTTTATTTTGTCTGTTAGGTTTAGGCTAAGTTTGCGAACACCCGTGCCCCCACATACACGCACACTGAATAAAGATTTACGTGCACGCACACACGCACACACACACTCCCCTATGGCCCGCCGGATGTTCTCGGATGTTCTCGGCCGAGAAGGGATACGCCCAGCTTGCTTCTGACTCCGAGAGTCCCAGTGAGGACGAGGATGACCCCACTTTCATGCTAGGGACCCTGTGGCCCACCCTACAAACGAGCAGCTCTGGGGCTTGTACTAGTTTTCCGGCCCACTAGTTAAGTCCACCGGAGCCCCCTGCCGGTGAACTTGTCTGGTATACCCCAGAGTGTTTTCAGCCAGTGATTCCTGATTTTGTAGGCCAACCAGGAATCCAGATTTCCACAGTGGGCTTCACTGAATACGACTACTTTAATCTTTTTTTCAGTGACCACTTTGTAAATCTAATGGTGGAGCAAACAAACCTGTATGCCCAACAGTTTGTTGCTCAACACCCAGGCTCCTTTTTGGCTAGGCCCGGTGGCTGGACCCCGGTCAGTGCAGCCGAGATGAGGACATTTTGGGGCCTCGTGCTGCACATGGGCCTAGTCAAGAAACCTAGTGTCAGGCATTACTGGAGTGGGGGCGTCCTCTACCAGACCCCACTTTACAGTACGGCGATGACACGCTCCCGGTTTGAGGCCATCCGGAAATGCCTGCATTATTCAGATAATGCAGCATGTCCCCCCCAAGGTGATACTGCCTATGACCACCTGTACAAAATCAGGCCAGTCATCGATCACATTGGGGCCAAATTTGTACAGGCCTATGTACCTGGAAGGGAGGTCGCGGTTGATGAGTTTCTCATTGCTTTCAAGGGGAGACTCCTTTTCCGCCAGTATGTTCCCTCCAAGCGGGCAAGGTATGGCGTGAAGCTGTACAAACTTTGTGGGAGTACCTCAGGGTACACTTACAAGTTTTGTGTGTACGAGGGGCGAGATTCCCGTATTGAACCCCCAGAATGTCCCCCCACTCTGGGTGTTAGCGGGAAACTTGTGTGGGACCTTATGCACCCACTGCTAGATAAGGGTTACCACCTGTAGGTGGATAACTTTTATACTAGTATCCCCTTGTTCCAGTCCCTCGCCGCCAGATCCACGTCCGCTTGTGGGACCGTGCGGAAAAATCTATGCGGCCTCCCTACCCCCCCTCCAGGTACCTATCCCCAGGGGTGCCACCCGTGCCCTTACCAGTGTAAACCTCTTACTGGTCAGATATAAGGACAAGAGGGATGTCCTTGTACTGTCCACAATTCATGGTAATGGCATCACCCCTGTCCCTGTGCGAGGTACCGCGGCAACGGTCCTCAAGCCCGATTGTATCGTCGACTACAATCGGTATATGGGAGGAGTTGATCTCTCTGATCAAGTCCTCAAGCCATATAACGCCATGCGCAAAACCCGGGCATTGTACAAAAAAGTTGCGGTCTACTTTGTACAGGTTGCCTTGTACAACTCTTTTGTGCTGTCCCGGAGCAATGGCAACACAGGGACACTCCTTCAGTTCTATGAGGCAGTCCTCAAGGCCCTGATCTTTTCTGACCAGGAAAGAGCAGGCCAGAGTACCTCAGGAACTGGAGGCACCCGTATCGTCCCTGGCCAACACTTTCAAGGTGTGGTCCCCCATACTGGAAAGAAGGGATGGACCCAAAAAAAGTGCAGAGTGTGTCACAGGAGGGGTATACGGAAGGACACCACTACTCAGTGTGACATGTGCCCCGATCATCCGGGCCTCTGCATTATTGGTTGCTTCAGGGAGTACCACACTTCCATGGAGTACTAAGTTTATATCCCAATTTAGCCACTGACAATCGTATAAAAAACAGTTTTTTTAGACTTGAGACATTAAAACAAAAAAATAAATTCAAAAAAATGATTTAGTAAAACTAAAAGAAATAAATAAAGTAGACATATTAGGTATTGTCGGGTCCGTAAGAATGTGCTCTATAAACCCCCCCACCTAACCCCTCAGATGAACACGGTCAAAAAATCCAAATCAAAATGGTGCACCTCACATCACAAAAATTGTAATAGCAAGAAATCAAAAAGTCATATGCCCCCAAAATAGTGCCAATAAAACCGTCCTCTCATCACACAAAAAATGATCCCCTAACTAAGATAATCGGCTAAAAACAACAAAAAATTACTCTTAGACTATGTAGATACTAAAATGTTTATTTTTTTTGTTTATAAAAAGATAATATAGTGTAAAACATAAATACATTTTTTTAAAAATTGACATATTAGGTATCGCCACATCCATAAGAATCTGCTCTAAAAAAATACCCCCCCAACCCCTCAGATGAACACGGTCAAAAAAATAAAATAAAAACGGTGCCAAAAAAGCAATTTTTTGGGCAAATTTTCCATATTATTTTTTTCCAGTAACAAAGCAAGGGTTAACAGCCAAACAAAACTTTATATTTCTTACCCTCATACTGCAGTTTTTACAGAAACACCCCATATGTGGTCGTAAACTGCTGTATGACCAAACGGCAGGGCGCAGAAGGAAAGGAACGCCGTATGGTTTCTGGAAGGCAGATTTTGATGGCCTTTATTTTTTGGCACCATGTCCCATTTGAAGCCTCCTGATGCACCCCTAGAGTAGAAACTCCATAAAAGCGACCCCATCTAAGAAACTACACCCCTCAAGTTATTCAAAACTGATTTACTAACTTTATTAACCCTTTAGGTGTTCCTCAACAGTTTATGGCAAATGGAGATGAAATTTCTGAATTTCTATTTTTGCTAACCTTGCCTCACAAAAATGTCTTTCTTGAAAAACTTTTCCCTCTACGCCCTACTGTGTGCCCATACAGTAGTTTACGGCCACATATGGGGTGTTTATGCAAACTACAGAATCAGGGCAATAAATATAGCATTTTGTTTGGATGTTAACCCTTGCTTTGTTACTGGAAAAAATTGATTCAAATGGAAAATTTGCCCAAAAATGTAAATTCTCAAATTTCATCTCCATTTGCCAATAACTCTGGAGCAACACTTAAAGGGTTAACAAAGTTTGTAAAATCAGTTTTGAATACCTTGAGGGGTGTAGTTTCTTAGATGGGGTCACTTTTATGGAGTTTCTACTCTAGGGGTGCATCAGGGGGCCTTCAAATGGGACATGGTGTAAATAAACCAGTCCAGCAAAATCTGCCTTCCAAAAACCATACGGCATTCCTTTCCCTCTACGCCCTACTGTGTGCCCGTACAGTAGTTTATGACCACATATGGGGTGTTTATGCAAACTACAGAATCGAGGCAATAAATATAGCATTTTGTTTAGCTGTTAACCTTTGCTTTTTTACTGGAAGAAATGGATTAAAATGGAAAATTTGCCAACATTTTTTTTGCCATTAACTGTTGTGGAACACCTAAAGGGTTAAAGATGTTTGTAAAATCAGTTTTGAATACCTTGAAGGGTGTAGTTTCTAGAATGGGGTCATTTTTGGGTGGTTTCTATTATGTAACCCTCACAAAGTGACTTCAGACCTGAACTGGTCCCTAAAAATTGGGTTTTGCTTCTAAACTTCTAAACCTTGTAACGTCCCCAAAAACTAAAATGTCATTCCCAAAATGATCCAAACATGAAGTAGACATATGAGGAATGTAAAGTAATAATGAATAGAACCACAGTATCTAAAGTGTATATCTCACAATGACATATGCAGCAAATACTGCAAAATTTACTTTTTTGCCCAAAACAGGTGTTTGTTTAATGACTGAATATGACAGCAGTATATAACCCTTGAATTTCACACGTGCTGATGCAGCGAGGGCTGAAAAATTGTGTCTTTTGCCCAAAAAGGGTGTTTTATTAATAGAAGAATATAACCACAGTATCTAAAGTGTGTATCTCACACCGACTGATACAGACTAGGCCGCAATTAAAGTTTTTTGCCCAAAATGGCTGTATTTCAAATAACTGAATAGAACCACATTATCTAAAGTGTGTATCTCACAATGACATATGCAGCAAAGGCTGCAAAATTAACTTCTTTGCCCAAAACGGGTGTTTGTTTAATAACTGAATATGACAGCAGTATATAACTCTTGAATTTTACACGTGCTGATGTTGCAAGGGCTGTGAAATTGTGTATTTTGCCAAAATATGGCTGCATTTCTAGCTTAAATTGCACACTGAATAGATGTTGGATAATATCAAAAATGTGTGTTTTTTCAAAGCCAGAATTTTTTTTAAATAGGGCTGCAATATTAAGTATTTTTCAAAAAAACATTTTTTTTTTTATAACAGAATATGAAAGCTGTAGATGCAGCTAGGGCTGTAAAATAGTGTATTTTGCACAAAAAGGGTGTTTTTGAAAACCCAGAAAACTATAGTTGTATTTCTAGCTTAAATTGCACACTGACTAATCCTGCAAATGCACCAGATGTTGTATATTGCCAAAAAAGGGTGTTTTAAAAAAAAAATCCAGATTATTAGTGCAGTATTTCAAGCTTGGATTTGAATGTTACAAAAGCTCAGATGCAGTGCTGGTGCACTGAGCTTACATCAAATGGCCACCTCCGCCCACCTAAATAACAGATGGATAAAAGTTATTTTTTTCTCTCACTGGGCTCAAGGCAGGCTAAAAAGATTGTGCACTGCACCCACACAACTTAATGTATGTAGATCGCTGAGTTATATTCAAGTTCTGATCACAGATTCTGTCCTATTCTCTCCCTGAAATCACCAGCAGCGTCCTCTCCCTACACTAGTAACGGCAGAGTGATGTGCAGCGCTACGTGACTCCAGCTTATATAGAGGCTGGGTCACATGCTTCACTGGCCAATCACAGCCTGTCACGGAACCATGAACCAGACGTACAACAAGAGATAAGTGAAAATAAGAAGGCTTTATTGAACATAAAGCTGTAACGCAAAAGTCCAAGCGGATGGCGAAACCGAAGCAGAGTCTTAGCGAAGCCAGAGGTCAGGAACCAGAAGGGTAGTCAGACGAGGCCAGGATCAGGAACCAGCAGGGTAGTCAGACGAAGCCAGGATCAGGAACCAGCAGGGTAGTCGGACGAAACCAGGATCAGGAACCAGAAGCAGCAGCAGTCTAGAAGCATGTGAACACAGGAGGACCAAGCAAGGAACTGAAGCCACAGACCTCCTATAAATATGAGCTAGGCATCCAGCTCCTCCCAGTGGGAAGGAGAAGCCGCAGGGTGGGAGGCTACAAGAAACCCAGAAACCAAGATGGCCGCCAGCACATGTCAAACGAAGGAGAACAGCAAGAAGGTAAGACCATGACAGTACCTCCCCCTCAAGGGCCCCTCCTCCGCGGAGTAAAGAACGGTTTCTGAGGGAAGCGTGCGTGGAAGGCTCGGAGCAAGGCAGGAGCATGGACATCTGCGGAGGGAACCCAGGAACGCTCCTCTGGACCATAACCACGCCAATGGACCAAAAACTGCACCCAACCGCGGACCAGGCGTGAGTCCAGGATATTGCTCACCTCATACTCCTCACGATTACCCACTTGGACCGGACGAGGCCGAGGAACCGAGGAAGTGAAACGATTACACACCAGTGGCTTCAACAGGGAGACATGAAACACGTTGGAGATCCGCATGCCAGGAGGAAGCGCAAGGGCATAGGCTACCGGGTTAACCCTGCGAAGCACTCGGAAGGGACCAACAAAGCGAGGCGCCAGCTTGGGAGTGGGCACTCGAAGGTTGAGGTTGCGGGTGGACAACCATACACGGTCTCCGACCTGGTAGGAAGGAGCAGGCGCTCGTCTGCGATCAGCCTGGAGTCTCTGGCGCTGCGCAGAGACCTCAAGGGACTTCTGGATCAGTACCCAAGAAGCACGTAGAACGGAAAGGTGATCCTCCACAGCCGGAATATCCTGGGGAGAGAATACCTCCGGTAACACGGCAGGTTGGAACCCATAATTGGCCATGAAGGGAGACGTCCCAGAGGAAGAGTTCACCGCCGTGTTCCTGGCAAACTCAGCCCAAGGCAGGAGGTCAACCCAATTGTCTTGGTGATTGGAGACATAGCAACGAAGGAATTGCTCCAAGGCCTGATTGGATCGTTCTGCGGCCCCATTGGACTGAGGGTGGTAGGCCGAGGAGAAGGAGAGATGAATCCCCAACTGGGAGCAAAAGGCGCGCCAGAACCTGGACACAAACTGACTCCCCCGATCCGACACAATCTCCTTGGGCAAACCGTGCAACCGGAAGACCTCCCTGGCAAAAATCGTGACCAACCCTTGTGTGCGGAGGGTAACTTCTTGAGAGGAACACAGTGGCACATTTTGGAAAACCGATCCACAATCATGAGAATGACCGTATGGCCTCGGGATGCAGGGAGGTCCACAATGAAATCCATCCCCAGGTGTGACCATGGGCGCTCCCCGGTGGCTATGGGTTGCAGAAGGCCCAACGGAAGGTGCCGAGGGGACTTACTCTGGGCACAAACGGAGCATGCCGCTACATATGCGGCGATGTCGGAACGTAGGGAAGGCCACCAGAACAGACGTGAAACAGCCCAGGACAGCTGATTCTTTCCAGGATGCCCCGCGGTCTTGGAGTTATGGTAGGTTCGCAACAACCGAGTGCGCAACTCCTCAGGCACAAAACATCTGCCGTTGGGTCTCCCAGAGGGAGCACCAGATTGAGCCGCCAAAATCTGCTCACCCAGGGGAGAGGTCAGGCTGGTGCGAATGGCGGCCAAGATCTGATTCGGAGGTATGACCGAAGTCGGAATCGACTCCTCCCTGGACAGCTCGGAGTACTGCCGTGATAAGGCATCCGCCCTGATGTTCTTGGAACCGGGTAGGTAGGAGACCACGTAATTAAAACGTGACAAGAACAGAGCCCATCTGGCCTGACGTGGTGTCAATCTCTTGGCCTCAGAAAGGTAGGTCAGATTCTTGTGGTCCGTCAGGATGAGGACCGGAACCACCGAACCCTCGAGCAAGTGCCTCCATTCTTTAAGGGCCTGCACGATGGCCAATAACTCCCTGTCACCAATCTGATAGTTGCACTCCGCGGAAGACAGTTTCCGGGAGTAAAACCCACAAGGAAGCAGAGGACCCTCTGGTGTTCTACGCTGAGACAGAAGGGCGCCTACTCCCGTCTCAGACGCGTCCACCTCGAGTACAAAGGGCAACCCAGGGTTGGGATGCGACAGAATCGGAGCCGACACAAAGGCGGACTTTAGAGCCTCAAAAGCTCGGATGGCCTCGAGCGGCCAGACCTGGGAATTACTGCCCTTCCTGGTCAGATCCGTGAGAGGCTTGGCTAGCATGGAAAAGTCCCTGATGAACTTCCGATAATAATTGGCGAAGCCCAAAAAGCGCTGCAGGGAACGAAGACCACTGGGCTGGGGCCACTGTAAGACAGCCGAAACCTTCTCAGGATCCATGGAGAACCCCTCAGCGAAAATGATGTAACCTAAGAAGGTTACCTGGGATCGGTGAAATTCGCATTTCTCAAGCTTACCGAACAGCTTGTTCTCTCGTAACCGTTGCAACACTCGTCTGACATCCAGAATGTGGGCCTCCATGGATTCAGAATATACCAAGATGTCATCCAAATAGACCACCACACACTGCTGCAACAGGTCACGGAAAACATCGTTGATGAATTCCTGAAAGACTGCGGGCGCATTGCACAACCCAAAGGGCATAACCAAGGATTCATAATGACCGGTCCTGGTGTTAAACGCGGTCTTCCACTCATCGCCCGCCTTGATCCTTACCAGGTTATATGCCGCCCTCAGGTCGAGTTTGGTAAAGACCGTGGCCCCTTTAAGGCGATCGAACAGCTCGGAAATCAAGGGTATCGGGTAAGCGTTCTTGATCGTGATGCGATTGAGACCCCTGTAATCGATGCAAGGCCTCAACTCACCGCCCTTCTTTTTCACAAAGAAAAATCCAGCCCCTGCCGGGGACGAGGATTTGCGAATGTGTCCGCGTGAAAGCGCCTCCCTCACGTACTCCTCCATGGCCTCATTCTCCGCTACCGACAGTGGATAGACTTTGCCACGAGGAGGAACGGCACCAGATTGTAACTCTATGGCACAATCGTATGGGCGGTGCGGAGGTAGGGCAACCGCGCGCACCTTATCGAATACATCCCGGTACTCCTCGTATTCAGGAGGCAACAGAGAGTCCGAGGAAGTACACAGCAACTTGACAGACCCATGGATGCAACTAGCCCCACACTGCGGTGACCACGAGAGGATCTCGGCCGATCTCCAATCGAAAGTCGGATTATGCTTCTGGAGCCAGGGGTACCCCAAGACCACCGGTAGTGTGGAGACGAAATAACCTGGAGGCAGACCGACTCTCTGTGAACGGCACCAATGGCTATCCCCACTGGAAGGGTCTCATGAGTCACGTGTGGCGGCAGAAGGGGTCTGCCGTCTATCGCCTCAAGAGCCAGTGGGGAACCTCGAGCCTGCAGAGGAATGGAATTGGCGGCAGCGAACACATTATCAATGAACAAACCACCAGCACCAGAGTCCACCAACGCCTGGGTCGTCACCGAGCCCCCGACCCAGGAGAGGACAACAGTGATCAGTGGTTTGTCAACACGGGAAACCGGGGACGAGGAGACTCCACCCAAGATCTGCCCCCGACAGGATCTCAGGTGCGAGCGTTTCCCGGACGGTTCGGACATGCCAACCGAAAATGCCCACCGAGACCACAGTACATGCATCGGCCCTCGCGTCTCCAGAGTACCCTCTCCCCCTCGGACAGGCGAGCAAACCCCAGCTGCATGGGTTCACCCCCAGACAAGTCATCCCCAGGAGGCGTGGGAGGAGAGGGAGGCACGGGTGGGACAGCAAACGTAGGCGCCAATCTGTTAGAAAACCTCCGCAGGCTCTCCTTAAAGGAAGGTCTCTCCCTGAGTCTGGTGTCAATCAAAATCAGGAAAGAAATAAGAGACTCGAGCTCCACTGGTAGGTCCTTAGCTGCAACCTCATCCTTCAAGGCATCCGAGAGACCATGAGAGAAAGCAGCGACCAGAGCCTCATTATTCCAGCCCACCTCTGCTGCCAGGGTACGAAACTCAATGGCGTATTCAGCTACGGATCGTGAACCCTGTCTGATGGACATAAGGAGCTTCGCAGCAGAGGCAGCACGAGCCGGCACATCGAATACCTTCCGAAGAGAAGCAACAAAACCGGAAAACTCGGCAACCACCGGATTGTTGTTCTCCCATAAAGGGCTGGCCCAGGCCAAGGCCTTGTCCGAGAGCAGCGAGATCAAGAAGCCCACCTTTGATCTCTCAGTAGGAAAGGCATGTGGCAGCAACTCGAAATAAATGCCCACCTGGTTAAGGAAACCTCGGCACTGAGTTGGCTCTCCCCCAAAGCGCTGTGGAAGAGGGGCAGAACCGGTCATACCCCGAAACACCGCAGGTGCAACAACAGGTGTCGGGGTAGACTCTGGCGCAACAACCGGAGCGGCAGTAGGAGCGGGCCCAGGAGCGACAACCGACCCATCGGCAACGGGAGCGAAATGAGCCGTGCGTTCAAGCAGGGTTTGCAACGCCACAGCGAACCGACCCAACAGGTGATCCTGCTGATCAAGTCTGGCAACCAGCGTGGGTAGCGAGGATGGCCCTGTACCGTCAGAATTCATGGCTTGGTCCTAATGTCACGGAACCATGAACCAGACGTACAACAAGAGATAAGTGAAAATAAGAAGGCTTTATTGAACATAAAGCTGTAACGCAAAAGTCCAAGCGGATGGCGAAACCGAAGCAGAGTCTTAGCGAAGCCAGAGGTCAGGAACCAGAAGGGTAGTCAGACGAGGCCAGGATCAGGAACCAGCAGGGTAGTCAGACGAAGCCAGGATCAGGAACCAGCAGGGTAGTCGGACGAAACCAGGATCAGGAACCAGCAGGGTAGTTGGACGAAACCAGGATCAGGAACCAGAAGCAGCAGCAGTCTAGAAGCATGTGAACACAGGAGGACCAAGCAAGGAACTGAAGCCACAGACCTCCTATAAATATGAGCTAGGCATCCAGCTCCTCCCAGTGGGAAGGAGAAGCCGCAGGGTGGGAGGCTACAAGAAACCCAGAAACCAAGATGGCTGCCAGCACATGTCAAACGAAGGAGAACAGCAAGAAGGTAAGACCATGACACAGCCATGCCATTAGTAGGCATGGCTGTGATGGGTTCTAAGGTCACACAGTTAAACGCTTGTTGATTGGCTGCTCTGCAGCCTTCCAAAAAGGGCAGAGAAATCGCAGAACACCGAACCAAAAATCCTAAAGTTCGGTACGAACCCGAACTTTACAGTTCGTATTTGCTCAACCCTAATAATAACTGAAAGGCGCATCCGCTTGTCAACTGTTGACAGGTTGACTCTTATCAAAATCAACAAGGCCTGGATTGCCCCTTACTTCTCTACTCCACCAGAAGAAAGCGGCTGAACATAAAGGCACTTTAAATGTGGCTTTTATGGTGTATTGAATACACTGTATTCCCATGCACCCCTTCCACCACAAAAAGGGTATATGGTTCAATCTTCCTTTTCTCATCCTCCTCCTCCTCCATCATATCAACATACTTATTAGGCTGCCCTCGCTCCTAATGTTTTAGAGGGACACCTCAGCAGCAGACCTTCAACCCAAATTTTTTAGAGGGTCACCAGCAGGCCCTCGCCCTAATGTTTTAGATGGTCAGATCAGCAGCAGGCCCTTGCCTCTAATGTTTTAGAGGGTCAGATCAGCAGCAGGCCCTTGCCTCTAATATTTTAGAGGGTCAGCTCAGCAGCAGACCCTCACCCCTAATGTTTTAGAGGGTCAGATCAGCAGCAGGCCCTTGCCCCTAATTTTTTAAAGGGTCATATCAGCAACAGGCCCTCGCCCCTAATGTTTTAGAGGGTCACCAGCAGGCCCTTGCTCCTAATGTTTTTGAGGGTCACCAGCAGGCCATCAATCATAATTTTTCAAGGCTGTGTATGATGCCCTCCTTTATGTGTAATAAAGGGTGTATTGGAGTGCGGTTCTTTGTCATTTTTGGCAGCCCTTTCACTTAGTGCATAGGCTTTATGAGTGTAGGAGTCCCACTACCTGAACAATTGTACCACAATGTAAATGAGTCCCTCTTTAATGTGATATACAGGTTGTATCGGAGTGCCTCTTCCTTGTAATTTTTGGCCGCACTTGCACTTAAATATACAGAAAAGAATGTTTCCTAACAATTTTTCCTTTAAAATCTGTTTTATCTTCGGTTTTGTGCGTAATATTGTCAGTCTGTAAAAGTGGCATACTACTCAGACAACATCATTCTGAGCAGCGACCTGGGAGTCCAAGATGCATCCAGACATCCTCCCTATGCTATTTCCGAACCATTTCTGTGGTGTTTCCATTAGGGGGTGCCTGGTTTAAAGCTCTGGTTCTCCTATTGACTACCATTGAGCTCTGGTGCTCTGTAGAGCACCCGAGCATCCCAAAGTGTTCTACTCTTGCACCAGAGCACCCGAGCACTTTGGTTCTCGATCAACACTAATCGACACAGAACATGTACAAATGGGAGATAAAGAAACCACTGACATGTTGCTCTACAAAAAATATTCAAACAATTGAACTCGGACATACCCAGAATTTCACCAAGGCAGCCCCCTGCTCTGATGATCTCCATTTCTCTGCACAGGATCATGTAGGCAACAGCTTTTTTTATTCACAATAAGACATTGCTGGGCGGAGGTTTGCGGTTCTGATGGGAAGGCTTTAGCGTGGCCCTAGACATTTTACAGGATAGGGCAGAGCTAAAGCCCACCCATCAGTGCTGTTGACGTCACTGGGCTCACTGCTCGGCAGAAGCCTCCGCCTAGTAGTCCTATGGAGAGCCCGGTACGTCACCGGAACTCCTGAAAATGCCTTTGCCCTTCGCTATTCAGCGCAGGGCAAAGGAGAGCATCAAAGCATAAAATGCTCCCATGCCCATCTTGGTGGGGTTGCCTGGGTGAAAATATTGGTATGTCAGCTCTGAACCCGGACATCCCCTTTAATAAAAGACACTTACTAATGTATTGTGATTATCCATATCCAATGTATGCAAGCTGAAATTCCAAGTGGCCAAGTTGCTAGTGGTGCAGTTGCTACAAAACCAGTTAGTTGTGGTAGATATAGTGCAGTTCTGCACATTCATCAAAATTGAATTATTATTGTTCTGTAAAACTTAACATTTGGCCACAGATTTTTCATGATCCCATCACTAAGACTTTTGGCCAGGCATTTGTAGTGGCACACTTCCATACCTTCACCAAAATTACTGCTTTACAACATTTGTGCAGAATGAGCCACTCTTTCATCTGACAATTAACACTTCTGGTTGCCTCGTATAAAAATGGGCAGGCATTCTTTCCCTTGTTAAGGCATAATTTTTGAATGTTTGTGTAGAATAAGTAATTCTTTCTTCTGACAATTAACATTTGCATGTCTCAATATGGGCAGGCATTTTAATTATGCCCCAGCTGAGGCATAATTTTTGGACCCTTGATTCAAACAAGCCTCTATTTTTTCCCCATAACACAGTGTGAGTACAATTTTTGAGGACAAGCTTTGTAATATGAAAAGCATACCACATGCTTAATCAGTGCTGAACCTCTGCTGTATCCACCCGCATCACTATAAACAGCGATTTCATCAGATTAACCGCATTCAATCTGTATGCCGCAGTCAAAGCTGACCACTGCATACAGAGGGTTTGCAGGAGTCTGCATCTCAATTGACATACCCATCGGGTCCCCGCGCTGCGATGGCAGGGACTCGATGGCTGAAAAGGCAGACCGATGCCTTGCACAGGCATCGGGGCTTGCCTTCCATGGAAGCCTAGGAGACCCAGCCCCTTAGGCTGGATATCCTAGGCAACTGTCAGTGTATTACACTGGTATTACACTGACAGGCAATGTATTACAAGAGAGGAAAAAAAAAGTTTAAATCCCACAGTGGGATACAAATAAAATGTAAGAAAAAAGTTTTAAAAAAGTATTTTTCATATTAAAAAAATAAAGTTTCAAGTAAGAAAACCACCCCTTTTCCATAATAAACACAAATAAGTTGCAAAAAAAAAGAAAAAAAGAAAGAAAAAAAAGACATAGTAAGTATCAGCATGTCCATAACGACACCTCTATAAAAATATCACATAATTCACTCCCTCAGATGAACGTCATAAAAAATAAAAACTGTGCCAAAAAAGCCATTGTCACCTTATGTCACAAAAAGTGTAATACCAAGCGATCAAAAAGCAGTATGTACCCCAATATAGTACCAATGAAACCTTCACCCCACAAAATATTAGCCCCTACATAAAATAATCACCCAAAAAATGGCTTTCAGAAAATGGAGACACAAAGACATGATTTTTTTCTTTCAAAAATGCTTTTATTGTGTACAACTGAAATTAAATAAAAAAGTAGATATAAGGTATTGTCACGCCCATAACGACTGGCTCTATAAAAATATCACAGGACCTTTCCCCTCAGATGAACGTCATAAAAAATAAAGATTAAAACTGTGCAAAAAAGCCATTGTGACATTATATCACAAAAAGTTTAATACCAAGCGATCAAAAAGCAGTATGTACCCCAATTTAGTTCCAATCAAACCGTCATCCCACAGAAAATTAGCACCTACATAAGATAACTGCCTGAAAAATAAAAAAATATGGCTTTCATAAAATGGATCTGCAAAAAAAGGGGGTTAGTCAGCACCTCCTAGTGCGCAGGTACACGCCGCCATGGCAGAGACCTAGAGGAAAAAAAGAGACAATGCAGCAGCACCCTGCAAATCAGATAAAGTACAATAATGCCAAAAATTATAGTGCTAATGCTACGCTTATTTATAAAGTGAGATGCTTGGCCGATGCATTTTGTACAAAACCATCTGAGCCCGTCTGCCGTACGTCAAGGCGATCTCTGTATGACGGGAACCTAACACTAAATACTACCTGTTATGCGCCATAATGGCCGCCATAAAGTTCAGGGAGTGTTGGATCCACATGCATGCTGGATCCACTCTGCTTTGTACCATTTTTGGTGCCACAATGGCCTCCATTACAAGGGATGCAGGTACCAACATGCATGCCGAGCCCACTCTATACCTTTTCTTGTGCCAGACAGCTTCCAATGAATGTAGTGAGAGCAGGCTACAGCTTTATACTGAAACTAATTAAAATCAACCTATGGGGCAGACAGGCTAATCAGGAGTGCACGACTCGCTGGAGTGCCACATCTCCAGCATTGTAAATCTGAAAAAAAAAAGGGGGCCATTATGGCACCAAAAATGGTAAAAAGCAGAGTGGATCCAGCATGCATGTGGATCCAACACTCCCTGAACTTTATGGCGGCCATTATAGCGCATAACAGGTAGTATTTAGTGTTAGGACCTGTCTAACAGAGATTGCTTTGACGTACGGCAGACGGGCTCAGATGATTTTGTACAAAATGCATTTGCCAAGCATCTCATTTTGTAAATAAGCGAAGCATTAGCACTATAATTTTTGGCATTATTGTACTTTATCTGATTTGCAGGGTGCTGCTGCATTGTCTCTTTTTTTCATAAAATGGAGACACAAAAACATATTTTAAACAAATTTAAAAAAAGTTGACATATTAGGTACCGCCATTTCAGTAACGACCTACTTTATAAAAATATTACTTCCCCCTCAGGTGAACTCTGTAAAAAATAAAAATTAAAAACCGTGCCAAAACAACTCATTTTTGGGTCACCTTGCCCCATAAAGTGTAATATTGAATGATCAAATAATCATATATACCCACGAAAGGTACCATTAAAAATTAACATCTATCTGTAAAAAAAACAAGCCCCTACACAAGACGATCTGAAAATGGAGACACAAAAACATGATTTTTTTTTAAACTGCTTTATTAAGTAAAATTGAAACAAACCAAAAAATAAGAGTAGACATATTAGATATTGTCACGCCCGTAACAACTTGACCTATAAAAATAGCACATGATCTAGCCTGTCAGGTGAGCATTGTAAAAAAAAAAACAAAGAGCCAGAACAGTCATTTTTTTGCTACCTTGCCTCACAAAATGTATAATATTGTGAGATCAAAAATCATATGTATCCCACAATAATGCCAACAAAAATGTCACCTTATCCTATAGTTTTCAAATGGGGTCACTTTTTGAGAGTTTCTACTGTAGGGGTGTATCAGCTGGTCTTCAAATGTGATATTGTGCCTAAAAACCACTCCAGCAAAATGTGCCCTTCGAAAACCATATGGTGTTCCTTTTCTTGCGAGCCCTGCCATGTGCCCATACAGCAGTTTACCACATGTAGGGTGTTTTTGAAAACTGCAGAATCAGGGTATTAGAGTTTTGTTTGGCTGTTAACTCTTGATGTTTTACAGAAAAAAAATGATTAAAATGGGAAATCTGCCCAAAAAAAACATTTTTTAAAAATGTAATCCCCATTTCCTTTAATTCTTGTGGAATGCAAGGGTTAACAAAGTTTGTAAAAACTGTTTTGAATAACTTGAGAGGTGGAGTTAAAATGGGGTACTCAGAATGGCTTGGATAAGTAAAAGCGTTCCAAAATAATTACTACATAAAATGACACACGTCAGGTTTGCAAAAAATGGCCAGTTCCTTGTGGTGATAAATGGCTGTGTCTTCAAAGGGAAAAACATACAGTACTGTTTGTTAACACTGTCAAACATGTGCTTACCCATAACTGTGTATGTCAGTGTCATTCAGACATGATTTGCTATTGCTGTCATTGAGCTCAAAGGTTAGGGAGAGAGGAGAGAAAGAGCAAAAAATCATAAATAATTAACAAAAAGAGTCCTTGGAGACTAGAGAGTGTTACATATGTAACAATTTTCTGGGCAATTGGAGCAACTTAGATTCATGATGAATTATTTGGACGTTAATTGAATTTTGTTTTAAATGCAGAGAAAACTAATGTCAAGAAATTTACTTGTCCTTAGTCTGGAAGCTAAATTGTGACCCCACTTAGCCTGATATAGTGCTGCCAGAGGCAAAATACTTGTCTTACCTCGAATGCAGCACTGGGCTTATGAAAATTTTTGATTTAACTTCTGTTAATTTTGCCTTCTATGTTGGTTCCACAGCAACAACTGGGATTTGCCTCACCACTGAGAATAACCAACAGTTTAAGACGCAATAATATATTGTACATACTGTAGCACCATACTATTCAACACCTATGAATGCCTGAGGCGTAACAGTGTCCTTACATGGCAGAGAGGTCCTAGGCACCGGGACCCAATAGCTACGCCCACATCAGTCCCTATTCCAAGTTCAAATCAGGGTTGCCAACTGTTCCGAAATTTCTGGACAGTCATTAAAAATAGGTGAGTTTTTTTCCTGTGTCCGTGAAAAAAAGGCAGTGATTTTTAAAAAAAAAGAATTTGAGACTGGTGGTGCTTAATTAGATTATTATGGTGGTAATTATTTATCATTTATCAATTATTTATCATTTTTCAGTAAACAGTACATTCTGGTAATGAGTTCTTATCAGTATATTAAGCTAAAGACATGTATTACTTATAATCCTTAACATTCATTTTGGTTTTCTAATTTGTCCTTAAAAAATGGTGGCTGTCTGTGATTTTGGAATAAGTTGTCCATAAAAAAGAAAAATTCTGTTTGGCCACCGGGTTCAAAGTATGCTTTTTCCTATCTCTTAAATGCATAGACACAAATTCTATATATCAGTATGTTTTTGGAATGTAGAAAGAAACTATAATGGGAAGTAGAGATGAGCCAATCGAATGCCACGAAGTGGAATTCAATCCGAATTTCAGGAATTATTCGATTCGCCTACAAGCCAAATTTCCTTGTGCTTCGTGTCAGCGAATCGATTAATCCTGAAATTCAAACTTACTGCATCCATTTAAGCGCAAAGGGCCGCCAGCCTCCATCTTGCTTGAAGATCCCGGCTGAAATCCTGTGTGGCGCGAGATTACATCATCACGTCAGCCGGCATGATGACGTAATCTCGCGCCGCACGTGATTTCGGCCGAGATCTTCAAGCAAGATGGAGGTGGGCGGCCCGTTGCGAGCAAATGGATGCGGTAAGTTTGATGTAATGTTTATTTTTATGTTAACTTCACACTGTTTGTACACTCAGATGCCGTGATCATGTATAAACGTGGCATCTGAGATGTACAATGACGGGGGTGGCGCTATCGCCGCTCCATGTCATTGCACCCGCCACTCACAAAAAAAGGGCTTCGTGGCGAAGTAATTCGTCACGAAGCAAATTTTTTTGTGAAATTCAGCCGAATCTAATTTTCAAGAAATTCGCTCATCTCTAATGGAAAGGACAAAATCAATAGTGAGGTTAAAATCAAATATTGTAGCAGAGCAGCAAGACAGCAATGCTAAGCACTGGACTACTGAGACAGGCACATATGTTGACAAAGTATAGTCCTCTATTCTAATATTCTTACTTTTGGCAATTATTATCCTGACAGGTCTTGCATGGCATCTTCCAGTCATGGTAACCAGGTTGCCTTCCCATCATTTATATAACAAAAAAGATAAATAAAATAAAACTATCCAGACATTATAGTTAATTGACTCATACTGGTCAGTGACATGTGTGATGTTTATGTGCATAATCCTCTCCATGTGCAAATTAGTGTTTACAGTAATCAACTACTTACACAATATCCTATATTTTATCATTCAGCTCTAGAACTATGTGTGGAAAATCTTGGCAATGTACTGTAATGCAAAAAGATAATAATGACTGTAACTGTACCCCGTGTGCAGCTTCCATTCACATCATTTACGCTCCATCTTTCCCCTGCTGTTTGGGCTTCCATATGCTGACAGTAGCAACTATGCTACAGCAAATTTGTCCACAGGGTAAACCAGAATTCTTAAAACTCCAGCACTCCCTGCAAGCCTCCATCTCCTTCACATGCCTTGCACATCACTTTTACACTCAGGAGATAAACTGCAGGCGGCACAGAACTCTTAGCTACATGACAGCTTATATAACACTATGAGGCGAGTGGCGGAGAGCCAGCAGGGGATGGGTGATTTCAATACAAACACCACCATGCTATCTCATCTTATTTACCATCTTCTCTATTCCTGCATTCACTTTCTAGGTACTTCTGGTGTCTCCCCTAATTCTCATGGGGGCACATCAGGCAATTCTCGATGTACTGCACACTACATCACCTTTCTCTGTTCATTCAGGTTTCCCTGTATAGAGTCTCTGGGGACAAAACATCCATGCATCAGTCTCTAAATATGAAGAGACAGCACATGCCCCTAGGTTTGCCTCTATGTCACTGTTTCTTAACACGTAGGAATGAATTTTGTACGGAAAAAGGTGATATATGACTTGTTACATTAGTGTAAGTCGAGAAATCAGAAAGGAGTTTTTTTCCACAGGAGAAATTATTGTACCTATGAATCAGATTAAAAGCAGACCTATTCTTCACAATAAAGCAAAGTGCATAAATGCCAGCCAACAAGCCAGCAAGTCACAGGCAAGGCATTTTGCATATCGGCTTGGTCTATAAAAGCAAGAAGCCAACAACTACAATTATATATTGTAAGCCAAACTGATTAGTGGAAAATAAAGTGCTGATGTAAACTGAAGTAAATGTCAGAACGATGGCATTGCATATTAATGCACAAACAAAAACTAATTTACTATACCCTTTTCTTTCATGTTGTTGTTCTGCTTTGCAAGACAAAGCCGTTTTTTAAGGATTCAAACGAACAGGTTGCTTACTATATTTATTTGTATTTTCTCTGCACATATGTGTTTGTGCCCTGTCTGCGCATGTTTTTCTCTCTCCTAGGTAGGCAGCCATTTCTCCTTTGTAGATGAAGACATGTCTTCCTCTGCAAACATGATCTATGTCTTTGGAGAGCATTGGAGTATGGCGGTTTTGGAAGTCAAAATCCAAAGTGGATTATAAAAGGAAAGAAAGTGTTAAGAACACATATAACCTTTTTTTTTTTTTTTTAGATCACTCCTGGTTTTGGCTGCAAAGAAGGGAGTGTAATCATCTCCAAAATCAAAACCATGGGAGAGGGTGGATTATTAGTGTGGTCAGTACAGTACTTTGCAGCTACACCCAATATCTGCAAGTCACAGAATTAGTGGTAGGTGAGTTTTGGAAATTGCTACCTCTTCCTCAGTTGTGGGGCAGTGGTTGTGAAAATGAGTTCACAGGAGAACTACTGCCCAAACACTACTAGGAAAAAAAGAATCTGAGTGACAACGGCTGAAAAAAAAGAAGACTCAAGCAAGTTCATTGACCCATATTGGTTGATACCTAGGTTTTCCTTCACCCTCTTTCAAAATTGACTTTGTTGCACTAATCATGTATCTAAATACATTATTTTGGGAAGTGGTTTACACAGAAAAGACAGAAACGGGACCTCCTATTATGCTGTCGGGTGTCCCCACCCAGAACAGAAGCACCTTGTTTTGCTTCCCCTTTCACTTCCTTATGTCAACACCTCACCCATTCTTTACCAGCAATGAAAGTGGAGATTGTAGCATACATTAAGATTCTTGGCACCTAATAGCATAATGGTGGGACCAACAAGAATTGACCCCCTTCTCTACACTGGCCCATAACAGCTGCATGGGTCTTTATGGCACATATGCCTTTGCCAATGACCAAGGCTAACAGGCTTGTGGCGCCTATTTTAAGCACCTATCACTCATTTAACATTGTAGACAAATGGAAATTTACTCCAACTTTGCTAACTAACTTTAATGAAGAGAAAACTATTACAGTAACCACAGCAGTCACTTGTATATGACATATCCAACCAAATATTCCTCAGCTACAGTTAGAACATGTTAATGCCATGGAAGCATTTGTAAGCAGAAATCGATCTCCTGCTACTATTACCAAAACTTTACATTTCTCCGGACATGCCATAAAATGGTCTTGTGTACTGTATTTTACTGTGCATTCACAATGTCCGAGTTACATATAGTGCAAAAGTGCAGTCATGTAGCCTTTATAAAGTAAATGAAATAGAAGGTCATTCATACTGTATGTTCACTTTCTTTAAGCGGATGACCCCTTGATAAGCAATAGATATTGTATGTATTATATAATCACAGCTTGATCAATCTCTAGAGCACGATAGCCTAATGAAAAGAAGCTTCTTATTTATGTGTATGAAGTACAATGTACTTCCACTGAGCACTTTCATGAGAAGCACCACATTTAGTATTCGGTGATGTGCAAGCCAAATGTAACTGCATTATGTAATTTTGGATACCCAGCTATGATGTTACATAATGAGTAGATCACTTAATGTTTGAACGCTAATGCATTTTGCATTACATTAAACTAGAAAAAGCAACTACTCTAAGGCCTCTTTCACACGGGCGAGATTTCCGCGCGGGTGCAATGCCTGAGGTGAACGCATTGCACCCGCACTGAATCCGGACCCATTCATTACTATGGGGCTGTGCTTATGAGCGGTGATTTTCACACATCACTTGTTCGATTTGTTATAATCGCAGCATGCTCTATATTGCGCGTTTTTCATGCAACACAGGCCCCATAGCAGTGAATTGGGCTGCGTCAAAATCGCAAGCATCCGCTAGCAAGGTTTTCACGCATGGTTGCTAGGAGACGATCGGGATGGGGACCCGATCTTTATTATTTCCCCTTATAACATGGTTATAAGGGAAAATAATAGCATTCTTAATACAGAATGCATAGTAAAATGTCCATTGAGGGATCCATGTGATGGATCATGTGATGAGCGCAGTGATGTCATCAAAGGTCCTTTTGCCAAGTCCTGAAGAAAGAAGAGGAGTTCCGCTACGCGACCAAGTGGATGGGGTGAGTTAAATTTGTTTATTATTTTTAACCACTCAATGGACATTTTACTTTGCATTCTGTATTAAGAATGCTATCATTTCCCTTTATAACCTTGTTATAAGGGAAAACAATAAAATCTACAGAACACCTAACCCAAACTCGAATTTCTGTGAAGAAGTCTGGGTTCAGGTCTGGGTACCAAACATGCAAATTTTTCTCACACGCGTGCAAAACATATTAAAACGCTTTGCACTCGCGCAGAAAAATCGTGCATGTTTCCTATCCGGCTCTCACACGCGATGTCCGTGTGAAAGAGGCCTAAGGCACTGCTCACAACTTGTTATGTGAACGTTTTCCACATATGCATTGGAAGAGCTCCTGCCATGTAAACTGAACACAGTATAGTCATAAGCACGCTTTCACTCATGAGTGTGTTCATTTGGCCCCCGTCAAGATAGAAAATGTAGGCATAGGTATTCATTTACTGTATAAAAAAGAGCAGCGGGCTGCACTTTCCTTTACAGTCAGCAACCGCTTTGAACTTGTAATCCGCAAGCTTTCTTGATTTATGTAATGGTAGTGCTGTTCATAACCTTCTGTGATTGATCAGAACTGGTGTGTTTTTGTATTACTTTAACCTTACTTTGTATTACTTTACCTTACTGCTGTATTTTTAGATATATACTTTCTCTTTTTTTGGAATGCATAGTACTTTTTGAATTGTAGCAGAGTATGCATGTTTATTGATCCAGTGTTGTCTATATATTATATACAGTGTATATATATATATATATATTTATATATATATAAAAAATATTCACATACACATTTACAGGGTATGCAAATCCATAAATAATTTGGACATTGGTATTTATAAGGACAGTCCATTGCATCATGATGGTTCTAAGTTTGGATGTTTTAAAATATTTTTAAATGGGGCAATGTTGTTTTTAATAAATGCCTCATTAAAACAAATATGACAATACTTCACAATATAAATTTAAAATTGGATCCCATATGTGGCAACCAGGAGGTCGTCACCAGCAATGCCGGTCAGTCCATATTCATAAGAGGGTGATACAGGAATACACACCCGAATAACCTAAGTTGTCTTCCTATTCATAAGAACCTCATCACAGCTGCAAGGAGGAAGCAACACCGAAACGTACGTCGGGGAAGCGGAGGTGGCACACCAGCATTGCAGTCTGTTTTTATCTTGTTATCTTGTTGCTTTAATCCTATTTTGTTGTTTCCTGGTGTATTGTGGATCTGCTATTCCAAACATGCTGCACATGTCAGGGATTTATGTACTTATATGGATGGACTCATGTCTGCCTAAATTTGTGTACGGAGGAGGATGGGGGGGTTCCTATTTGTTTGTAGGCTCCAACCCCGTTATAATCAATGACATGTGCAGCTGTGATGAGGTTCTTATGAATAGGAAGACAACTTAGGTTATTCGGGTGTGTATTGCTGTATCACCCTCTTATGTATATGGACTGACCGGCGTTGCTGGTAACGACCTCCTGGTTGCCACATATGGGATCTAACTTTAAATTTAGATTGTGAAGTATTGTCATGTATGTTTTAATGAGACCTTAACAAAGATATTTGTTATTAATATTGAGTGGAGGTGTTGAGCATTTGAGTACGACCACACTTGGAGTACATGGTATTTGGTGTACCGATTAGTGGTGCAGTTTTAATAAATGCACCAACTATAAAAATGGATTGCAGTCTCATATGCTATGAATTGATATATTACTGCCAAGCACAATTTATAAACATGAACACAAGGCTCCTAATAAACATTCTGATAAAAGTCCATGGGCCCACTCAACTTTTCATGGTAACCTCTTTCATTTGGGTCCCTACTCTAATTAGGAGCAGCACTACATGGCAACCTCCACTGTATCAGCACCCCTGATGCTAGGCTAAGCCACTTTGGCACTGAGCAACATCACCCCACAGGCAGAGAACCACTGCAACATCTGTCCTCAATTAACTGCATTGAAAATGCTGTAATTATATTTCTATGTTCTTGTTTAATCAAGTTTACATTTGTTTCATCTTGGCAGTCAGAGGATAATGTATGCCACAGATGTGTCCTTCCTTAACTTTAGCCTTGGCTCAACATATCCCAGTATGTGCTGTGTGAGATTCCTAGCTTTGACACCTGGTAGTTGTGATGTGAGTTGAAGCAAGTAAATAGTTTTGGTCTACTGTTAGAACATTGTATTGAATTTGATTCTGAGCAGTTGGAGTGCTTAACCACATTCAAAAGGGGCTATCTGGGTTCAGGGCTGAACCCAGATATAAGCCATTCTTTATTATTTTACTACATAGGAATGGAGCATCGGATCATTTCCTTGCTCCGATGCTCCCCCTGCCTTGTGCTGCATTGTGTAGTGCAAGGTCTGTTTGTTTACTGCCAGTGACGAACTGCCTAGCAGCAAGCCCGGTGATGTTACCGGCAAAGATAAGCTTTCTGTAGGGCTGCTGGAGACTGTTTTGGGGACTGGTACAATGCAAAATAACATAGTACCCGCAAAACAGCCTAGGGCAGTGCTACAGACCACTTATCTGTGCCAGTGACATGTCATCGGACTCACTGTTAGGCAGAAGTCTCTGCATAGCATACTGATGTGAAGCCAGTACATCACTGGCAGTAAACTAACAGATGTGTGATGCAGTGCAGAAATTTGTTATCACTGAAGTCTCACAAGACACATCGATTTTTAAACTTAAAAAACATTTTAAGATTTGAATCCAAAGTCAGCTTCATTACTGGTTGGTACCTCGGTACGGAAGCCGATTTCAGATTCAAGTTTTAAAATGGTTTTCAAGATTATAAATTGAAGCCCAAAAGTCCCACAAGACTTCAGTGATAACGAATTTCCCTCGACGGAGCCCATACGTTTGAATGCTGTATGGAGATGAATCTTTGAACAAATCGACTTCGGATCTTGCATCCAAAGCTCAATTCGCTCAACACTAGTGAACACATCTCATACAGTGGCATACATTGGAGCCTTCCATTGAATGTATATATCAGAGAATATTTTTAACATACGGTACCTCAGATGTAAAGCTCTGATGAGATGTAATCAGAGCCTTCTATTTAATTTGCTCCGTCGACAACTTCTCAAGCTGACAACTTTTCCCATTTTCTTTATACAAAGTTGTCAATTTACAGAGATATTTCTCTCACCCAGCATGGGTATATGTAAAAATACACCCCAAAACACATTGCCCTACTTCTTCTGAGTACGGCGATACCACATGTGTGACACTTTTTTGCAGCCTAGGTGCACAAAGGGGCCCAAATTCCAATGAGTACCTTTAGGATTTCACAGGGCATTTTTACACATTTGGATTCCAAACTACTTTTCACGCTTTAGGGCCCTTAAAATGCCAGGGCAGTATAAATACCCCACAAGTGACCCCATTTTGGAAAGAAGACACCCCAAGGTATTCCGTGAGGGGCATGGCGAGTTCTTAGAAGATTGTTTTTTTTTGGCACAAATTAGCGGAAAATGATTTTTTTATTTTTGTTTTTTCTTACAAAGTCTCATATTCCACTAACTTGTGACAAAAAATAAAATTTTACATGAACTCCTCATGCCCCTCAAGGAATACCTTGGGGTGCTTTCTTTCCAAAATGGGGTCACTTGTGGGGTATTTATACTGCCCTGGCATTTTAGGAGCCCTAAAGCGTGAGAAGTAGTTTGGAATACAAATGCGTTAAAAATGCCCTGTGAAATCCTAAAGGTACTCATTGGAATTTGGGCCCCTTTATGCACCTAGGCTGCAAAAAAGTGTCACACATGTGGTATTGCCGTACTCAAAAGAAGTAGGGCAATGTGTTTTGGGGTGTATTTTTACATATACCCATACTGTGTGTGAGAAATATCTCTGTAAATGACAACGTTTCCCTTTTTTTTATACAAAGTTGTCAATTTACAGAGATATTTCTCTCACCCAGCATGGGTATATGTAAAAATACACCCCAAAACACATTGCCCTACTTCTCCTGAGTACGGCGATACCACATGTGTGACACTTTTTTGCAGCCTAGGTGCGCAAAGGGGCCCAAATTCCAATGAGTACCTTTTAGGACGGCATTTTTAGACATTTGGATTCCAGACTTTTCTCATGCTTTAGGGCCCTTAAAATGCCAGGGCAGTATAAATACCCCACATGTGACCCCATTTTGGAAAGAAGACACCCCAAGGTATTCCGTGAAGGGCATGGCGAGTTCATAGAAGATTTTTTTTTTTGGCACAAGTTAGCAGAATTTGATTTTTTTTGTTTTTTCCAACAAAGTCTCCCTTTCCGCTAACTTGGGACAAAAGGTTCAATCTTTCATGGACTCAATATGCCCCTCAGCGAATACCTTGGGGTGTCTTCTTTCCAAAAAAGGGTCATTTGTGGGGTGTTTGTACTGCCCTGGCATTTGAGGGTCTCCACAATCATTACATGTATGGCCAGCATTAGGAGTTTCTGCTATTCTCCTTATATTGAGCATACGGGTAATGAGATTTTTTTTTCCGTTCAGCTTCTGGGCTGAAAATATAAATGAACGGCACAGATTTTTTCATTCGCATCGATCAATGTGGATGAAAAAATCTCTGCCAAAAATGTGCAAAAAAAAGAGGGGAAAGGCGTCTGCCAGGACATAGGAGCTCCGCCCAACATCCAAACCCACTCAGCCCGTATGCCCTGGCAAACCCGATTTCTCCATTCACATCAATCGATGTGGATGAATAAATCATTGCCAGAATTTTTTTATATTTTTTTATACAAAGTGTTTGCCAAAGCATATGAACACCGCCCCTCAGCTCATAAGCCTCGGCAAACGTATCTTTTACTGCAGAGGAGAAATCTCGTCTTGCAGCGCCGCATACACCGACTTTTGTGTAATCTGACAGCAGCGCAGTGCTTCTGTCAGAATGCACATCAGTGCTGCAGCTGGTTAATCGCTTGGTCCACCTAGAAGGTAAAAAAAAAAAAAAACAGGCAGCAACATTAATTTTATATAACATTTGAAACAGAACATTAACTTTTTTGCTTACCTGTGATTTTTTAATATATTTTTTTACCTTTAGAGGATAAACCTCTCCTTCCCCATGGGACAATGTGCAAAGCGCAAATCGCCCAGAGATGTGGCGAAGTACATTATGCACTTTGTCCTAGGTGAAAGTAGAGGTTTGTGGCAGCTCTGTGTGAAAGGGCCCTAAGATTCCTGTGTGCCTGTCCTGTGTCACGCGATCCCTACACTAATAGTGTACCTGTGTTTGGTACTTGCGGAAATACTCCCCTATGCATAGGGCAGGCTGGTCAGGACAGTCAGGACAAAAAAAGGTGGTGTCACGCCTTATTCCAGCCCTGCTACAGACACAACATCTTTTTCTTGGGGAACGCTGAGTTGGGGTACCAGGATAGACACTCGGGAAGTGTCTGGCATGTAGCCAGCTCACTACATCAGAGGCACAGACCCTCCTGGATACAGGAGTTCCAAAATGATCTCTTCCTGGAATTTTAGGAAGGATCCTGTTCTCCCAGCCTTACTGTAGAGAACAAAACTATTATAGACAGCCAATTGAATTAAATAAACAGACACCTTCTTATACCAGCGTCTGGTGTGGTAAGACACTAAATAGAGAGCTAACATCTGGTCATTGAAGTCCACTACTCCCATGTGAAGGTTATAGTCGTGGACAGAGAGGGGTTTCACAATGACTCCAGTTGCCCTTTCAATTTGGACAGTCGTGTCTGCGTGAATGGTGGACAGAAGGTAAATGTCCCTCTTGTCCCTCCACTTCACCGCGAGCAGTTCTTGGTTACACAAGGCAGCCCTCTCCCCCCGTGCAAGTCGGGTATTAACAAGCTGTTGGGGGAAGCCCCGGCGACTGGGTCGCGCGGTGCCACAGCATTGAATTCCGACTAGATGTAAGTGCCGAAAGAGGGCCACACTTGTGTAAAAATTGTTCACATATACAGTGGGGGAAATAATTATTTGACCCCTCACTGATTTTGTAAGTTTGTCCAATGACAAAGAAATGAAAAGTCTCAGAACAGTATCATTTCAATGGTAGGTTTATTGTAACAGTGGCAGATAGCACATCAAAAGGAAAATCGAAAAAATAACTTTAAATAAAAGATAGCAACTGATTTGCATTTCATTGAGTGAAATAAGTATTTGAACCCCTACCAACCATTAAGAGTTCTGGCTCCCACAGAGTGGTTAGACACTTCTACTCAATTAGTCACCCTCATTAAGGACACCTGTCTTAACTAGTCACCTGTATAAAAGACACCTGTCCACAGAATCAATCAATCAAGCAGACTCCAAACTCTCCAACATGGGAAAGACCAAAGAGCTGTCCAAGGATGTCAGAGACAAAATTGTAGACCTGCACAAGGCTGGAATGGGCTACAAAACCATTAGCAAGAAGCTGGGAGAGAAGGTGACAACTGTTGGTGCGATTGTTCGAAAATGGAAGGAGCACAAAATGACCATCAATCGACCTCGCTCTGGGGCTCCACGCAAGATCTCACCTCGTGGGGTGTCAATGGTTCTGAGAAAGGTGAAAAAGCATCCTAGAACTACACGGGAGGAGTTAGTTAATGACCTCAAATTAGCAGGGACCACAGTCACCAAGAAAACCATTGGAAACACATTACACCGCAATGGATTAAAATCCTGCAGGGCTCGCAAGGTCCCCCTGCTCAGGAAGGCACATGTGCAGGCCCGTCTGAAGTTTGCCAATGAACACCTGAATGATTCAGAGAGTGACTGGGAGAAGGTGCTGTGGTCTGATGAGACCAAAATAGAGCTCTTTGGCATTAACTCAACTCGCTGTGTTTGGAGGAAGAAAAATGCTGCCTATGACCCCCAAAACACCGTCCCCACCGTCAAGCATGGGGGTGGAAACATTTTGCTTTGGGGGTGTTTTTCTGCTAAGGGCACAGGACAACTTATTCGCATAAACGGGAAAATGGACGGAGCCATGTATCGTGAAATCCTGAGCGACAACCTCCTTCCCTCTGCCAGGAAACTGAAAATGGGTCGTGGATGGGTGTTCCAGCACGACAATGACCCAAAACATACAGCAAAGGCAACAAAGGAGTGGCTCAAGAAGAAGCACATTAAGGTCATGGAGTGGCCTAGTCAGTCTCCGGACCTTAATCCAATCGAAAACCTATGGAGGGAGCTCAAGCTCAGAGTTGCACAGAGACAGCCTCGAAACCTTAGGGATTTAGAGATGATCTGCAAAGAGGAGTGGACCAACATTCCTCCTAAAATGTGCGCAAACTTGGTCATCAATTACAAGAAACGTTTGACCTCTGTGCTTGCAAACAAGGGTTTTTCCACCAAGTATTAAGTCTTTTTTTGTTAGAGGGTTCAAATACTTATTTCACTCAATGAAATGCAAATCAGTTGCTATCTTTTATTTAAAGTTATTTTTTCGATTTTCCTTTTGATGTGCTATCTGCCACTGTTACAATAAACCTACCATTGAAATGATACTGTTCTGAGACTTTTCATTTCTTTGTCATTGGACAAACTTACAAAATCAGTGAGGGGTCAAATAATTATTTCCCCCACTGTAAGTGGTACCCCTTGTGGAGTAAGGGTGACACCAAGTCCCAGACAATCTTGCCACTGCTCCCCAGGTAGTCAGGACATCCGACCGGCTCCAGTTTTGAGTATTTTCCCTCATAGACCCTAAAACGATATGTATAGCCTGTGGCCCTTTCACAGAGCTTATACAGTTTGACCCCATACTGGGCGCGCTTGCTGGGGATGTACTGTTTGATGCCAAGGCGGTCGGTAAAATGTACTAGGGACTCGTCTATGCCGATGTTCTGATTGGGGGCATACGCATCTGCAAATCTGGATGACAAATGGTCTATGAGGGGCCGAATTTTGTGGAGCCGGTCGTAAGCAGGGTGGCCTCTTGGATGACAGGTTTTATTGTCAGCGAAATGCATAAAACGCATGATGACCTCAAAATGTGCCCTGGACATTGCAGCAGAGAACATGGGCATGTAATGTATTGGGTCTTTAGACCACTAGGACCGCAATACATTTTTTTTAGTTAGACCCATGCTGAGGATAAGGCCCAAAAAAAATTTACATTCGGAAACTGCATAGGGCAGGCTGGTCAGGACAAAAAAAGGTGGTGTCACGCCTTATTCCAGCCCTGTTACAGACACAACATCTTTTTCTTGGGGAACGCTGAGTTGGGGCACCAGGATAGACACTCGGGAAGTGTCTGGCATGTAGCCGGCTCACTATATCAGAGGCACAGACCCTCCTGGATACAGGAGTTCCAAAATGATCTCTTCCTGGAATTTTAGGAAGGATCCTGTTCTCCCAGCCTTACTGTAGAGAACAAAACTATTATAGACAGCCAATTGAATTAAATAAACAGACACCTTCTTATACCAGCGTCTGGTGTGGTAAGACACTTAATAGAGAGCCAACATCTGGTCATTGAAGTCCACTACTCCCATGTGAAGGTTATAGTCGTGGACAGAGAGGGGTTTCACAATGACTCCAGTTGCCCTTTCAATTTGGACAGTCGTGTCTGCGTGAATGGTGGACAGAAGGTAAATGTCCCTCTTGTCCCTCCACTTCACCGCGAGCAGTTCTTGGTCACACAAGGCAGCCCTCTCCCCCCGTGCAAGTCGGGTATTAACAAGCTGTTGGGGGAAGCCCCGGCGACTGGGTCGCGCGGTGCCACAGCATTGAATTCCGACTAGATGTAAGTGCCGAAAGAGGGCCACACTTGTGTAAAAATTGTTCACATATAAGTGGTACCCCTTGTGGAGTAAGGGTGACACCAAGTCCCAGACAATCTTGCCACTGCTCCCCAGGTAGTCAGGACATCCGACCGGCTCCAGTTTTGAGTCTTTTCCCTCATAGACCCTAAAACGATATGTATAGCCTGTGGCCCTTTCACAGAGCTTATACAGTTTGACCCCATACTGGGCGCGCTTGCTGGGGATGTACTGTTTGATGCCAAGGCGGCGGGTAAAATGTACTAGGGACTCGTCTATGCCGATGTTCTGATTGGGGGTATACGCATCTGCAAATCTGGATGACAAATGGTCTATGAGGGGCCGAATTTTGTGGAGCTGTTCGTAAGCAGGGTGGCCTCTTGGATGACAGGTTTTATTGTCAGCGAAATGCATAAAACGCATGATGACCTCAAAATGTGCCCTGGACATTGCAGCAGAGAACATGGGCATGTAATGTATTGGGTCTTTAGACCACTAGGACCGCAACACATTTTTTTTAGTTAGACCCATGCTGAGGATAAGGCCCAAAAAAAATTTACATTCGGAAACTGTGACTGGTTTCCACCGGTAAGGCTGGGCATGGAAGCTTTATGGATTGGCGGTTATATAGTCTGTTGGCGTAGTGGTTGGTTTCTGCCACAACTAAGTCATAGAGATCCGCGGTGAAGAACAGCTCAAAAAACTTAAGAGCCGATCCTAAAAGAGCTGTCTCCATGCGAACTCCAGACTGGGCGGTGAAAGGGGGCAATAAGGGTGCGGCGGAAGCAGGGGATTGCCAATTAGGGTTTGCCAGCACCTCTGGGATACTAAGGGCTCTACGGGCCTGTGAACGTGGTGGCTGCGATGGGGTAGTTAATGCACGTGCCACCGTACCAGCTTGAACTGCCCTTCTGGTGCTCGCCACTTCACCAGGGAATACGGCAGTGCTTGTAGAAGGTCCAGGATGTGCTGCGCTGCTGGTGTATGCCGCACCATAAAAAAGATTAGCGCTAGCACCACTCTGCTGCAAATGAGTCTCATCATGCGGGGTAGGCAGAACACTGACATGGGATCGGGTACGCCTGACCGTAGCAGGGACCTCAACCTCGTCATCATCACTAGCGGTTAGAGTGCCACTGCTGTCTACAGGTTCATATTCTGAACCACTGGATTCAGCGGGTGAGGCGTCCCAATCGCTTTCATCCATCACGGCCAGAATCCTGTAGGCCTCTTCAGCGGAATACCCCTTGTTTGACATTTTGGACTAACTAAATTTAGTGGGTATTCCTCTGAGACTACCCAGGAAAAAGAGCAAACCTGCCTAGTAAAAAGGAGTGCTTGCGAAGTAAAGCTGCAATCGCTAATAAAGATCCAAAAAGCTCAAAAGTGATCTTTATAGCGGCGCAACGATTTTACTGTGTTTTTGCAGTGATCAGAAAAAAAAAATTCTGTCACTGCGGTGGGGCGGACTGAACGCAAGTGTGCGCACAAGATCAGGCCTGATCGGGCGAACACTGCGTTCTTTGTAGAGCCTAAGGTGACCCTCATGTACTTATATAGATCTGATTGCGATCAGTCTTGATCACTTACAGAAACTATATAGTACTAGTGCTGATTAGCGACAGCGATGACGCTAATCAGCGACTAATCAGTGACTGCGGTGCGGTGGGCTGGGCGCTAACTACCTAACAAGTAGCTAACTACCTGCCGGTGATGAGGGACCCTTACAGGGGGGTGATCAATGACAGGGGGGTGACAGGGAGTCTATATGGAGTGATCAGGGGTTAATAAGGGGTTAATAAGTGACAGGGGGGGTGTGTATGTATGTGTGGTGATTGGTGCTACTTACAGAGCTGCCTGTGTCCTCTGGTGGTCGATCCAAGCAAAAGGGACCACCAGAGGACCAGGTAGCAGGTATATCAGACGCTATTTACAAAATAGCATCTGATATACTGTACTAATTTCATTGGATCTTTTAAAAATCTACAGCCTGCCAGCCAATGATCGCTGCCGGCAGGCTGTAGTTAAACTTGCTCCCATGGCTCTGACGTGAACGCGCGCGCGTTCACAGGAAATCTCGGGTCTCACGAGATGACACCTATTGGCATCATCGAGACCTGAGAGCACCACTGTCCTGACGCCTATCGGCGTTAGTGTGACGGGAAGTGGTTAAACTTGAATTTAACACTTGCAGATCTGGAAAATACTGTTTTTGGAAAAAAAATGGTGTGTTTTTCAAACCACAGAGAATTATGGATGTATTTCTAGTTTAAATTGCACACTGACTAATACAGATGTTGCAGATTGCACAAAAAGTCTTTTTTTGGTAACAGAATATGAAAGCTGTATATATTAAATTTGAATTTAACACTTGCAGACTGGAAAATACTGTTTTTTGAAAAAGAAAGTGTGTTTTTCAAACCACAGAAAATGATGGGTGTATTTCTACCTTAAATTGCACACTGACTAATCCAGATGATGTAGATTGCCAAAAAAGTCATTTTTTGGTAACAGAATAGGAAAGCTGTATATATTAAACTTGAATTTAACACTTGCAGATCTGGAAAATACTGTTTTTTGAAAAAATAAAGTGTGTTTTTCAAACCACAGAAAATGATGGGTGTATTTTCACCTTAAATTGCACACTGACTAATACAGATGTTGTAGATTGCCAAAAAGTCTTTTTTTTTTGTAACAGAATATGAAAGCTGTATATATTAAACTTGAATTTAACACTTGCAGATCTGGAAAATACTGTTTTTTTTTTTTTTTAAAGTGTGTTTTTCAAACCACAGAAAATGATGGGTGTATTTCTAGCTTAAATTGCACACTGACTAATCCAGATGTTGTAGATTGCCAAAAAAAGTCTTTTTGGTAACAGAATATGAAAGCTGTACATACACTGCTCAAAAAAATAAAGGGAACACTTAAACAACACAATGTAACTCCAAGTCAATCACACTTCTGTGAAATCAAACTGTCCACTTAGGAAGCAACACTGAGTGACAATCAATTTCATATGCTGTTGTGCAAATGGGATAGACAACAGGTGGAAATTATAGGCAATTAGCAAGACACCCCCAATAAAGGAGTGGTTCTGCAGGTGGTGATCACAGACCACTTCTCAGTTCCTATGCTTCCTGGCTGATGTTTTGGTCACTTTTGAATGCTGGCGGTGCTTTCACTCTAGTGGTAGCATGAGACGGAGTCTACAACCCACACAAGTGGCTCAGGTGCTGCTTATCCAGAATGGCACATCAATGCGAGCTGTGGCAAGAAGGTTAGCTGTGTCTGTCATCGTAGTGTCCAGAGCATGGAGGCGCTACCAGGAGACAGGCCAGTACATCGGGAGACGTGGAGGAGGCCGTAGGAGGGCAACAACCCAGCAGCACGACCGCTACCTCCGACTTTGTGCAAGGAGGAGCACTGCCAGAGCCCTGCAAAATGACCTCCAGCAGGCCACAAATGTGCATGTGTCTGCTCAAACGGTCAGAAACAGACTCCATGAGGGTGATATGAGGGCCCGACGTCCACAGGTGGGGGTTGTGCTTACAGCTCAACACCGTGCAGGACGTTTGGCATTTGCCAGAGAACACCAAGATTGGCAAATTCGCCACTGGCGCCCTGTGCTCTTCACAGATGAAAGCAGGTTCACACTGAGCACATGTGACAGACGTGACAGAGTCTGGAGACGCCGCGGAGAACGTTCTGCTGCCTGCAACATCCTCCAGCATGACCGGATTGGCATTGGGTCAGTAATGGTGTGGGGTGGCATTTCTTTGGAGGGCCGCACAGCCCTCCATGTGCTCGCCAGAGGTAGCCTGACTGCCATTAGGTACCGAGATGAGATCCTCAGACCCCTTGTGAGACCATATGCTGGTGCTGTTGGCCCTGGGTTCCTCCTAATGCAAGACAATGCTAGACCTCATGTGGCTGGAGTGTGTCAGAAGTTCCTACAAGATGAAGGCATTGATGCTATGGACTGGCCCGCCCGTTCCCCAGACCTGAATCCAATTGAGCACATCTGGGACATCATGTCTCGCTCTATCCACCAACGTCACGTTGCACCACAGACTGTCCAGGAGTTGGCAGATGCTTTAGTCCAGGTCTGGGAGGAGATCCCTCAGGAGACCGTCCGCCACCTCATTAGGAGCATGCACAGGCGTTGTAGGGAGGTGATACAGGCATGTGGAGGCCACACACACTACTGAGCCTCATTTTGACTTGTTTTAAGGACATTACATCAAAGTTGGATCAGCCTGTAGTGTGTTTTTCCACTTTAATTTTGAGGGTGACTCCAAATCCAGACCTCCATGGGTTGAAAAATTTAATTTCCATTTTTTCATTTTTGTGTGATTTTGTTGTCAGCACATTCAACTATGTAAAGAACAAAGTATTTCAGAAGAATATTTAATTAATTCAGATCTAGGATCTGTTATTTTTGTGTTCCCTTTATTTTTTTGAGCAGTGTATTAAACTTGAATTTAACACTTGCAGATCTGGAAAATACTTTTTTTTTTTTTTTAAAGTGTGTTTTTCAAACCACAGAAAATGATGGCTGTATCTCTACCTTAAATTGCACACTGACTAATCCAGATGTTGTAGTTTGCAAAACAAAATTGTGATTTGCAATGTCCCAAAAGCTCAGATGCAGTGCTGGTGCACTAAGCTTGCATAAAATGGCCGCCGCCACCCACCTAACTAACAGAATTATAAAAGTCATTTTTTGTTTGATCAATGGCCCCAGGGCAGGGAAAAATGATTGTGCCCTGCACCCACACAACTATTTCTATGTAGATCGCTGAGTTCTCTCCTATTCTCTCCGTGAAATCACAAGTCCAGCAGTATCCTCTCCCTACACTTGTAACAGCAGAGTGACGTTCAGCGCTACGTGACTCAAGCTTATATAGGGCCTGGGTCACATTCTGCACTGGCCAATCACAGCCATGCCATTAGTAGGCATGGCTGTGATGGCCTCTTGGGGCAAGTAGTATGACGCTTGTTGATTGGCTGCTGTGCAGCCTTTCAAAAAGCGCCAAGAAAGCGCCGAACACCGAACCCGAACTTTTACGGAAATGTCCGGGTCCGGGGTCCAAAAAACCTAAAGTTCGGTACCCTAATAGGGAGGATCGTTCCACAACATTTGTGTAGAACAGGGTTCAGTAGGGGAGGTTACAGACTGGGTAATAGGAACAATCCTATTACACCTTGGTGCACTGACTGGGGATCCAAATTGCCATTATACAGCTCTGTCATTCCAGCAAACAGTTCTTGTTATTGGGGTGCAAGTGCAGTTTGATGCAGCCATTAACAGGGTTTATTACAAGGTATCATTTCTACAGTACGTATTATTTGCCCTTGAATGGTGCAGTGATATATTCTACAGCACTGTTTGCTGTGTATTAGAGGCAAAATAAAAACATATTCACCATTCAGCATTGCAGTTATCTGTTGAAAAGCCTTTTGTGATGTGTAAAAGTAGAAAAAATTAGGGCCTAATTGATGTTCAGCGGTTCAGTGATATATTCTACAGCCCTGTTTTCCGTGTATTAGTGGCGAAATTAAAATATATTTGCTGTCCAGCGTTGCACCTTTCTGTTAAAAAGGCTTTTGTGTAGTGTAAAAGTACTGTAGAAAAAAATTAGGGCCTAATTGCTGTTCAGCAGTGCAGTGATATATTCTACAGCCCTGTTTGCCGTGTATTAGTAGCAAAATAAAAATATACTCGCTGTCCAGCATTGCACTTATCTGTTGAAAAGCCTTTTGTGTTGTGTAAAAGTAGAAAAAAAATTAGGGCCTAATTGCCGTTCAGCCCTGTTTGCCATGTATTAGTGACAAAATAAAAATATATTTGCCGTCCAGCATTGCAGTTATTTGTTGAAAAGACTATTGTGCGGTGTAAAAGTAGAAAAAAATTAGGGCCTAATTGCCGTTCAGCGGTGCAGTGATATATTCTACAGCCATGTTTGCCGTGTATTAGTGGCGAAATAAAAAATATTTGATCTAACATTTGATTATTTGATCTAACGGTATGTCAGACAGAGAAGTGCCAGGTCCTGCACATGGGAGTGGCAGAGGCCTAAATGTTTCTGGAGAAGGCAGAGGTCGCAGCAGAGTAAGGGGGCATGGAAGCAGGTGTCGCAGTGAGATGCCTGAGCTCCCGGTGTCATCTAGCAGTTGTGTCTTGACCAGCAACCCAGTGGTTCCTGAATGGTTGACTCATCCACTTCGTCCCAAGTGACATTAGACACCCCAGCCAAGAGTCGGTGAGTTCCTCTGACATGACACTTATTTGTCATGGCCTGGGAGCAGGCCCTGTGCCCCCACCTGTCCTGAACCGTCGCCTCTCATTTTCAGTTCCCTCACCGCGAGAAGTATTTTATGCCGTAGGGTAGGCTCCACTTTTCAGTGAGGAAGAGCTACTGGAGGGCAGTCAGCAGCTACTGCCCAGCCAAGATGGGAAGAAGACATCCACCACTTCCTCCAGTAGGCGGGCAAGTAGTGATGAGGAGAGTAGTGTGGGAGCTGGTGTTGCGACCGGTCAGGCTCCTGACCCACAGACAGTAAATGGGGGACATCAGTGACGTGCAGACACTACTAGATGTAGCTGATCGCACTTGGGAGCCAGGTGACGAAGGGGCTTCATCATCATCGGGAGAAAAGAGTGGCAGCTTGCCCGTGAGCCAGCAAGTCTCTAGCATGGGCGGGAGTCAGCAGGGTGGCAGCAAAGGGAGGCCAGGAGCCAAAAGTGCCCGCGGAGGACCACTCAGTTCGCAGGAGCCTAACTTCCCGGGAAGTAGCGGTGCAGGGGTTCAAGGAAGAAGCAGCGGTAGCAGTCAGTCAGTGTGTAGTGTTGGGGGTAAAATCACCTACTCGGCAGTGTGGCAGTTTTTTGTTAAGCCGCTAAAGTAGGGGAAAGTAGCCATATGTATAATCTGTGGGAAGAAGGTGAAGCGTGGCCAGGGCGCCAATGTTGGCACCACGGCCCTGCGTCAACATATGCAGCGTCGCGATAAAGTGGCCTTAGAGAACCGTGGCTCTGATGTGGTGGTCCAGCCTGCCGCAGCAACTGGTGCATTTCTCAGTGGCACGCACCCGGTTTCAGGCAGTCAAGGCTCCACCACCTTAGGCCTCATGCACACGACCGTATTTTTTTGCGGTCCGCAAAACGGGGTTCCGTTTTCCCGTGATCCGTCACCGTTTTTTCGTCCGTGGGTCTTCCTTGATTTTTGGAGGATCCACGGACATGAAAAAAAAGTCGTTTTGGTGTCCGCCTGGCCGTGCGGAGCCAAACGGATCCGTCCTGAATTACAATGCAAGTCAATGGGGACGGATCCGTTTGACGTTGACACAATATGGTGCCATTTCAAACGGATCCGTCCCCATTGACTTTCAATGTAAAGTCTGGAGTCCCTTTTATACCATCAGATCGGAGTTTTCTCCAATCCGATGGTATATTTTAACTTGAAGCGTCCCCATCACCATGGGAACGCCTCTATGTTAGAATATACTGTCGGATATGAGTGAGATCGTGAAACCTCATTTCCGACAGTATATTCTAACACAGAGGCGTTCCCATGGTGATGGGGACGCTTCTAGTTAGAATATACTACAAACTGTGTACATGACTGCCCCCTGCTGCCTAGCAGCATCCGATCTCTTACAGGGGGCCGTGATCAGCACAATTAACCCCTTAGGTGCCGCACCTGAAGGGGTTAATTGTACTATCATATCCCCCTGTAAGAGATCAGGGCTGCCAGGCAGCAGGGGGCAGACCCCCCCCTCCCCAGTTTGAATATCATTGGTGGCCAGTGCGGCCCCCCCCCCCTCCTCCCTCTATTGTAATAATTCGTTGGTGGCACAGTGTGCCCCCCCCCTTCCTCCCTCTATTGTAATAAATCGTTGGTGGCACAGTGTGCGCCCCCCATTGGCCCCCCTCCCTCTATAGCATTAACAACATTGGTGGCTAGTGTGCGGCCTCCCATCTCCCCCCCCCCCCCCGATCATTGGTGGCAGCGGGTTACTAGCAATAGTACAATAGTAAAGATTCATACTTACCTGGGAGCTGCGAGGTTCGTGTCCGGCCGGGAGCTCCTCCTACTAGTAAGTGACAGTTCATTTAGCAATGCGCCGCACAGACCTGTCACTTACCAGTAGGTGGAGCTCCCGGCCGGACACTAACATCGCAGCAGCAGCCTGGAGCAGGTAAGTATGAATCTTCTACTATTGTACTATTGCTAAGTAACCATGGCAACCAGGACTGTAGTAGCGTCCCGGTTGCCATGGTTACCGATCGGAGCCCCAGCGATTAAACTGGGACTCCGATCAGAACTCCGCTGCCACCAATGATGGGGGGGGGGAGAGATGGGAGGCCGCACACTGGCCACCAATGTTGTTAATGCTATAGAGGGAGGGGGGGCCGATGGGGGGCGCACACTGTGCCACCAACGAATTATTACAATAGCGGGAGGGAGGGGGGGGGCGCACACTGTGCCACCAACGAATTATTACAATAGAGGGAGGGGGGGGGGGCCGCACTGGCCACCAATGATATTCAAACTGGGGAGGGGGGGGGGGGGTCTGCCCCCTGCTGCCTGGCAGCCCTGATCTCTTACAGGGGGCCGTGATCAGCACAATTAACCCCTTCAGGTGCCGCACCTGAAGGGGTTAATTGTGCTGATCACGGCCCCCTGTAAGAGATCGGGTGCTGCCAGGCAGCAGGGGGCAGTCTTGTACACAGTTTGTAGTGTATTCTAACTAGAAGCGTCCCCATCACCATGGGAACGCTTCTGTGTTAGAATATACTGTCGGTTCTGAGTTTTCACGAAGTGAAAACTCAGCTTTGAAAAAGCTTTTATGCAGACGGATCTTCGGATCCGTCTGTATAAAAACTAACCTACGGCCACGGATCACGGACACGGATGCCAATCTTGTGTGCATCCGTGTTCTTTCACGGACCCATTGACTTGAATGGGTCCGTGAACCGTTGACCGTGAAAAAAATAGGACAGGTCATATTTTTTTCACGGCCAGGAAACACGGCTCACGGATGCGGCTGCCAAACGGTGCATTTTCCGTTTTTTCCACGGACCCATTGAAAGTCAATGGGTCCGCGAAAAAAAACGGAAAACGGCACAACGGCCACGGATGCACACAACGGTCGTGTGCATGAGGCCTTAGCCGAAGGGAGCTGTCTGTCCTTCCCATCATCTGCTGGTCCTGATGCTCCTGCTCCTCCTCCTACTCCTTATCAGTAATTCCATCAGCAATCAATCACCGAAGCGATTGCCAAGAGACAACAGTATGCGTGCACTCATCTAAAGGCGCAGAAGCTGAATATGCTCCTGGCCAAGTTGCTGGTGCTGCAGTCCCTCCTTTTCCAAGTGGCGGACTCTGCACCTTTAAGAGAACTGATTAGAGTTAAGCGGACACCTGGTTGTTCGGATTCGGCAGGTTCGGCCAAACTTGAAAAAAAAGTTTGGGACCCGAACTTGACCCTATTGAAGTCAATAGGGACCCGAACTTTTGGGCACTAAAATGGCTCTAAAATAGTCCTGGAAAAAGCTAGAGGGCTGCAAAAGGCATCAAAATGTGCTTAAGAGCATGGAAACTGTTCTGCAAATAAATGTGGATAGGGAAATGACTTAAAATAACATAAAATACAGAAAAATTAAAAATAACAATCTGGATCTAGGAGTAGGAGGTTGAGGAGGCGGTGGATGGGTGGATGTGGCGGTGTAGTTTGACGTGGCAGTGTAGGTGGAAGCGGCGGTGAAGGAGGAATAGGTAGACAACACATATATTTTTTATTTTTTTATTGGGGTATCCCCCAAAATATTGGGACATATAACAGAATAAAAGAAAGAATAAGTGCACTTGAGTACAAGAATAGATAGTTGAGGTTGGTATAAATGTGCACTTGAGTACAAGAATGGATAGTTGAGGCTGGTATAAATGTCTATTCTGCACAAGGTACGGTCAAGTCCTGTGGAATCCATGCCTGGTTCATTTTAATAAAGTAAGCTTGTCCACATTGGCTGTGGCCTGTGATAATGCTCTCTGCCATGCTAAACACACGTTCACACTATACACTGGCCGCAGGGCAGGTCAGCACCTCCAAGGCTGACAAAGCTTTTCCACATTTTGACCATGCTAACCCTGCCTTCTCAGGTGCTGGCGGTGCCCCAGCTGCGTTGGCGACCTTTTCCTCCTCCTCTGCCTTCGCCTTGTGCTTCCACTGTGCCCCCGATATGAGGTGGGAATGCCATCAGCAGCGTGCGCTTGTAGTCGCGCATCTTCCGATCAGTAACAGATGTTTTCACTAAATTTAGTTTCCTGTCAGTAATGCAGAGCAGGGGTTCATTCACAGCAAAAGGGGGTTCTTGTCACCCAGCAATAGAACAGAGGATTTTGAGAGATTTAGGCCCCTGTCACCCAGGCACAGCAGGGGTTCATTCACGGCAAAAGGGGGTTCATGTCACCCAGCAATAGAACAGAGGATTTTGAGAGATTTAGGCCCCTGTCACCCAGGAAAAAGCAGGGGTTCAATTATGGCAAAAGGGGGTTCTTGTCCCCCAGCAATAGAACAGAAGATTTTGAGAGATTTAGGCCCCTGTCACCCAGGCACAGCAAGGGTTCATTCACGGCAAAAGGGGGTTCATGTCACCCAGCAATAGAACAGAGAATTTTGAGAGATTTAGGCCCCTGTCACACAGGCACAGCAGGGGTTCATTCATGGCAAAAGGGGCTTCATGTCACCCAGCAATAGAACAGAGGATTTTGAGAGATTAAGGCCCCTGTCACCCAGGCACAGCAGGGGTTCATTCACGGCAAAAGGCGGTTCATGTCACCCAGCAATAGAACAGAGGATTTTGAGAGATTTAGGCCCCTGTCACCCAAGCACAGCAGGGGTTCATTCATGGCAAAAGGGGGTTCATGTAACCCAGCAATAGAACTGAGGATTTTGATATATTTAGGCCCCTATCACCCAGGCACAGCAGGGGTTCATTCATGGCAAAAAGGAATTCTTGTAACCCAGCAATAGAACAGAGGATTTTGAGAGATTTAGGCCCCTGTCACCCAGGCACAGCAAGGGTTCATTCACGGCAAAAGGGGGTTCATGTCACCCAGCAATAGAACAGAGGATTTTGAGAGATTTAGGCCCCTGTCACCCAGGCACAGCAGGGGTTCATTCACGGCAAAAGGGGGTTCATGTCACCCAGCAATAGAACAGAGAATTTTGATATATTTAGGCCCCTGTCACCCAGGCACAGCAGAGGTTCATTCACGGCAAAAGGGGGTTCATGTCACCCAGCAATAGAACAGAGGATTTTGAGAGATTTAGGCCCCTGTCACCCAGGCAGAACAGGGGATTGTATACGCCAAAAATTGTAAAATGTCACCAGACAATTGAAAATAAGATTTTTTTCAATTTAGGGCACTAAAATTTGCACTTTTTTGCATTAAAATGGCTCAAAAATAGTCCTTGAAAAGGCTAGAGGGATGTAAAAGGCAGTAAAATGTGCTTAAGAGCATGGCAACTGCTCTGCAAACAAATGTGGATAGGGAAATAACTTAAAATGAAATAAAATAACTAAAAATTACTAATTATTAGCCTGCAACTCAGAGAAGGAGGTGGATATGGAGTCGGAGGTTGAGGAGGCGGTGAATGTGGTGTTGTAGGTGGAGGCAGCAATGGAGGAGGTAGCCAACAATGTTTTTTTTTTTACATTTTTATTGGGGTAGGTAGCCCCCAAAATATTGGGACAATTAAAAAAATAAGAAAAAAAAATCATTGCACTTGACTTGAGTATAAGAATGTATGTTTGATGGTGGTATAAATGTCTATTCTGCACAAGGTACAGACAAGTCTTGTGGGATCCAAGCCTGGTTCATTTTAATGAACGTGAGCTTGTCCACGTTGGCTGTGGACAGGCGACTGCGTCTGTCTGTAATGACGCCTCCTGCCGTGCTAAATACACGTTCAAAGAGTACACTGGCTGCAGGGCCAGCACCTCCAAGGCATACAGGGCAAGCTCTGGCCATGTGGACAATTTGGAGACCCAGAAGTTGAATGGGGCAGAACCATTAGTCAGTTCGTGTAGTCGTGTGCACAGGTACTGTTCCACCATGTTGTTCAAATGCTGCCTCCTGCTAACAGGCTCCATATCAGCAGTGGGGCCGGTTGTTGCGGCGAGGTGACAAAGTTTTTCCACATGTCAACCATGCTAACCCTGCCTTCTGAGGTGCTGGTGCTGACACAGCTGCATTGGCAACCTCTTCCTCCTCCCCTGCCTTCGCCTTGTGCTTCCACTTGTTCCCCGGCGTCAGTCGGGAATGCTCTCAGGAGAGCATGCGCCTGTAGTCGCGCATCTTCCGATGACGCTCCAGTGAGGGAATTAAGGACGGCACATTGTCTTTGTAACGGGGATCCAGCAGGGTGGCCACCCAGTAGTCAGCACACAGTAAAATGTGGGCAATTCTGCAGTCGTTGCACAGACACTGCAGCATGTAGTCGCTCATGTGTGCCAGGCTGCCCAGAGGTAAGAACAAGCTGTCCTCTGTGGGAGGCGTATCGTCTGCGTCCTCCGTATCCCCCCAGCCACGCACCAGTGATGGGCCCGTGCTGTGTTGGATGCCACCCCGCTGTGAACATGCTTCATCCCCATCCTCCTCCTCCTCGTCCTCCAGTAGTGGGCCCTGGCTGGCCAAATTTGTACCTGGCCTCTGCTGTTGCAAAAATCCACTTTCTGAGCTACTTCTAAAAGACTGTCCTGAAAGTGTTAGAGATGACCCCTCTTCCTCCTCCTTGTCCTGGGCCACATCCTCTTCCATCATTGCCCTAAGTGTTTTTTCAAGGAGACATAGAAGTGGTATTGTAACGCTGATAACGGCGTCATCGGCACTGGCCATGTTGGTGGAGTACTCGAAACAGCGCAACAGGGCACACAGGTCTCGCATGGAGGCCCAGTCATTGGTGGTGAAGTGGTGCTGTTCCGCAGTGCGACTCACTCGTGTGTGCTGCAGCTGAAACTCCACTGTGGCCTGCTGCTGCTCGCACAGTCTCTCCAGCATGTGCAAGGTGGAGTTCCACCTTGTGGGCACGTTGCATATGAGGCGGTGAGCGGGGAGGCCGAAGTTACGCTGTTGAGCAGACAGCCGAGCGGCGGCAGGATGAGAACGCCGGAAGCGCGCACAGATGGCCCGCACTTTATGCAGCAGCTCTGACATGTCGGGGTAGTTGTGAATGAATTTCTGCACCACCAAATTCAGCAAATGTGCCAGGCAAGGGATGTGCGTCAAACCGGCTAGTCCCAGAGCTGCATGAGATTTCGCCCATTATCGCACACCACCAGGCCGGGCTTGAGGCCCACTGGCAGCAACCACTCGTCGGTCTGTTGTTCTATACCCCGCTACAACTCCTGCGCAGTGTGGGGCTTGTCCCCCAAACACATCAGTTCCCCTGGCTGTGCTGAAGTTGGCGGTGAAGGTCTGTCACTGACCGGATGAGGAGGCGGTAGAAGAGGAGGAGGAAGCCGAGTTGGAAGAGGAGGCAACAGGAGGCAAAGAATGATGCCCTGCGATCCTTGGCGGCGGAAGGACGTGTGCCAAACAGCTCTCCGCCTGGGGCCCAGCCGCCACTACATTTACCCAGTGTGCAGTTAGGGAGATAAAGCGTTCCTGGCCGTGCTTACTGGTCCACGTATCTGTGGTTAGGTGGACCTTGCCACAGATGGCGTTGCGCAGTGCACACTTGATTTTATCTGATACTTGGTTGTGCAGGGAGGGCACGGCTCTCCTGGAGAAGTAGTGGCGGCTGGGAACGAGGTACTGTGGGACAGCAAGCGACATGAGCTGTTTGAAGCTGTCCGCCTCCACCAGCCTGAATGATAGCATTTCAAAGGCCAGCAGTTTAGAAATGCTGGCATTCAGGGCCAGGGATCGAGGGTGGCTAGGTGGGAATTTACGCTTTCTCTCAAAAGTTTGTGAGATGGAGAACTGAACGCTTCCGTGTGACATGGTGGAGATGCTTGGTGACGGAGGTGGTGTTGTTGGTGGCACACCCTCTGTTTGCTGGGCGGCAGGTGCCAACGTTCCTCCAGAGGCAGAGAAAGAGGCCGAGGCAGCAGCAGAAGAGGGAGCAGGAGGGGCCTGAGCCCTTTCTTGGTTTTGAAGGTGCTTACTCCACTGCAGCCCGTGTCTCGCCTGTAGATGCCTGGTCATGCAGGTTGTGCTAAGGTTCAGAACGTTAATGCCTCGCTTCAGGATCTGATGGCCCAGCATGCAAACCACTCGGGTCTTGTCGTCAGCACATTGTGTGAAGAAGTGCCATGCCAGGGAAATCCTTGAAGCTGCCTGTGGTGTGCTCGGTCCCTGGTGACGGTGGCCAGTAGCAGGCGAACTGTTTTGGCTAAGGCTACTCTGCTTTTGCACCCTGCTCCCGCTTTTGCTTCGCTGTTGGCTCGGTTTCACCACTGCCTCTTCCTCCGAACTCTGAAAGTCAGTGGCACGACCTTCATTCCATGTGGGGTCTAAGACCTCATCGTCCCCTGCATCGTCTTCCACCCAGTCTTCCTCCCTGACCTTCTTTTCGGTCTGCACACTGCAGAAAGACGCAGCAGTTGGCACCTGTGTTTCGTCATCATCAGAGACGTGCTGAGGTGGTATTCCCATGTCCTCATCAGGAAACATAAGTGGTTGTGCGTCAGTGCATTCTATGTCTTCTACCCCTGGGGAAGGGCTAGGTGGATGCCCTTGGGAAACCCTGCCAGCAGAGTCTTCAAACAGCATAAGACACTGCTGCATGACTTGAGGCTCAGACAAGTTCCCCGATATGCACCGGGGGTGATGTGACAGACTGATGGGCATGGGTTTCAGGCGCCACCTGTGCGCTTTCTGCAGAAGACTGGGTGGGAGATAATGTGAACGTGCTGGATCCACTGTCGGCCACCCAATTGACTAGCGCCTGTACTTGCTCAGGCCTTACCATCCTTAGAACGGCATTAGGCCCGACCAAATATCGCTGTAGATTCTGGCGGCTACTGGGACCCGAGGTAGTAGCTTCAGTAGGACGTGTAGCTGTGGCAGAATGGCCACGTCCTCTCCCTGCACCAGAGGCTCCACCAACACCACCACCACGACCATGACCGCGTCCCTTATTAGATGTTTGCCTCATAGTTAGCGTTTACAAAGCAAAGTAAAAAGTGGTTAAGTCTGTTAAAAATAATTAACCGCCAATAAAAAACCTGATGTAGGGTATTGCACTCAATTATTTTTTTTAAACTCTATATGACAGCGGTATTTGTGGCCTAAATGTGACACTCACTTATGCACGTGTAATCCCAGATGTGCAGTATATCAGAGGCTTTTTTCACCCCAGTATGCCAAAGCCGTATTTATGGCCTAAATGTGACAGTCACTTATGCACGTGTGATTCCAGATGTGCAATATATTAGAGGCTTTTTTCACCCCAGTAACCAAAAAGCCGTATTTCTGGCCTAAATGTGACAGTCACTTATGCACGTGTGATCCCAGATGTGCAATATATTAGAGGCTTTTTTCACCCCAGTAACCAAAAAGCCGTATTTCTGGCCTAAATGTGACAGTCACTTATGCACGTGTAATCCCAGATGTGCAATATATTAGAGGTTTTTTTCACCCCAGTAACCAAAAAGCCGTATTTCTGGCCTAAATGTGACAGTCACTTATGCTTGTCTAATCTCAGATGTGCAGTGTATTAGAGGCTTTTTTCACCCCAGTAACCAAAAAGCCGTATTTCTGGCCTAAATGTGACAGTCACTTATGCACGTGTAATCTCAGATGTGCAGTATATCAGAGGCTTTTTTCACCCCAGTATGCAAAAGCCGTATTTCTGGCCTAAATGTGACAGTCACTTATGCACGTGTAATCCCAGATGTGCAGTATATTAGAGGCTTTTTTCACCCCAGTATGCCAAAGCTGTATTTATGGCCTAAGGCCGAATGCACGCGGCCGTGTTCCGCGGCCGAGAGCGGTCCGTGGTATGCCGGGTTGGATTCCTGTTCAGAGCAGGAGCGCACGGCGCCATTGGTTGCTATGACGCCGTGCGCTTCATGCTGCCGCTGCTGTACAGTAATACACTCGTATAGATCATACGAGTGTATTACTATAGTGCAGGGGCGGCATGAAGCGCACGGCGTCATAGCAACCAATGACGCCGTGCACTCCTGCTCTGAACAGGAATCCAGACCGGCATACCACGGACCGTTCTCGGCCGCGGAACACGGCCGTGTGCAATCGGCCTTAATGTGACAGTCACTTATGCACGTGTAATCCCAGATGTGCAATATATTAGAGGGTTTTTTCACCCCAGTATGCAAAAGACGTATTTCTGGCCTAAATGTGACAGTCACTTATGCTTGTCTAATCCTAGATGTGCAGTATATTAGAGGGTTTTTTCACCCCAGTAACTAAAAAGCTGTATTTCTGGCCTAATGTGACAGTCACTTATGCTTGTCTAATCCCAGGTGTGCAGTATATTAGAGGGTTTTTTCACCCCAGTAACCAAAAAGCCGTATTTCTGGTCTAAATGTGACAGTCACTTATGCTTGACTAATCCTAGATGTGCAGTATATTAGAAGCTTTTTTCACCCCAGTAACCAAAAAGCCGTATTTCTGGCCTAAATGTGACAGTCACTTATGCTTGTCTAATCCCAGATGTGAAGTATATTAGAGGGTTTTTTCACCCCAGTAACCAAAAAGCCGTTTTTCTGGCCTAAATGTGACAGTTACTTATGCTTGTCTAATCCTAGATGTGCTGTATATTAGAGGCTTTTTTCACCCCAGTATGCCAAAGCCGTATTTCTGGCCTAAATGTGACAGTCACTTATGCACGTGTAATCCCAGATGTGCAATATATTAGAGGCTTTTTTCACCCCAGTAACCAAAAACTAGATCGCTGAGTTCAAAAAACTGTTCTTGATAGGATTTTTCCCTGATCTCTCCCTCACAGCAGCTGCAGCCTCTCCCGACACTAATCCGAGCAGAGTGACGGGCGGCGCTACGTGACTCCAGCTTAAATAGAGGCTGGGTCGCGTGCTGCAGTTGGCCAATCACAGCCATGCCAATAGTAGGCATGGCTGTGATGGCCTTTTGGGGCAAGTAGTATGACGCTTGTTGATTGGCTGCTGTGCAGCCTTTAAAAAAGTGCCAAGAAAGCGCCGAACACCGAACCCAAACTTTTACGTAAATGTTCGGGTTCGGGTCCGGGTGCCCAAAAACCTAAAGTTTGGTACGAACCCGAACTTTACAGTTCGGGTTCGCTCAACTCTAGAACTGATGGCTTATGCCGAGCCGAGGTGGAGAGTCCCAAGCCGTCATTTCTTTGCCAAAAAGGCAGTACCAGCCCTGCATACACATGTAGAACAGTAGGTGGGCCAGTTCTTGAGCCTGTCGGTGTCTGCCAAAGTCCGCTTCTGCCTCCTCATCCTCCACAGTGTCCTTAGGCTCCACTGCAGGGACAATTCACAGTGCCCCTCCAGCATACCACATGTGCAGGGCATGGTGGTGTCACACTGTTCTGCACCTCATTTGCCTAGGCGAACGGAGTCAAACAGGGGAGGAACTGCTCCATGTCCTTCAGCAGAAAATCGAATCCTGGCTTTCTCCGCGACAACTGAAAGAACCATGGTGACCAACAACGGGAAGAACATTGTGTCGGCGCTGCGTGAAGGAGGGCTGAGCCATGCTCCCTGCATGGCACACATGTTCAATCTGGTTGTCAAGCGGTTCCTGAAGTCTTTCACCCAGGAAACTTTTCATGCACCTCAGCCACTCGTACACCGCAAAGCACACCCTCCTGGATCTGCAGTAGCAGAACGTCATTCCCCAACATAGGCTGATATGCAACGTTTCCACCTGATGGAATTCCACCCTCCACATGTTGGACCGACTGTATGAACAGAGAAACGCCATAAACGATTTCCTGATGATCCAAGCGGACAGGAGTACTCCCCTGTGTAGCTTCTATGTCAGCCTGTGGCAGCTCATGCGTGGTACCTGCCGTTTGCTAAGGCCTTCTGCGGAGGCCACTTTATTTGGCAGTCACAAGGACTATGGGATTAGCGACGTCATTCCACTGCTTCATGTCCTGGAACAGATGCTGGTCAATCTGACTGGTCAGGGGACTGGAGATGTGGCACCTAGATCTCACGGCCACATGAGCCCTGTGGGGGCTGAAATGGAGGAGGAGGACATTGGAGCACAAGCAATGTGTAGAGAAATGGGTGGTTTTGCTACACAAGTGACAGGAGAGGAGGAGCAAGAGGAGGAAGAGCAGCCAGAGGAGCTACAGGGCGATGAGGAAGATGAGGCAAAGGACCCAGGCCAATTGTGGCATTATGCAGTGGAAATGGAGGCAGGGAGTCCCTCCGAGTCACTTGCGCAAATGGCCCGCTGCATGCTCACTTGCTTGGGTAGTGACAGCTGTATTGTCACCATTCGGCAGAGGGATGACTTCTGGTTCTCCACCTTGTTGGACCCTTGCTACCGGTCCAAAATGGTGGCCTTTTTTTACACCCGCTGAGAGGGAGGACAAACTGAACTACTATAGAGATTCAATGTAGTCAGTTGGCCACTGCCTATCTGTGCCATGGTCCATCCTCTAGCAAATCTGACCAGGGGGCCCTCTGTGCTCATGTTCCACTGCCATGGCTGCTGGGGAGGGGTGAGGTAGCAGGAGCAGTACCAGCTCCATCAGCAGCAGCCTGAGTCTACAGTCGCTGATGAGCAGCTTTCTTCATCCGCCTAGTGAAGAAACTACTCACCAGCTGCTAGACATAGAGCAGAACCTGAACCAGCAGGTGGTGGCATACTTGGAGTGCAACCTGCCAGACGTCATTGAAGATCCACTGGACTACTGGGCCGCCAAACTGTATTTGTGGCTGCAACTGGCCGAGTTTGCCCTGGAAAAGCTGTCCTGCCCGGCCAGTAGTGTGGGATCAGAGCGGGTGTTTAGTGCGTCGGGGGCCATGGTTACCCCAAGAAGAACTCGCTTGTTCACCCAAAATGTGGGAGACTAACCTTTGTCAAGATGAATCAGGCATGGATCAGCCAGGATTTCCACCCACCAATTTCTAATGCATCATACTAGATAATCCATGGAGCCACACCAACACTTTGACAAAAGAGATTGGTTTCTTCTGGCTACCTGCCTCAGCTACTATTCTGATACTGCCACCTGCCTGATGCCACACATCTCATGCCAAGTGCTCCTTTTTTCACCCATCTTCAGCTGGTACTGGTACTTCCACCCACCTCCACACTATGTCACCTTGCCACTATGTGGCCTCCTGATGCTGCTGCCACCTCCACACTATGTCTTCTTGCCAATCTGTGGCCTCCTGATGCTAATGCCACCTCCACACTATATCACCTTGCCACTCTGTGGTCTCCTCATCCTGCTGCCACCTCCACACCATGTCATCTTTCAACTCTGTTGCATCCTCATGCTGCTGCCACCTGCACACTATGTCACCTTGCCACTCTGTGGTCTCCTCACGCTTCTGCCACCTCTACACTATGTCACCTTGCCACTCTGTGGCCTCCTGATGCTGCTGCCACCTCCACACTATGTCTTCTTGCCAATCTGTGGCCTCCTGATGCTGATGCCACCTCCACACTATGTCACCTTGCCACTCTGTGGCCTCCTGATGCTGCTGCCACCTCCACACTATGTCTTCTTGCCAGTCTGTGGCCTCCTGATGCTTCTACCGCCTCCATACTATGTCACCTTGCCACTCTGTGGCCTCCTGATGTTGCTGCCACCTCCACACTATGTCACCTTTCAACTCTGTGGCATCCTCATGCTGCTGCCACCTCCAATCTATGTCACCTTACCACTCTCTGGTCTCCTCACGCTTCTGCCACCTCTACACTATGTCACCTTGCCACTCTGTGGCCTCTGGATTTTGCTGCCACCTCCAATCTATGTCTCCTTGCCACTCTGTGGTCTCCTCATGCTGCTGCCACCTCCACACTATGTCACCGGGTCACTCGGTGGTCTCCTGATGCTGCCGCCACCTCCACACTCTGTCATTGGGCCACTCTGTGATCTCCTCATGCTGATTCCACCTAACCACTATGTCATAGGGCCACTCTGTGGACTTCTCATGCTGTTCCCACCATCCCCACTTCATGACTGTGCCACTATTTAGTCTTTTTGGCTTGGCTGACATCATCATTTATTTGATCCTGTCTGTGTAGCAGCTGAAAGTCCTGTATGGTCCCATCAGAATTGGATTGTGATTTGGTAGCCAAAAGCTGTGACAAAGCCACAGCATGTGGCGAAACATGTCGGGAGGGGTGGTATAGTGCGGCTATATTTTAGACAGTTTCAGTGATAGTGAGGAATGGTCCAGTGGACGCTAATTTGACAGCATAGTTAGTTAGAGTAGAACTGAGTGAGGGATAAGGTATCGAGTAGTGCTATACTGACCTCTATCAACAGCAATAGAGGCCAAAAGTATAGCCACATTAGGGAAACGAGTATAGTGAGCAGAGTGTCGACCTGCAGATTGGCACAACCAGTAGCAACCTTTAAGGGGCAGCAACACTGTCATTAGAATTGTAACCCTCTGTACAGGGGACAGACAGGGGAGGCTCTCTGTAGGGTTGACGCAATAACTATTTAGGTGGCGGAGCCCTTTACAAGGGAACGCCAGTATGTACTAATAATATTATAACACCAAAGTGAATACCATCCCAAGGAATAAGTTGGATGAGACAAACCAACTAGGGGCCCTCACAGAATAAATGTGAACAGACCACTATAACTCTAATTGGAATACAATGTTCCCTATGCATTCCACAGACATCTAGGAGCGATAAGAGGTTGTGGTTAGCAACCAGCAGTAATAGAAATTATCTCACACTTCACTGTATACTGACAATTTTAATTGTTTCCTCCTTTTTGTGTGTGTTTATTTTTCAAATTAACTAATAAAGATATGATTTTAAATATCAGTTAGGGACCCCTAAAGGGATTCTCGGTCCTATAGACCATTGCAGCATTAACAAATAATATCCTGAGAGTCTCTAAAAGGGACTTTGTATATAATCATGGATCAAACATGGCCACAGGATTATTGCCATTAGGGACAGGATCCTGAAAACTAACTGCCATATAATATGTTATCCAAACAGGGGTTGTTGCTGGTATAGGGTTTGGCTGGTTATACAATATGCAACTTGTCGCTGTTGTGGCCTGTAATCTCCTGAAAATGCCACTTTTGTATGATAATTACATAAAGGGGCCAATTGGGGCAATAGGTGACCACTATATACATTTTACCTAATAATAAAAATTATACTTACCATTAACCCTTGCCTCCTGAAAAGCAGGTGACTGACAGTTGGATCCTACAAACTGATAAAAGAGGAGAGAAAAATGGTCATGGGGCATTTCCAAATTGACACAATAAGGAAGACCCTCCACTATCCCGTCCCCCCACCCCACACCCTAGTTGCAAACCCGCTTCTCCAACCCCAACCACTTTCCTGCCATACAAGTGGAAGACCACTTCTTCTACTATCTGTTTTTCCTCCTTTTTCACATCATCTGATACCAATGCATTTTGTGGACTTTTCTAGGACATGGAGACTTTTAAGGATAATTTGGAAGAATGAAAGCCAGCAAAAGAGAAGGATGGTCATCTTTAAGACCTGACCTGCCTAAGGGGTGCATATTAAAAGTAGGATTTCCATATTCCAAGTGTAAAATCTATACAAATATATACTATGAACTGGATGGTACTTCACTTCAAACATATATTACAGTTAATATAGGCCAACCATGGCAGATTAATCAAACATGACTGCAGGTTTATTGCCATAAGGGACAGGAGCCCAAAAGCTAGTAGCTGCCATTTAAAATGTTAGCCAAAGGTCTGTTGCTGTTACTTACCTATAACCCTTGCATCCTAAAACTACATTTGAAGAGTACCTTGTGGTGTAGCAGGTTACCAGTAGTTGGAGGAGAGAAAAACAGTCATGGGGCTTTCCCGGAGTGACACAAGAAGAAAGCCCTTATAGTGCAATTAAACAAGATGCACGCGGCAATATATTAGATCACCTTTTATTAAAGAGACACAGTAATTCTATATATAAACTAACAGATTAACAGGTATTGTGTCAGCAGTTCAACAAAATGTAGGCAGTAATATATTAGACCACCTTTAATACTGAGGCACAGTAGTTCTATATATAACCTAAGAGTTTAACTGTGAATGTGCCAGCATCAGGGGCAGACTGGGAACCTAAAGTACCCCCTGTAAAAAATACTAAAAGTGTCCCCTATTTTGTAGTCGGGTCCAAATTGATGGAAGGCAGGGCCAACACAAGTAAGTAAGTAAGTCTTTCCCTAAGCTCAGCTCACAGTGAAATGGTAGAGACCATCTGGAATGAGACCATCTGTGACATCACAGCCGATGGTCTGCTGATTGGCTGGCTGCCTGGCATTATGGGTAATATCATCTTCCTGGGCTTCTTACTTTCACTTTATAACACGTGCAGCAGACATTTTAGAAAAAAAAACAGATTCATTACCATGAAATGTGAGGAAATTTGGCTCTGCGGCGAATCAAATTTTTCCTAAACTTCAGATCTAATCCCGCTTCAGATACTTGAGTTCGCTTTACACTAATAGTAAATATAGCTGTAATGCATTAAAAAATAAATAAATTAAACATTTACATATACAGTATTTTAGCATCCTCAGAGTGACTCTGTATATTTGAGCTTGTTTTGGCTAGGAATTATTAAAATGTATTCTATATGTTTTTTCGGTTCCGTTTTATAAACTGAATATGCATATTTGATTACAACAGAAAGTTAATTAAGATGTATACTTCTTTATATACTTTTACAATATTTTTATTTTGCAGTCATTTATTTTGTTGTGTATCATTATTGGCGAAGGCTTAACACTGGAGCAAAAGGCTTGATATGGCACACAGTACACTGTAGTAATAGGCATATTGTACCACCTGTCACCATTGCTCCTGATTATCTCTGCTTGCTTGTGTATAAACCTGTTTAATAGACTGTGTGCTGAGAACTATTTGGCATCTGGAGGATTTAATAAACCACGAGCTGAGTTAATCCTCCCCTGGACATTGCTGCATTTAATATATTCAGGATTTTTGCTTCACATATCCTGTCAGTAGTGTGTCAACTGCATAGACAACATTTGACACTTTGTGCCTGCTATCTGTATTTATGATCATAACTAAACAATTATATCACATCCCTCCAGGGTACAAAGTACATCACACTACTTGTGAATGTAAAGGTTATAATGTGTTATGATGCTGTAAACCGAATTATCATATATTTTTTATCGTGCGCTGGTGTCTGCACTGTCATATTTTTCTTAATCTTCTTTTTTTCGGTCAATTACTCTAGTAATTCTTTCTGAATTTCATCCCATTCTAAAAGATCAATAGCAAAATCAAGATATAAATTTTGAAAAGTAACAACAAAAGCAATTCAATGGAATGAAACAATGAATCAGATTTATGCTGCTGGAATGTAACAAATGAGATTCTGCATGTCAAAATGGTGTAAGGATTCCGCAGTTTTAAGTTCAGTTGATTTATTTTAGTGCGTTAAGAGACACAAATGTGCTAAGACTCATCCTAATAGGGTTATGAAAAGGATTTATCAATATAAAAACCCTCTCCATGTTTTTAGAGCAATTTTTAGTGTGCTCGAATTTTGTTTCCACAATAATGGCATTAAAAGTACATTTGGATGGTTTGTTGCTGTGCAGTTGCTGATAAAAAAGTATGTAGGTTTCTTGCCCTTAAACTCACATTTGCCAGGTTCAAATGTACTGTACTGTGTGCTTTTGTCACCAAGTGCAAAGATCCATCTCAGACATTGTCCAGTGCCATGTCAGTATTACATGCTGTCTTTGAGGTAGCAGTAATACCTTTAGGGCTAAAGTAAATTAACTTCATAGTGAAAGTATAGCCTTTGACTAAATGTCAATAATGTTTAATAAAAGAAGGCTTTTCTCTCCTCACGTTTTTTTTCATTATATAATGGACTGCTTATGATCATTATACTTAAAGGGAACCTGTCACAATAAAAATGCAGTCTTATCTGTAGGCAGCAGGTTATAGAACAAGGGGAGCTGAGCAGATTGATCTATTCTATAGTTGAATGGGAAATGTTTCAGTAAAACTTGAAAATGTGTAATTTATTAAGTTACATTTCTGCTAATTGTGAGTTCACTAGCAATGTGGGTGGTCTTAAATAGTCATTGACAGCTATCTAAATATCTATCTATGTATCTATCTATATATACACTCTTACACAAATAGGCTATCAAGATGATAAGATGGCTACTAAGCTCAGGAAGAGCATTGTTTTAAGTGAAGTTTTAAGTGAAGTAAGATTTAAAGGGGTTGCTTATTCTGAGACAGGCTTGGACATGCTCGCCATTCATTTCCTGTTCCAAATATTACCCAGCAAGTGCATAGAAATTAATAGAGAGCACAATGTACAAGCACGGCTACTTCTCCGTTCACTTTGGGGGTCCTGTTCTTGAGACAGGTATCCCAGTGATATGCCACCAATTTCTCAGATGAGACAACTCATTTAAATTAATAAATTATAAGTTTTACTGAATTATTTCTTATTAATCTATTAGACAAGGAAAAAATAAACACATTTTCTGAATTATCACATCTGTCTCTCCAATAATAATTATTCCTTTCTGACTCTCTGATATGCATAATGTACAGTATATCTTGGGTCCCATTGTTTGATAAAGGTCAAAATTCAAATTCAAACGACTGATTGGTGGGGGTGCCAAGATTTGGACCCTTTTCAGTTTGATACTGATCATCAGTATAGGCCATCAATATTCCAAACCCAGAAAATGTTTGAGTAATTGCTGTGTTGTAACATGAATTCAAAGATTTGAGAATAAAATAAGTTTACACAGACTAAGTGAACAAAACAGGCTATGTGATAAAAAAAATATAAAATAGACAAATCGCATACAGAGTAGTAAAGGTAAATAATAATCAATAACCTGATCTACAACACAATGGAGGAGCTCCCATTGCATGGTACCAATTTAGCATATGGCTGATGCCCCATGGTAATACAAAAGACAGTTAGTGACTGACAACATCTTGCCCGGATGACATTCTGATTGGAGATGAGTTATTTTACTTTGTACACAAAAGTTTATATCGTTCAGCCCTTCCTCCTAAGGATGTGCAGTGTGCAGTATGCATGTCCTGTGAGTTAAGCACTCTGGAATGTGACCCAATGGTCATGTGACAAAGAACAATGACTTTGTATATGTTAACTAGCTATCCCTAACTCACCTAGAGGAAAGTAATATAATAATAATTAAAGGGAGAAGAACCACTCTGTACTTATTTAAAATATACCCTTCTATCCCATGTGCAAAATTGCATTTTGTTTCCTAGAAATTTGTATCACTAAATTTACAAAAAAACACATCTGAACAGGATTTGTGAAATTGCAAACATCTCCAAAAGAGGCGTTAGCAGATGCTTTATTTCTATCTCATGCTACTGTATAAATGTGCGTTGTCCTGCATCACAATATGTTATAACCAATACTCTTTGAAGGCAGAATGAAGTCTCTATGTTAACCAAATCAAGACTGGGTTATTTAGTCCCCTTCATGAGCAGACACATTTGTGTTTTTACAGTACATGTGTTTTTCAAAGCAATAGCTTTTTTTCCATTCAGTTTGTGTATTTTTCTTGCGTCCTTTTTTTCGGTCATAGGTGGTATTTTTAAGTAATTTTTATTTTAACATTTTTTAAAAAAAGGAGGGAAAAATTTTGTGTTACATTAACTAATATGAGTGTACCTAAAGTCTAGCATAAAATATGGCAAAATGTGGCACAGTTTGGTGCATCTAGGGTTAGAGAAATCATGTGCACCTAGCCCAATGAGGAGATGTGGCTTATTTTAAAATGGCTGTGGTTTTGCAGGGACATGACCTAATATGTGACATTTAGCACCAAAATTGTGACACAATTCTGACATAAAATTCTGTCTCCAACTAAGCCAACCAATAGTTGGTAAAATATTTAAAGGGGTTGTTCTGTCTTCATACACATTCACACAGTGTGCAGACTGACATTCAGCATAAACCATTCCTGTCTTGCAAATAAGAGGACTGTTCTTTGTAGTCTAACTTGTTTATTGGTCAACATGTTGTACTCTCTGCACGGTGCGCGTGAGTGAGAGATTGTACATTTGATTGGTAAAACTACAATAATACAAATAAAATGTATAAGTATAAAGCATGAATAGCATGTACTATAACATTTGCATTGACAGTGAAAGCACATGGTAAAATGTCCGCCTATACATAAGATTACATGTCTAACATCTAACAGTTATAACTCCATGAATAACAATTATAACTAACTAAACAGTTCTGCATAACATAATGTCCCTGAAACAAAGGTAGATCTCTCACCAGATAGGCTTTTAAGGATGGTGGAGTTTGAGAAGTAGATATGCATAGACATCTCTGTACTGTGTCCTGAAGACTTCTTTTTCCCAGGATACTTTGCACCACCCACAATGCAGCAGTCTTTGTAACAAGAAAAACAAAGTGTAATACAATTTAACACCCCTAGATGGTGCTAGGCGTTCAGCTTTTCCGTTCTCCTGTTCCATTATAGGAGCAGGAGAACGGAAAGGATGGATTCGGCACATAACTGAGCCGAACGGAGACTACGGACCCCATAAATTACAATGGGGTCCGTTAGGTTTCTGCTCAGAGGAAAATTTTTGAAGCAGAGACAAAAGTCCTGTGTGCACAACTTTTGTTTCCACTTCAAAAATCTTTCTCTGAGCGGAAACCTAACGGACCCCATTATAGTCTATGGGGTCCGTAGTCTCCATTCGGCTTAGTTATGTCCCAAATCCATCCTTTCCATACAAATTCCTTTATATGTAGCGCGCAATGACAGGAAAAGGTGATTGTGCCTTCTCTATCTGTAAACCCCTCAGACGCCACATTCATCGCTGATCGCAGCATTTGAGGCTTCAATTTTTGTCTTTTAGGGGTTAATTAGGGTTAAAAAAATACTCACCTTATCGATTTGCTCGCATAAAAGTCGCCATCACTGATGACGTCACCACGCCCGGCCATCGAGCTGACGTCATACATCACCACGTGTGAGATTTTCCATGGTTTCTGGAATTAAGATGGCTGTGATGGCCTCTTTCTTCACAAAAGGATGATGTGATGTAATTTTTTTTTAAACACCATTTCAGGAAAATAGATTTGTTACCACAAAGCAGTGAATCAAAGTTTTCCTGAAATTTGTATCGAAGTCAGTTTGTTTGGCTTTGATTCTATTAACACTACCAATAGCCTTCAGGCTTGTCTAGGTGATCTTTAGCAAACTGCAGACAGGCAGCAATGTTCTTTTTGGAGCGAATTAGCTTTTTCCTTGCAATCCTGCCCTGTAAACCGCTGTTGTTCAGTGTCCACCTGATGGTAGACCCATGAACATTAACATTAGCTAATATGAAAAAAGGTATTTAGTTGCTTAGATGTTGCCTTGTTTTTTTTTTATGAACTTCCAGACTATTACCTTGGACTTGGCTTATCTTTGTTGGTTGACCTCTCATGTTAATAATAGTCTTGAATTTCCTCCATTTGTATACAGGCTATCTGATTGTGGATTGGTGGAGTCCAAACTCTTTAGAGTTAGTTTTATAACTTTTCCCTGCTTAATGATCCACAACTTCTTCCGCAGTCCTCAGAAATCTCCTTTGTCTGTGCCATGATATACTTCCACAAGTCCATCTTTTGTTACTAAGATCAGACTTTGATAGATCACAGAATTTGATAGTTCTTTTAATAACGCAGTTCACCCACTCACACTTGATTGAAATCCCATTTATTGAAAACACCTGTCACCTTCAAATTACTTGCTAATCCTAAAGTTTCACATTTGTTTCCTCATGTTTTTGGGGGAAAAAAATCCTTTCTGACTCCAATCAGAATAACTCCCTGGATAAATGATCTCTCCAGAAATCTAGTAACTATGACCTGCAATATCATTACACTACAAAAATACATCCAAGACCCTCTTGAACTCTTTTAGTGAGTTCATCATCACTATATCGTCCAAAAGAGTTCCATAGTCGCATTGCACTTACAGCAAAGAATCCAGTTTTATGTTTGTGTAGAAACCTTCTTTCCTCCAGGTGCAGAGGATGTCCCCTCATCATGGTCACAGTGCTGGGTATAAATAGATGATGGGAGATATCTCTGTACTGGGGCTTGATATATTTATACATAGTTATTAGATCTCCCCTCAGTCTGCTTTTTTCTAAACTGAAAACCCTAATTTTGATAATCTTTCTGGGTACTGTAGTCCACCTATTCCAGTTAATTATTTAGTTGCCCTCCTCTGAACCCTCTCTAGCTCTTCTATGTTTGTCTTATTTACAGGAGTCAGAATTGTACTCAGTACACATATATTTATGATATTGGATCACTTTTTTTCAATAAATAAATGGCTAAGCCTAATATGTTGGACTGGTTTGTAAAATTTGGTTATCTTTATCTACTTTTAGAACGTATGTGTAGTTTTAGGTCAAATTTGTATAGAAAATTCTGAAGGGTTCACAATCTTTCAAGCACCACTGTACCACTGTATTTCAAATCTTCAATAAACAATAGCAGAACATTGTTAACTGCAGCCAGGGAGACATTAGAACTGAAGTGAAACATTTGTTGATAAAGGCCTCAGATGTCTGCAGTGAGCATACGCATGCACTAACTCTCCTAAGTCCTCAGGAAGGCATCGTTGCTGCCCTGACAGACCAGGATAAATATTTCATAAATTTAGAGTGGAAGTGCTTTTAAAAATTTAAACAGCGCAGGGGAGCATAGCAAGATGGGCATGCTCTCATAACAGTGTTTTAACCACAGCCAGATTGACAAACAAATAATTAAAGGAACAAAAGGGGAAATAGAGAGATAGCAGGTTTCACTGAAGAATAAGATACAATGTTAGAAAGAATTCAGAAGCATAGAAGAATTTGCAGAAAATTAAAACTGTTAAGCTACCTGCAATGATTTCTGAGTGTACAGCCTGCAAACCATCCAACTACCTTAAAGTTACTGCAAGAAATTTTACTACTTGTCTTACCTAACCATTAGTGTTGGTCGAGCACCAAAGTGCTCGGGTGCTCGAGTAGAACACCTCGGGAGCACCCGAGCTAAATGGAATTCAATGGAGGAACCCGTGCATTAAACCAGGCACCCCTTGCTCTGAAGAGGGGAGGGTGTCTGGTTCACAGGAAAAGGTCAGAAATTGATGGAAACACCACTGAAATGACAATAATATGCACAAAATTGACGATAAAATAGATTTTAGAGGAAAAATTTATAAGAAACATTCTTACTAGAGTTGAGCGGACACCTGGATGTTCGGGTTCGAAGAGTTCGGCCAAACTTAAAAAAAAAGTTCGGGTTTGGGACCCAAACTTGACCCGAACTTGACCCCGAAGTCAATGGGCACTAAAATGGCTCTAAAATAGTCCTGGAAAGGGCTAGAGGGCTGCAAAAGGCATCAAAATGTGCTTAAGAGCATGGCAACTATTCTGCAAACAAATGTGGATAGGGAAATGACATAAAATAACATAAAATACAGAAAAATTAAAAATAACAATCTGGATCTAGGAGTAGGAGGTTGAGGAGGCGGTGAATGGGTGGATGTGGCGGTGGAGGTTGACGTGGGGGTGTAGGTGGAAGCGGCGGTGAAGGAGGAATAGGTAGCCAACACTGATTTGTGTTATTTTTTATTTTTAAATTGGGGTATCCCCCAAAATATTGGGACATGTAACAAAATAAAACAAAGAATAAGTGCACTTGAGTACAAGAATGGATGGTTGAGGCTGGTATAAATGTCTATTCTGCACAAGGTACGGACAAGTCCTGTGGGATCCATGCCTGGTTCATTTTAATAAACGTGAGCTAGTCCACATTAACTGCGGCCTGTGATAATGCTCTCTGCCGTGCTAAACACACATTCACATTATACACTGGCTGCAGGGCAGGTCAGCACCTCCAAGGCTGACAAAGATTTTCCACATGTCGACCATGCTAACCCTGTCTTCTGGCGGTGTCCCAGCTGCGTTGGCGACCTCTTCCTCGTCCTCTGCCTTCGCCTTGTGCTTCCACTGTGCCCCCGCTGTCAGGTGGGAATGCCACCAGCAGCGCGTCTACCAGGGTGCGCTTGTACTCGCGCATCTTACGATCACGCTCTAGTGGTGGAATTAAGGACGGTACGTTGTCCTTGTAACGGGGATCCAGCAGCGTGGCCACCCAGTAATCAGCACAAGTTAGAATGTGGGCAACTCGGCGGTCGTTGCGGGGACACTGCAGCATGTAATCGCTCATGTGTGCCAGGCTGCCCAGAGGCAATGAAAAGCTGTCCTCTGTGGGAGGTGTATCGTCTGTGTCCTCTGTATCCCCCCATCCACGCACCAGTGATGGCCATGAGCTGGTCTGGGTGCCACCCTGTTGTGAACATGGTTCCTCCTCCTGCATCTCCTCCTCCTCATCCTCCACCTCGTCATCCTCCAGAACTGTGCCCTGGCTGGAAAATTGTGTACCTTGGTTTTGTGGGTGCAGGAACCCACCCTCGGAGCCACTTGGGAATGACTGGCCTGAAACCCTACGAAATGATCCCTCTTTCTCCTCCTCCTCCTTTGCCACATCCTCTTCCATCATCGCCAGGAGCGTTTTTTCAAGGAGGCATAGAAGTGAGATAGTGACGCTGAGAACGGCGTTATCGGCACTGGCCATGTTGGTGGAGTACTCGAAAGAGCGCAACAAGGAACACAGGTCTCACATAGAGGCCCAGTCATTGGTGGTGAAGTGGTGCTGTTCCGCCGAGCGACTCACCTGTGCATGCTGCAGCTGAAACTCCACTATCGCCTGCTGCTGCTCGCACAGTCTGGCCAGCATGTGCAAGTTGGAGTTCCACCTTGTGGGCACGTCGCATATGAGACGTTGAGCGGGAAGGCCGAAGTTACGCTGCAGCGCTGACAGGCGAGCAGCAGGGTGAGAAAGCAGAAAGCGCGCACAGACGGCCCGCACTTTATGCAGCAGCTCTGACATGTCGGGATAATTTTTAAGGAATCTCTGCACCACCAAATTCAGCACATGCGCCAGGGAAGGGATGTGCGTCAAACCGGCTAGTCCCAGAGCTGCTATGAGATTTTGCCCATTATTGCACACCACCAGGCCGGGCTTGAGGTTGATTGGCACGAACCACTCATCTGTCTGTTGTTCAAGGCCCATCCACAGCTCCTGCGCGGTGTGGGGTTTGTCCCCCAAACAGATAAGTTTTAAAACTGCCTGCTGTCGTTTACCCCTGGATGTGCTGAAGTTGGTGGTGAAGGTGTTACGCTGACCGGATGAGGAGCTGGTAGAGGATGAGGAAGCAGAGTAGCAGGAGGAAGCAACAGGAGGCAAACTGAAGTGCCCTGCAATCCTCGTGGTGGAAGGACATGCGCCAAACTTCTATCCGCCTCAGGCCCAGCCGCCACTGCATTTACCCAGTGTGCTGTTATGGAGATATAATGGCCCTGACTGTGCTTACTGGTCCTTGTATCTGTAGTCAGGTGCACCTTGCCACAGATGGCGTTGCGCAGTGCACACCTGATTTTGTCCCCTAATTGGTTGTGAAAGGAAGCACGACGTACTGTGGGACAGCCACCGCCATAAGGCCTTTAAAACTATCCGTCTCCACCAGACGGAATGACAGCATTTCAAAGGCAAGTAATTTAGAAATGCTGGCATTCAGGGCTAGGGATCGCGGGTGGGTACTTCATCTTCCTCTCCAGCGTTTGAGATATGGAGAGCTGAACGATTCCGTGGGACATTGTGGAGATGCTTGGTGACCCAGGTGTTGGTGTTGCTGGCAGATCCTCTGTTTGTGGGGTGCCAGGTGGCACTGTCACTCCAGAGGTGGATGAAGAGGCCGCGACTGCAGCAGAAGAGGAAGCTGGAGGAGCCTAGAGACCCTTCTTGGTTTTTGAGGTGTCTACTCCACTGCAGCTCATGCTTTGCACTTAAATGCCTGATCATGCAGGTTGTGCTCAGGTTGAGAACGTTTATGCCTCGCTTCAGGCTCTGATTGCACAGCATGCAAACCACTCGTTTCTTGTCGTCAGCACATTGTCTGAAGAACTGCCACGCCAGGGAACTCCTTGGAGCTGGCTTTGGTGTGCTCGGTCCCTTACTGCAGTGGGCAGTAGGAGGCGTACTGTCTAGAGGACGGCCGCTTTGCTTTTGCACCCTGCTCCCTCTTCTGCTGTGCTGGTGGCTCTGTGCGACCACCGCCTCTTCCTCAGAACTACATCGGTCACTCGCATGACCTTGATTCCATGTGGGGTCGAGGACCTCATCGTCCTCCACATCATCTTACACCCAGTCTTCACCCCTGACTTCCTTGTCGGTCTGCACACTTTCGAAAGCCCCAGCAGTTGACACCTGTGTTTCGTCATCATCCGAGACGTGCTGCGATGGTCCTCCCATGTACTCATCTTGAAAGATAAGTGGTTGGGCATCGGTGCAATCAATCTCTTCCACTTCTGGGGCAGGGCTAGGTGGATGGCCCTGGGAAACCCTGCTAACAGAGTCATCAAAAATCAGAAGAGACTGCTGCATGACTTGGGGCTCAGACTGCTTGGCTGATTTGCAAGGGGGTGAGGTGAAAGACTGATGGACATCGGCTGCAGGTGCCAACTGTGGTCTTTCAGCAGGAGACTGGGTGGGAGACAATGTGAAGGAACTGGATCCACTGTCAGTAACCCAATCTACTATTGCCTGTACTTGTTCAGGCCTCACCATTCGTAGAGCAGCATTAGGCCCGACCAAATACCGCTGCAGGTTTTGTCACCTACTCGCACCTGAGGAAGGGGTTTTACTTGTGCGTGTAGCTGGCACAGATCGACCACGTCCTCTCCCTGCAACAGGAGCTCCACCAGCAGCACCCCGACCTGGGCCACGTCCCTTATTTGACGCTCTCCTCATATTTTTTGAATTTAGGATCTTGCCCTAAATGGGTGTTTAATTAATAGTAGAAAAGAACGCCATATGTAAAGGGTGTATCTCACACGGCTTGAACCAGACTAGGCCTCAATTAAAGATATCTTTGCACAAAAAGGCTGCATTTCAAATGTCTGTATTTAAAATGCCTAATTCCAACCCCTGTATGTATAGGGGGAATCACACACGCCCTGAACCAGTGTAGATCTGCAGTAAATATATCTTTGCACAAAAAGGCTGTATTTCAAATGGCTGTATTTCAAATGCCTAATTCAAACCCCTGTATGTATAGGGGGATCACACACACACCCTGAACCAGTGTAGGCCTGCAGTAAATTTATCTTTGCACAAAATGGCTGTATTTCAAATGGCTGTATTTCAAATGCCTGATTCAAACCCCTGTATGTAGAGGGGGGATCACACACGCCCTGAACCAGTGTAGGCATGAATTCAATATTGGTGCACCAAATGGCGGTATTTAAAATCTCTGAATGTAACCCAAATGTATTAAGGATGAATCTCACAATGACATCTGCATCAAAGGCTGCCAACTACATTTTCACTCGTGCTGATGCTGCAAGGCCTGAAAATAGAGTTTTTTGTCAAAAGAGTGTGTTTTTCAAAACCCCAGAAAATGATGGGTGTATTTCTACCTTAAATTGCACACTGACTAATACAGATGTTGTAGTTTGGCCCAAAAAAATTGTGATTTGTAATGTCCCAAAAGCTCAGATGCAGTGGTGGTGCACTGAGCATGCATAAAATGGCAGCCGCCACCCACCTAACTAACAAAATTCTAAAAGTTAGTATTTTTTGCTCAATGAGCTCAGGGCAGGGTAAAACGATAGTGCCATGCACCCACACAACTACTAGTCTGTAGATCGCTGAGTTAGATTCTCTCCTATGCTCTCCCAGAAATCACAAGTCCAGCAGCATCATCTCCCTACACTTGTAACAGCAGAGTGACGTGCAGCGCTACGTGACTCAAGCTTATATAGAGCCTGGGTCACATGCTGCTCTGGCCAATCACAGCCATGCCATTACTAGGCATGGCTGTGATGGCCTCTTGGGGCAAGTAGTATGACGCTTGTTGGTTGGCTGCTGTGCAGCCTTTCAAAAAGAACCAAGAAAGCGGCGAACCCCGAACCCAAACTTTTATTGAAATGTTCGGGTTCGGGTCCGGGGTCCCAAAACCCCAAAAATCGGTACGAACCCGAACTTTACAGTCCGGGTTCGCTCAACCCTAAATATATCCCATTTAAAATTAAGAAGGCGACCTGTAGGGGACGGGGAAGTGGCCGTGATGATGAAGAAGCACACAGAGGCCGTGGCACTGGGCGCGGAGAAACTGTGCCTGCTGCCAGAGCACAAGAAAAACAATTATCCAAGATACCTAGCTTCATGTTCCAGTTTGCAGGGAACCACTCTTGAAGTCAGCCCAGTGCGAGCAGGTGGTCGGTTGGATTGCAGCAGATAATGCTTCCAGTCGGTTAAGCACCATCCTGTCTTCTACCAAGTAGTGATGGATGAACATCGGCCGGCACGATGCGCAAGCGCGATCAAATGTTCGGGAACCGCAAGTTCGCGGCAGGCCCCATTCACTTTAATGGCAGACGAACCTGAAAAATCTTCAGGTCATATTTGCAGCCACCAAATACTTACTAGAAGTGCACAAATCATCCCACAACATGGACAGTGACATACCTGAGGGGGATCAATGGCAAAAATTCCCACATAAAATATGTGTTTTAATCAGGGGCCATTTTTATACGTCTTAAAGGGAAACTATCAAAAATGCTGGGGGGCGGAGCCTGCGCCGGACGCTGATGGTGGTGTGAAGCACAGCTCCTCTTCAAGCTAAACCCTCACAGCATATTTAAGCCTTAAAGAAGGATCCAAAATGGTCAAAATCGGGGGCCCTAAAGTCGCAGACCCACCCGGTCCAACTAAAAACAACACTCAAGCAGGAGAGATGGAGAAATTCATCAAGAAAGCGGTGACCGCTTACATTGCCAGAGACTCTAAGATGGCACCCGGAACGCCGAAAGCAACCGGACATAGACTTCGCGCCTCTGAAGCTTCCGGTGCAGGTAGGGATGATTCCCCTGAACCTGAGGGCCTCCCAATATCTAGAGCCTTCCTGAAAGAAACCCTGGCAGAAGCGCTTTACCCCTTGAGCCAAGATCTAACCTCAATCAAAGAGGATGTGCGCCATGTGGGGAGAAGAGTGGAGGCCCTTGAAGAAGCCCAAGCTGCCGCCATCCTACATCAGAGCGCAGTCTCTTCTAGCCTAACCAAATGTCAGGCCCACCTAAACGCTATATATTTAGCGATTGAAGACCAAGAAAATTGGGGCAGACGCAACAACCTGCGATTTAGGGGTATCCCTGAAATAGTCGCTGTTGACTATATTCCTGAACAGTATGTTCCCTCCTTGGCCCTGATTCTGCACATGAAGTGCTCCTGGAAAGAGCCCACAGAGCTAAACCTCAACAAAGTGAACCACTTAGAGACGTGATATGCAAGTTTCTGCACTACCCTGTCAAAGAAGCCATCTTAAACCGTGCTAGGAACACCTCAAATATTTTATGGGAAGACAACCAAATCTCTGTTTTTCAAGACCGAGCACAGTCAACATTGAAGAAAAGAAGAGCTATAAAGCCCCTTAACTGATTGGCTTTGTGCCCACAAAATAATTTACAAATGGAACTTTCCATTTGGACTTTCCTTTCTACATGAAGGTCGACGTGTTAATATCTCTTCTTTCCGCAACCTAGACAAGGCCTATGACAAGCTCGAGATTCCTCCTCTTCAGATTGAAAACTGGGACCCTGTTCTGGACCTTGCCATTCTCCCTGATCTTCCCCTGATCACACCATGGGAGACCCCCAAGATCCCAAAATCACAGAGATCCAGAAGAGCCAACTCATCTTCCACTCCAAGAAGAATCTCCCTGGAAGACTAAAGTTAGAAGAAATGTACAGCTGATCATCAATACATACAACGAACTCTGAGCTTTTACATAAGTATCGCTCTTATTCTCATATGTGCTTTATTTTGAGACTTTAAAGTGTCACCTCATGTTTAACAGCCAGATAGGCCATCTAGTTGCCTTCCCCCCCCCCCCCTGCTTATGCCAGGGGGGGGGGGGGGTGGTCACCCAGGTTTGCTCCGTTATCCTCCACCCTTTAGCTTCAGGAGGGTGCTACAATCTGTCACAATTCCCCCTTGTGATTTATCAGAGCTCTCAGACTCTGACAGTTCTCAGTTTGTCCTCATTAAGGGAGGCTACCATGTTAGTTCTTCTCTTTTTGTTATTGTTTTTTTTTCTTTTTTTTCCTTTTCTTTCGTTACCAGAACCGACCATCTTAACATGCCCAGTACCTATTTGGGATGGGACCCCCTGCTGGATCCCGCTGCTCCGGCCCGGAGGGTTAAGTATATTAATGCAACACATTTGCACGGAACAATATCTAACAGTGATATCGAGGATGTTCTTCTCTGTTTTCTATTGGAGAGATGGCTAACATTGTACACTGCTCAAAAAAATAAAGGGAACACAAAAATAACACATCCTAGATCTGAATTAATTAAGTATTCTTCTGAAATACTTTGTTCTTTACATAGTTGAATGTGCTGACAACAAAATCACACAAAAAAAAATATGGAAATCAAATTTTTTAACCCATGGAGGTCTGGACTTGGAGTCACCCTCAAAATTAAAGTGGAAAAACACACTACAGGCTGATCCAACTTTGATGTAATGTCCTTAAAACAAGTCAAAATGAGGCTCAGTAGTGTGTGTGGCCTCCACGTGCCTGTATGACCTCCCTACAACACCTGTGCATGCTCCTGTTGAGGTGGCGGACGGTCTCCTGAGGGATCTCCTCCCAGACCTGGACTAAAGCATCTGCCAACTCCTGGACAGTCTGTGGTGCAACGTGACATTGGTGGATAGAGCGAGACGTGATGTCCCAGATGTGCTCAATTGGATTCAGGTCTGGGGAACGGGCTGGCCAGTCCATAGCATCAATGCCTTCGTCTTGCAGGAACTGCTGACACACTCCAGCCACATGAGGTTTAGCATTGTCTTGCATTAGGAGGAACCCAGGGCCAACCGCACCAGCATATGGTCTCACAAGGGGTCTGAGGATCTCATCTCGGTACCTAATGGCAGTCAGGCTACCTCTGGCGAGCACATGGAGGGCTATGCGGCCCTCCAAAGAAATGCCACCCCACACCATTACTGACCCAATGCCAAACCGGTCATGCTGGAGGATGTTGCAGGCACCAGAACGTTCTCCACGGCGTCTCCAGACTCTGTCACGTCTGTCACATGTGCTCAGTGTGAACCTGCTTTCATCTGTGAAGAGCACCGGGCGCCAGTGGCGAATTTCCAATCTTGGTGTTTTCTGGCAAATGCCAAACGTCCTGCACGGTGTTGGGCTGTAAGCACAACCCCCACCTGTGGACGTCGGGCCCTCATATCACCCTCATGGAGTCTGTTTCTGACCGTTTGAGCAGACACATGCACATTTGTGGCCTGCTGGAGGTCATTTTGCAGGGCTCTGGCAGTGCTCCTCCTTGCACAAAGTCGGAGGTAGCGGTCGTGCTGCTGGGTTGTTGCCCTCCTGCGGCCTCCTCCACGTCTCCTGATGTACTGGCCTGTCTCCTGGTAGCGCCTCCATGCTCTGGACACTATGCTGACAGACACAGCAAACCTTCTTGCCACAGCTCGCATTGATGTGCCATCCTGGATAAGCTGCACTACCTGAGCCACTTGTGTGGGTTGTAGACTCCGTCTCATGCTACCACTAGAGTGAAAGCACCGGCAGCATTCAAAAGTGACCAAAACATCAGCCAGGAAGCATAGGAACTGAGAAGTGGTCAGATCACCACCTGCAGAACCACTCCTTTATTGGGGGTGTCTTGCTAATTGCCTATAATTTCTACCTGTTGTCTATCCCATTTGCACAACAGCATGTGAAATTGATTGTCACTCAGTGTTGCTTCCTAAGTGGACAGTTTGATTTCACAAAAGTGTGATTGACTTGGAGTTACATTGTGTTGTTTAAGAGTTCCCTTTATTTTTTTGAGCAGTGTAGTTTCATCCTTTAATGTTAAAGGCCTTAACTCCCATTCAAAGCGGAGCAAAATTTTCGCTTATCTTAAAAAAGAAAAGTGCTCTATCATTATGCTTCAAGAAACCCATTTTAATAAGTGCCCCAACCTCAAACATTCTATATTCCCACACTAGTATCACTGTGGTTCTGATTCAGCGGCATCCAGGGGCGTGAGCATCGGGATCAGGAGGGACGTTCCCTTCTCCTATATCTCACACACTCAAGACACTGAAAGTAGATATGTCCTACTTAAGGGCAATATTGCAAACCAGACCTATTCTTTTATTAATCTCTATGCTCCCAACACAAATCAGATATCTTGGTTATTGTCCATCCTGTCTACACTGGAGCCACTGTTGGAAGGTGTGGTGGTGCTTGGAGGCGATCTAAATCTTACTCTAGAACCTTCAGTAGACTCATCAACAAAAAAATCTGCTATATCTACTAAAGCTCTTAACAGCCTTAAAAAAAAAGCTTCACTCCCTCTCATTACTTGATGTTTGGAGATTGAGGAATTTGGAGCACTTACAGTTTTGTCCCAAGACCTCAATAGGTAGCATCCACTTATCTGACCATTCTCCTGTGTTTATCACCATCTCTGCTTCCTCTCTACCCCCCCCCCCCCGTTTATTTAGATGGAGACTAAACGAACTCCTTATCTCCCCCAGAGATAATCTCCATCGCACACAGAATCTTCTGGAAGAATTTTTTGTCCATAACTCTATACCAGAAACCTCCCCCCACGTTATATGGGATTCACATAAAGCCTATATACGTGGACATTTTATCAGCATGGGGACTAGATTAAAAAAAGAAAGATCAGCCCACATTGACTCACTACTCTCCCAGATCAAAAAACTTGAAACATTACACAAACAATCCCTACTAGAAGCACACTTTATTGAACTCTCTGATCTAAGAGCCCAATTGAATAACACATTGAACTCAATGGGCCAGATTTATCATTAGCTCAAGTCAGAATAATGGAGTGAAAAAGTCGCAAAAAAATGCGCAAACGCTAAAACTGCGCACAAATTTGAGACTTTTTACTGCTCTGCACTATGCTCGCCAGTTTTCTGAAAGTGGGCATGTTTACTTATGTAAATGAATCTCTAGACAGATTTACTATTGGGACTATTTAAAAAGTCACAAAAAAGTCGCAAAAAAATGCGCAATTTCACTCCAGTGAGGACCATGCTTTTGAATAGAACATGCGACTTTTTCGTAAAACGTGCGACTTTTTCGTAAAACGTGCAACTTTTTCTTAAAGATGTGCGACTTTTGTAAAGCTGCTTACTGACGGATAAACTGCTACCGTCAAACCACATTTATTACAGTCTTAAAGGGCCGATCATAAATCTGACTTGGCTAAAACTGACTTTAGCCATATGTGAAAGTGGAGTGAGCTGTCAGAGTAATGATAAATCTGGCCCACAATCTACAAAATACTATCTTCACTCCCAATTTAAACATTATGCCCACAGTGATAAAGCATCCAAGTTTATGATGCAACGCATTAAACAAAGGAGAGCACATAACTATATCCACAAAGTTAGAGGTGTCGGTGGGGAAGAGGTCTTTACCACTTCAGCTATTGCCTCTCAATTTCAGAAATTTTATCACAAGTTATATAACTTACGTGATAATGAACTTGGAGGCAAGACCCCTCCTCCCTCTCTACAAACAATTAATAATTTCTTACAATCCCTTGCCTTACCATCCATATCAGTCCCACAAGCTCATACATTACAAACCCCCTTCACTTTACAGGAAGTCGAAACGGCCATAAAACAACTTCCTAATGGGAAATGCCCTGGCCCTGATGGTCTCCCTGCCCTGTATTACCGCACCTTTAAACAGATCTTGTCCCCTCATCTTCTTACGATTTACAATAGTGCCCTGTCTGGTGTTCCATTCTCAGAAGATATGACTAGAGCTCACATCTCCCTGATTCCTAAGAAGGGGAAAGACAAATCGGATTGTGGGAATTACCGCCCAATCTCTTTACTGAACTTAGATCTCAAACTATTTGCAAAAATTCTAGCCTCTCGCCTCTCGGTGCTTCTACCTGACCTAATTCATGTCGACCAAGTAGGCTTTATTCAAGGCAGAGAGGGTAAAGATAATACCTCCAGAGTTCTTAATGCTATTCACCACTCTAAGAAAACAAAAAAAAACATGATTTTTCTTAGTACTGATGACGAAAAGGCATTTGACAGAGTGGACTGGGAATTCATGCGTCTGACACTGCTAACCTTTGGGCTTCCAGCCCCATTTGTCAACGCAGTCTTCTCTATGTATCTAAAAGCTTCTGCTTCCATAATCATTAACAACACTTTGTCCCCCTCCTTTGTTATCAGAAATGGCACCAGACAGGGATGTCCTCTCTCCCCCCTCTTTTTCGTTTTAGTCATGGAGTCCCTTTTACAGGCTTTAAGAAGAGATGATAGAATAGAAGAGGTTAAAATTGGCCACCGCTCACATAAAGTCGCCACCTTTGCTGACGATTTGCTGATCTTATCCACTAACCCTACTACATCACTCCCTATTATATATAATACCTTGGAACTCTTCAGCTATTTATCCAACTTTAAAATCAATATGAAAAAATCCCAAATTTTAAGCCTTGACCTCTCCCCTGCCACCAAATCCGAACTCATGTCTTCCTCCCCCTTCTCGTGGGACTCGCCATTTATTACCTACCTAGGGGTTAAAATTGGCTCTTCCCTATCGACGCTTTTTAGCCTAAACTACACCCCCCTCCTTCACTCAATATCTGACCAACTTTCCACTTTACAACCCCTAATGTTATCATGGTTTGGGAGGAAAAACATTATCACCTCGTTGATCTTACCTAGACTTAGCTACTTACAACAAGGTCCTTCCTATTCCGGTGCCAAAAACATACTATGAAACCTTAAAGCGCCACATAAAGCAGTTTCTATGGGCAGGGAAGACACCACGCCAGACCTACTCCTCTCTTAATAAACCTACATCCCACAGTGGACTACAGGCCCCAAAAATTATTCATTCATCGTACCGAAAAGAACAATTAATAATGTGGCTGGAGGTAAATTAGGCGGTCACCGTATAACAATTTTACTGTTGGCCGGTTAGATTACAGGCCCCAAAAATTCTGCATTCACCGTACATATTGATTATGTGCCTGGAGGTATATTACACGGTCGATAGATATCAATTTACTGTAGACAAGTGGACTACAGGCCCCAAAAATTATTTAATCACCTGTCACGGATGGTGTTGCAGAAAACTGGAAGTTATAAATAAACATCTGACTGACTTGATCCCAAACTAAAGAACATATGGGTGAGCCCTATAAAACCCCTAGAGCTCTCCCTGACTGCTATGCCCATGCAAAGGTCTTTATGGTAGACGATTGCATGCCCTCGTACCTAGACTGTGTGACACCTGGAAACCCTATAATAGTGAGGTGACACGACCACCGGCTCCCTGCACTTAATACGGATGGAGTCAGGGTCACCTAGAATCAAGCCAGCAAGGAAACACAAATAAAGGAAAAAAGACTTATCTGAGGAATCAGCAGTTGCAGCCTCCAGCAGTGAACACAATCCACAAAGTAGTATAAACCGCAAAGTGAGGCAGTATGGGAGGGAATATAAAGGGAGGCAATCAGTGTAAATAGATGACATCTGGGAGAAGGAAAGAAGATTACAAAGTGAAACCAAAACAAAGAACATCATGCAAGAGGTACAGAAGAACGTCTGCCAGACCTTCTCAGAGAGCTGGCGGTGACATCACTATACAGAAAAGAACAATTGATATTGTGGCTGGAGGTACATTAGGCGGTCACCGTATAACAATTTTTCTGTGACAGTACCCTCCCTCTATGAGTGGACTCCGGACACTCAGAGCCCACCTTCTCAGGATGGGACCTATGGAAAGCCCTGATGAGACGAGTGGCCTTAATGTCCGACCAATGGGACCCACATCCTCTCCTCAGGACCATAACCCTCCCAATGAACGAGGTACTGGATAGAACCGCAGATAATGCGAGAATCCACAATCCTAGAGACCTAAAATTCAAGATTACCATCATCAACAATTGGAGGAGGAGGCAAAGAGGAGGGTACAGTGGGTTGGACATAAGGTTTTAATAGGGACCTGTGAAAAACATTATGGATCTTCCAAGTCTGAGGAAGATCAAGACGGAAGGCAACGGGATTGATGACGGACAAGATCTTGTAAGGCCCAATAAACTTAAGGCCCAACTTCCAGGAGGGAACCTTCAGTTTGATATTCTTTGTAGACAACCACACCAGATCACCCACATTCAGGTCCGGACGAGGCACATGTCTCTTATCTGCCACACGCTTATATCTCTCACTCATCCTCTTCAGATTACCCTGAATCTTTTGCCAAATAAATGACAAAGACGAGGAAAATCTCTCCTCATCAGGTAAACCAGAAGACCCCTCTCCAGAGAATGTCCCAAACTGCGGATGAAACCCATATGGACCAAAAAATTGTGACTTATCAGAGGACTCCTGGAGACGGTTATTTAAAGCAAACTCAGCAAGGGATAAAAAAGAACACCAATCCTCCTGATTCTCTGCCACAAAACAGCGCAGATATGTCTCCAGATTCTGATTGACGCGTTCGGTCTGGCCATTCGACTGCGGGTGAAAAGCAGAAGAGAATTCCAACCGAACCCCCAAGCGAGAACAGAAGGCCTTCCAGAATCTGGAAACAAATTGCGTGCCCCTATCAGAAACGATGTCTGAAGGAATGCCATGCAATTTGACAATGTGATCAACAAATGCTTGCGCCAGCTTCTTAGCATTGGGTAACCCTGGAAAGGGAATGAAATGCGCCATTTTGCTAAAACCGTCCACTACTACCAGAATCTCAGTCTTCCCTGAGGAACGAGGCAGGTCCGTAATGAAGTCCATGGACAGATGCGTCCAAGGACGGGAAGGAATGGGTAACGGGAGGAGAGAACCCAATGGCCGTGAATGAGGGACCTTGGCACGAGTGCAGGTCTCGCAGGCTGCCACAAAACCCTCAACCGTCTTACGAAGAGCCGGCCACCAGAATCTCCGAGCAATGAGATCCACTGTGGCTCTACTCCCCGGGTGCCCAGTAAGGACAGTATCTTGGTGCCCCTTAAAAACCTTGTGTCGTAAAGCGAGAGGCACAAACAACCTCCCAGGAGGACAAAGATCAGGAGCCTCTGCCTGGGCTGCCTGAACCTCTGCCTCCAAATCAGGATAAAGAGCAGAGACGACCACCCCTTCAGCCAAAATGGGACCCGGGTCTTCAAAGTTCCCCCCTCAAGGGAAAACAACGTGACAGGGCATCAGCCTTCACATTTTTAACCCCTGGGCGAAACGTGACAACAAAATTAAACCTAGAAAAGGATAAAGACCATCTGGCCTGTCTCGGGTTCAGACGCTTGGCTGATTCCAAGTAGGCCAGATTCTTATTGTCGGTAAACACGGTAATAGGGTGTCTGGCTCCTTCTAGCCAATGGCGCCATTCCTCAAAAGCTAATTTGATGGCCAACAACTCCCTATCTCCCACATCGTAATTTCTCTCTGAGGAGGAGAGTTTCCTTGAGAAAAAGGCAAACCGTTCGCCATTTGGCAGGAGAGGGACCCTGAGACAAGACCGCACCCACACCCACCTCAGAAGCGTCCACCTCAACAATGAAAGGTAGAGAGACATCAGGTTGTACCAAGATGGGAGCGGAAGCAAAACTCTCTTTGATACTAGAAAAGGCCTTAAGCGCATCTACCGACCAGGAGGAAAAATCTACCCCCTTTTTAGTCATATCAGTGAGTGGCTTAACAACAGAGGAATAATTCAAAATGAACTTTCTGTAATAACTGGCAAAACCCAAAAACCGCATCAGCGCCTTCTGATTCTCAGGAAGCTCCCAATAAAGCACAGCGCGGACCTTCTCAGGGTCCATGCGAAAACCAGAAGCGGAGAGAAGAAAACCCAGAAATTGAATCTCCGGAACCGCAAACACACATTTTTCCAGTTTAGCGTACAATTTATTCTCCCGCAGAATGAGCAAGACCTGACGTAGGTAGTCCCTATGAGTTTTAAAATCAGGAGAAAAAAATCTAAATGTCATCTAGATACACCAGTACAAATTTCACCATTAAATGCTAAAAAATGCTGTTCACAAAATGTTGGAAGACGGCTGGAGCATTCATCAAACCAAAGGGCATAACCAAATTCTCGAAATGGCCCTCAGGAGTATTGAAGGCCTTCTTCCATTCGTCCCCTTCCCTGACCCTGACTAGGTTGTATGCCCCTCTTAAATCCAACTTAGAAAAAACTTTAGCCCCAACAATCTGGTTAAACAGGTCCGGGATCAGAGGAAGCGGATAAGGGTCACGAATTGTGATACAGTTCAGCTCCCTGAAATCCAGACATGGTCTTAAAGAACCATCTTTTTTCTTAAAAAAAAAGAAAACAGCGGCAACAGGTGACTTCGAGGGTTGGATGTGTCCCTTTCTCAGGCTCTCAGAGATATAAGTACGCATAGCGACTCTTTCAGGTTGGGAGAGATTGTATAAACGTGATTTTGGCAGCTTGGCGCCTGGGATGAGATTAATAGGGCAATCGTACTCCCAGTGAGGGGGCAGCTCCTGGACACCACTCTCTGAAAACACATCCGAAAATTCGGAGAGAAAAGATGGTACAGTCTTGGTAGAAACCTCTGAAAGAGACGCCGTGAGGCAATTCTCTCTGCAAAAGTCACTCCAACCATTTATTTGCCTTGCTTGCCAATCAATGGTGGGGTTATGTTTAGTGAGCCAGGGTAGCCCCAACACTAGAGGAGTAGGTAATCCGCTTAGGACGAAACATGACATATCCTCAACATGAGCATCACCCACAGTGAAACAGATATTGTGAACTATGCCCTTTAACGATTTTTGAGAAAGTGGAGCAGAATCGATAGCAAAAACAGGTATATCCTTTCCCAAAGTGCATACCTGGAAACCATGTGTTATAGCAAATTGATTATCAATGAGATTGACAGCTGCTCCACTATCTACAAAAATCTCACAAACAATGTCCTTGCTATCTAGCGCCACCCTGGCAGGTAGGACAAAACGGGAACTGCAAGCAAACGGCAAGCCTTCAATTTCCGCATCAACCTTGCCGATAGTAACAGATGGAAAGTTTTTAGAGGGTTTTTTCTTTTTGTTTTTCTTTTATTACCCTCAGAAAACTCCCTGAATCTCCTAGAGGGGCAAACATTTGCCAAATGGTTTATACCCCCACAACAGAAACAAACCCTCCTCTGAGAGCTGAATACTCTACTATCAGAGGCAAGCAAACCCAGCTGCATGGCCTCCTGCTCAGAGGGAATTGAGAGAGACTGAGGCCCCTGCACACTGAATGAGACCGCCCCACTGTCCTTGGACTGAATATGACAGGAAGGAGTGGTCTCTCCTCTCTCTCTAATATCACTATTAACAAACAAATGGATCCCACAGGAGGTTGCCACGCTATTCATTGGAAAGACAAAAACAATCAGGTGGTCTCTAGGACCCTAGCGTGTTATTGCAACCTCACTGGCAGTACATTAAAACTAAGTCTTTATTGTGATTTCTAAAATAACATATACATTTCTTGGGATCAGGTGGTTAAAACTCTCAGGAATGAATTATAAATGGGATGTGGTCTCTGATACTGAGATATGATTAACCTCTTGACTAATGTCTCCCCCAAGGGGTTGGAGTACACTCAGGGTGCTTAGGTACATCTATTATGAATCCCTAAATAACATTTCTGCCTAAAATCTGAAACCTGCTTCCCTACATGTTTCGCCGAGCGTTTCCCCTGAAGACGCCGAATCGCTCGGCGAAACATGTAGGGAAGCAGGTTTCAGATTTTAGGCAGGAATGTTATTAAATGTTATTAAAGTGTCACTTTAAGTGCTGATAACTTTAAAACGCTTTGACTTATCCAGACTTATGACATATGCACTGATCAGCGCGCAAATATTTGGCTACACCTGAGTGAAGAGGGTCCGATGGAGGCTCCTGCAGCATGGCGGCGCGGTATGCAAAAGTATGCTATAAGAGAAGGATAATGGTGATGTTAAAATATGTATAAGATTTTAGGAAGTATGTAGGGGGTAATGGGTAGGGCTTAGCTGTAACCAATGCGAGACCATGGGGTGGTATTTAAATGTTCACTATGTCATTTGTGTATTGGGAGCTTGATAAAGACCGTTTGGTTGAAACGTTGCTGCACAAGGTGTAATAAAGAAGTTAATTGGATCCATTTGGAGTGCCCTGGCTTTTTCTACTTATTTTTGACTTATCCAGGCCATTCTGAGATAGTTTTTTTGTCACATATTGTACTTCATGACACTGGTAAAATGAAGTAAAAAAAAAAATCATTTTTATTTATAAAAAAATACCTAATTTACCAAAAATTTGTAAAAAATTGCAAATTTCTAAGTTTCAATTTCTCTACTTCTATAATACATAGTAATACCTCCAAAAATAGTTATTACTTTACATTCCCCATATGTCTACTTCATGTTTTGATCATTTTGGGAATGATATTTTATTTTTTGGGGATGTTACAAGGCTTAGAAGTTTAGAAGCAAATCTTGAAATTTTTCAGAAATTTTCAAAAACCCAATTTTTAGGGACCAGTTCAGATCTGAAGTCACTTTGCGAGGTTTACATAATAGAAACCACCCAAAAAGACCCCATTCTATAAACTACACCCCTCAAGGTATTCAAAACAGATTTTACAAACTTTGTTAACCCTTTAGGTGTTCCACAAGAATTAATGGAAAATAGAGATACAATTTCAAAATTTCACTTTTTTGGCAGATTTTCCATTTTAATAAAAAAAAATTGGTTATAAAGCAAGGGTTAACAGCCAAACCAAACTCAATATTTATGGCCATGATTCTGCAGTTTACAGAAACACCCCATATGTGGTCGTAAACCGCTGTATGGGCACACGGCAGGGTGCAGTAGGAAAGGAATGCCATACGGTTTTTGGAAGGCAGGTTTTGCTGGACTTTTTTTTTTTACACCATGTCCCATTTGAAGCCCCCCTGATGCACACCTAGAGTAGAAACTCCATAAAAGTGACCCCATCTAAGAAACTACACTCCTCAAGGTATTTAAAACAGATTTTACAAATGTCGTTAACCCTTTAGGTGTTCCACAAGAGTTATTGGCAAATGGAGATGAAATTTCATAATTTAAATTTTTGGGCAAATTTATCATTTTAATCCATTTTTTCCAGTAACAAAGCCCCCCTGATGCACCCCTAGAGTAGAAACTCCCAAAAAGTGGCCCCATTTTAGAAACTACGGGATTGGGTGGCAGTATTGTTGGTACTAGTTTAGGGTACATATGATTTTTGGTTGCTCTATATTACACTTTTTGTGAGGCAAGATAACAAGAAATAGCTGTTTTGGCCCCGTTTTTATTTTTTGTTATTTACAACATTCATCTGACAGGTTAGATCATGTGATATTTTCATAGACCAGGTTGTCACGGATGCGGCGATACCTAATATGTATACTTTTATTTATGTAAGTTTTACACAATGATTTCATTTTTGAAGCAAAAAAAATCATGTTTTAGTGTTTCCATAGTCTGAGAGCCATAATTTTTTCAGTTTTTGGGCGATTACCTTGGGTAGGGTATGATTTTTGCGGGATGAGATGACGGTTTAATTGGCACTATTTTGGGGTGCATGTGACTTTTTGATCGCTTGCTATTACACTTTTTGTGATGTAAGGTGACAAAAAATTGTTTATTTAGCACAGTTTTTATTTAAAAATTTTTACGGTGTTCATCTGAGGGGTTAGGTCATGTGATATTTTTATAGAGCCGGTCGATACGGACGCGGTGATACCTAATATGTCTACCAGGTTTTTTTTACTTTATTTGGGGAAAATGACGTTTTTGTTTATTTTTACTTGAACCTTTTTTTTTTTTTGGGGAAAACTTTTTTTTTTCAACACCAGGGATCCCAGAAATGTTTAAAGCCTGCTCTTCTTGCTCCTCCTCCTCCTTCCAGGCACCATCCTCCTCTGACTCCTCTTCAGACTCCTCCTGACTTGTCTCAGATGTAGTAGCTCCCCCCTGGGAATTCATTCAGCATTGTGACTTCCTCATCTTCCTGCTCCTGCTCCTCGACGGTTTGATCAATGACATGACGCAATGCACGCTCCAGAAAGAAAGTGTAAGGTACGATGCCACTGATGGCGCCCTGGCTGCGACTGAGCAGTTTGGTGATCTCATCAAATGGCCACAGATTTCTGCATGCGTCGCACATGAGCAGCCACTGGCGCGTTGAAAAAAAAACAAGCTCCCCAGAACCTGTCCTGCCGCAGAGTTCGTACAGGTAGTCGTTAACGGCACATTTCTGCTGGAGCAGCCTATCAAGCATATACAAGGTGGAGTTCCAGCACGTCGGGCAGTCACAAATCAGACATCTGACGGGCAAGTGGTATCGCTGCTGAACGTCAGCAAGGTAAGCCAGGGCCGTCTAAGATCTTCTAAAATGGCCAGAAATATTCCTGGCCTGCCGCAAGACATCCTGGACCCCGGGGTATTTGGCAACAAATCGCTGCATGACTAGGTTCAGGACGTGTGCCAGAAGGTTCACCCAGTGGGCAGCGAAAGTTATGTACCTTTCCTGCTCGTGTTTGCTAGACCCCGTGTCTGTGGTCAGATGTATCTTGGCACCGACACTGTGTGCCAGAGATACATTCACTTGCCGCTGAACGTGGCCATATAGCTCTGGGATGCCCTTCTGGGAGAAATATTTCCTTCTGGGGACCTTTCCATTGCGGCGTGCCAATGGCCATACATTTTCTAAAGGCCTCTGAGTCCACCAGTTTATCTGACAGTAGTTGGCGGGCTAGCAGTTCCGACAAGTCGGCGGTCAGCCGTTGGTTGGGGAAGAGGATTATCCAGCGTCATCAACTTTTTACGTTCGAACATTTGGGCCACGGAAGCCTGCCTTTTGCCAGATAATTGTGACAACGGCACAGTGGAAGGTGGAGTGGAGGACAAATGGGAGGAGAGAGGAGAAGGAGAATAGACAGGATGTGAAGCACCGGGAGTGTGGCTTTGTGGGTACTTATGATGTTGCTCCCACTGGGGTCGGTGATGGGAGGCCAGGTGCCTTCTTAAAGGCGATCGCCCCTAGGTGAGTGTTGGGCTTACAGCGACTTATGCGTTGACAGCACTGGCTTCAGATGGCAACACTATTGTCAGCAGCTGATACGTTAAAAAAAAAGTCCACACGGCGGAGCCATGTGCCGGCATCCTGGGAGCGTCAGATATGACAGTGCATGGTGGATGGCTCGTTCCAGATACATTTGCAGTCTGCTTTTTCCCTCCTGTGAACTGCGAGCTCTGCCTGCTTCTCCTCATTCTCCTCACTATCTGCTGCTCCATTCCTCCCTCTGAACTCCCCTCCTCTTTCTCTCTTGTGGGCACCCACGTGACGTCCATCAACACGTCATCATCGTCACCTTCACCACCACTGACATAGATCTCGGAGTAGGCAGCAACAGCAGGGGACCACCTCCTTGGGCTGATCTGGGTGGCGGCCGTTGCGACCTCTTCTTTCTGATCCGATGCCAATAATGGCTGCACATCGGTAAGGTCTGGGAATGGATGGGAAAATAATTTCTCTGACTTGAATGGAGGGGCTATGGTGGTGGTGGTGGTGGCGGTTTCTTTGGAGGTACACACAGCAGAGAGTGAGGAGGGTGCTGATACAGAGGATGAAGATGGTGCAGAAGCGGAAGGCGGAGTGAGCCACTCAAGCAACTCTGGTGCATCCTTCGACGTAATCGCACGCACCTTCTCCAACTTCACACTTAGACTCTGGCCTGGTGCACCTACACAACCCCTACCACCCCTGGGGAATGGCCTGCCTCTTCCTCTGCCTGTCATTTTCAAAATGACCCTGTGACAAAGTCCCTATAGAAGAGCAGTATTTGTGGAAGCAGGTATATCGTAGGCCTCAATCAATATTTAGTGGAAGCCGGTATATCAATCCACTCTATCAGTATTTTGTGGAAACAGGTATGTAGAACCCATTAATGAGTATTTGCTGGAAGCTGGCAAATCAAACCCTTTAATCAATATTTGGTGAAAGCTGGTGTATCGCAGGCCACAATCAATATTTTGTGGAAGCCGGTATATCAATACCCTCTATCAGTATTTTGTGGAAACAGGTATATAGAACCCAATAATGAGTATTTGCTGGAAGCTGGTATATCAAACCCCTTAATCAATATTTGGTGGAAGCTGGTGTATCGCAGGCCTCAATCTATATTTGGTGGAAGCCGATGTATCACACCCCTCAATCAATAATTTGTGGACGCCGGTTTATCACACCCCTCAATCAGTATTTTGTGGAAGCAAGTATATCGCACCCCTTAAATCATTTTTTTGGGGGGAAACAGGTATATCACACCAGTTACAATTAGTTATTCGAATAGCGTTTGGCCCTCTATATAGCTGCGGTATCTCAGCAGAACCGCACACAACATCTGCACAATACAAATGCACTATAATATACTTTCTATGTTAGAAGGTATATTATAGGTATATATTTCACACCCCTCTATCAGTTATTTTTGGGGGGCAACAGGTATATCACACCAGTTGCAATTACTTATTCCAATAGCATTTTTCCCTCTATCTAGCTGCGGTATCTCAGCAGAACCGCACACAACTGCTGCACAATACAAATGCACTATAATATACTTTCTATGTTAGAAGATATATTATAGGTATATCAGACCCCTCAACTAGTTTTTTGGAGGGGCAACAGGTATATCACACCAGTTGCAATTAGCTATTCCAATAGCGTTTGTCCCTCTTTCTAGCTGCAGTATTGCAGCAGAACCGCACACAACTTCTACACAATATATTTTTCATGTTAGAAAGTATATTATAATTATATCACACCCCTCTGTATGTCACACCGATCGATAGCACACCTATACCAGTTCTTAAAAAGGACTTTTGTGGCCCTATTACCTAGTGTTTGGTGTCCCTAAAAGTCTGTCCCTGCTCCACACAGCAACCTCTCCCAACACTGGCAAAAAACAGAATGTAAAATGGCTGCCAGATCGGGTTTATTTATAGTGTAGGGGGTGTATCCATGTGCTGAAACGTCTCAATTGGCTGTCCTGTCCCACCTTATGGATGTGTCATGCTTCAAAGTTCATCACAATGCTAAGAATATGTCACCGGCGGACACAGCCATATGTTCGCCTGTTCGGCGAACTGCGAATGAGCAAAGTTGGCCGTGAAACGACCGCCTGGCGAACTGCAAGGCCATCTCTACTACCAAGTCCAGTCTCAGTAGCCAGGAGTCTGGTCCACACAATCCTTACCCTGATCCTCCTTCCTCCCACCATTTACAATGTTGCCAAACAAGTGATCCCACACTCGGATATTCCGAGGAGCTCTTTTTAGCGCCATTACTTGATTTGGCCCTCTCGCCAAGCACATTTGAAGAAGGACATGAGATCTTCTGTCCAACTTCTTGAGCATCCACAGTCACAAGAACATGACTGTGGTGAACTGCAATTAGAGTTTAATGAGGTGGATGATGATGAGACACAGTTGCCAATGAGTCAACCACAATTACTGTCTCAAGAGGTTGATGAAGACAATGAGACACAATTGGCAATCACTAAGGTTGTGAATAGTTCAACAAATCAGGAGGAGGATCAGAGTGAGGAAGTGGAAGAGGAGGTGGTGGTCGATGAGGTCACTGATCCAACCTGGGAAGGTGGCAAGCCGAGCGAGGAGAGCAGTCATGAGGGGGAGGGACCTGCAGCACCGCAACAGGCTGGAAGAGGCAGTGGGGTGGCAAAAGGGCGAAGGCGGGCCACACCAAACAGGCCCGCAACTGTTCCACGGAGCACCCCGTTGCGGAAATCTCCCTTGCCAAGGGGTAGATGTTCCACAGTCTGGCGCTTTTTTTAAGAAAGTGCGGACGACAAAAGAATAGTAGTTTGCGACCTGTGCCATGCGAAAATGAGCCGGGGCGTGAACTCTAGCAACCTCACCACCACCAGCATGATCTGCCTGTCACGACTGTGACTGATCCAGACAGGTCTGGGAGGAGAAGGTCTCAGCGACTTGCTACTCGTGATAGCTTGTGAGTTTGCTCCGTGGTTCAGGGTATGTCATCTGGGTTTTGCCTTGTGAACCTTTTTGTCCTGACTGGGAGTTTGTAGGCATCCTTCTCAGGTGAGTCCTGTCTGCCACTCCCAGCTACTATATTAGTTTCACTTTCACTTGCAGTCATTGCCAGATATACAGGGAGTGCAGAATTATTAGGCAAGTTGTATTTTTGAGGATTAATTTTATTATTGAACAACAACCATGTTCTCAATGAACCCAAAAAACTCATTAATATCAAAGCTGAATATTTTTGGAAGTAGTTTTTAGTTTGTTTTTTGTTTTAGCTATTTTAGGGGGATATCTGTGTGTGCAGGTGACTATTACTGTGCATAATTATTAGGCAACTTAACAAAAAACAAATATATACCCATTTCAATTATTTATTTTTACCAGTGAAACCAATTTAACATCTCAACATTCACAAATATACATTTATGACATTCAAAAACAAAACAAAAACAAATCAGTGACCAATATAGCCACCTTTCTTTGCAAGGACACTCAAAAGCCTGCCATCCATGGATTCTGTCAGTGTTTTGATCTGTTCACCATCAACATTGCGTGCAGCAGCAACCACAGCCTCCCAGACACTGTTCAGAGAGGTGTACTGTTTTCCCTCCTTTTAAATCTCACATTTGATGATGGACCACAGGTTCTCAATGGGGTTCAGATCAGGTGAACAAGGAGGCCATGTCATTAGATTTTCTTCTTTTATACCCTTTCTTGCCAGCCACGCTGTGGAGTACTTGGACGCGTGTGATGGAGCATTGTCCTGCATGAAAATCATGTTTTTCTTGAAGGATGCAGACTTCTTCCTGTACCACTGCTTGAAGAAGGTGTCTTCCAGAAACTGGCAGTAGGACTGGGAGTTGAGCTTGACTCCATCCTCAACCCGAAAAGGCCCCACAAGCTCATCTTTGATGATACCAGCCCAAACCAGTACTCCACCTTGCTGGCGTCTGAGTCGGACTGGAGCTCTCTGACCTTTACCAATCCAGCCACGGGCCCATCCATCTGGCCCATCAAGACTCACTCTCATTTCATCAGTCCATAAAACCTTAGAAAAATCAGTCTTGAGATATTTTTTGGCCCAGTCTTGACGTTTCAGCTTGTGTGTCTTGTTCAGTGGTGGTCGTCTTTCAGCCTTTCTTACCCTGGCCATGTCTCTGAGTATTGCACACCTTGTGCTTTTGGGCACTCCAGTGATGTTGCAGCTCTGAAATATGGCCAAACTGGTGGCAAGTGGCATCTTGGCAGCTGCACGCTTGACTTTTCTCAGTTCATGGGCAGTTATTTTGCACCTTGGTTTTTCCACACGCTTCTTGCGACCCTGTTGACTATTTTGAATGAAACGCTTGATTGTTCGATGATCACGCTTCAGAAGCTTTGCAATTTTAAGAGTGCTGCATCCCTCTGCAAGATATCTCACTATTTTTGACTTTTCTGAGCCTGTCAAGTCCTTCTTTTGACCCATTTTGCCAAAGGAAAGGAAGTTGCCTAATAATTATGCACACCTGATATAGGGTGTTGATGTCATTAGACCACACCCCTTCCCATTACAGAGATGCACATCACCTAATATGCTTAATTGGTAGTAGGCTTTCGAGCCTATACAGCTTGGAGTAAGACAACATGCATAAAGAGGATGATGTGGTCAAAATACTCATTTGCCTAATAATTCTGCACGCAGTGTAGTCCTTACTTCCAGTTCTATTCTGACCTTTAAAGGAGATCGTTTGATGGTGTTGCTGTGGAGCTCTTGTCCGGCGTGGATTGTCGTGATTGGGATCGCCTTCTCTGCTCGTGACTGGATAAGTCTATCTTTGATATAGTTTGTTTGTTGCTGTCTTCCCCTGCTGTTCTCCTAGACATGAGTGATGGTGACTAGTGCTCCCATCAGCCTTTCCCCACTCTAGGCTTTTTAGGGTGACTGAGGGTTTAGGCATCCTGCTCGCCGCACGGGTTCACACCCCGTCTAGGGTATCAGGGCAGACAGGTGCCAGCTTAGGGTTAGTCAGGGGTGGCCATACTATTCCCATCCGTAGATAAGGGTCCCCCTTCCCCTCTGTCTGGTGCGACACGACTGCTGCTGGGGTAGCGGTCGTGACAGTATATCTGGCCATTTAAAAAAAAAAAAAAAAGTGACATTTCTTTTTTCTTTTTTTTTTCCTTTGTTGCTTGCTGTTTTGCTTTGTATTTTTGTCTGTTCCACTATGGATCCGGTTTCGGTTTTGGCGAAACAATTTCAGGGGTTATCCCTTGAAGTGGCAGGATTAAAAGCAACAGTGCTGCAGCAGCAATCCTTGGGTTCCACCGTTGCTACGGGAAACCAAGGTACTCCTGAGCCAAAACTGGCTTTACCTGATAGGTTCTCAGGAGGGAGAGACCAATTTGTAACCTTCAGAGAAGCTTGCAAATTGTTCTTCAGGTTACGCCCTAGATCCTCCGGCGGTGAGGAACAACGGGTGGGGATTGTAATTTCTCTCCTGCAAGGAGATCCGCAGGCTTGGGCTTTCTCCCTACCATCAGACTCTCTGGCCTTACGATCAGTGGAGGAGTTTTTTAAAGCCCTGGGTCTCGTATATGATGACCCGGACAGGGTCTCACTGGCTGAGTCTAAGCTACGTAGACTTCGGCAAGAGAACCGGTCTGCTGAACTATATTGTTCCGAATTCCGTAGGTGGGCTACTGATACGTTATGGAACGACTCGGCCCTTAGGAGTCAGTTCTGCCAGGGGTTGTCTGAAAAATTAAAAGACGCGCTGGCGGTATACGAGGTCCCTGGATCTCTGGAGGCTGCTATGTCTCTGTCCATAAGAATCAACAGACGACTCAGGGAGAGACTATTCAATTTTACGGAGGCCTCTATAGGGCAGGGATCGGTTTGTTATGATCCAGTCGAACCAATGCAAATAGGGGGTGCCACTAGACCGGTGAATCCTCCTAAGTTCCGCTGTAGGTCAGAGGTTTGTTTTCGCTGTGGGGGGAGGGGTCATTTTGTAAAGGTTTGTCCCTCAGAACCCAAGAGACCACAAACAAAGGAGCCGCCGGGAAAACTAGAGTCCCCAGATTGTGCGGAGGATAACAGTCTGGGCGTATTCATTTCCTCCATACGCATGTCTCAGTTTTTGTTGTCCGCTACCGTTGAGGCGGGCAATAAGACTGAGATCTGTTCCGTCTTTTTGGACAGTGGGGCGGGGGTCAACTTGGTGGATTCACGGTTTGCTCAGGCTCTGGGTTTTACTCCAGAACCGATGCGCAGAACTATTCCTGTTTTTGCCATCGACTCCTCCCCTCTTACTCAGAAAGAGTTAACTCAGATCATTCATAATATCCATCTGCAGGTAGGGGACCTCCATAAAGAGCATATCTCGTGTTATGTCCTGGACGGTCTTCCGGCTCCTATTGTTTTGGGGCTTCCCTGGCTGGTGACTCACAATCCAGTGGTGGATTGGCAGGCCGGGGAGATTGTGGAGTGGAGTGAACATTGTAAGGACAACTGCTTGAGTAGTAGGTGCTCTACACTCTCTGTAACATCTTTACCTGCCTTTCTGTCAGATTTTATGGATGTGTTCTCTGAGAAGGGTTGTCAGGGGTTACCACCTCATCGTCCATATGATTGCCCGATTAATCTACTACCTGGGGCCAAACTACCTAAAACCCGGTTATACAATCTTTCCGGCCCGGAGAGGAAGGCTATGAAAGATTATATTTCGGAGAGTTAGGCTAAGGGACACATCAGACCCTCTTCTTCACCTGTGGCTGCAGGGTTCTTTTTCGTTAAAAAGAAAGATGGGGGCCTACGTCCTTGCCTGGATTTCCGGGAATTAAACCGGATAACTATCCGAGATCCCTATCCTCTTCCTCTCATTCCCGACCTCTTTAATCAGGTTGCTGGTGCTAAATGGTTCTCCAAAATGGATCTCAGAGGAGCCTATAACCTGGTTCGCATCAAAGAGGGGGATGAGTGGAAGACGGCTTTTAATACTCCGGAAGGGCATTATGAAAATCTGGTCATGCCATTTGGTCTTACTAATGCGCCTGCGGTATTCCAACATTTTGTCAACGATATTTTTAGTCACCTTATCGGGAGATTTGTTGTGATATATCTTGATGACATCCTGGTCTATTCCCCGAATCTGGAGACACATAAGATCCATGTGAGACAAGTACTGCAGATATTAAGGGCCAACAAATTGTTTGCTAAGTTAGAAAAATGTGTGTTCGCCGTAAAAGAATTGCCATTTCTGGAGTATGTGTTGTCAGATTCAGGTTTCCGCATGGATCCAGAGAAAGTCCGGGCGATTATAGACTGGGATCTGCCTGAGAACCTGAAGGCATTGCAACGCTTCCTGGGGTTTGCCAATTTTTATAGAAAGTTTATAAAAAACTATTCCTTGGTGGTCAAACCACTGACGGACATGACCCGAAAGGGATCCGATTTTTCCAAATGGTCACATGCAGCCAAAACTGCCTTTGCATCTCTGAAGGAGAGATTCACCTCGGCCCCTATTCTCGTACAGCCAGATGTCTCGCTTCCTTTTATTGTAGAGGTTGACGCATCAGAGGTGGGGGTGGGAGCGGTACTATCTCAGGGCCCGTCCCCTGGTGAATGGCGTCCATGTGCTTTCTTTTCGAAGAAATTGTCTACTGCAGAAAGGAACTATGATATTGGCAACAGGGAACTTTTGGCTATTAAGTTGGCTTTTGAGGAGTGGCGTCATTTTTTGGAGGGGGCGGTTCATCCCGTCACGGTGATTACTGATCACAAAAACTTATTATATCTGGAGTCTGCTAAACGTCTCACCCCTAGACAGGCTCGGTGGTCGTTATTTTTTACTAGGTTTAATTTTGTAATAACCTATCGCCCGGGGGCAAAAAATACTAAGGCGGATGCATTGTCTCGAAGTTTTCCTGGAGGGGGTGATGTTGAGGTACCAGAGCCCATTTTGCAGAAGGGGGTGGTGGTCTCTGCATTACACTCAGGTTTGGAGGGGAGGGTGTTGGAAGCTCAGGGGGACGCCCCGGCTTCCTGCCCCTCGGGTAAACTGTTTGTGCCAGAAAATTTACGACTGGAGATACTAAAAGAACACCATAACTCCACACTGGCAGGACACCCAGGTAGTAGGGCAACCTCTGAGTTAGTGTCTCGTCGCTTCTGGTGGCCTAAATGGCGCCAGGAGGTGTTGAATTTTGTGTCTGCATGTGCTACCTGTGCTCGTTCTAAGGTAGATCATACTCGTCCGGCAGGGCGTCTTTTACCTCTGGCCATCCCCAACAGGCCTTGGACGCACCTGTCAATGGATTTCATTACGGATCTACCAGTATCAGCGGGGAAGACTGTTATTCTTGTAGTTCTTGACAGATTCAGTAAAATGGTGCACTTTATTGCTCTTGCCGCATTGCCTAATGCTAACACACTGGCTCAGGTTTTTATTGACCACATCGTGAAGCTTCACGGGGTCCCTTCCGATATTGTTTCGGATCGTGGTACCCAATTCGCTTCTAAATTTTGGAAAGCTTTTTGTTCTCGTTTAGGGGTTCATCTGTCGTTTTCTTCATCTTTCCATCCACAGTCCAACGGTCAGACTGAACGTACCAATCAAAACCTAGAGACATATTTGAGATGCTTTGTTTCCGAAAATCAGGAGGAATGGTCATCTTATTTACCGGTAGCCGAGTTTGCCATTAATAATCGTCATCAAGAATCCACCGATAAGTCACCATTTTTTGGTGCGTACGGTTTCCATCCTCAGTTTTGTACGTTTAGTAAGGGGATGCCGTCTGGGATTCCCGAGGAGGAACGATTTGCGTCTTCACTTTCGTCAGTGTGGCCGAGTGTGCAAGAAAGTTTGAAGAGAATTGGTGGTAGATACAAACGTGCGGCTGATAGGAAGCGCTCTGAAGGTCCGGACCTTGGGGTGAATGACTTGGTGTGGTTGTCTACCAGAAATATCAAGTTGAAGGTTCCCTCGTGGAAATTAGGTCCAAGATTTATTGGTCCTTATAGGGTAATTAAGATCATTAACCCGGTGGCTTTTCGTCTGGAGCTACCTCAGACTCTAAGGATCCATAATGTCTTCCACAGATCTCTGCTTAAGAGATATGTAGAACCTCCTGAACCATTGCCACTACCGCCTCCACCGGTGGTTGTTGATGGCAGTCTTGAGTTTCAAGTAGAAAAGATTGTGGATTCACGATATGTTCGCCGCTCTCTTCAGTACCTGGTGCACTGGAAACGTTATGGTTTCGAAGAGAGAATGTGGGTTCCAGCATCAGAGATAAATGCGGACAGACTCATTCGGGCTTTTCATAGCTCCCATCCGGAGAGGCCTGGTCTTGAGGGTCCAGGGGCCCCTCGTAGAAAGGAGGGTACTGTCACGACTGTGACTGATCCAGACAGGTCTGGGAGGAGAAGGTCGCAGCGACTTGCTACTCGCGATAGCTTGTGAGTTTGCTCCGTGGTTCAGGGTATGTCATCTGGGTTTTGCCTTGTGAACCTTTTTGTCCTGACTGGGAGTTTGTAGGCATCCTTCTCAGGTGAGTCCTGTCTGCCACTCCCAGCTACTATATTAGTTTCACTTTCACTTGCAGTCATTGCCAGATATAGTCCTTACTTCCAGTTCTATTCTGACCTTTGAAGGAGATCGTTTGATGGTGTTGCTGTGGAGCTCTTGTCCGGCGTGGACTGTCGTGATTGGGATCGCCTTCTCTGCTCGTGACTGGATAAGTCTATCTTTGATATAGTTTGTTTGTTGCTGTCTTCCCCTGCTGTTCTCCTAGACATGAGTGATGGTGACTAGTGCTCCCATCGGCCTTTCCCCACTCTAGGCTTTTTAGGGTGACTGAGGGTTTAGGCATCCTGCTCGCCGCTAGTGATGAGCGGGAGGTGCCATATTCGATTTCGCGATATTTCGCGAATATTCGCATGAATATTTGTGTTATATTCGTCGAAATCGAATATTCGCAATTATTCCAATTATCGCGAAATTATTTTTTCGCATATTGCGAAAATTTATCTTGATAGTATAAGGCAACGTTCCTATGCTAATGACTTGACTATGGCTAGGCTAATATGTGTATTTTACGAAATTTCGTAATATTGCTCTAACTTCGTCTCTTAGAATATTACGAATATTCTAAAAGACGAAGTTAGAGCAATATTAAGAACATTTGCAAAAGTCGAAATTGCGATGCGAGTAATATAACACGAAATAGTCGCATGAAGATTTAAACTTAGCACTGCTATATTCCATATTCTAGCCTAATATGGAATATAGCTGTGCTAAGTTAGCACTGCTATATTCCATATTAGTCTAGAATATGGAATATAGCAGTGCTAAGTTTAAATCTTCTGTATTTAAGCTAATATACTGCTATAGTAATAATTTTTAATAGTGTACATATTTTACAAAACTTAAGTTCAGAAGAGGCAAAAAAAAATTACAGGAAAAAAAAGGGATTATAGCACTATATTAGCTAAATTACAATCTATATGTGTATTTTACGAAATTTCGTAATATTGCTCTAACTTCGTCTTTTAGAGTATTCGTAATATTCTAAGAGACAAAGTTAGAGCAATATTACGAAATTTCTAAAAGACGAAGTTAGAGCAATATTAAGAACATTTAAAAAAGTCGAAATTGCGATGCGACTTATATAACACGAAATATTCGCATGAAGATTTCAACTTAGCACTGCTATACTCCATATTCTAGCCTAATATGGAATATAGCAGTGCTAACTTAGCACAGCTATATTCCATATTAGGCTAGAATATGGAGTATAGCAGTGCTAAGTTGAAATCTTCATGCGAATATTTCGTATTATATTACTCGCATCGCAATTGCGACTATTGCGAAATTTCGTAAAATACACATATAGATTAGATTGTAATTTAGCTAATATGGAATATAGCAGTAAGTTGAAAACGCCACTGACTGGAGCAGCCAGGAAGCCAGGAATCCAAAGGACAGGTAAGAACAACTTTAGGGAAGTGGGAAAGAAAAAAATATAATAAAAAAAAAAAGAAAAAAAAAGAATATTCGATTTCGCGAATATATAGAACGATATTCTAAATATTCGCGAAATCGCGAATATGCGATATTCGCGCGAAATATTCGCATCGCGAATATTCGCGCCCAACACTACTCGCCGCACGGGTTCACACCCCGTCTAGGGTATCAGGGCAGACAGGTGCCAGCTTAGGGTTAGTCAGGGGTGGCCATACTATTCCCATCCGTAGATAAGGGTCCCCCTTCCCCTCCGTCTGGTGCGACACGACTGCTGCTGGGGTAGCGGTCATGACACTGCCACATGGCATCCAAGCACCATAATAAGTGGGACGAACGCCTGGGTCCACAATCTGTGTCTGCAGGTCACACCACTGCCTCCTCTTTCCCTATGTTACATGCTGGCCAAACCCCTGTCGAAGGCGCATGCTACTTTTCAAGGTGTGCCGTGCCCACCTTACACCAACATGTGTCACGTAACATCACACTTGCCCTGACCAACGCAGTTTCTGGGAAGGTCCACTTAACCACGGACACATGGACAAGTGCATTTGGCCAGGGATGCTACATTTCCCTGTCGGCACACTGGGTGAATGTTGTGGAGGCCGGGAGAGAGTTGTACCCTGGGATGGCACAGGTGCTACCGACGCCAAGGATTGCGGGCCCAACGTCGATCAGTGTTTCCGCCAGCACCTACGTTAGTGGCTCCAATCTCCACTTCTCCTCCTCTGCCTCCTCCTCCACTTCCGAATTATCTACGTGCAGCACCAGTCAGTCATCAGTCGGTAGCTGGAAGCAATGTAGCACTGCAGTGGGGAAGCGGCAACAGTGCTGAAGCTGATAATCTTAGGGGACAAACAGCACACCGCTGCAGAGCTGTGGCAGGGGACAAGAGACCAGACTGAGCTGTGGCTCTTGCCACTCAACCTAGAACCAGGCATGGTTTTGTCTGATAATGGTCGTATCTTGGTGGCGGCTTTGGAGCTCGGCAAGCTTAGACACATCCCATGCCTTGCACACGTCTTCAACCTTGTGGTTCAACATGGTCGTCACCATTTCAGTCAGCTTACGCTATTCACAATCGAGGAGTGGGCATGGATGTCTGACCTCTGTGAGGTTTTAAGAATGTTTGAGGAATCAACACAGATGGTGAGCGGCGATAACGCTATTATCAGCATAACCATCCCACTTCTGTGTCTACTCAAATGCTCACTTCTCACAAGTAAGGACGACGCTTTGAATGTGGAAGAGGTGGAAATGGGGGTAGACATTACACTGGGTGATAGCCAGACCACCCTCAGTTCGTCTTCTCAGCGCGAATTGGACGATGAAGAGGAGGAGCACAATGAGGAGGAGGAGCAGGAGACGGTTGCCTCCGCTACAGAGGTTACCCATGGAAGTTTAATTCCATCTGTTCAGCGTGGGTGGGAAGAAGAGGAGGAACAGGATAAGGAGATTGAGAGTGATCCTCCTGATGACGACAGCAAAGTCTTGCCTGTTGTTACTCTGGCACAGATGGCTGACTTTATGTTAGGCTGCCTTTCCCGAGACCCGCACGTTATACGCATTTTAGACAATACAGATTACTGGTTGTTCACCCCTCTGGACCCCCGCTACAAAGAGAACTTCTCATCTCTCATGCCTCTGGTGGAGAGGACGAGCAAAATGGTGCAATACCAGAAAATCCCTGTTGAAAAATTGCTCCAAACATTTCCATCTGACAACACTGGCGGCAGATTCCGTAGTTTCTTGGCCAACCGAGTAGGGGAGACAAGGGGAACACACAGCAGTTCCAACAGAGGCAGGGCAACACTCTCCAAAGCCTGGGACAGTTTCATGACACCCCGCCAGCACACTCAACCTGATGCGCATCCTACTGTCACAAGGTGAGAAAAATTTTGGAAGATGGTGAAGGAGTACATAGCAAACCGTGTCAGCGTCCTCAATGATCCATCAGTGCCTTACAACTACTGGGTGTCCAAGCTGGACACGTGGCACGAACTGGCGCTCTACGCTTTGGAGGTGCTGGCCTGCCCTGCCGCCAGCATTTTGTATGAGAGTGTATTTAGTGCTGCTGGTGGCATTATAACAGATAAGCGTATCCGCTTATCAACTGAAAATGCTGACAGGTTGACTCATAAAAATTAACAAGGCCTGGATTGACCCTGACTTTTCAACTCCACCAGAGGAAAGCGGCTGAACATAAAGGCACTTTAAATGTGTTGTTTATAATGTACTGAATACACTATTCCCATGCACCCCTTCCACCACAAACAAGGGTATATGGTTGAATCTTCCTTTTCTCATCCTCCTTCTCCTCCTCTTCCATCATATCAACATGTTTATTCATCACATATAATGCCCTCACATATATGCCCTTCAAATGTAATGTTTTACAGAGTCGCATATACCTCACATATAATTTTTTACAGGGTCAGCGCACCAGCAGGCCTTCCCCTACAATCTTTTACTGGGTCAGCTCACCAGCAGGCCCGCACATAAAATCTTTTACAGGGTCACCTCACCAGCAGGCCCGCACCTCAAATCTTTTACAGGGTCAGATCACCTGAAGGCCCTTGCATTAAATTTTTTATAGGGTCAGCTCACCTGCAGGCCTTCACCTACAATCTTTTACTGGGTCAGCTCACAAGCAGGCCCACACATAAAATATTTTACAGGGTCAGCTCACCAGCACGCTCGCACCTCAAATCTTTTACAGGGTCACCTCACCAGCAGGCCCGCACCTCAAATCTTTTACAGGTTCAGCTCACTTGAAGGCCCTCGCATATAATTTTTTAGAGGGTCAGCTCACCTGCAGGCCCTTGCATATAATGTTTTACAAGGTCAGCTCACCAGCAGGCGCTCGCATATAATTTATTACAGGGTCAGCTCACCAGCTGGCCCACACCTAAAATCTTTTACAGGGTCAGCTCACCTGCAGGCCCACACCTAAAATCTCTTACAGGGTCAGCTCACCTGTAGGCCCTCACCTAATTATACCAAATAGGTAATTTGCTCACATGCTGGCTTGCTTGGATGTGGTAGCCGTAGCTATTTCTCAGGCTCCCTCTCGAACCATGATTCCCCCGTTACCCATGGTCTACATGATTTGGGCTGAAAATAACATCGAAAGTTGATAGGGCAGACATCCGAATAGATCGTCGCCATCACGGGGACGTGCGATCGTCCCCAGGTTATCTAGAGTCACCAAAGCGGGAGCAGGCCCTCGGCCATAATGTTTTAGATGGTCAGATCAGCAGGCCCTTGCTCCAAATGTTTTTGAGGGTTACCAGCATGCCATCAATCATAATTTTTCAAGGCTGTGTATGATGCCCTCCTTTATGTGTAACAAAGGGTGTATTGGAGTGCTGGTTCCTTGCGATTTTTGGCAGCCCTTTCACTTAGTACATAGGCTTTATGAGTGTAGGAGTCCCACTACATGAACAATTGTACCACAATGTGAATGAGGCCCTCCTTTATGTGATATACAGGTTGTATCGGAGTGCTTCTTCCTTGTAATTTTTGGCAGCACTTGCACTTTATATACAAGTAAATATACAGGAAAGAATGTTTCCTATAAATTTCTCCTCTAAAATCGATTTATTTCTTCGGTTTGGTGCGTCATATTGTCAGTTTGTAAAAGTGGCATACTATTCGGACAACATCGTTCCCAGCAGCGACCTGCGAGTCCAAGATGCATACAGACATCCTCCCCATGCTGTTACAGAACCATTTCGGTGGCGTTTCCATAAATTTCTGACATTTTCCTATGAACCAGGCACCCTCCCCTCTTCAGAGCAGGGGGTGCCTGGTTTAATGCTCGGGTTCTCTCATTGACTTCCATTTTACTCGGGTGCTCGGTCGAGCACCCGAACATCCCGATGTGTTCGGCCTGAGCCCCCGAGCACAAAGGTGCTCGATCAACTGTAGTACTCAGTTACCATCAGTGGATGACATCTTCACTGCTCTTTGCATCAACAGGGCAAAGATTATCTGCGGGGATCCAACTCACCCTGGCCACAGTCTTTTCACTCCCCTACCCACCAGTAGGCGTCTTAGAGTCCTACATGCCCGCACCACTAGGCTGAAGAACAGCTTTTACCCCAAAGCAATCTCCCTCTAATCCATATCCGAGATTGGCCCCACATCCCGTTCCCACTTTACTTTCACTGCTATCGGAAAGGACATTAAAATTCATTAAGTAGTTGGTAATATACTTTAGATATAAGCCCAGCTGATGAGCACTTTCCTACAATTAAGGCATCTATATTATTTTGCACCAGGGCCGTTTCCTGTATTCTCCGTTGCGTTTCTATTGCATGGTGTAATTGCAGATATTGATAAAAACAGGTATTTGGTAAACCAAATAGATGTTTTGAGCTGCATGAGGAAATATGTCAGTTTCTGGAAAGCAAAGGGAAGGACACAGCAGAGCTTCGGGAGAAAAAGTTTCTGTGTGAGCTGGCCTTTCTGTGTGACATCTCGAGCCATCTCGATGCGCTGAACCTGCAGCTTCAGGGGCGCGGGCGCATCATCACAGACATGTACGCTGCAGTGAGGGCTTTTAAAACTAAACTGTGCCTGTGGGAGAATCAGATGCTGCAAGGAAACCTTGGCCATTTTCCCTGCTGCCAAACCATGAAAACGCAGTTCTTTACCAACTTGTTCCCATGCGCACAGTTTGCTGAAAAACTCAGTGTACTCGGCGCTGAGTTTAGCCGGCGATTTGCCGACTTTGATGTCCAGAAATGTAGGTTTGAACTGCTCAGTAATCCCTTCGCAGTTAATGTGGAAAACGCACCAACCAACCTCCAAATGGAGCTAATTGAACTCCAGTGTAATGACACGCTGAAGTCAAAGTATGATGCTGTGGGCGCCGCACAGTTTCCACAGTTCATCCCTGACACAATGCCTCAGCTCTGCACCCAAGCTGCTCAGATGCTCTCCATGTTCGGCAGCACTTATCTATGTGAGCAACTTTTCTCCTCGATGAAGATGACCAAAACATCTCACAGGAGACGTCTGACTGATGAACACCTTCGCTCGATACTGAGGATTTCCTCAGCTCAAAGCCTGAGCCCAGACATTGATGAACTATCATCCAAGAAGAGATGCCAGGTATCTGGCTTGGGCACATCAGATTAGATCAGTGTGCAGCAAACTGAGCAATAATTAATGTTTTCTTTATGCACTTTTTCTTGCTACTCCAAGACATGGGCTTGAATGGTTGATTGATTTTATTATTGTTATTTTATTTTAAAAATTATTATTATTTATTATTATTTAAATCTTATTTAATAAATGAATATGCTTGTTCCATATTCAATGTTAAAGCAAATCTTGTTTGGGTCCATGTTAAAAGGTTCATTTGTTCAATGCTGGCCCGCGACTTTGTTCAAGTTTTACATTTTGGCCCACTGTGTATTTGAGTTTGACACCCCTGGTTTAGGGGAAGGATACAGAAAGCTGTCTCAGAGATTTCTGCTGTCTGTTTCCACAGTTAGGAACATATTGAGGAAATGGAAGACCACAGGCTCAGTTCAAGTTAAGGCTCGAAGTGGCAGACCAAGAAAAATCTCGGATAGACAGAAGCGACGAATGGTGAGAACAGTCAGAGTCAACCCACAGACCAGCACCAAAGACCTACAACATCATCTTGCTGCAGATGGAGTCACTGTGCATCGTTTAACCATTCGGTGCACTTTACACAAGGAGATGCTGTATGCGAGAGTGATGCAGAGGAAGCCTTTTCTCTACCCACAGCACAAAAAGTGCCGCTTGAGGTGGGCTAGAGCACATTTGGACAAGCCAGCTTCATTTTGGAATAAGGTGCTGTGGACTGATGAAACTAAAATTGAGTTATTTGGCCATAACAAGGGGCGTTATGCATGGAGGAAAACAACACAGCATTCCAAGAAAAACACCTGCTACCTACAGTAAAATATGGTGGCGGTTCCATCATGCTGTGGGGCTGTGTGGCCAGTGCAGGGACTGGGAATCTTGTCAAAGTTGAGGGACGCATGGATTCCACTCAGTATCAGCAGATTCTGGAGACCAATGTCCAGGAATTAGTGACAAAGCTGAAGCTGCGACGGGGCTAGATCTTTCAACAAGACAACGACCCTAAACACTGCTCAAAATCCACTAAGGCATGCAAAGGAACACGTACAACGTTCTGGAATGGCCATCTCAGTCCCCAGACCTGAATATAATTGAAAATCTGTGGTGTGACTTAAAGAGAGCTGTCCATGCTCGGCAGGGCCGTCTTTAATATTTGATTGGACCCTGGGCAAGAATTTTCTTGGGCCCCCTGGATCCCTCCTTCACACACCCTAGCATGCAATCACGCCCTCCACCACAACACACAGTGAATGGGTCCGCATCCGAGCTGCCAAAACGGCGGCTCAGATGCGGACCCAAACAACGGCCGTGTGCATGAGGCCTAAGCACATGCAGTCTCAGGAGTGGTCCACACCACACCCCTGCCTTGCAGCCTCACAGGAGTACAGGACCAGTATCTGCACACGTATGTATGGCAGTTCAGCAGCAGACAGAGAGAACCCAACCCCTTATGTCTCCTGGGGCTGGGGCCGTCTCTATAATAATCCCCCACTAATTTATGAATGGGGTAAGGGTTAATTAATAATATAAAATTTCGAATATAAATAAAGTCAATATGCGTGCAGCTCTAGCCTCTACCTACCTCCTCCTCCTGGCGTGGCAGTGGCAGGTCTGCCTGTGTAAGGTGAATGAGTCACTGGTGGTCACGTGAGGACCGTGACTCACCACCCAATCACTTTAGCTCCAGAGGCGGAGACTTAGTCCCTGCTGCTGGCTGCTCCGCCGGGGCGCCACTCACCCCCTTTACCAACCACGTGACGGCACCGACGACGTGCTTGCTTGTAAGTTGTTCTGAAGAAGACTGCATAGTGAATCGCGAAACGGAGCTCCCTTGGGCCCCCAGGAGCAACTGGGCCCTGGGCAGCTGCCCCTTTTGCCCTGCGGCAAAGACGGCCCTGATGCTCGGAAGCCATCAAACCTGAATGAACTAAAGATGTTTTGTAAAGAGGAATGGTCCAAAATACCTTCAACCAGAATCCAGACTCTCATTGGAACCTATAGGAAGCGTTTAGAGTCTGTAATTTCTGCAAAAGGAGGATCTACAAAATATTGATTTCATTTCTTTTTTGTGGTGCCCAAATTTATGCACCTGCCTAATTTTGTTTAAACAATTATAGCACACTTTCTGTAAATCCAATAAACTTCATTTCACTTCTCAAATATCACTGTGTGTGTCTCCTATATGATATATTTAACTGACCTTTTTTATCGTAACAACCAACAATTTATACAGGAAAATCATGACGATTAACAAGGTTGCCCAAACTTTCGCATCCCACTGTATATTTTGAAATATTAATATACCATTTTTTTCCACATTGAAAAACCCTCCAAATTAAACAGTTCAGGTAACCAAGGAGTCGACCAAATAAATTAATATATAGTGGGGCCTTTTAATCCTTGTAATGATCTTACTTTCAATCACACTCGATCCATTAATGCCAGAGTAGGAAGGTCCTTGGCAGCTTTCCCAAAACCCCTCACATCCAATACCCTAAATAGATTGTTATTGTTGAAGTAGTTTTTCAGAATGGAAAATACTTTTGTCTGTAGAACAATCTACATCCCATCCCCGGAAATGTTGCATTTCAGAGGCATACCAATACATTTTAGGATTTGACACTGCCAAGCCCCCTTCCCTAATACTGTATTGTAGTGTTTCAACCCTTTTCCCCAGATTAGGGTTCTAGATAGTCTCTTTATTTTTACAAAAAACTCCTTAGGGATCCAAATTGGAAAACTGCATAAATACAGCAACAGTGGTAGCCATATAATTTTAAGCAAATTCACTCTCTCAATCACTGAGATCGGAAGGTTTAACCAAATCCTTGACTTGTCAATTTTTTTTTACTAGCGGTGTTAGATTTTACAGATGTAGCATCGCTAGCGTTCCCATCAGACTCGCGTGAGCGCATAGCGAAATCCAATTCCATTAGCAAACCCGAAGCGCGTAAATAGACTAGTGAGAAAATGCAGGCTGCAATTTAGGTTTGTGAACACCAGATGGCGCATGGAACTACTGTACATGCCTAACCCTTCTCCGCCACCTTGCTGCATTAAAACATAGTTAACTATATTTAATAATAAATGGCCATGAAAAAAGTAAAAAGAAAAAAGGAAAAAAGAAAGAAAAATTGAAAGAAAAAAGTTGCTTTGTTAAAAATTGAGGATGTAAATTGTAGGGTATAAAATAGTTAATCGGCAGTACAGTTCCTGGTTACATAAGTGAACTAAAGTGAACCTAAGGGGAACAATATACGGAGAGACCGGCTCTGTATTTTCCGCTGCCGTCCTGTGCCTGCTCAATTCTAAACTATTATAGCACTTTCCCCTATATTTATTTTAAAGGAAAGGGGGTGAAAGGGTTAATGTGCAGTCGGACTGGAGGTCTGGGTTAGGGTTACTTTCTAGATTTTTTTTTTACAGTGGTTGTTGTGCATTTTCTTTTTATATCTATATTATATATATATATCTATATTTATATGTATACTAATCAAATCGCCAGTCCCCGGCTGGCTTTTCTAATGCCGGTTGAAAGGTTCTGATCTCCACAGTCCGTGACTGTGGGGATCAGATCCTTGTTAAGTATATATAATATATATAATAATAATTATATAATATATAATGCCTATATCTATATATGCCCCTTTTTGCCTAAATGCCAGTATTGCTATATTAGGATACTGTACCACACACATCCCCTGCAGCCTCGTCCTTATACAATAAGCCGAACATACATACTGTAGCAGATCAGAACCGTACACAGTTACAGTACATTCAATGAATGAGTAAGTGCTGGCATATGGAGGATCGTGAAAATGGAATCAATAAGTATTGAAGGCTGCTTGCAGCCTGTAATTGTGGGAGGGGCGCACTTACCATATTTAAACCCCCTCCCACAAGCAGAAGGGCGCCCGGTTCTTGCTTCAGCATCCAGCGCCTGACGTCACTTCCGGTCGCGTCTCCGTCGGTTCGTCAGCCCGTGCGTGTCTCCAGCAGCAGCATCACCTGTCGTGAGTATCACCGCTCTGCGGCCCGGCCAGACGCGCCTTGCCACCGGCACCTCGTACCACCGTCAACCTACCGGCAGCTCCGTCGCATCCGGGGGGGGGAGCTGACAGCGCGGCAGCTACCGGTTCCCGCTCTGCAGCTGCGGCAGCGCCGCCATGCACGCGGCGATTCACATGGGCACCACGCGGCTCGGTGCGCACCATGTGAGAAGCAATACCAGCGGTCATCATGTTGTGGGGCGGGGGGATGGTTGGCGGCGTATGTGTCAGGGGGATCAGAGGTTGAATCAGTAGGCCTCGTCTCCCTGGGTCATACGCCTCAGAACGGACGGTCGTTAGGGAGATGTTATGTTGCCATGAAATACACCCTCTGTCTAAAGATTTTGTGTTGCCAGCAAATGTAAGAACTGCGTGAGCCGCGCAGGGGAGATACATTTCATGTCAGACTGCAAGTTCATAATTGCCGCTTAAACACTGAGTTATTTCTAAATGCCGGCTGGGGGGGGCGGTGCCTGAAAAAAATAAATAATTAAAAGGGGAACCTTTGATCCTATGGGAGGCTGGGCACCGGAAGCAACAGCATTCCCCTACCCGGGCCACTCTGTGGGTGGGGTTCCCGGCCACCCTGTTGCGAGTTTCCCTGCATCCCTGAACCAGTGTCTTCCTGTAATCACTCGGGTACAATGTCTTCCTCAAATTAGTCAGGCGCAATGTCTTCCCTGAATCGCTCAGGCACAATTGTTTCCCTAAATCGCTCAGGAGCAATTGTTTTCCCTGATTCACTCAGGCGCAAATGTCTTCCCTGAATCGCTCAGGCGCAGATGTCTCCCCTGAATCGCTCAGGCGCAATGTCTTCCCTGAATCGCTCAGGCGCAATGTCTTCCCTGAATCGCTCAGGAGCAATGTCTTCCTTGATTCGCTCCGGCGCAATGTCTTCCCTGAATCGCTCAGGCGCAATGTCTTCCCTGAATCGCTCAGGTACAATTCGTCCAGGTGTCGCCCAGGGATGTCCCTTAATTCACTCATGTGCAATGTTTCCTGATTCACTCATGTGCAATGTTTTCCCTGTTTTACTCACGTGCAATGTTTTCGGATTCGCTCAGGTGCAAATGTTCCGTAAGTCGCTCTGGTGCTATGGTTTATGATTCTATCAGGCGCAAATGGTTCCCTGAATCGCTCAGGCGCAAATGGTTCCCTGAATCGCTCAGGTGCACTGGTTCCCTGAATCGCTCAGGTGCAATGGTTCCCTGAATCGCTCAGGTGCAATGGTTCCCTGAATCGCTCAGGCGCAATGGTTCCCTGAATCACTCAGGTGCAATGGTTCCCTGAATCGCTCGGGTGCAATGGTTCCCTGAATCGCTCAGGGGCAAGGTCTCCCTGTATCACCCGTGACAGTGTCGCCTTGAACCACTCAGGGCAATATCTCCCTGAATCGCTCAGGTGTTTTTGTTCACTGACTAAGGGACCAGCAGGTCGCGGCCCTCGCCGTGCATCGGTAAACACGGCTTATCTTTTTTCGTAAGCAGGGCCACCAGAGCTACGAGCAAACCACGGTCGTTGTGCCTATTTTCCCGGTTCAGGTAAGATACAGCCACAAGGCTGTGCTACGACCTGTCACTGCGTTAGCTATTCGTTGTCATGAGCTCCCGTTCATAGGTCTCTGCCTCAATACAGAAGTCGGTAGCGTGGTCCCTTTCGTTTAAGGTAAGTAGCGGACAACGCTATTCGGTCAAGAGAAACTATTTTCCCCTGTAGCTCTCGGTCGGGCACCCGGGGGAGGGGGAAGGAAGTCTCATCTGTCACCTTCATACCTCCTCCATGCAGCTTGAAGATGTCGCAGGTCCCTGAGTCGGAGGATAATCTGTCCTTGCCCGGAACCTCCGTGTCAGGCCGCGCCAGCAACCCCTCCCTGAGGAGCTGGACCATTCCGAAACTGATAGCAGAGCTCAGACGAAGAGGGATTCACCATCCTGCCACCGCGAGAAAAGCGGAGCTGTACCGGCTCCTAATGACGGCACCATCGGGTTCAAGTGAGGAGCCTTCTCCCTCATCAATCCAGCTGACCCTCCTGCAGTTGCAGGCCACCATCACCAGTCTCGCAGGTTCGGTCGCGGATATCCAGACTAGGATGGGGGAGTGGGAGTCCCGGCCTCCTCCGGCCCTGCCTTCTCCAGCCCTTCCGGTCTTGCCGTCTACGTCCCAGGATTTGGCGCCAGGTACGGTCCGTGTCAGACCCCAGATTGCCCCCTCGCACTACATTCCAGAAAACCTTAAAAGGGACATCCTGGCGGGGAGGGACGTCAACCTGGCGTCCATTCTCATTGCGTCACAAGACGTATCAGAGAATAAAGTCATCAACTGCGGGGAGGTCTCGGTGGTCCTGCGGGCCAAGGATACCCGCCTGAACCGGAAACTGTCGGTCCCCGAGTTTGTCCTGGCATTTAGCCTCTACCGAGATACCATCTGCGGCGTCCAGCCACACAGACGTGAGGAGCTGGACTCCTACCTATACCAAGTCACCGACTTAGGTTACAAATACGGGGGAAAGAACTTCTACGACTACCACAGGTCTTTTTCAGCCAAAGCGGCAGCCGCCCTCGCTCAGTTCCAGTTCATCACGTCTGTGTGGCTGGGCGAACTTGGACATGGAGCTGTTCTGCGGCCATTTTGCCGGGTTGCAGGCCCCCACGTGCGCTGCATGCCAGTCCATCCAGCACACGGCCGACTGGTGCCCCAATCTTCCCACCCCGGCCCGAGAAGGCTCCCAGCCAGGCCCCTCTGGCACGCAACGGTCCCAGGGTTCCACCGACAAGCTGGGCAGGCCCATTACTTTCTTAGGCCAGAGTCAGGTCTGCAACAACTTTAATGCTGGGGGCTGTGGTTTCAACAGTTGTAGAGCTTTGCATGTATGTTCCCTCTGCTTCAGGGCCCACCCCCGCTCCAGCTGCCCGAAGAGGCAACGTAAGGCTCTATGACTGACCGACATCAACGTCGAGCTCTTGGGCATCCTGTTGCGGGATCACCCCGATCGCCAGTCAGTGGAGTTCCTCATCACCGGTTTCGAGAAGGGTTTCAATACAGGATTCATTGCCCTCCCTCAGGTTTCCTGGGAAGGAAGGAACCTACAGTCGGCCATGCAGGATCCGGAAGCGGTTGCCACTCTGTTGCGGGACGAGGTTCGCAAAGGGTTCCTGCTAGGCCCGTTTGAAACCATTCCCTTTGCCGAGTGGAGGATCAATCCCATTGGTCTAGTCTCCAAACAAGCATCAAATAAAAAGCGTCTGATATACGACTTGTCTGCTCCACACATGCCGCCGATCCCCAGTCTCAACTCCCTGATCCCATCAGGGGAATTCTCGATGTCCTATTCATCCATTGACGAGGCCATTCAGTTCATCCTGCTGGCTGGGGAAGGGGCTTGGTTGGCCAAGGCCGACATCGCGGACGCCTTCAAACTACTCCCCATCCTTCCTCAGTTATGGCAGTATTATGGGTTGCATTGGGCAGACGGGTTTTATTTTGCTAACCGCCTCACATTTGGATCTAAAAGCAGCCCGTGGTTGTTCGACATTTCGCCTGTGCCCTACACTGGATCCTTGTCCATCATGGGGGGATGGACATGGTCATTCATTACTTGGATGACTTCCTAATCATCGAGAGGCCCCAGGGGCCCCCATCAGGTTTGGAGAACATGCTCCAGCTGTTCGCCAGGCTCGAGGTCCCGGTGGCATCCGCCAAGACAGAGGGTCCAGGCACTGGGGTTACCTTCTTGGGCATTACTCTGGACTCGGTCCGAGTAATGCCCAAGATCAAGTCCGCCGTTTCCTCCGCTGGCCAAGATCAAGTCCGCCGTTTCCTCCGCGGCCTCTTCTGGAGTTTTGTCCAGGCAGGAGCTCCAGTCCCTGTTAGGATTCCTTACATGTACCTTCAAGATCATGCCACAGGGGAGGTCCTTCATCTCGTGGCTTCTCAATCTCCTCACGACTGCTCCGGATCAGGACTCCACCGTCCGGCTGGACGGTCCCGCCATGGCGGATCTTCAGATGTGGCGAACCTTCCTGACCGGGTGGAATGGCATTTCTTTGTTCGTGCCATCCCCGGGTGCGGCTTCCCCCACGGTTTACACCGACGCCGCGGGCTCCCGCGGGTTCGCGGCAATCTTCTATCCGCACTGGTTGGTCGGCAGTTGGCCGGTGGAGCTCCTGTCCGAGGCGGGGGCTATGAGGTCCTCGCCACTATTGGAATTATACCCCATTGTGGCGGCTGCCCACGTCTGGGGTCCGCTCTGGGCAAACAAATCGGTCATCTTGAGGACAGACAGTCAGGTTCTGGTGGAAGTGATCTCCAAGGGGAGGACTAAAAATCTCAGGATGATGTCTATGTTGCGTAGGCTTGTCTGGCTGTCCTTGGAGTTTAACTTCCACGTCTTCGCAGTCCATATCCAGGGAGCGCAGAACGTGGCGGCTGACGCCCTGTCCCGCTTTAACCTCAATATTTTCTTCCAGGAACTCCCAGAGGCAGATCCCGTCGGCGTTCCAGCTCCACCTTACAGCGCCCTCCTGCTGGACTAGAGCCCCTGATAGCAACCGCGCAGTCATTGGTCCGGCGGTCGCTAGCCACCAACACCGCCAGGAATTATGATACCAGGTTCAGCATGTTTAAACGTTTTGCTGACACTCATCCGCAGGGGGACGTAGACGAGGTCACTTTCATCATGGCATTCATAGCCCATTGCCACTCCCACCGCCACCTCTCATACAATACCATCAAGCTGTATTTGGCAGGCATCCAGCACCACCGGATGCTCAGCGACCCCTCTGCCGGATCCATCTTTTCAAATCAGGCCATCAAAGCCACCCTCAGGGGCGTTCAGAGAGTCAGCACGGCAGTCCAGGTGCGCAGGCAGCCAGTCTCAGGTGATCTTTTCCGCAGGTTATCCATAGCCCTGGATGGTCTTCCTTTTGGCCAATTTGCAAGCATCGTTACGAAGGCAGCCATGTATCTCGGGTTCTATGGGTTCCTCAGGCTCGGGGAATTCACCTGCAGCACCATCTCCCGAACGACCCTGCTAAGGCGACATCTCGCATGGCACTCCGACCACTTTATTTTGTCCATTCCGTTCTCCAAGACCAGTCAAACCGGTCCCCCCATGGAGGTGGAATTTTACCCTACATCTAACTGTTGGTGTCCTGTCAAGGTGCTCCAGGAACTCCTGGCCTCCCTTCAATCTCCCGCTTTAGAAGGCCCGTTGCTCCCGGTTAACGGGAAACCCCTGTCTTCTACCGTGTTCATCTCCAATATCCGCACCCTGGCCGCAGGTTTGGGTTACAACCCTAGCGCAATATCCGGGCACTCATTTCGGATAGGGGCCGCGTCTGCAGCTTCCAGTCACCAGGTACCAGCGCACATCATTCGCAAGATGGGTCGGTGGAGATCATCCTGCTTCTCAAGGTACATCCCGAATCCACGGGCGGAAGTATCCCGAGCCTTCTGTTCCTTGGCATTGTAGGTCACACAATACTTCAATAAATATTTCATACCCTGCAACTTGCCGGTTCTCTTTTGCCCACTTATTCAGGCCTTACCTCGTCACTGGCATCGGGCACACTCCAGCCAGTCGGGTGGGGACAGTCCATAGGCATGCCTATTCTGTTTCTCACACAGCTCCTCCCACAAGTATTGAAGGCTGCTTGCAGCCTGTAATTGTGGGAGGGGCGCACTTACCCTATTTAAACCCCCTCCCACAAGCAGAAGGGCGCCCGGTTCTTGCCCTCCCTCCCATCCCCTTCTTAATACCTTCCTCTTGGGTGGCCCACTTATTCAGGCCTTACCTCGTCACTGGCATTGGGCACACTCCAGCCAGTCGGGTGGGGACAGTCCATAGGCATGCCTATTCTGTTTCTCACACAGCTCCTCCCACAAATAAATAAATACATAGGTGGATACTGTAAAATAATCTCTTGTGTTAGTAATAGTCTCTGTGTCCCTACTATATTTTTTTGGGTGTTGAATTGTCCAGAGTTTCTGCTGGCAGAAGGGGATGTGGCTGGAGAGGGTGCTGGCAAGGAGGAAATTATCAAAAGTCTTTGCTGAATACAAACTGCCGGCTCTATTGCGGGGTGCTGTATCCATACATGTTATGGTTAGATAAAGTACTGTATTAACATTCAGCCACTATAGGAGCATACTGTACTGTAGAAAATACACTGTATCTACTGCTCATCAGACAAAGACTTATATAACCACTACTCATCTGGGTCCGGCTCAGGGCTTGTAGACACTGATGACCAAGAACTTGCAGCATGGCTGGCCATGGTCCAGCTTCCTTCTGTAAACATTATTTATTTTTTGAATAACAGGAGGACAATAATAATTGTTAAAGGCTCTTTACATTTATAAATCAATAATCAATACATATAAACTTGATAAAAACATAATATATAAGAAATTAAAAAAAAAATAGTCCAAAGGAATCAGTTTTTATAATTCCTTATTTAATGTAGTTTTGCCTACAATAATAAAAAATAAAATAAAATGAGTGATAGTGTCTTTATTATCTTTAGTTTTCTTTACTCTATGTCCCTTTGATTATTTGTTTCTATGTTGTTCCTTTGTTAGCTTATAGTAAGATATTCATACTGTACTATGTTTATGTGGATACTCTTAGCAGCCGTAAACACCAGAGTGGGGGGGGGGAGAGAGAACTGCCACATAATATTGCAATCATAACTACTGCTCTGCACACAGCCAAAGCAGCAGAGTACTGCGGTACAGTATCTGCAGGTGATTCCTACAGCAACAAGTGGGAGAGTAGCAGAAGTTCCTGTGGTGTCACCGTGCAGCCTTACAAAGGGAAGTCATAAAGAATATGTGGATACTACTCAGCCTCCCCTCGCTGACCTTGGTGCCTATATATATATATATATATATATATACAGTTGCAAGAAAAAGTATGTGAACCCTTTGGAATGATATGGATTTCTGCACAAATTGATCATAAAATGTGATCTGATCTTCATCTAAGTCACAACAATAGACAATCACAGTCTGCTTAAACTAATAACACACAAATAATTAAATGTTACCATGTATTTATTGAACACACCATGTAAACATTCACAGTGCAGGTGTAAAAAGTATGTGAACCCCTAGACTAATGACATCTCCAAGAGCTAATTGGAGTGAGGTGTCAGCCAACTGGAGTACAGTCAATGAGATGAGATTGGAGGTGTTGGTTACTTCTGCCCTGCCCTATAAAAAACACATGCCAGTTCTGGGTTTGCTTTTCACAAGAAGCATTGCCTGATGTAAATGATGCCTCGCACAAAAGAGCTCTCAGAAGACCTATGATTAAGAATTGTTGATTTGCATAAAGCTGGAAAGGGTTACAAAATTATCTCCAAAAGCCTTGCTGTTCATCAGTCCACGATAAGACAAATTGTCTATAAATGGAGAAAGTTCAGCACTGCTGCTACTCTCCGTAGGAGTGGTCGTCCTGTAAAGATGACTGCAAGAGCACAGCGCAGACTGCTCAATGAGGTGAAGAAGAATCCTAGAGTGTCAACTAAAGACTTACAAAAGTCTCTGGCATATGCTAACATCCCTGTTTGCAAATCTACGATACTTAAAACACTAAACAAGAATGGATTTCATGGGAGGATACCACAGAGGAAGCCACTGCTGTCCAAAAAAAAACATTGCTGCACGTTTACAGTTTGCACAAGAGCACCTGGATGTTCCACAGCAGTACTGGCAAAATATTCTGTGGAAAGATGAAACCAAAGTTGAGTTGTTTGGAAGAAACACACAAAACTATGTGTGGAGAAAAAGAGGCACAGCACACCAACATCAAAACCTCATCCCACCTGTGAAGTATGGTGGTGGGGGCATCATGGTTTGGGGCTGCGTTGCTGCATCAGGGCCTGAACGGATTGCTATTATCAAAGGAAAAATTAATTCCCAAGTTTATCAAGACATTTTTCAGGAGAACTTAAGGCCATCTGTCCACCAGCTGAAGCTCAACAGTAGATGGGTTTCGCAACAGGACAACGACTCAAAACATAGAAGTTAATCAACAACAGTATGGCTTAAACAGAAGAAAATGCGCCTTCTGGAGTGGCCCAGTCAGAGTCCAGACCTCAACCCGATTGAGATGCTGTGGCATGACCTCAAGAAAGCGATTCACACCAGACATCCCAAGAATATTGCTGAACTGAAACAGTTCTGTAAACGTTTGGTTGAAGTTATTGCTTCCAAAGGAGGTTCAACCAGTTATTAAATCCAAGGGTTCACATACTTTTTCCACCTGCACTGTGAATGTTTACATGGTGTGTTCAATAAAAACATTTTAACATTTAATTCTTTGTGTGTTATTAGTTTAAGCAGACTGTGATTGTCTATTGTTGTGACTTAGATGAAGATCAGATCACATTTTATGACCAATTTGTGCGGAAATCCATATCATTCCAAAGGGTTCACATACTTTTTCTTGCAACTGTATATATATATATATATATTGGCATATACAAAAAGACACGATGGCGGCACCGGGCGAATGAAGATGGCGGGTGCTAGGTCCAAGGGTGTAGCTGCTTACCCAATGTTATGGACAGGAAAAGGCTCTTTGCTTGAAAAAGGCTCTTTGTATGAGCTGAAACGTTGCCTACACCACATAGGTGACTAAACCACAATTTTTTTTATCTGGAGTGCTGTCCGGTTTCCTGTCTATATATATTGGCAGTAGTATGCAAAAATCACAGCAAAAGAGTTGTTTTTCTTTGTTCCATGAATTAATTTTATTTCTTAGGAAAAAGCGGCAGTGTATATGCACAAACGTTTTCGGCCTTATTAGGCCTTCATCAGGCACTGGAAAAGTAATATTGGCATAAAGCAATCTATATGTACATAGTTGTCAGCTTACATGTTATATATTTCAAACAAAGTACATCCGTTATAAAAAAATTGCCGTCTCTGATAAGGGTCCACTGATAATTATAGTATGACATTAATATCTGTTTGAACAGGTTATAAGGAAAAAATCCACCATAAGTCTTTTTAACTTTCTCTGATTACCTATCAACAGCTCAGTGCAGAGTAAATGCATCATATGATACCAAAGTATGTTGTTGTCAGCTTAAGTGTTCTTATATTGCATTACATTACAATCTTAAGAATGGGCCAGAAAGAATAACTGATATCTATGATGACTATTGTATTCTATTATGTTCTCTTTTTTATAATTTTTTATTACGGATGTACTTTGTTTGAAATATATAACATGTAAGCTGACAACTATGTACATATAGATTGATTTATGCCAATATTACTTTTCCAGTGCCTGATGAAGGCCTAATAAGGCCGAAAAACGTTTGTGCATATACACTGCTCAAAAAAATAAAGGGAACACTTAAACAACGCAATGTAACTCCAAGTCAATCACACTTCTGTGAAATCAAACTGTCCACTTAGGAAGCAACACTGAGTGACAATCAATTTCACATGCTGTTGTGCAAATGGGATAGACAACAGGTGGAAATGATAGGCAATTAGCAAGACACCCCCAATAAAGGAGTGGTTCTGCAGGTGGTGACCACAGACCACTTCTCAGTTCCTATGCTTCCTGGCTGATGTTTTGGTCACTTTTGAATGCTGGTGGTGCTTTCACTCTAGTGGTAGCATGAGACGGAGTCTACAACCCACACAAGTGGCTCAGGTAGTGCACCTTATCCAGGATGGCACATCAATGTGAGATGTGGCAAGAAGGTTTGCTGTGTCTGTCAGCGTAGTGTCCAGAGCATGGAGGCGCTACCAGGAGACAGGCCAGTACATCAGGAGACGTGGAGGAGGCCGTAGGAGGGCAACAACCCAGCAGCAGGACTGCTACCTCCGCCTTTGTGCAAGGAGGAACAGGAGGAGCACTGCCAGAGCCCTGCAAAATGACCTCCAGCAGGCCACAAATGTGCATGTGTCTGCTCAAACGGTCAGAAACAGACTCCATGAGGATGATATGAGGGCCCGACGTCCACAGGTGGGGGTTGTGCTTACAGCCCAACACCGTGCAGGACGTTTGGCATTTGCCAGAGAACACCAAGATTGGCAAATTCGCCACTGGCGCCCTGTGCTCTTCACAGATGAAAGCAGGTTCACACTGAGCACATGTGACAGACGTAATAGAGTCTTGAGATGCCGTGGAGAACGTTCTGCTGCCTCCAACATCCTCCAGCATGACCGGTTTGGCATTGGGTCAGTAATGGTGTGGGGTGGCATTTCTTTGGAGGGCCGCACAGCCCTCCATGTGCTCGCCAGAGGTAGCCTGACTGCCATTAGGTACCGAGATGAGATCCTCAGACCCCTTGTGAGACCATATGCTGGTGCGGTTGGCCCTGGGTTCCTTCTAATGCAAGACAATGCTAGACCTCATGTGGCTGGAGTGTGTCAGCAGTTCCTGCAAGACGAAGGCATTAATGCTATGGACTGGCCTGCCCGTTCCCCAGACCTGAATCCAATTGAGCACATCTGGGACATCATGTCTCGCTCTATCCACCAACGTCACGTTGCACCACAGACTGTCCAGGAGTTGGCAGATGCTTTAGTCCAGGTCTGGGAGGAGGTCCCTCAGGAGACCGTATGCCACCTCATCAGGAGCATGCACAGGCGTTGTAGGGAAGTCATACAGGCACGTGGAGGCCACACACACTACTGAGCCTCATTTTGACTTGTTTTAAGGACATTACATCAAAGTTAGATCAGCCTGTAGTGTATTTATCCACTTTAATTTTGAGTGTGACTCCAAATCCAGACCTCCATGGGTTAAAAAATTTGATTTCCATTTTTAAATTTTTGTGTGATTTTGTTGTCAGCACATTCAACTATGTAAAGAACAAAGCATTTCAGAAGAATATTTAATTAATTCAGATCTAGGATGTGTTATTTTTGTGTTCCCTTTATTTTTTTGAGCAGTGTACATTGCCACTTTTTCCTAAGAAATAAAATTAATTAATGAAACAAAGAAAAACAACTCTTTTGCTGTGATTTTTGCATACTATTATTACGGGTGGGGACCCTATCCACAGCACCCAAGGAGGCAGGTGGCCACGAAGTCTGGCTAATATATATATATATACACACTCACCTAAAGAATTATTAGGAACACCTGTTCTATTTCTCATTAATGCAATTATCTAGTCAACCAATCACGACAGTTGCTTCAATGCATTTAGGGGGGTGCTCCTGGTCAAGACAATCTCCTGAACTCCAAACTGAATGTCAGAATGGGAAAGAAAGGTGATTTAAGCAATTTTGAGCGTGGCCGGTCTGAGTATTTCACAATCTGCTCAGTTACTGGGATTTTCACGCAAAAACATTTCTAGGGTTTACAAAGAATGGTGTGAAAAGGGAAAAACATCCAGTATGCGGCAGTGCTGTGCGCAAAAATGCCTTGTGGATGCTAGAGGTCAGAGGAGAATGGGCCGACTGATTCAAGCTGATAGAAGAGCAACGTTGACTGAAATAACCACTCGTTACAACCGAGGTATGCAGCAAAGCATTTGTGAAGCCACAACACGCACAACCTTGAGGCGGATGGGCTACAACAGCAGAAGACCCCACCGGGTACCACTCATCTCCACTACAATTAGGAAAAAGAGGCTACAATTTGCCCGAGCTCACCAAAATTGGACTGTTGAAGACTGGAAAAATGTTGCCTGGTCTGATGAGTCTCGATTTCTGTTGAGTCATTCAAATGGTAGAGTCCGAATTTGGCGTAAACAGAATGAGAACAAGTATCCATCATGCCTTGTTGCCACTGTGCAGGCTGGTGGTGGTGGTGTAATGGTGTGGGGGATGTTTTCTGGGCACACTTTAGGCCCCTTAGTGCTAATTGGGCATCGTTTAAATGCCACGGGCTACCTGAGCATTGTTTCTGACAATGTCCATCCCTTCATGACCACCATGTACCCATCCTCTGATGGCTACTTCCAGCAGGATAATGCAACATGTCACAAAGCTCGAATCATTTCAAATTGGTTTCTTGAACATGACAATGAGTTCACTGTACTAAAATGGCCCCCACAGTCACCAGATCTCAACCCAATAGAGCATCTTTGGGATGTGGTGGAACGGGAGCTTCGTGCCCTGGATGTGCATCCCTCAAATCTCCATCAACTGCAAGATGCTATCCTATCAATATGGGCCAACATTTCTAAAGAATGCTATCAGCACCTTGTTGAATCAATGCCACATAGAATTAAGGCAGTTCTGAAGCCAAAAGGGGGTCCAACACTGAATTAGTATGGTGTCCCTAATAATTCTTTAGGTGAGTGTATATATATATATATATATATATATATATATATTGGCAGACATATAAAATAAATATATATCATTTTTTATATATTTAAAATGGTTTAATAAATATTCTTTTTTTTAACCAAACATGTGTTTATGTTTATGTACATTAATATACATTAATATAATATGTTGATATCCAGTATATAATATGTTGATATATATAAAAAATATCAGTAGAAGCCTACTACTATATAGATCATCTGTCTTCTGCACCTTCTCCATTAACCATTATTTAGCGATCCTCTAGTTCTGCACCTACACCATTAACCAGCGATCCTCTTCCTGTAATATATTATTATATTAATGATTAAATTAATTAATAATGAGTATATTTAAAGAAATAGATAGCTGATTAGTGTGGGTACCATTTAAGTATACATTTAAAAAATATATATACATTGATAAACAAAATCAAAGCAATTGGAATGGACATTATGAAAATATTACCAAAATAGATATTATAATATTAAATAATATAGTAAATGTACAATAAAAAAATGGGAAAAAAAATGACTAGCCTTGATAGGATGTGTTTATGAGCTACATTTAATGATCATATTCTGACAAATTAATAATAAAACTGATAATAGGAACAATCATGATTAGAATACACAACTATGATCATAAAATAGAAAGAATATTAAAAAGGAAAAATAATGCCTGCACATAGGAGCGCTAGATCTCCTCTATGTTCAGAGGAGGAATAGCAATCACTATTATGCCATAATGATATCACTGATGGATAGACAGTTAGCCAGTTCATATATGACTACGGTACATCAAATGTCACAATTGCAATTCCATAGCATTCATGTGTACTCCTGCCATTTCTGTTTGAGTGTGTATGTGGGGTAAGGGGAGCAGAAACAATAGGCTTGTTAATGAGCGAATTAAAAAAACTATTGTTTTCTGTCCCCTTCCCCAAAATACACACTCATGGTAGAGGACATGTGGAATGAAATGGCAGGAGTACTGTATACTGAAAAGTATCTTTATCTCTTTCAGGGTTTATAGGGGAAAAAAGTTTTATTTTTTTTATAATAAAAAAAATACAAAATTAAATTAAAAAAAGAAAGTAAAACAAGATGGATTCAACTCCTGTGTTTTGCCCATTTTATCCGTATCATTATTATTTATTTTTTAATAAAATGTAAAAAAAAAACATTTTTACAAATAAATGCATCTGTATACTCTGTGCAACACCAGATAGTATAGTGCCCTCCAACATATATATTCTCATTTTGTGTGTGTATATATGGATGTATGTGTATAAATATATGTATGTTTGTACTGTACATATGTGTGTTCATGAGTGTACGGCTGGCCCACACAGGAACTCCTTCAATTTACAGCAAAGAATAAGAAATATACTTTAAATTCATGCAATCAAGCTTTGTACATTTTCTGGATTAAAAGGATATTTTTAAGATAAGAAAATCTAAAATTGTGCCTGGCATTGTGCAGTTACACTGAATGTAGTTCATTTAAAAAGGATGAAAATCTGCTCTTATACTCTGGTCGCTGCCAAAGCTGCTTTTCCAGTTATATACTGTAGGCTGACACTATGAGGGAAACTTATGTAAAGAAAAAAGCCTAAAAACTGTAAACTTGCCCTAATACTCCAGTCTTTTCCAAAACTGCATTTTCAGTTCTATAGTCTGGCACTATGAAGAAACCTTGGGTAAAGAAAAATTGCATAAAGACATTAAACCTGCGTTTATACCTCAGTCACATCCAGATCTTCATTTTCAGCTCTGTAGGCTGACACTATGCTGGTAAAAAAAAGAATCAGTAAATCTGCTGTTATGCTCCAGTCACACCCAAAGCTGCTTTTCCAGTTTTGTAGGCTGACACTATGAGGGAAACTTACGTAAAGAAAAAAAGCCTAAAAACTATAAACCTGCCCTAATACTCCAGTCCCTTCCAAAACTGTATTTTCAGTTTTATAGGCTGGCACTATGAAGGAACCTTGGGTAAAGAAAAATACCATAATACCACACACTCTCTGTAATTGAGAGCCAAAAGGAGTGACCCTATTGTGAGAAGATCATAAGCGCTGACATCCCGGGTATCTGTGCATCCCGGCACCCTTTCACAAACCTTCACCGAAGTGACAATGCCACCCCATCCCCCCAGTACCAAGCACCCACTAAAGGAAACGCAGACATAATGTACAGTGATTTATTAATTTATTTATTCAGAGATCAATTACAACAAAACACGCATTAGGGCTATATGAGATATAAACGTATCTTAGTCTATAAACTCTAAAGGGTTAAAATATGAAAGGCCCATTTTATGTTATACACTTTCATAAATGCTGTTCCAGGAATAATACGTTTAATCAGTAATATTACAACTTAGCAAAACTAGATAATCTTGTAATGATCACTTTCCTGACTGCCAGGCACAACCACAGGTACAATAAGTATCATCTTTCTTAGGCCCCCTGCACACGAACAAAATGCGGGCCGCAATGCACGAACACAGTCTGTGGGGCAGCCGCAGCGGATCGCGAAAAGATAGGACATGTTCTATCTTTTTGCGGAACGGGAGTACGGGACGAAACCCCACGGGAGCACTCCGTAGTGCTTCCGTAGGGTCCCGTTCCTTGCTTCCGTTCCGTACCATTCCACATCTCCGGATTTGCGGACCCATTCAAGTGAATGGGTCTGCATCCGTGATGCGGAATGCCCACGGAACGGCACCCATGTATTGCGGATCCGCAAATGCAGTCCGCAATACGGCAACGGGAAGCACACGTTCGTGTGCAGGGGGCCTTAGCAGAATATCATTTATGCACAGTCTGTGAATAACAGACAAATTGCAAATTATCGCATACTAATCTCACATACTAATTTAATAATAAATATCTGATAAAATACCCATAGCATAATTACATAAATCATAACTTATGTGGGTAAAATTTTCCTGTTTGGATGTATAATTCTAAATTTAAAAAAATTCCGATCAATAGATAAATAAATAGATGAATGAATAAATAGATAAATAAATAAATAAATAAAAAAGAGCTCTGTTACCGACTTCAGAGCAAAATGTTACAACTGATACATTTGTATCATCTTATAGATACGTTTACATTTGCTAGCTGCATCTTGCTTTTATATTTATATCTCGATTTTTTTTCTACAGTAGTTCTTGTGCATTTTATTTTTATATCTGGACGATTGTTCAGAAATATATGACAGATTATAATAAATTCTAATAATTTAAATAATAATTTGGACTGACACTTTCTTTTCTGTCTGATCCTTATATACCAGGAGGTGTGTTTTCATTGGTTCCACAAGTCACATGCCCTCCCCTGCTCTACCTATTCTGTGAATGAAACCTAGTTTTTAATGTGAATGGGCAGGCATGTGACTTGTGGAACCAATGAAAACACACCTCCTGGTATATAAAGATCAGCCCAAAAAGAAAATGGCAGTCCAAATTATTCTGGAGGCAAGGATGCTGTCCCGTTTTATTTTATGTTTTTTGTATTTATTTATTAGTAATATTACTTATTAATTAAATAATGTTGCTTAGTTGTAGAGGGGTGTGTGATGTTAATCAAGTCACTTCAGGATGTCTGCTGTTGTCCTGGTTATAGGGGGAACTCTAGCCACCCATATACATATATATATATATATATATATATATATGTACTATCATTATATTCTAAAAATATGCGCACTATATCATTAGCACAGGATTGTCCCCATTAACCATTATCCAGCGATCCTCAACATGTTGCTTTTGCTAAAAGTCTTGTACTGTAGGTGTATTGTGTTGATAATGAGCCAATCAACAAGCCTTTTGTCTTCTACTCCACTTCCCACCATACACACAGATGTCAGCTGTGTAGAGCAGAGTTTGTCATTAATGGCAGAGCTGTGTTAGGCCTCATGCACACGACCGTTGTGTGCACCCGTGGCCGTTGTGCCGTTTTCATTTTTTTTTCGCGGACCCATTGACTTTCAATGGGTCCGTGGAAAAATCGGAAAATGCACCGTTTTGCAGCCGCATCCGTGATCCGTGTTTCCTGTCCGTCAAAAAAAATTACCTGTCCTATTTTTTTGACGGACAACGGTTCACGGACCCATTCAAGTCAATGGGTCCTTGAAAAAACACGGATGCACACAAGATTGGCATCCGCGTCCGTGGTCCGTGTCCGTAGGCTACTTTCACACAGATGGATCCGCAGATCCGTCTGCATAAAAGCTTTTTCAGAGCTGAGTTTTTACTTCGTGAAAACTCTGATCCGACAGTATATTCTAACACAGAGGCGTTCCCATAGTGATGGGGACGCTTCTAGTTAGAATATACTTTGAACTGTGTACATGACTGCCCCCTGCTGCCTGGCAGCACCCGATCTCTTACAGGGGGCTGTGATCCGCACAATTAACCCCTCAGGTGCTGCACCTGAGGGGTTAATTTTGTGTATCATAGCCCCCTGTAAGAGATCATGTGCTGCCAGGCAGGAGGGGGCACACCCCAATCCCTCCCCAGTTTTAAATTCATTGGTGGCCAGTGGGCCCCCCCTCCCTCCCCTGTAGTACTGTAGATTCATTGGTGGTCAGTGGGCCCCCCTCCCTCCCCTTTAGTACTGTAGATTCATTGGTGGCCAGTGGGCCCCCCTCCTAATTAAAATCTCCCCCCTATCATTGGTGGCAGCGGAGAGTTCCGATCGGAGTCCCAGTTTAATCGCTAGGTCTGTGCTATAAGCAATGCGCCGCACAGACTTTTCACTTACCAGTAGGAGGAGCGCCCGGCCGGTCACAGACATCGCAGCTCGCAGGTAAGTATAATGCTTCTAAAAATTGCTAAGTAACCATGGCAACCAGGACTGCAGTAGCGTCTGGTTGCCATGGTTACCGATCGGAGCCCCAGCGATTAAACTGGGACTCCGATCGGAACTCTCCGCTGCCACCAATGATGGGGGGTCGGTCATTTTAATTAGGGGGGAGGGAGGGGGGCCGGCCGCACTGGCCACCAATGTGTTAAATACAAGGGAGGGAGGGAGGGGGGGCCGGCCGCACTGGCCACCAATGTGTTAAATACAAGGGAGGGAGGGGGGGGTCCGCCGCACTGGCCACCAATGTCTTAAATACAAGGGAGGGAGGGGGGCCGGCCGCACTGGCCACCAATGAGTTAAATACAGGGGAGGGAGGGGGGGCCGTACTGGCCACCAATTAGTTAAATACAGGGGAGGGAGGGGGGCCGCACTGGCCACCAATGAGTTAAATACAGGGGGGGTCTTCCCCCTGCTGCCTGGCAGCACCTGCCAGACAGCAGGGGGCAGTCATGTACACAGTTCTTTTAGTATATTCTAACACACGCCTCTGTGTTAGAATATACTGTCGGATCTGAGTTTCACGATCTAACTCAAATCTGATGGTATATTCTAACATAGAGGCCTTCCCATGGTGATGGGGACGCTTCAAGTTAAAATATACCATCGGATTGGAGAAAACTCTGATCCGATGGTATAAAAGGGACTCCTGACTTTACATTGAAAGTCAATGGGGGACGGATCCGTTTGCAATTACACCATATTATGTCAACGTCAAACGGATCCGTCCCCATTGACTTGCATTGTAATTCAGGACGGATCCGATTGGCTCCGCACGGCCAGGCGGACACCAAAACGACTTTTTTTTCATGTCCGTGGATCCTCCAAAAATCAAGGAAGACCCATGGATGAAAAAATGGTCACGGATCACGGACCTACAGACCCCGTTTTGCGGACCTTAAAAAAAAAAAAACGGTCGTGTGCATGAGGCCTTACAGTGTAGATCCAGGAAAAGTAAACCAGTTTTTCAGAAGAGCAGAGCTCAATATGTCAGATGTAGAAGAGCTGGGTTTACCAGCTGTAGGCGAGATAAATGTGCCATTTATAGCAGAAATGAATTTGAGCTAAATTTGTCAGATGTAGCAGAGCTGAGATTGCCAGTTACAGGATGAACTAGTGTGCCATGTACAGTAAACACTGTTTGTTTGAAGAGCAGAGCTAATTGTCTTATGTAGTAGAGCTGGGTTTGCAAAATGTAACATGATATAAAGTAATGTCATGTTATACAGTAGTAGAATTGCTATTGTTATATGCAGCAGTTCTGAGAATGAAATGACATAATGAGAAGTGCACATTAAGTGTGTGTGGATGAGAGCTACATACCTATATATTTATTCCTATATTTTTTTTACTGTCTACTACACTATAATTATGAAACAGAAATATACTATATATAATTATATTATATAATATTATAATATATTATTATAAATATTACAAAAAGTCTACCTGCCAAATTACATGAATGGAATATTAAACAATACCATACATAATACAATAAGGAAATACAAGGGGAACACATATTCATGAAACATTCATTACATAGTGTATATATATTTTTATTGCACAACAGACATATCATAGATCAAATTTTATTTCCTATGAAAAAAATAATGAAACCTATTTTTTTTTATAGGCTGACTGGCCAGATTCAGCCTATCTGAGTGGCCAGATTCCTGGAAACTTCTATCCCCAAGTAATGAAACTGCGTCACTCTCTCCAGCGGACAGTCAATTAAATGCTATTGCAAGAGCGAATAGCAAATTGGATAGAGGACATCCTTGTCTAGTTCCTCTTCCCAATTCAAATCTAGAGGATAAGACTCCATTGACTCTAATACATGCAGATGGAGATTTATATAGAAGCCTAACCCATTTGATAAATTGATCACTAAATCCCATTTTGTGCAACACTGCCCATAGGAAAGACCATTCTACAGAATCAAAAGCTTTTGCCGCATCTAACGAGCATATTACTCTAGAGCCATATTGGCCAGATGGAATCTGTATATTACTAAAAAGCCGACGGACATTTGTAGCAGTAAACTTAAGTAGCATAAATTCTGTCTGATCAGAGTAAGGCTACTTTCACACTAGCTTTCGGAGCGGATCCGTCTGATGTTTCATCAGACGGATCCGCTCCGATAATGCAGACGTTTGCATCCGTTCAGAACGGATCCGTCTGCATTATTACTTAGAAAATTTTCTAAGTGTGAAAGTTGTCTGAGCGGATCCGTTCAGACTTTACATTGTAAGTCAATAGGGAACGGATCCGCTTGAAGATTGAGCCATATGGTGTCATCTTCAAGCGGATCCGTCCCCATTGACTTACATTGTAAGTGTGGACGGATCCGCTCGCCTCCGCACGGCCATGCGGACACCCGAACGCTGCAAGCAGCGTTCAGGTGTCCGCTCACTGAGCGGAGCGGAGGCTGAACGCTGGCAGGCGGATGCATTCTCAGTGGATCCGCCTCCACTGAGAATGCATTGGGGCCAGACGGATGCGTTCGGGGCCGCTCGTGAGCCCCTTCAAACGGAGCGCACAAGCGGACACCCGAACGCTAGTGTGAAAGTAGCCTTAACAACTGAGGTAACTACTTTAGATAACAGAGTTGCCAATACTTTTGCAAGTATTTTCATATCTACTGGAAGAAGGGAAATAGATCTATAGGAATCTGAGTCTGACCGTGTTTTCCTGGTTTCAAAAGAACTACCACTCTAGCTTCCTGCATTGACTTTGGAAGTGAGACACATTTTAAGGAGTCATTATAGATAGAAATGAGCGAATCGATGCTCACAAAATTCAATTCTCACTGAAGCAGAATTTCTCGTGCTTCGTGGTAATGAATCACATTTCTTCCGAAAATGGCTGCTGCACGTGTGAGTACATGGAGAAGGGAACTCTGGGAAGGCAGGATCACCCATAATGCCATTCATGCAGCCAGTCAGCCCTGTGATGTCACAGCCAAATAAATAGCGTTAGCTATCTTAGATTCTGCCATTTACCAGTGTACTTAGTGCAGGGAGACATCAGCAGGCGCTAGGGACAGTGTTAGAAAAAAACGTCATTGTGCTATAAAAATGATTTACAAGTGCAGGACAAGATTACTCATGGTGTAGAGAAAGGATAGAGAAGAATCATTCCACAGCATTTATGTTAAACAGAGTTCAGTAGGGGAGGTTACAGCCTGGGTAATAGGAACAATCCTATTACACCTTGCTGCACTGACTGCAGATCCAAATTGCCATTATACAGCTCTGTAATTCCAGCAAAGCGTTCTTATTAGGGTGCAAGTGCTGTTTGATACAGCCATTAACAGGGTTTATTACAATGAAATATTTCTATGTCTTATTTGCCCTTGTGCGGTGCAGTTATATGTTCTAAAGCCTTTTTTGGCTTGCATTAGTGGAAAAAAGGCTTATTAGCCGTTGTGTGCTGAAGTGCTGAAATTACAACCCTTTTTGTCGTGTATTAGTGGCAAAAGTAAAATATATTTGCAGTTCAGCGGTGCAGTTATATGTTCTAAAGCCTTTTGTGGCGTGTATTAGTTGAAAAAGAAAAAATATATTTGCCGGTCAGCGGTGCAGGAAAATGTTTTAAAGCATTTTGTGGCGTGTATTAGTGGAAAAAGAAAAAATATATTTGCCAATCAGCGGTGCAGTTATATGTTCTAAAGCTTTTTGTGGCGTGTATTAGTGGAAAAAGAAAAAGTATATTTGCCGATCAGCGGTGCAGTTATCTGTTCTAAAGCCTTTTGTGGCATGTATTAGTGGAAAAATAAAAATATATTTGCTGTTCAGCGGTGCAGTTATCTGTTCTAAAGCCTTTTGTGGAGTGTATTAGTGGAAAAAGAAAAAGTATATTTGCAGATCAGCGGGGCAGTTATCTGTTCTAAAACCTTTTGTGGCGTGTATTAGTGGAAAAAGAAAAAGTATATTTGCCGATCAGCGGGGCAGTTATCTGTTCTAAAACCTTTTGTGGCGTGTATTAGTGGAAAAAGAAAAAGTATATTTGCCGATCGGCGGCGCAGTTATATGTTCTAAAGCCATTTGTGGCGTGTATTAGTGGAAAAAGAAAAAATATATTTGCTGTTCAGCGGGGCAGTTACCATGTTTACCTCCTCCGGCGGCTTAACAAAAAACTGCCACACCGACGAGTAAGTGATTTTACCCCCAAAACTATGCACTGACTGACTGCTACCACCGCCTCTGCACTCATCCAACGGCGCAGAAGCTGAATGTGCTCCTGTCCAAGTTGCTGGTGCTGCAGTCCTCCCCTTTCCAAGTGGTGGACTCTGCACCTTTCAGAGAACTGATGGCTTGTGCTGAGCTGAGGTGGAGAGTCCCAAGTCGTCATTTCTTTGCCAAAAAGGCTTTACTAGCCCTGCACACACATGTAGAACAGAAGGTGGGCCAGTCCGTGAGCTTGTCAGTGTCTGCCAAAGTGCACAGCAGCGCCGACGTGTGGAGCTGTAACTACAGTCAGGGACAATACATATCCTTTATGGCCCACTGAGTTAATGTGGTTTCTGCATAGCCACACCAGCAACTTGGCCAGGTGTGTCGCAGTTGGTCCTGTGACAATGTCCTCCTCTGCCTCCTCATCCTCCACCTTGTCCTCAGCCTCCACTGCAGGGACAATTCACGATGCCCCTCCAGCATACCACTTGTGCAGGGCACGGCACTGGTAGTGTCACGCTGTTCTGCACCTCGTTTGCCTGGGAGAAACAGAATCACACAGGGGAGGAACTGCTGTGTCCTTCAGCAATAAATTGAATCCTGGCTTTATCCGCTACAACTCAAAATCGGAACTATGGTGACCGTCAACGGGAAGAACATGGCGTCTGCACTGCGTCAAGGAGGGCTGAGCCATGCACCCTGCATGGCACACAAGTTCAATCTGGTTTATCAAGCGGTTCCTGAAGCCTTCAACCCATCTCCAAGACATCCTAAAAATGGCCAGGAAACTTTGCATGCACTTCAGCCACTTGTACACCGCAAAGCACACTCTCCTTGAATTGCAGAATGGAATCTCTCAACATATGCGACGTTTCCACCCTTTGGAATTCAACCCTCCATATGTTGGACCGACTGTACAAACAGAGAAAGGCCATTTCATGATGATCCAAGCACAGAGGAGTACTCCCCTGTGTAACTTTGATGTCAGCCAGTAGCAGCTCATGCGTGACACCTGCCGATTGCTGAGGCCCTTTGAGGAGGCCACGTTATGTGTCAGTCACCAGGACTACAGGATGAACAACGCCATTCTACTGCTTCATGTCCTGGAACAGATGCTGGTAAATCTGGCTGGTCAGGGGACTGGAGACATGGCACCTAGATCTCACAGCCACATGAGCCCTGTGGGGGCTGAACTGGAGGAGGAGGAGGAGGAGGAGGAGGAGGAAATTGGAGCACAAGCAATGTGTAGTGAAATGGGTGGTTTTTCTACAAAGGTGACAGGAGAGGAGGAGCAGGAGCAGCCAGAGGAGCTATAGGGTGATGAGGAAGACGAGGAAGTATGCAGTGGATATGGAGGCAGGGAGTCCCTTCGAGTCACTTGCACAAATAGCCCGATGCATGCTCACTTGCTTGCGTAGTGACAGCCGAATTGTCACAATTCGGCAGAGGGATGACTTCTGGCTCTCCACCTTGTTGGACCCTCGCTACCGGTCCAGAATGGGGGCCTTTTTTACACCTGCTGAGAGGGAAGACAAACTGAACTACTATAGAGACATCCTATGTAGTCAGTTGGCCGCTGCCTATCTGCGCCATCGTTCATCCTCTCGCAGGTCTTACCGGGGGGGCCCTCTGTGCTCACTTTCCACTGCCATGGCTGCTGGGGAAGGGTGGGATGACAGGAGAAGTACCAGATCTACCAGCAGCAGCATGAGTCTAGAGTCGCTGATGAGCAGCTTTCTTCACCTGCCTAGTGAAGAAACTATTCACCAGCAGCTAGACCTTGAGCAGGACCTGAACTATCAGGTGGTGCCATACTTGGAGTGCACCCTGCCAGCCATCATTGTAGATCCGCTGGACTACTGGACAGCCAAACTGGATTTGGCCGAGTTTTCCTTGGAAAAGCTGTCCTGCCCAGTCAGTAGTGTGGCATCAGAGCGGGTGTTTAGTGCGGCGGGGGCCATACTTACTCCAAGGAGAACTCGCCTGTCCAGATGAATCAGGCATGGATCAGCCAGGATTTCCACACACCAATGCCTGATGCATCAGACTAGATCATCCATGGTGCCACACCAACACTTTGACAAAAGAGACTATTGTTTCTTCTGGCTACCTGCCTCAGCTACTATTCTGATGCTGCCGACCGCCTGATGTCACATCTGATGCCAAGTTTTCCTTCTTAGGGCTCTTTCACACTTGCGTTGTTGGGTTCCGGCATAGAGTTCCGTCGTCGGGGCTCTATGCCGGGAGAATCCTGATCAGGATTATCCCAATGCATTCTGAATGGAGAGAAATCCGTTCAGGACGCATCAGGATGCCTTCAGTTCCGGAACGGAACGTTTTTCAGCCGGAGAAAATACCGCAGCATGCTGCGCTTTTTGCTCCGGCCAAAAATCCTGAACACTTGCCGCAAGGCTGGATCCGGAATTAATGCCCATTGAAAGGCATTAATCCGGATCCGGCCTTAAGCTAAACGTCGTTTCGGCGCATTACCGGATCCGACGTTTAGCTTTTTCTGAATGGTTACCATGGCTTCCAGGACGCTAAAGTCCTGGTTGCCATGGTAAAGTGTAGTGGGGAGCAGGGGAGCTTCAGAGTGACATCAGGGCGCCCCACGGTCATGGATGATGTGTCGCATGGATCACGTCATCCATGCGCATGGGGCGCTCTGACGTCATTCTGGAGCGCCCCGGGAGCCGCACGGACTGTAAGTATACTTCTCCCCCGCTCCCCACTACTACTATGGCAGCCAGGACTTTAATAGCGTCCTGGGTGCCATAGTAACACTGAACGCATTTTGAAGACGGATCAGTCTTCAAATGCTTTCAGTTCACTTGCGTTGTTACGGATCCGGCGGGCACCTCTGGCAAATGGAGTGCACGACGGATCCGGACAACGCAAGTGTGAAAGAGCCCTTGCTCCCACCATCATCAGCGGTACTGTTATTGCCACTCACCTCCCCACTGTCACCGGGTCACTCTGAGGTCGCCTGATGCTGCTGCTCCCTCCACAATATGTCACCCTCCCACTAGTGTTAAGCGGGAGGTGCCATATTCGATTTCGCGAATATTCGTCTTATATTAGTCAAAATCGAATATTCATCGTTTTTGTATTTATCGCGATTAATATGCGATTTAATAATTCGCATATTGCGATTTTTAAGCTTAGAATTAGAAGTTATAAATTATTAATTCTAGTGGCCATATAACTTAATAATATGGCAACTTTCCTATTCTTTAATCTTGTAGATCTAGATTTAACATGAATATAGCGCTATATTCTATGTCTTTATATTAATAAAAGAATCAAGATAGCAAAGTATTTTTTATTCTACATCAACGAAGATAGCGAAGTATTCTACATCTTCCTCAATTTAAGTTATTATCGCATTAAGCGATAATGACAACTACGTAATTATCGAGTAAGGCGATTTATCTCCCTGTTTTAATGCTCCACAAAAGTCAGCATAGCTCCATATTCGTCAACTTCGCTAATTCTAGCAATCAAATAGGAAAGTTGACTAGAGACAGCTAAGTTTTTAATTCGCTATGCGATAATATTACTTTGCTTTTTTTAAAAATAAATAGAATTATAATACTTGATAATTATTATAATTATTCTATTTATTTAAAAAAAAGCAAAGTGATATAATCGCATAGCGAATTAAACACAGCTTTCTCTATAGTCAACTTTCCTATTTGATTGCTAGAATGTCATGGGGTTCCGAAGGTGCACTCAGTCCCCCATCGCCCGCAGACCTGTTGCTTAGCTTTGGGAATGAGGATCTGTGTTTGACCTCATTCCCAGGGCGGCTTTACTAGTTGGGTGGCTCCCTGCTCCTAAGTCTGCCTTGAGCGCCGAGCTGATCACTCGGTGCTCGACTGGTTGGTCTGTCGGTCATGTGACGCTGGCCACGTCACATGACCCTCACTCCCCACTATAAATACAGGCAGCCTGCTGGCTACAGGTTGCCTGTTAATTTCTAGGTTCCTGGCTATTTGTTGGACTGCTGAATACTTACCTGATCCTGTTCCTTGACCATCCTTTTGCCTGATCCTCCTGTACTGCGCATCCGTCCTGGTATTGTGACCTCGGCTCCCACCTGACTACTCTCTTAGGACTCCTCTTGTACTTCTCTGCTCTCCTGGTATTTGACCCCGGCTTCTCCTGACCATTCTTTGCTTAATCCTTTGTACTTTGTAGCTTTCCTGGTATTGACTCGGTCCGTTCACGTCCTGTTGTTTGTCTGTCTGTCATCCCTGCACTTATTCCAAGTTAGGGATTGCCGTCCAGTTGTCCCCTGTCATTAGGACTCGCGAGGCAAGTAGGCAGGGCCAGGGGTAAGGGTGGAGCGCAGTGGTCACTTCCCTTCTCCCCTGTGTGTGTGTGTACGCGACCGTTACATAGAATTAGCAAAGTTGACGAATATGGAGCTAAAATGAAGATGGAGAATATTTCGTTATCTTCGTTTTGAGGAATATGACGAATACATTCGTCATATTCGTTATCTTCGCTAATTCTACCAAGCCAACCATAATAAACCAGGTCTAAGTTGAAATCACAATGCGATTAATTCAAGTTATATTAATCGCATTGCGATTTGAACTTAGAGCTGTGTTTCAAATGGGTCAGCTTGCTAGAATTAACGAAGTTAACGAATATGGAATATAGCAGTGCTAAGTTGAAATCGTAATGCGATTAATATAACTTTAAGTAATCGCATTGTGATTTCAACTTAGCACTGCTATATTCCATATTCGTTAACTTCGTTAATTCTAGCAAGCTGACCCATATTCGTTAACTTCGTTAATTCTAGCAAGCTGACCCATTAGAAACCCAGCTCTAAGTTGAAATCGCAAAGTGTCCAAACTTTTGGTCTGTACTGTGTATATATATATATATATATATATATATATATACAGTACAGACCAAAAGTTTGGACACACCTTCTCATTCAAAGAGTTTTCTTTATTTTCATGACTATGAAAATTGTAGATTCACACTGAAGGCATCAAAACTATGAATTAACACATGTGGAATTATATTCATAACAAACAAGTGTGAAACAACTGAAAATATGTCATATTCTAGGTTCTTCAAAGTAGCCCCCTTTTGCTTTGATTACTGCTTTGCACACTCTTGGCATTCTCTTGATGAGCTTCAAGAGGTAGTCCCCTGAAATGGTTTTCATTTCACAGGTATGCCCTGTCAGGTTTAATAAGTGGGATTTCTTGCCTTATAAATAGGGTTGGGACCATCAGTTGCGTTGAGGAGAAGTCAGGTGGTTTCCCGAGCTGATAGTCCTACTGAATAGACTGGTAGAATTTGTATTATGGCAAGAAAAAAGCAACTAAGTAATGAAAAACGAGTGGCCATCATTACTTTAAGAAATGAAGGTCAGTCAGTCAGCCGAAAAATTGGGAAAACTTTGAAAGTAAGGGCTATTTGACCATGAAGGAGAGTGATGGGGTGCTGCGCCAGATGACCTAGCCTCCACAGTCATCGGACCTGAACCCAATCGAGATGGTTTGGGGTGACCTGGACCGCAGAGTGAAGGCAAAAGGGCCAACAAGTGCTAAGCATCTCTGGGAACTCCTTCAAGACTGTTGGAAGACCATTTCAGGGGACTACCTCTTGAAGCTCATCAAGAGAATGCCAAGAGTGTGCAAAGCAGTAATCAAAGCAAAAGGTGGCTACTTTGAAGAACCTAGAATATGACATATTTTCAGTTGTTTCAGACTTGTTTTTTATGTATATAATTCCACATGTGTTAATTCATAGTTTTGATGCCTTCATAGTCATGAAAATAAAGAAAACTCTTTGAATGAGAAGGTGTGTCCAAACTTTTCGTCTGTACTGTAGATCAGATTGCAAGGACATAAAATAACATCAATAACGTAACTGGAGTTGCAAGTCAGATAATGCCGTATCTGATGTACGACCCCAGTTTGGGGATGCGTAAAAGTCCTACCCTTAAGGATATATTTACAGTTTACACATGACAAACAGGGAAAACAGCCAAGACTATTGCCTGTTAATGTCATCTGTTTTGCCCTTTTAAGAGTCCCCACATCAGCCCTAACCAACTGGCCTTTGATGCTCCTAGACCTGCGGTAGGACATAATGGGCGGAGAGTGAAATTCTTTGATTGTATTGTGGCAACCACCCAGTATATTCCAATGGCATAGAATAATGTTACCTATATCTATACTTTGTTTACAATGTGTTGAGATAAAGGGGATCCTGACCACTTGTGTTTGTTGCATTTTTCTTTTAAGGGTATCGTCCCTATTAAGTCGCCTGACCAATTCCTTTTTCTCATGTAATAGTTTAATTGGATAACCTCGGTTCACAAATTTACTCATCAATGTATCCAAAGTCCTATCAGCTACCTCAGGGTCTGAGACAATACGTCTAGCCCTTAGGAACTGAGAGTATCTCACCATAGATCTAGGGTGATTGCTGCTGTAGGTCAATAGTGTGTTCCTGTCGGTCAGCTTGGTAAACAGTTCAGTTTGTAACCTGCCATCAGACAGGATCACACGGGTATCCAAGAACTGCATCTCGACATGGGAGTGCACCAGAGTGAATTGCAGTGCACTATCAATTCCATTAAGGAATCTGTGAAATTCACACAGCTGCTCAACATCGCCAGTCCAGATGAGGAAGATGTCGTCTATGTACCGCCACCACGTCCTAACATTTTGGAAGTGGTGGCTTCCATAGACGACATCCTCCTCAAATCGACGCATAACAATATTGGCGTAGGTGTGGGCCACATTGGACCCCATCGCTACGCCCTGTTCCTGAATGTAGTAGGAATCCTGAAATAGGAAATAATTGTATCTCAACACAATCTCCAACAGAGCCGTAATAAATTATTGAGAGTGATGAGTGAGTGATGGCTTCTCCAACATAAAGGAAACCGCCGCCAGCCCTTTCTGATGGTCTATTGAGGTGTAGAGTGAGGTGACATCAAACGATGCCAATATCACCCCCTGTACACCCACTAGATCAATCATCTGCAATTTAAGTAAAAAGTCGGTGGTGTCCTGTATATAAATTGCTATGATTTGGCACAATGCTATATATGCTCAGTGTTTTGTCTGTACACATTGCTTGAGGAAGGCTCCTGTTTAGAGCCGAAACGTTGCATGATCCTTATGGGTAAATAAAGTATTTTTTCTATTTTTATTCCTTGGAGTGCTGCCCGTTTTTACATTTTTTGTTTATCTGGATTGGCTTGTATCCACATTGGGCTGGTGCACCCTTCATCTGTTTTCACCAAAGACGGTGCTGCCATACCTTTTCTTTTTTCTATATATATAAATATATCTATATATATACTAACTAACTAACTAACTATCTAATGTAATGACACAGGAAAGCAGAGAGCACAGCAATAAGGCCTCATGCACTGGCCACCAATGTGTTAAATACAAGGGAGGGAGGGGGGACCGGCCGCACTGGCCACCAATGTGTTAAATACAAGGGAGGGAGGGGGGGCCATCCGCACTGGCAACCAATGTGTTAAATACAAGAGAGGGAGGGGGGCCGGCCGCACTGGCCACCAATGAGTTAAATACAGGGGAGGGAGGGGGGCCGCACTGGCCACCAATGAGTTAAATACAGGGGAGGGAGGGGGGGGCATCCGCACTGGCAACCAATGTGTTAAATACAAGAGAGGGAGGGGGGCCGGCCGCACTGGCCACCAATGAGTTAAATACAGGGGAGGGAGGGGGGCCGCACTGGCCACCAATGAGTTAAATACAGGGGGGAGGGAGGGGGGGTCTGCCCCCTGCTGCCTGGCAGGTGCTGCCACGCAGCAGGGGGCAGACCCCCCCTCCCTCCCCCCTGTATTTAACTCATGTACACAGTTCTTTTAGTATATTCTAACCTGAAGCGTCCCCATCACCATGGGAACGCCTCTGTGTTAGAATATACTGTCGGATCTGAGTTTTCACAAAGTGAAAAATCAGATCTAAAAAGCTTTTATGCAGACGGATCAGCGGATCCGTCTGTGTGAAAGTAGCCTACGGACAAGGATGACGGACGCGGATGGCAATCTTGTGTGCATCCGTGTTTTTTCACGGACCCATTAACTTGAATGGGTCCGTGAACCGTTGTCCGTCAAAAAAATAGGACAGGTCATATTTTTTTGACGGACAGGAAACACGGATCACGGATGCGGCTGCAAAACGGAGCATTTTCCGATTTTTTTCCACGGGCCCATTGAAAGTCATCAATATACAGTATATCAAAATATTCTAAATATTCGCGAATTCTCGAACTGCCAATATTCTCAATTAATATTCGCTATTCAAATATTTGCGCCCAACACTATTACTGACCGAGTGAAGGCGGATGCTCCACAGATAGGATCCGTTTTTTGTGGGTTATTGTTCTGACGGATCAGATTAAGGACAAAATAATCAGTGATGTCAACACAAAATTACTGCTGACACGCTCTTCACTCTGTCGGGGGGCTTTACTTGTATAAGCATTTAATAGAACAGGTTCTGTAGACATCTATGTGGAATCAGCTGACGACGGTGTAAAATGAGTTTGCTTCTTCTTGGCGCTAACATCGACCTGTAAGGCTGAGTTCATACTTGTTCATACTTGAGTTATTTGACTGCCCAAATAAGTGAAGTGTGCAGTGATTCTAAGATCGACGCTTGTCATCTGCATGTCATACTGACTGACAGTATTATTTCACTACTAGCAGACTCCCTATGCATGTTACTGCAAGGCACAGTGTTATACACCACTATAAAGGCTCTCTGCAGCCATAAAATAGCCGTTTTGTAACTAAATTTGCTGCGAATATATTCGTATCGAACCCAATTTTTTTTTTTTATTTGGCGAACCTGCGAATCGAATTTTCGAAAAATTCACTCATCTCTAATTATAGACTTCCAGAAGTTTAGGCAGCACTATATCTTCTAAGCATTTACTGTATATGCCTCCACTGGAAGCCTATCTGCACCCGGTGTCTTCTCATAAGGCATTTGGCTAACTGCTTCTTTTAGTTCGTCAGCTTAGTTTATCTTTCTAGGGAGTGAAATTCTTGATAGGTATATAGCTATTTGAGATACAGACTTATCACCTTTAGGCTCCATTCACACATCCGCAATGCCATTCCGCATTTTGCGGAACGGAATTGCAGACCCATTCATTTCTATGGGGCCGCACGACATGCGGCCCCGATCCGGAATTGCGGACCCGCACTTCTGGGTCCGCAATTCCGATCCTGAAAAAAATAGAACATGTCTTATTCTTGTCCGCAATAGCGGACAAGAATAGGCATATTCTCTTAGTGCCGGCAATGTGCGGTCCGCATTTTGCGGACCGCACATTGCCGCTGTCCGTGTTTTGCGGATCCGCAAGACACACACGGATGTGTAAATGGAGCCTTAGAGAAATATAATGAAGCAGAATACCATTTAAAAATACTGAGTATCTCACTAGATTCAGAAATCACTGTTCCCTCGTCAGTTGATATTCTAATTTATTGAGATACACCTACAGTCAGGTCCATAAATATTGGGACATCGACACAATTCTAACAATTTTGGCTCTATACACCACCACAATGGATTTAGAAACATAGAAACATAGAATGTGTCGGCAGATAAGAACCATTTGGCCCATCTAGTCTGCCCAATATACTAAATACTATGAATAGCCCCTGGCTTTATCTTATATGAAGGATGGCCTTATGCCTATCCCATGCATGCTTAAACTCCTCCACTGTATTTGCAGCTGCCACTTCTGCAGGAAGGCTATTCCATGCATCCACTACTCTCTCAGTAAAGTAATACTTCCTGATATTACTTTTAAACCTTTGCCTCTCTAATTTAAAACTATGTCCTCTTGTAGCAGTTTTTCTTCTTTTAAATATTCTTTCCTCTTTTACCTTGTTGATTCCCTTTATGTATTTAAAAGTTTCTATCATATCCTCTCTGTCTCGTCTTTCTTCCAAGCTATACATGTTAAAGTCCTTTAATCTTTCCTGGTAAGTTTTATCCTGCAATCCATGTACCAGTTTAGTAGCTCTTCTCTGAACTCTCTCCAAAGTATCAATATCCTTCTGGAGATATGGTCTCCAGTACTGAGCACAATACTCCAAATGAGGTCTCACTAGTGCTCTGTAGAGGGGCATGAGCACCTCCCTCTTTCTACTGGTAATTCCTCTTGCTATACACCCAAGCATTCTGCTAGCATTTCCTACTGCTCTGTGACATTGTCTGCCTACCTTTAAGTCTTCTGAAATAATGATCCCTAAATCCCTTTCCTCAGATACTGAGGTTAGGACTGTATCACTGATTTTATATTCTGCTCTTGGGTTTTTACGTCCTAGGGGCATTATCTTGCACTTATCAACATTAAATTTTAGTTGCCAGATTTTTGACCATTCCTCTAGTTTTCCTAAGTCCTTTTCCATTTGGTGTATTCCTCCAGGAACATCAACCCTGTTACAAATCTTTGTGTCATCAGCAAAAAGACACACCTTACCATTGAGGCCTTCTGCAATTTCGCTGACAAAGATATTAAACAATATGGGTCCCAGAACAGATCCCTGAGGTACCCCACTGGTAACAAGACCTTGGTCTGAATATACTCCATTGACTACAACCCTCTGTTGCCTGTCCCTCAGCCACTGCCTAATCCATTCAACAATATGGGAGTCCAAGCCCAATGACTGCACTTTATTGATAAGCCTTCTATGTGGGACAGTATCAAAAGCCTTACTAAAGTCTAGATAAGCGATGTCTACTGCACCTCCTCTATCTATTATTTTAGTCACCCAATCAAAAAAATCAATAAGATTAGTTTGACATGATCTCCCTGAAGTAAACCCATGCTGTTTTTCATCTTTCAATCAATGGGATTTTAGATGTTCCACAATCCTCTCCTTAAGTATGGTTTCCATTAATTTCCCCACTATTGATGTCAGGCTTACTGGCCTATAGTTGCCTGATTCCTCCCTACTACCTTTCTTGTGAATGGGCACAACATTTGCTAATTTCCAATCTTCTGGGACGACTCCTGTTGCCAGTGATTGGTTAAATAAATCTGTTAATGGTTTTGCTAGTTCACCGCTGAGCTCTTTTAATAGCTTTGGGTGTATCCCATCAGGCCCCTGTGACTTATTTGTATTAATTTTAGACAGTTGACTTAGAACCTCTTCCTCTGTAAAGACACATGCGTCAAAAGATTCATTAGTCTTCTTTCCCAACTGAGGTCCTTCTCCTTCATTTTCCTTTGTAAAAACTGAACAGAAGTATTCATTGAGGCAGTCAGCTAGTTCTTTATCTTCTTCCATATACTTTCCTTCTTTAGTTTTTAATTTGGTAATTCCTTGTTTTAGTTTCCTTTTTTCATTTATGTATCTGAAAAATGCCATATCGCCTTTTTTCCCTGACTGAGCTAATTTCTCTTCTGCCTGTGCTTTAGAAGCTCTTATAACTTGTTTGGCCTCTCTCTGCCTAATCTTATAAATTTGTCTGTCATCCTCGTTTTGATTTTTTTATAATTCCTAAATGCTATCTTTTTGTTTATGATTTTGGCCATTTCTGCTGAGTACCAAAGTGGTCTCTTCCTTTTTTTGCTTTTACTGACAAGCCTAATGCAATCTTCTGTTGCCTTCAATAGTGCCACTTTTAAGTAGTCCCATTTCTCCTGGACTCCAATGAAACTGTTCCAGTCTGATAGGGACTCGTATACCACAAATCTAATTTTAGAAAAGTCAGTTTTTCTAAAATCGAAAACTTTTGTTTTTGTGTGGTGTGACTCAGTCACTGTACTTATAGTAAACCACACTGACTGGTGATCACTAGATCCCAAGCTTTCCCCTACAGTAATATCAGATACCAAATTCCCATTTGTGAATACTAAATCTAAAATGGCTCCTCCACTACTTGCTGTAGAGATAATCCCAGTAGGGAATTTAGAATATTTGTACTCTTGGCAGAACTAGCTATTTTGGTTTTCCAGTTTACATCTGGAAGATTGAAGTCTCCCATAATGATAACTTCCCCCTTCAATGTCATTTTAGCTATTTCCTCAACTAGTAGATCATCTAATTCTTTGACTTGGGTAGGTGGTCTATATATAACACCTACACGAGTTACCTTATGATTATCAAGCTGCAAGGTACTGTAACCCAAACTGACTCTAAATTGTTCTCGCTAACTAGTATCAAATTCGATTTTATGCTATCTTTCACATACAGGGCCACCCCTCCCCCCTTCTTGCCTTCTCTGTCTTTTCTGTATAGAGAGAACCCTGGTATTGATATATCCCAGTCATTACTCCCCTTGAACCACGTCTCAGTAACAGCCATTACATCTATATTCTCAGATGCCATTATAGCCTCAATCTCATTGATCTTATTCCCTAGACTGCGAGCATTTGTAGACAAGACTCTGAGCTTGTCATACATGTCCCTGTCCATGCAAAATTTGACAAATGAAAGACCAATGAAGAGAGTCAGGGAACCACAGATCTGGAATAGAGCAGCAGTAAAAAGATGAAAATTGGATTTGTCCACAGGTACAACTGGCTAAAGGGGTACATTAAACAAAAAATTGGAAACACCTTTAAGGCAACAGGAAAGTGACAAGAAATTTGTGTATACATTAATAATACCATAGGTCATCAAACTTAATTCCTATCAAAGATTACATTTACATTGATTACAGCGTATTTGGCATATGGCATTAGCACGCTAGATGTGAGTTTTTTGAGATACTATACACAGAGTGGAATTTAAACTACAACTTCGGTAACTCTTCTCAAAGATCTAACTGACTTTGTTAGAAATTTTATCCTGAGTGAAGCTTACCTGCAAGAGGTCAGTAGGTTTGCAATTGTAACATCAATTGTTTTATCAAATGCATAGGTGAGAAGTACACATTTTTGTGGCACTCATCCTATTGTATATGATGATGCAATTGCTGATCATTGGAGGTTATAAAATAGGAAGTAACCTATGTGGTTCATTATTCCTTGTGTAAATATCACCTCTGCAAAAACCAGTGCAGCTCCATACCATGACATTTCTTAACATTATTAGAAGGCTTCAATCAGTCCAACATCCTTTAATTTGCTCTACTTCTAACAGATATTATTCTCTTTGATACACAACTAAAAGACTCATCCATGCCTAATGTTCTTTTCCAGTCAACATCAATCCAATGTTTGTATATTTTTTCCCATTAATACTTTTCTGTCTGGCAGTTCCATATATGTTGGATGGGATTTTTTTTTAGCACTGTCTATGAGGCTAACAGTCCACAATAATTACCAATTGATAGTGGTGTGACTCGCCAAGTCAGTACTTGAGTACGTAACTTTTTATTCAGCTGTAAAATCTTGGCCTTCTCTTCTTTTTCTATCAGTGAGTCAGTTTAACGTCAGCAGTGGACACCTTTACCTCAGCAGTGGACACCTGGGAGAAATTTTACATTTCTTGGCAACCTGACAAATAGAATAGCTTTTAAAAGAAAGATGTTTTCCTTGAAAAAAAAAATTGAGATTATATATACAGTACAGACCAAAAGTTTGAACACACCTTCTCATTCAAAGAGTTTTCTTTATTTTCATGACTATGAAAATTGTAGATTCACACTGAAGGCATCAAAACTATGAATTAACACATGTGGAATTATATTCATAACAAACAAGTGTGAAACAACTGAAAATATGTCATATTCTAGGTTCTTCAAAGTAGCCACCTTTTGCTTTGATTACTGCTTTGCACACTCTTGGCATTCTCTTGATGAGCTTCAAGAGGTAGTCCCCTGAAATGGTTTTCACTTCACAGGTGTGCCCTGTCAGGTTTAATAAGTGGGATTTCTTGCCTTATAAATGGGGTTGGGACCATCAGTTGCGTTGAGGAGAAGTCAGGTGGATACACAGCTGATAGTCCTACTGAATAGACTGTTAGGCCTCTTTCACACGGGCGTTGCGGGAAAATGTGCGGGTGCATTGCGGGAACACCCGCGATTTTTCCGCGCGAGTGCAAAACATTGTAATGCGTTTTGCACTCGCGTGAGAAAAATCACGCATGTTTGGTACCCAAACCCGAACTTCTTCACAGAAGCTCGGGTTTGGGATCGGTGTTGTGTAGATGTTATTATTTTCCCTTATAACATGGTTATAAGGGAAAATAATAGCATTCTGAATACAGAATGCATAGTAGGTGATCAATTGAGGGTTAAAAAAATAAATAAAATATTTACCCACCTTCTCCTCTTGTTCGCGTAGCTCCCGGTCTCTTCTTTACTTCTCAAAAGATGAACTATCGGCTAGGACCTGTGGTGACGTCAGATCACATGCTCCAATCACATGGTACATCACCGTGGTGATGTACCATGTGATTGGAGCATGTGATCTGACGTCACCAAAGGTCCTTTAGTCGATAGTTCATCTTTTGAGAAGTAAAGAAGAGACCGGGAGCTACGCGAACAAGAGGAGAAGGTGGGTTAATTTTTATTTTATTTTTTTAACCCTCAATTGATCACCTACTATGCATTCTGTATTCAGAATGCTATTATTTTCCCTTATAACCATGTTATAAGGGAAAATAATACAGTGAATAGACTGTCACCTAGCAACCATGGGTGAAAATCGCACCGCATCCGCACTTGCTTGCGGATGCTTGCGATTTTCACGCAACCCTGTTCACCTCTATGGGGCCTGCGTTGCGTGAAAAACGCAGAATATAGAGCATGCTGCGATTTTCACGCAACGCATAAGTGATGCGTGAAAATCACCACTCATCTGAACAGCCCCATAAAAATGAATGGGTCGATATTCAGTGCGGGTGCAATGCGTTCAACTCACGCATCGCATCCGCGCGGAATACTCGCCCATGTGAAAGGGGCCTTAGAATTTGTATTATGGCAAGAAAAAAGCAGCTAAGTAAAGAAAAACGAGTGGCCATCATTACTTTAAGAAATGAAGGTCAGTCAGCCGAAAAATTGGGAAAACTTTGAAAGTAAGGGCTATTTGACCATGAAGGAGAGTGATGGGGTGCTGCGCCAGATGACCTGGCCTCCACAGTCACCGGACCTGAACCCAATCGAGATGGTTTGGGGTGAGCTGGACCGCAGAGTGAAGGCAAAAGGGCCAACAAGTGCTAAGCATCTCTGGGAACTCCTTCAAGACTGTTGGAAGACCATTTCAGGGGACTACCTCTTGAAGCTCATCAAGAGAATGCCAAGAGTGTGCAAAGCAGTAATCAAAGCAAAAGGTGGCTACTTTGAAGAACCTAGAATATGACATATTTTCAGTTGTTTCACACTTGTTTGTTATGTATATAATTCCACATGTGTTAATTCATAGTTTTGATGCCTTCATAGTCATGAAAATAAAGAAAACTCTTTGAATGAGAAGGTGTGTCCAAACTTTTGGTCTGTACTGTATATATATATATATATATATATATATGTATATATACATACACACAGTGAGGAACAGAAGTATTTGAACACCCTGCGATTTTGCAAGTTCTCCCACTTAGAAATCATGGAGGGGTCTGAAATTCACAATGTAGGTGCATTCCTGAGTGACTGGGATGGGCAAGTGTCTTTAAAAAGCTCAGACAGGTGCTACTAAGTTAGATTAATGAGTTGAGTAGAGGTGGACATTTTAAAGGCACAGTAACAGGTCTTTGAGAGCCAGAATTCTTGCTGTTTCTCAGGTGTTCAAATACTTCTGTTCAGCAGTGCAAGACAAATAAATTCTTTAAAAATCATACAAATTTGATTTCCTGATTTTTTTTTTTTTATTCTGTCTCTCAGAGTGGGAATACACCTACAATGTGAATTTCAGACCCCTCCATGATTTATAAGTGGGAGAACTTTCAAAATCGCAGGGTGTTCAAATACTTTTGTTCCTCACTGTATATATATATATGTTCATCTCAATTTAACAGCAGTAATTCTAAGGATAAGCATAATAATATAATAGTTATAAACTATTCTACAGTTAGCAATAACTACTGTATTATAATTATCAACTGAAAATATTGGCATAAGTATTCATACCTTACATTTTTGTCTTATTTGCTTCCACCACCTTCAATTTTTGCTCTTCTTACTTTGCCTTGGCACTTGATTTTGACATGCTGGACTTAAACCATCTCAACTTGAATAGTGCTTACCCTATGCTGTTCCTATTTGAGTACTTTATTATCTCATATGTGCCAATGCTTTGTGGTTGTACATTTCCCTGTCCACTTTGAACATTTTATAGCCTAGTGAGTAACTCTGACAAGCTTACTTTGAAATAAATAAGACCATAAGTAATGATGGACTGCATCTTAAACTTCCAAAGGAGCTAAAAAGGATTTAGATGAGCCAGTGCACTTTGTGTTCCAGCAGTGCTCGTCTCAGTAAGGCATACCAAATGAAGCAAATGCCACTTAAAAATTAAAAGCAGTTGCAAATTTATTTTACAAGTTGATAATAATGCAGCACTGTTTGCGTTTGCATACATTGATGCTCACTAGTTTGGCACATTAATGAGAGAAGACTAAAATGCACTCCTGATTTGTCTGTATATCAATGCATAGCTTGTTTTCCTGTGACCTTCAAAACCATCTGCAGCCAGCCAATTATTGGCATGCTATTCTGTGAATAGTGCAACTTTTTTCTTTATTTCTTTATTAAGTGAAATTCATTTTCATTAGGCTTTCGTCCAAAATATTATTTGTGCAAAAAAGGTTTCATTGATGTGTCCTGGACTGGCAAATAAATATGTGCATCTAGTTTTAGTCTTTAGAAATTCAAAGAACTCAATATCGGCATGTACATGACAAATGAAATTTAATAAAAGAAGCATTGTAGAAAAAAAAACTGGCTCAAGGCACTAGTCAAGCATAATGAAACATAATGAGACAAAACTGCATACAGTATCATTGTATGCATGGTTCTATTACTTTAGAGCCCTGCTGTGCAGACCGTGTTGTTCTGCATAAGAATAGAAATATTTTTTATCAACAGTGCAGAATTTATTATGAGGATAAAATGGTCCTTTATTCTTCCTTCATGGGTTAGCTGATGAAGTGGGATTGTGTATAAGTAATCAAATATTTTGTGATGTGATAAAGGGAATGTCATCTAGATGGACGATATTTCTTTTATCTTGAATGATAATTCATATGCTAATATTCCTAAATGTTTTGCAGCAGAATGAGGCCTCATGCACAAGACCGTTGTGTGCATCCGCGTCCGTTCCATCATTTTTCACAGTTTAGCGGAGGTCCCATTCATTTCTATGGAGCTGTGAAAAAAAACTGATAGTCCTCCGTTTTTTTCTCCGCATCCGTGATCCGTGATTCCAGTCCGTCAAAAAAATATAACCTGTCCTATTCTTGTCAATGGAAAACGGAGGACGGACCCATTCAAGTCAATGGGTCCGTCAAAAAAAACGGATGCACAACTGGTATGTCATCCGTGTCCGCGACCTTGGTGCAATAAAATTACACGTTTCATTAACCTTCCTTTTTTTTCCCCCTGTCAGACAAAAAAAATGGAAGACACAAGGAAACACAACTGAAGCAAAATCGGACACGGACCACTGAAGCCAAATCACTGACAGTGAAAAAACACTGTCGTGTGCATGAGGCCTTAGACACAGGAATACCTATTTCTACAATTTCACTGACACTGTCTCATTTAACTATTCTACTAACATTTTATGAATGGATTTGATGTGGTTCTATTCTATCATGATTATTGAAAACATATTTATTACTAGGGGATAGAGCTTGAAATTGCTCTCCCTTTTTTATGTAATTTTTTTGTAACTTTATTTTGGTTCTTAATAAACAGTCATTTGTGATCGTGGTTGACTATAAAAGGATCTACCTTAAGTGGGAGGAGTACCCAATCCTGATAAGGCCTCTTGCACACGACCATATTCCCTCCGTGACATACAGTCCGTGAGCGGGCCACATGTCCTGAAACGGCATTGATCGTGCGCACGGGAGCACACAGCATCATAGATTGAAATGATGCTGTGCATGTCGGCTGCCCGCGGGACTATTGTCCCGCACTCATAAGATCATATGAGTGCGGGACAATAGCCCCGCGGGCGGCCCACTGTCCACAGGATCATTGTAATCTATGATGCTGTACGCTCCCATCCGCACGGTCAATGCCGTTCCAGGACATATGTGGCCAGCTCACGGACCATATGTCACGGAGGGCATACGATTGTGTCCAAGAGCCCTAAAGCAGATGATTAAACTCGGGTTGGGCGATTGACGGGAGACCTATGTCTTTTATCTTGATATGCTTGTATGTTTTATCATTTTGTAAGTATAATAAAATTGAAGGATAATGTTTTGTATCTGTGGTGCTTCACTATTTGTGAATTCAATCTAAATTCGACCATTATAGAGTTGAGCACAGAGATTTGGGCAGAAGCATTTGTATAAGAAGCAGTGATTGACTACATCACAAGAGAGATCTTGGATCGAACAAGAGTCCGGGAAATGTTTTTACAGTATCAATCAATTTCTGAAGACTTCTTAAAGTAATAGCTTCGGCAGCAGCGCATTTTTTTCTTTTAGACAATATCTAATGTGAACAGAACCCACATCAATTTAAACCTGCAGCACTCAAAGTAGGATACGCAATTTTGGTTTTATTTATTTTTTAATGACTACTGACTAGAGTTGAGCGGACACCTGAATGTTCGGGTTCGACAAGTTTGGCTGAACTTCAGAAAAAAGTTCAAGTTCGGGACCCGAACTTGACCCCGAACTTGACCCCGAACCCCAACCCCATTGAAGTCAATGGGGACCCAAACTTTTGAGCACTAAAATGGCTGCAAAAATGTCATGGAAAGGGCTAGAGGGCTGCAAATGGCATCAAAATGTGGTTAAGAGCATGGCAAGTGCTCTGCAAACAAATGTGGATAGCGAAATTACTTTAAATAACATGCAAATAAAAATACATACAAATAAAAAATTATCTTGATCTAGGAGGACGAGGTCCATATGGAGTAGGAGGTTGAGGAGGCGGTGGAGGAGGAGGTAGCCTACACTGGTTTTTGGTTTTAAATTTAATTTTTTAAATTAGGGTACACCCCAAAACATTGGTAAATATAACCAATGATAACCCCCTGCAGTCGTGCTAAACACGCGTTCAGACAATACACTGGCTGCAGGGCAGGCCAGCACCTCCAAGGGGTAAAGGGCAAGCTCAGGCCATGTGCCCAATTTGGAGACCCAGAAGTTGCAGGGGCTGACCCCTGTCAGTCAGTTCGTGTAGGTGTGTGCAAACTTACTGCACCACCATGTTGCACGTCCCCGTGATGTTAACGATCCAATTTGATATCTATCAACTTTCGATGTTCTTTTCTGCGCCTACCATGGTGATCACGGGTGGCGGGGAATCAGGGTTCCACGCCGGAGAGGGTGCGTGAGAAAGAGAGACCACATCTAAGGGAGGATACATTTTTTCAAATTTAAAATTATAGAGTTGAATTATGGGAGAAATTATTAAAGTGTAAAAGTGTGACAACTTTTTAAAGTTTAAGCATTGAATGAAAGGATGTGGCGCACATTAATTACTGAAGAATTTATAAAATTTTATTCCCTGTCACCTATGCAGAGCAGGGGTTTATTCACGTCTAAAATTGTATAATGTCAACCCAAGAATGTAACAGAACAATTTGTGAAATTTATTAACCTGTCTACTTAGTAGAGCAGGAATCTATGACAGAAAAAAATTGTTTATTGTCAACCGAAAATGTTAAAGAAAATTTATTGAAATTTATTAAGCTGTCAACTAGGTAGAGGAGGGGTATATTACACCCAAAAATTGGTGTATTTCACCAAAAAATGTAACAGACAAATATATTTTTTTTAACCTGTCTACTAGGTATAGCAGTGGTATTATACACCCAAAAATTGGTGAATTTCACCCGAAAATATAAATGACAAAGTACAGGAATGATATAAAATAAAATACGTACAAATAAAATAAAAAAAATTGATTTATGAGGTGGAGTTCCATATGGAATAGGAGTTTGAGGAGGCTGTGGACGTAGCGGTGTAGGTGGAAGCGGCAGTGGAGAAGGACGAGGTAGCCAACACAGGTTTTTGGTTTTAATTTTATTTTTTTAAATTAGGGTACACTCTAAAAGAGTTTGAAATATCCAAAATACAAGAATGAGCAATTGCGCTGCAGTATAACAATGGCTGGTTAGAGCCGGTAAACATGTCTATTCAGCACAAGGTACGGACAGGTCCTATAGAGGTCCATGCCTGGTTCATTTTAATGAACGTGAGCTTGTCCACATTGGCTGTAATATACTTTTGTACTCTACCTTTGGTTTGTAGAGTGCTGTTGCCCTATGTGTTTGTCAAATGTATATTTGCAGCCACACTGCGACGTGCACCTAAACATTGGGATGTGCTGACCCCCCTTTTTTTGTGTTTGTAGTATTATATATGGGAGTAGTGGCTGACTCCCATATGCAGGGTCGTGCACTCCCTAGCCTCTTCTGCCTCACAGGCTGATTTTAATTAGCATGAGTATATAGTTTGCTCAGCATGAATGCTGGTATTTATAGTCCATGCATTCCATGTAGGCCATTTTGGCTCCACACAGATATGGATCAACAGGGGCCCAGCATGCATGTGGGACCTGCATTTCCTGGATTTCATGGTCGCTGTTATGGCACCCAACAGTTGAGCTTTAGTGTTAGGACCCGTCTTATTAGAGATCGCCTTGGCGTGCGGCAGATGGTCTCAAATGATTTTGTACAAAATGTATTTGCTAAGCATCTCTAAGTTATTAGCCTTGCATTTACTATGTAATATACTTTTGTACTCTACCTTTGGTTTGTAGAGTGCTGTTGCCCTATGTGTTTGTCCCTGTATCCCCCCAGCCACGCACCAGTGATGGCCATGAGCTGGTCTGGGTGCCACCCTGCTGTGAACATGGTTCCTCCTCCTCCTCCTCCTCCTCATCCTCCAGAACTGTGCCCTGGCTGGTCAATTGTGTACCTGGCGTTTGTGGGTGCAGAAACCCACCCTCGGAGCCACTTGGGAATGACTAGCCGGAAACCCAACGAAATGATCCCTCTTCCTCCTCCTCCTCTTGTACCACATCCTCTTCCATCATCGCCCGCAGCATTTTTTCAAGGAGGCATAAAAGTGGGATAGTAACGCTGAGAACGGCGTATCGGCACTGGCCATGTTGGTGGAGTACTCGAAACAGCGCAACAAGGAACACAGGTCTTGCATGGAGGCCCAGTCATTGGTGGTGAAGTGGTGCTGTTCCGCCGAGCAGCTCACCCGTGCGTGCTGCATCTGAAACTCCACTATCTCCTGCTGCTGCTCACACAGTCTGGCCAGCATGTGCAAGGTAGAGTTCCACCTTGTGGGCATGTCGCATATGAGGCGGTAGGCGGGAAGGCCGAAGTTATGCTGCAGCGCTGACAGGCGAGCAGCAGCAGGGTGAGAACGCCGAAAGCGCACACAGACGGCCCTCACTTTATGCAGCAGCTCTGACATATCGGGGTAATTTTTAAGGAATCTCTGCACTACCAAATTCAGCACATGTGCCAAGCAAGGGATGTGCGTCAAACCAGCTAGTCTCAGAGCTGCTACGAGATTTTGCCCATTATCGCACACCACCAGGCCGGGCTTGAGGCTCACTGGCACCAACCACTCATCGGTCTGTTGTTCAAGGCCTGTCCACAGCTCCTGCCCGGTGTGGGGTTTGTCCTCCAAACAGATACGTTTTAAAACTGCCTGCTGTCGTTTACCCCTGGCTGTGCTGAAGTTGGTGGTGAAGGTGTTACGCTGACCGGATGAGGAGCTGGTACAGGATGAGGAAGCGGAGTAGGAGGAGGAAGCAACAAGAGGCAAACTGAAGCGCCCTGCAATCCTCAGTGGTGGAAGGACATGCGCCAAACTGCTATCCGCTTTAGGCCCAGCCGCCACTGCATTTACCCAGTGTGCTGTTATGGAGATATAACGTCCCTGACCATGCTTACTGGTCCACGTATCCGTAGTGAGGTGCACCTTGCCACAGATGGCGTTGCGCAGTGCACACCTGATTTTGTCCCCCACTTGGTTGTGCAGGGAAGGGATGGTACGTCTGGAAAAGTAGTGGCGGCTGGGCATGACGTACTGTGGGACAGCCACCGCCATAAGGCTTTTAAAGCTCTCCGTCTCTACCAGATATAACCCAAATATTTAAAGGGTGTATCTCACAATGACATATGCAGCAAAGGCTGCCAAATAAACTTTTTTTGCCCAAACGGGTGTTTTTTAATAACTGAATATGGCAGCAGTACATAAAAAGTGTAGAAAAAGGGGTAGTAACGTTTTTAAAACCTAACTTTTAATAGGATAGTTATAAATCCCACCTGGGAAAAGGACCCCTACCTGACAAACAAAACATAGACACAAAAGAACAGGGGACCTGGTGTAACAGGTGCACCCAATGGTCAAATGAACAGGCACGTCCCGGGATAGAGCGGGACGTGAGTGCTTGACCAGTAAACGTAAGCAAGCAAGATAGCACTGATACTGAAGACCGTGGCTTGTGCCGTGGTCTATAAACATACCAGGGAGGCAAGAAAAAAAAGGGTAGGTCTTACCGGTGGATGGGCAAGAGGACCAGCCGGTCCAGTGCCCTTAGGGGAGATGTTCGCACGTGTGAATGCGTCCCTTTGTGCAGGATGATGGTCACTTAGTGCAGGAGGGCCACAGGGAGGAAACTGTCCCTGGTGTTGCCCTACTTGGCCTAAAGCTGCCCTAAACTGCCTGCTAATACGGGGTCCAATCCCCGCAAGGGGTGGCCCCGTCCGGAACCTAGCCCTAAAAACAGTGACCCTAGATAGCCCTGTGAGGACAGGAAAAAAGGCCCTATGGGGTTCCAATGGCCTGGGTCAGCCAATGAAAGAGAGGGAGGGGGATATAGGTGCTAATGTGGATAGATGTGTAATATCTCCTACACTAGTATAGATAAATACTCTGTGTCCCTACGCGTTTCGTTGGAGAGTAAAAGGATGCTATATATATCCTATGATAAAGGAACTATAGGTAGTTGCCTATGGCAAACCCCACAACTCGTCGGGGGACAGGGGTAAAGGGTACAGTATACCTCCCCTACTCGCAACCTATCTGTATGATCAGGACAGAAATGGGGGAGGGGAGGGAAGGAATGCAAGAGTACCAAGGTGGCGCAGACTTGACGGGACTAGATGGTCCTAGATAACCCAGAATCTGTTAGGCATGGGGGTCATATGACTTCTCCTTATGGGAAGCGGCACAGCAGATACAGGTGCCGATCATCTGCCTGGCGTCTGCCGCTTCCCATGAGGAGAAGTCATATGACCCCCATGCCTAACAGATTCTGGGTTATTGCTGGTCACATAATTAGCGGCAGGTTTCTGTTGTTTGAAACAGCATAGACCTCCCGGCCATGACGCCAGCTGCATGTGTAAGCGGGCGCCCTGTTTACCTATTGATCCAGCGCCGTACATGTGTGGAGGGGTCCTGGACCTTATAAAGGGGTTTAATTCAGGCATTTGAAATACCGCCATTTGGTGCACCAATATTGAATTCCGGCCTACACTGGTTTAGGCCATGTGAGATACACCCTCTACATACAGGGGTTTGATTCAGGCATTTGAAATACAGCCATTTGAAATACAGTAGGGTTGAGTGAACCCGAACTGTAAAGTTCGGGTTCATACCGAACTTTAGGATTTTTGAACCCCGGACCTGAACCCGAACATTTACGTAAAAGTTCGGGTTCGGTGTTCGGCGCTTTCTGAAAGGCTGCAGAGCAGCCAATCAACAAGCGGTTAACTGTCTGACTTTAGAAGCCATCACTGCCATGCCTACTAATGGCATGGCTGTGATTGGCCAGAGCAGCATGTGACCCAGGCTCTATATAAGCTTGAGTCACGTAGCGCTGCACGTCACTCTGCTGTTACAAGTGTAGGGAGAGGATGCTGCTGGACTTGTGATTTCAGGGAGAGAATAGGAGAGAATCTAACTCAGTGATCTACAGAGAAATAGTTGTGTGGGTGCAGGGCACAATCGTTTTACCCTGCCCTGAGGCCATTGACCAAAAAAAAAGAAAAAAACTTTTATAATTCAGTTAGTTAGGTGGGCGGCGACGGCCATTTTATGCAAGCTCAGTGCACCAGCACTGCATCTGAGCTTTTGGGACATTGCAAATCACAATTTTTTGGGCAATCTACAACATCTGGATTAGTCAGTGTGCAATTTAAGCATTTAAGCTAGAAATACACCCATCATTTTCTGGGGTTTGAAAAACACACTTTGACAAAAAAACACTATTTTCAGGCCTTGCAGCATCAGCACGTGTGAAATTACAGGCTTATATACTGCTGTCAAATTCAGTTGTTAAACAAACACTCGTTTGGGCACAAAAAATTTAGTTGGCAGCCTTTGAAGCAGATGTCATTGTGAGATACACCCTTAATACATTTTGGTTATATTCAGAGATTTTAAATACCGCCATTTGGTGCACCAATATTGAATTCATGCCTACACTGGTTCAGGCTGTGTGAGATACACCCTCTACATACAAGGGGTCGATTCAGGCATTTGAAATACAGCCATTTTGTGCAAAGAAATATTTAATTGAGGCCTAGTCTGGTTCAGGCCGTGTGAGATACACCCTTTACATTCTGTCGTTCTATTCTACTATTAAACACCCATTTAGGGCAAGATCCAAAATTCAAAGGGACGTAGCCCAGGTCGTGGTGCTTCTGGTGGAGCTCCTGTTGCAGGGAGAGGACGTGGTCGATCTGTGCCAGCTACAGGCACATTGAAACCCCTTTCTCAGGTGCAAATAGGCGACAGAACCTGCAGCGGTATTTGGTCGGGCCCAGGGATGGACTGGGACAATAAAGTGGCCCTGGACTTCAGCCAGACCGGCCCACTTTATTTTTCCCAAACACACTCAAAAAAAAACTAATGTATTGTGATTGTCCATATTGCTTCCTTTGCTGGCGGGAGTCATTTTTCCATCACATTATGCACTGCTCGTTTCCATGGTTTTGACCACCCTGTAATCCAGCAGCGGTGGTCATGCTTGCACACTATAGGAGTAGCCGGGATTGTGGGAGTGCACATAGTTTGGTGCTTTTTTCGACCACCAATGCTGGATTACAGGAAGGTCGTAACCATGATGACGAGCCATGTATAATGTGCTGGGAGACATTTTGTCTCTATGGCACTATCTGCCCTAATAGTGATACAGTGCCCACATAGAGCACGATAGTGCCCTCCTATTCACAGAAAAATAGCGCATTTGTACCCATATAGTACCTACCTAGGTGCATAGAAAGTGCCATACTTTGGCTCTATGTCGGCACTGTATGACTGTGGCCAAAGTACTGTAGGTTTTCACTTTAGGTAGGTACTGTATGGCACCATAAGCAAGAAATACACCATTTATCTGTGCATAACATGGCGCTATCTGAGCACTGTATGACCGTGGGAAGACCTGGGCATACTATGCTCAGATAAGTTGTGTATTTAGTGTCTACAGTGCCCACAAAGTGCCATATCATACCTACCTAGAGCTAAAACGTGGGCAGAAAGTGCTATACTTTGCCTATAATTATACTCTGTCTACACAAGTATGGCGCTTTCCGAGTATGGGTTCTATATGGCACTATGTGGGCACGACAGGCACTAAATGCGCCATTTATCTGTGGATAGTATGGCACTATCTGCCCACAATCATACAGTGCCCACATAGAACCAAATATCGCCGTACCGTACCCACACTATTATATGGCAGTGCCCAGAGCGCCATATGTTGACTATGTGGGCAGATAGTGCCCTACTATGCCCAGATAAATAGTGCCCTTAGTGACTGCAGTGCCACACTGTACCCACCTAGAGCCAATCTGTGCACAGAAAGTGCCATACTTTGTCCACAGTGACAAAGTGCCCTTTCTGTGCACAGTCTGGCACTGGCTCCAGGTAGGTATTCTACTACACGTGGGGGCACAGCGCTCATCTCTTTAGTAAAGAGTTTTACTACCTTACATATTCAGCTCCCGCCTCCAGCCTCCAGTAACAAGTGCGGGCGGCAGCGCTCACTCACTGACGTCACGCGCCTGCGCCGCCTAGTGGGAGGAGCAGGCGTGTGACGTCAGTGAGTGAGCTCCGCCCCCACACTGCCTGCTGTTACTGGAGCTTTACCCCCCTGATGCCTGGCGGCCCTGGCCGGCCCATAATTCGATCGGCCCACCGGGATTCTCCCGGTACTCCCGATGGCCAGTCCATCGCTGGTCGGGCCTAATGCGGCTCTACGAAAGGGGAGGCCTGAACAAGTACAAGCGATAGTCGATTGGGTTGCTGACAGTGGATCCAGTTCCTTCACATTGTCTCCCACCCAGTCTCCTGCTGAAAGACCAACTATTAATTAAACACCCATTTTGGCAAGATCCTAAATTCGAAAAATATGAGGAGGGCGTCAAAGGGACGTGGCCCAGGTCGTGGTGCTTCTGGTGGAGCTCCTGCTGCAGGGAGAGGATGTGGTCGATCTGTGCCAGCTACACGCACAAGTGAAACCCCTTCCTCAGGTGCGAGTAGGCGACAGAACCTGCAGCGGTATTTGGTTGAGCCTAATTCGGCTCTATGAATGGTGAGGCCTGAACAAGTACAGGCGATAGTAAAATGGGTTGCTGACAGTGGATCCAGTTTCTTCACATTGTTTCCCTGCTGAAAGACCACAGTTGGCACCTGCAGCCGATGTGCATCAGTCTTTCACCTCACCCCTTGCAAATCAGCCAAGAAGTCTGAGCCCCAAGTCATGCAGCAGTCTCTTCTGCTTTTTGATGACTCTGTTAGCAGGGTTTCCCAGGGATATACACCTAGCCCTGCCCCAGAATTGGAAGAGATTGAGTGCACCGATGCCCAACCACTTATCTTTCAAGATGAGTACATGGGAGGACCATCGCAGTACATCTCGGATGATGACGAAACACAAGTGCCAACTGCTGGGGTTTTTGAAACTGTGCAGACCGACAAGGAAGGCAGGGGTGAAGACTGGGTGGAAGATGATGAGGAGGACGATGAGGTCCTCGACCCCACATGGATTTAAGGTCATGCGAGTGACCTATGTAGTTCGGAGGAAGAGGTGGTGGTCGCACAGAGCCACCAGCACAGCAGAAGAGGTACCAGGGTGCAAAAGCGGAGCGGCCGTCCTCTAGATAGTACGCCTTCTACTGCCCACCGCAGCAAGGGACCGAGCACACCAAAACCAGCTTCAAGGAGTTCCCTGGCGTGGCAGTTCTTCAGACAATGTGCTGACGACAAGACACGAGTGGTTTGCACGCTGTGCAATCAGAGCCTGAAGCGAGGCATAAACGTTCTCAACCAGAGCACAACCTGCATGACCAGGCATTTAAGTACAAAGCATGAGCTGCAGCAGAGTAGACACCTCAAAACCAAGAAAGGTCTCTGGCTCTTCCTGCTTCCTCTTCTGCTGCAGTCTCGGCCTCTTTATCCACCTCTGGTGTGACAGTGCCACCTGCCACCCCGCAAACAGAGGATCTGCCAGCAACACCAACACCTGGGTCACCAAGCATCTCCACAATGTCCACGGAAGCGTTCAGCTCTCCATATCCCAAACGCTGGAGGGGAAGAGGAAGTACCCCCCTACCCACCCGCGATCCCTAGCCCTGAATGGCAGCATTTCTAAATTACTGGCCTTTGAAATGCTGTCATTCCGTCTGGTGGAGACGGATAGTTTTAAAGGCCTTATGGCGGTGGCTGTCCCACAGAACGTCGTGCCCAGCCGCCACTACTTTTCCAGACGAGCCATCCTTTCCCTGCACAACTAAGTAGGGGACAAAATCAGTGGCAGCTGGGCCTGAGGCGGATAGTAGTTTGGCAGATGTCCTTCCACCACCGAGGATTGCAGGGCGCTTCAGTTTGCCTCCTGTTGCTTCCTCCTCCTACTCTGCTTCCTCATCCTCTACCAGCTCCTTATCCGGTCAGCGTAACACCTTCACCACCAACTTCAGCACAGCCAGGGGTAAACGACAGCAGGCAGTTTTAAAACGTATCTGTTTGGGGGACAAACCCCACACCGTGCAGGAGCTGTGGACGAGCCTTGAACAACAGACCGATGAGTGGTTTGTGCTAGTCAGCCTCAAGCCTGCTTTCGGCGTTCTCACCCTGCTGCTGCTCGCCTGTCAGCGCTGCAGCGTAACTTCGGCCTTGCCGCTCACCGCCTCATATGCGACATGCCCACAAGGTGGAACTCCACCTTGCATATGCTGGATAGACTGTGCGAGCAGCAGCAGGCGATAGTGGAGTTTCAGCTGCAGCACGCACGGGTGAGTCGCTCGGCGGAACAGCACCACTTCACCACCAATGACTGGGCCTCCATGCGAGACCTGTGTTCCTTGTTGCGCTGTTTCGAGTACTCCACCAACATGGCCAGTGCCGATAACGCCGTTAGCAGCCTAACTATCCCACTTCTATGCCTCTTGAAAAAACTCTGCTGGCGATGATGGAAGTGGATGTGGCACAGGAGGAGGAGGAGGAAGAAGGATCATTTTGTTGGGTTTCCGGGCAGTCATTCCCAAGTGGCTCCGAGAATGGGTTCCTGCACCCACAAACCCAAAGGTACAAAATTGTCCAGCCAGGGCACAGTTCTGGAGGATGAGGAGGTGGAGGAGGAGGAGGAACCATGTTCACAGCAGGGTGGCACCCAGACTAGCTCATGGCCATCACTGGTCCGTGGCTGGGGGGATACAGAGGACACAGACAATACACCTCCCACAGAGGACAGCTTTTCGTTGCCTCTGGGCAGCCTGGCACACATGAGCGATTACATGCTGCAGTGTCTCCGCAACGACCGCCGAGTTGCCCACATTCTAACTTGTGCTGATTACTGGGTGGCCACGCTACTGAATCCCCGTTACCAAGACAACTTACCATCCTTAATGCCATCACTGGAGAGTAATCGTAAGATGCGCGAGTACAAGCGCACGCTGGTAGACGCGCTTCTGGTGGCATTCCCACCCTACAAGGGGGGCACAGTCGAAGCACAAGGCGAAGGCAGAGGAGGAGGAAGAGGTCGCCAATGCAGCTGGGGCACCGCTAGCACCTCAGAAGGCATGGTTAGCATGGCCAAAATGTGAAAAAGCCTGGTCAGCACGCCATAACAATCAGCACCACCAGCTGATATGGAACGTCTTAGCAGGAGGCAGCATTTCACCAACATGGTGGAGCAGTATGTGTGCACATGCCTACACGTACTAAATGACGGGTCAGCCCCTGCAACTTCTGGGTCTCCAAACTGGGCACATGGCCTGAGCTTGCTCTTTACGCCTTGGAGGTGCTGGCCTGCCCTGCAGCCAGTGTATTATCTGAACGTGTGTTTAGCACGGCAGGGGGCGTCATCACAGACAAGTGCAGCTGCCTGTCCACAGCCAATATTGACAAGCTCACGTTCATTAAAATGAACCAGGCATGGATCCCTTAGGACTTGTCTGTACCTTGTGCAGAATAGACATGTGTACCGGCACTAACCAGCCATTGTTCTACTGCAGCGCAATTGCTCATTCTTGTATTTTGGAAATGTCACACTCTTTTAGAGTGTACCCTGATTAAAAAAAAAAAATTATTAAAACCAAAAACCTGTGTATTTGTACGTATTTTATTTTATATAATTTCACTACTTTGTCAGTTACATTTTAGGGTCAAATTCACCAATTTTTGGGTGTAATACAGATGCAAGAGAAAGTATGTGAACCCTTTGGAATGATATGGATTTCTGCACAAATTGGTCATAAAATGTGATCTGATCTTCATCTAAGTCACAACAATAGACAATCACAGTCTGCTTAAACTAATAACACACAAAGAATTAAATGTTACCATGTTTTTATTGAACACACCATGTAAACATTCACAGTGCAGGTGGAAAAAGTATGTGAACCCCTAGACTAATGACATCTCCAAGAGCTAATTGGAGTGAGGTGTCAGCCAACTGGAGTCCAATCAATGAGATGAGATTGGAGGTGTTGGTTACAGCTGCCCTGCCCGATAAAAAACACACACCAGTTCTGGGTTTGCTTTTCACAAGAAGCATTGCCTGATGTGAATGATGCCTCGCACAAAAGAGCTCTTAGAAGACCTACGATTAAGAATTGTTGACTTGCATAAAGCTGGAAAAGGTTATAAAAGTATCTCCAAAAGCCTTGTTGTTCATCAGTCCATGGTAAGACAAATTGTTTATAAGTGGAGAACAATCCTATTACACCTTGCTGCACTGACTGGGGATCCAAATTGCCATTATACAGATCTGTAATTCCAGCTACCCGTCCTTATTAGGGTGCAAGTGCTGTTTGATACAGCCATTAACAGGTTTTATTACAAGGAAATATTTATACGTCTTATTTGCCCTTGTGCGGTGCAGTTATATGTTCTAAAGCATTTTTTGGCTTGTATTAGTCGAAAAAAAAGGGCTTATTAGCCGTTGTGTGGAGAAGTGATAAAAATTACAGCCCTTTTTGGCGTGTATTAGTGGCACAAAAATATATAATATTTGCCGTTCAGTAGGGCAGTTATATGTTCTAAAGCCTTTTGTGGCACGTAGAAGTGGAAAAAAATAATGGCCTTTTTGCCATTCAGCAGTGCAGTTATATGTTCTATAGCCCTTTTTGGCGTGTATTAGTGGCAAAAAAAAAATATTATTTGCCGTTCAGCGGTGCAGTTATATGTTTCAAAGCCTTTTGTGGCGTGTATAAGTGGAAACAAAGAGCCTATTTGCCGTTCATCGTTGCAGTTATATGTTCTTAAGTCCTTTTTCGCGTGTATTAGTGGCAAAAAATATATATTATTTGTTAGTCAGCAGTGCAGTTATATGTTCTAAAGCCCTTTTTGGCGTGAATTAGTGGCAAAAAAAATATATATTATTTTTAGGGATGAGCGAACCCGAACTGTACATTTTCGTAAAAGTCCGGGTTCGGGTTCGGTGTTCGGCGCTTTCTTGGCGCTTTTTGAAAGGCTGCAAAGCAGCCAATCAACAAGCGTCATACTACTTGCCCCAAGAGGCCATCACAGCCTTGCCTACTATTGGCATGGCTGTGATTGGCCAGTGCAGCATGTGACACAGCCTCTATATAAGCTTGGGTCACGTTGCGCTGCACGTCACTCTGCTGATTCAAGCATAGGGAGAGGTTGCAGCTGCGACATTAGGGCGAGATTAGGCAGATTAACTCCTCCAAAAGACTTCATTCTGTGATCGATCTACAGCTGTGGATCATTGAAGTGCTAATATTGACTTGCTCACTTTTTTGAGGCTGCCAAGAGCGTTTTTAGATCACTTTTTTTCTAAGGGTGATCGGCGGCCATTTTGTGACTTGTGGTGCGCCAGCACAAGCTATCACCAAGTGTATTTAACCATCAATAGTGTGGTTATTTTGTGCTATATCCTACATCAGCTGCAGGCTGAGCCTGTGTCACCGAAGTTCATTTAACCATCAACAGTCTGGTTATTTTTTGGCCATATACTACATCAGCTGCAGGCTGAGCCTGTGTCACCGAAGTGCATTTAACCATCAACAGTCTGGTTATTTTTTGGCCATATACTACATCTGGTGCATGCTGAGCCTGTGTCACCCAAGTGCATTTAACCATCAACAGTGTGGTTATTTTTTGGCCATATACTACATCAGGGGCAAGTTGAGCCTGTCACCCAGCGCCTAAAAAATAGACCTGACATTTCTATTCAACCAAATCTGTACTGTTTTAGCTGGTCAAGTTATTTGTAGTGACCGTAAAAGCACATTTTTTGTTCTGGGTTGAAAAACTATTCCCAAATTTGCCATTCTCAAAATAACTAGTTTCTGCTATATGAGGCCTACTTGAAATCTATCCTAAAAAGGATATCTTACATTGAAGGTGCTGATAGTGTCATTCAGAAAAACCTAAGACACACGCTACCGTGCAGATAGAAGTCTGATTCTGTGATTAAACCTATACCTGTCACACAGCGCAAAAAAAAACAGGCCTCACATTTCTATTCAACCAAATCTGTACTGTTTTAGCTGGTCAAGTTATTTGTAGTGACCGTAAAAGCACACTTTTTGTTCTGGGTTGAAAAACTATTCCCAAATTTGCCATTCTCAAAATTGTGGTGAACGGGAACAATGAGGAAAACATCTAATAAGGGACGTGGACGTGGACATGGTCGTGGTGGTGTTAGTGGACCCTCTGGTGCTGGGAGAGGACGTGGCCGTTCTGCCACAGCCACACGTCCTAGTGAACCAACTACCTCAGGTCCCAGTAGCCAGCAGAATTTACAGCGATATTTTGTGGGGCCCAATGCCATTCTAAGGATGGTAAGGCCTGAGCAGGTACAGGCATTAGTCAATTGGGTGGCCGACAGTGGATCCAGCACGTTCACATTATCTCCCACCCAGTCTTCTGCAGAAAGCGCACAGATGGCGCATGAAAACCAAGCCCATCAGTCTGTCACATCACCCCCATGCATATCAGGGAAACTGTCTGAGCCTCAAGTTATGCAGCAGTCTCTTATGCTGTTTGAAGACTCTGCTGCCAGGGTTTACAAGGGCATCCACCTAGCCCTTCACAAGGGGTGGAAGAGATAGAATGCACTAACGCACAACCACTTATGTTTCCTGATGATGAGGACATGGGAATACCACCTCAGCACGTCTCTGATGATGACGAAACACAGGTGCCAACTGCTGCGTTTTTCTGCAGTGTGCAGACTGAACAGGAGGTCAGGGATCAAGACTGGGTGGAAGACGATGCAGGGGACGATGAGGGCCTAGACCCCACATGGAATGAAGGTCGTGCCACTGACTTTCAGAGTTCGGAGGAAGAGACAGTGGTGAGACCGAGCCAACAGCGTAGCAAAAGAGGGAGCAGTGGGCAAAATCAGAACACCCGCCGCCAAGAGACTCCGCCTGCTACTGACCGCCGCCATCTGGGACCGAGCACCCCAAAGGCAGCTTCAAGGAGTTCCCTGGCATGGCACTTCTTCAAACAATGTGCTGACGACAAGACCCGAGTGGTTTGCACGCTGTGCCATCAGAGCCTGAAGCGAGGCATTAACGTTCTGAACCTTAGCACAACCTGCATGACCAGGCATATGCATGCAAAGCATGAACTGCAGTGGAGTAAACACCTTAAAAACAAGGAAGTCACTCAGGCTCCCCCTGCTACCTCTTCTGCTGCTGCCGCCTCGGCCTCTTCTGCTGCTGCCGCCGCCTCGGCCTCTTCTGCTGCTGCTGCTGCCGCCGCCTCGGCCTCTTCCTCTGCCTCTGGAGAAACGTTGGCACCTGCCGCCCAGCAAACATGGGATGTACCACCAACACCACCACCTGCGTCACCAAGCATCTCAACCATGTCACACGGCAGCGTTCAGCTCTCCATCTCACAAACATTTGAGATAAAGCGTAAATTCCCACCTAGCCACCCTCGATCCCTGGCCCTGAATGCCAGCATTTCTAAACTACTGGCCTATGAAATGCTGTCATTTAGGCTGGTGGACACGCACAGCTTCAAACAGCTCATGTCACTTGCTGTCCCACAGTATGTTGTTCCCAGCCGCCACTACTTCTCCAAGAGAGCCGTGCCTTCCCTGCACAAACAAGTGTCCGATAAAATCAAGTGTGCACTGCGCAACGCCATCTGTGGCAAGGTCCACCTAACCACAGATAAGTGGACCAGTAAGCACGGCCAGGGACGCTATATCTCCCTAACTGCACACTGGGTAAATGTAGTGGCGGCTGGGCCCCAGGCGGAGAGCTGTTTGGCACACGTCCTTCCGCCGCCAAGGATCGCAGGGCAACATTCTTTGCCTCCTGTCTCCTCCTCCTCCTACTCAGCTTCCTCCTCCTCTTCTTCCACCTGCTCATCCAGTCAGCCACACACCTTCACCACCAACTTCAGCACAGCCCGGGGTAAACGTCAGCAGGCCATTCTGAAACTCATATGTTTGGGGGACAGGCCCCACACTGCACAGGAGTTGTGGCGGGGTATAGAACAACAGACCGACGAGTGGTTGCTGCCGGTGAGCCTCAAGCCCGGCCTGGTGGTGTGCGATAATGGGAGAAATCTCGTTGCAGCTCTGGGACTAGCCGGTTTGACGCACATCCCTTGCCTGGCGCATGTGCTGAATTTGGTGGTGCAGAAGTTCATTCGCAACTACCCCGACATGTCAGAGCTGCTGCATAAAGTGCGGGCCGTCTGTTCGCGCTTCCGGCGTTCACACCCTGCCGCTGCTCGCCTATCTGCGCTACAGCATAACTTCGGCCTTCCCGCTCACCGCCTCATATGCGACGTACCCACCAGGTGGAACTCCACCTTGCATATGCTGGACAGACTGTGCGAGCAGCAGCAGGCCATAGTGGAGTTTCAGCTGCAGCACGCACGGGTCAGTCGCACTGCGGATCAGACACACTTCACCACCAATGACTGGGCCTCCATGCGAGACCTGTGTGCCCTGTTGCGTTGTTTCGAGTACTCCACCAACATGGCCAGTGGCGATGACCCCGTTATCAGCGTTACAATACCCCTTCTATGTCTCCTTGAGAAAACACTTAGGGCGATGATGGAAGAGGAGGTGGCCCAGGAGGAAGAGGAGGAAGAGGGGTCATTTTTAGCACTTTCAGGCCAGTCTCTTCGAAGTGACTCAGAGGGAGGTTTTTTGCAACACCAGAGGCCAGGTACAAATGTGGCCAGACAGGACCCACTACTGGAGGACGAGGAGGACGAGGATGAGGAGGAGGTGGAGGAGGATGAGGATGAAGCATGTTCACAGCGGGGTGGCACCCAAAGCAGCTCGGGCCCATCACTGGTGCGTGGCTGGGGGGAAACACAGGACGATGACGATACGCCTCCCACAGAGGACAGCTTGTCCTTACCTCTGGGCAGCCTGGCACACATGAGCGACTACATGCTGCAGTGCCTGCGCAACGACAGCAGAGTTGCCCACATTTTAACGTGTGAGGACTACTGGGTTGCCACCCTGCTGGATCCCTGGTACAAAGACAATGTGCCCACCTTACTTCCTACACTGGAGCGTGATAGGAAGATGCGCGAGTACAAGCGCACGTTGGTAGACGCGCTACTGAGAGCATTCCCAAATGTCACAGGGGAACCAGTGGAAGCCCAAGGCGAAGGCAGAGGAGGAGCAAGAGGTCGCCAACGCAGCTGTGTCACGGCCAGCTCCTCTGAGGGCAGGGTTAGCATGGCAGAGATGTGGAAAAGTTTTGTCACCACGCCACAGCTAACTGCACCACCACCTGATACGGAACGTCTTAGCAGGAGGCAACATTTCACTAACATGGTGGAACAGTACCTGTGCACACCCCTCCACGTACTGACTGATGGTTCGGCCCCATTCAACTTCTGGGTCTCCAAATTGTCCACGTGGCCAGAGCTAGCCTTTTATGCCTTGGAGGTGCTGGCCTGCCCGGCGGCCAGCGTTTTGTCTGAACGTGTATTCAGCACGGCACGGCAGCCGCCTGTCTACAGCCAATGTGGACAAGCTGACGTTCATAAAAATGAACCAGGCATGGATCCCACAGGACCTGTCCATCCCTTGTGCAGATTAGATATTAACTACCTCCCCTTAACAATATATTATTCTACTCCAGGGCACTTCCTCATTCAATACTATTTTTAATTTTATTTTACCATTATATTGCGGGGCAACCCAAAGTTGAATGAACCTCTCCTCTGTCTGGGTGCCGGGGCCTAAATGTGTGACAGTGGCCTGTTCCAGTGGTGGGTGACGTGAAGCCTGATTCTCTGCTATGACATGAAGACAGATTCTGCGCTGACATAAGGCCAGATTCTCTGTTACGGGACCTCTCTCCTCTGCCTGGGTGCCTGGGCCTAAATGTGTGACAGTGGCCTGTTCCAGTGGTGGGTGACGTGAAGCCTGATTCTCTGCTATGACATGAAGACAGATTCTGCGCTGACATAAGGCCAGATTCTCTGTTACGGGACCTCTCTCCTCTGCCTGGGTGCCTGGGCCTAAATGTGTGACAGTGGCCTGTTCCAGTGGTGGGTGACGTGAAGCCTGATTCTCTGCTATGACATGAAGACAGATTCTGCGCTGACATAAGGCCAGATTCTCTGTTACGGGACCTCTCTCCTCTGCCTGGGTGCCTGGGCCTAAATGTGTGACAGTGGCCTGTTCCAGTGGTGGGTGACGTGAAGCCTGATTCTCTGCTATGACATGAAGACAGATTCTGCGCTGACATAAGGCCAGATTCTCTGTTACGGGACCTCTCTCCTCTGCCTGGGTGCCTGGGCCTAAATGTGTGACAGTGGCCTGTTCCAGTGGTGGGTGACGTGAGGCCTGATTCTCTGCTATGACATATAGACAGATTCTATGCTGACATAAGGCCAGATTCTCTGTTACGGGACCTCTCTCCTCTGCCTGGGTGCCTGGGCCTAAATGTGTGACAGTGGCCTGTTCCAGTGGTGGGTGACGTGAAGCCTGATTCTCTGCTATGACATGAAGACAGATTCTGTGCTGACATAAGGCCAGATTCTCTGTTACGGGACCTCTCTCCTCTGCCTGGGTGCCTGGGCCTAAATGTGTGACAGTGGCCTGTTCCAGTGGTGGGTGACGTGAAGCCTGATTCTCTGCTATGACATGAAGACAGATTCTGCGCTGACATAAGGCCAGATTCTCTGTTACGGGACCGCTCTCCTCTGTCTTGGTGTCGGGGCCTAAATATGTGACAGTGGCCTCTTCCAGTGGTGGGTGACATGAAGCCAGATTCTCTGCTATGGCATGAAGAGACTGATTCTCTGCTGACATGAAGCCAGATTCTTTGCTATGGCATGAAGAGACTGATTCTCTGCTGACGTGAAGCCAGATTCTCTGCTATGGGACCTCTGTCCAATTTATATTGGGTCATTTTTATTTTTTTTATTTTTATTTTAATTCATTTCCCTATCCACATTTGTTTGCAGGGGATTTACCTACATGTTGCTGCCTTTTGCAGCCCTCTAGCTCTTTCCTGGGCTGTTTTACAGCCTTTTTAGTGCCCAAAAGTTCGGGTCCCCATTGACTTCAATGGGGTTCGGGACGAAGTTCGGTTCGGGTTCGGATCCCGTTCAACAGTGCAGTTATATGTTCTAAAGCCTTTTGTGGAGTGTATAAGTGGAAAAAAGTAAGGGCCTATTTGCTGTTAAGAGGTAAAGTTATATGATGTAAAGCCCTTTTTGGCATGTATTCGTGGCAAAAAAATATATATTATTTGCCATTCAGCGGTGCAGTTATATGTTCTAAGCCCTTTTTGGCATGTATTAGTGGCAAAAAATATATATATTATTTGCCGTTCAGCGGTGCAGTTATATGTTCTAAAGCCTTTTGTGGCGTGTACACTGCAAGGCACACCCTCCTTGAGCTGCAGCGGCAGAACGGCATCCCCCAACATTGGCTGATATGCGACATTTCCCCTCTTTGGAATTCCACCCTCCATATGTTGGGCCTGTTATCCTGCAAGTTGATCCAGAGGAAGGCAAAAAAAAAAACAAAAAAAAACTGTGAGGTAGAAGCCAATTTTCCCCACTTAAGGGGGAAAAAAAATTCCTTCCCGACTCCAATCAGGAAATCGGAATAACTCCCTGGATCAACGACCCATCTATAGTAGCTATAGCCTATAATATTATTACACTCCAGAAATAATCCAGGCTCCTCTTGAACTCTTTTAGTGAATTTACCATCACCACCTCCTCAGGCAGAGAGTTCCATAGTCTCACTGCTCTTACCATAAAGAATCCTCTTCTATATTTGTGAAAAAGAGGAGTTGTCCAGCCTTTCTTCTACATTTGTGTACAAACCTTCTTTCCTCCAGACACAGAAAATGTCCCCTTGTCACAGTCACAGTCCTGGGGATAAATAGATGGGAGAGATCTCTATGATGGGAGAGATCTCTATACTGACCCCTAGAGATGTTGCGAACATAAAATTTTCCGTTCGCGAACGGCGAACGTGAATTTCCGCAAATTTTCGCGAACGGGCGAACCGCCATAGACTTCAATAGGCAGGCAAATTTTAAAACCCACAGGGACTCTTTCTGGTCACAATAGTGATTGAAAAGTTGTTTCAAGGGGACTAACACCTGGACTGTGGCATGCCGGAGGGGGATCCATGGCAAAACTCCCATGGAAAATTACGTAGTTGACGCAGAGTCGGGTTTTAATCCATAAAGGGCATAAATCACCTAACATTCCTAAATTGTTTGGAATAACGTGCTTTAAAACATCAGGTATGATGTTGTATCGATCAGGTAGTGTAAGGGTTACACCCGCTTCAGTGACAGACCAAACTCCCCGTTTAACGCACCGCAAACAGTCCATTTGCACAACCGCAAACTCCCCATTTGCACAAGGTTGGATACCAAGCTAGCCATGTCCCGTTCCTTGTCCTCACTGACGTCATTTAAGGTCTCTTCCTCCACCCAGCCACGTACAACACCAAGGGTCCCGGAAAGGTGACAACAAGCCCTCTGGGACGCCTGCTGTGGTTGGTCTTCCACCTCCTCAAAGCCACCTTCCTCCTCTGACTCCTCTTCTTCAGACTCCTCTCTCTGCGTTGCCGCAGGTCCAGCAATCGACGACGACAAGGCAGCTTCTGGTGGTGATGGTGACCACAACTCTTCCTCTTTATGCTCATCTACGGCCTGATCCAGCACTCCTCGCAGGGCACGCTCCAGAAAAAACGCATATGGGATGAGGTCGATGATGTTGCCTTGGGTTTGACTGACCAGGTTTGTCACCTCCGCAAAAGGACGCATGAGCCTACAGCATTTGTGCATGACCGTTCAGTAACGCGGCCAAAAAATACACATCTCCGCAGAGGCTGTCCTCTTTTTTTTTTAATTAAAAAAATCTGTTCTTACCAGTTTAATCTCTGTTTTGTCCCCTATCAGGGGCCGGTGTATGGAATAGATTTTAGGAACCGGGAGATGGAAAAAAATGCTTGGTCGGTCCTCTTACTTCCAATTTGGGGCACTGCGCGTGCGCCGTGCAATGTACTGTGCTACCCTATATGAGTGGTATGTTAAGTAGTACTATTCTTATCAGTTTAAACCCTGTTACGTCCCCTATCAGGGGACGTGTATGGAATAGATTTTAGGCAACCGCAAAGAGTTGTCAATAGTTGACACACTCATGACATAAATTTTATTCCTCTATGCGTCAATCTTGGTGTAGTGATGACTGTGCTCGTGCGCACGTTTGGGAGATTGCAGGCGATGGCAGTTTTTCAAAGCCTATGGTCGTGCTGAGGTAGTTCAGTGACAGTAAAGTGACCCAGAAAACAATGATTCTGCAGTGTGGGCCCATTGTTGGCCTAGTAGGCTTTAATGATCACCTTAGATCAGACCTGGGCAAACTACGGCCCGCGGGCCGTATACGGCCCGGCGGACCTTTTAATCCGGCCCCCGGGCGGAGCCAGAGGCGTGCCAAGCAACGATACCCCTCCTCCGCGAATGAAGAGGACTTCCGACTCGGCGTGCTGCGTGTGGCATGGCGCGGTGGCAGGGAGGCAGCGTCAGCGGCAGTACTGTCTAGGTAAGACACAGCAGGGGGGGGGGTGCCTCGTGCGAGCCGTACCCGGGACCCGGCCGGCCGCAATTATTCCCTTCTCTGTAACAGCGCAGCGCCCGCGGCTCTCATAGTATCGGCTGTGACTGTCTGACACTGACAGTCACAGAGCCGACAAGCATGAAGCTGCGGCCGCCTCCCCCTGTGCTGTGTGTAGTCAGTGTGACTAACACATGGCTGATCATCTCTGAGCATTACGTTTCTAAAGGCAAGGGGGGGGGGGGAGGGGTGTGTACTATTGTAAGGGGGGGGGGTGTTCTGTACACAAGGGGACAATGGCTGGATTCACAGGGGACAATGGCTGGATTCACATTGGACAATGGCTGGATTCACAGGGGGACAATGGCTGGATTCACAGGGGACAATGGCTGGATTCACATGGGGACAATGGCTGGATTCACAGTGGGACAATTGCTGGATTCACAGGGGGACAATGGCTGGATTCACAGGGGGACAATGGCTGGATTCACAGGGGGACAATGGCTGGATTCACAGGGGGACAATGGCTGGATTCACAGGGGGACAATGGCTGGATTCACAGGGGACAATGGCTGGATTCACATGGGGACAATGGCTGGATTCACAGTGGGACAATTGCTGGATTCACAGGGGGACAATGGCTGGATTCACAGGGGGACAATGGCTGGATTCACAGGGGGACAATGGCTGGATTCACAGGGGGACAATGGCTGGATTCACAGGGGACAATGGCTGGATTCACATGGGGACAATGGCTGGATTCACAGTGGGACAATTGCTGGATTCACAGGGGGACAATGGCTGGATTCACAGGGGGACAATGGCTGGATTCACAGGGGGACAATGGCTGGATTCACAGGGGGACAATGGCTGGATTCACAGGGGGACAATGGCTGGATTCACAGGGGACAATGGCTGGATTCACAGGGGGACAATGGCTTTCACTAATATGAGTCACAAATAGTGAAAAATGTTCATTGTTTTGGGAAATTTTGTTTAATAAATTTAAATTTTTTTCTTGTAAGGCAACCTCACTTTTTCATTGTTTAACTATAACAAGTACTCGTACCAGTTGTCCAACAATGATATTTACTGCTTTTTATAAAGAAATACAATTGATTTTATGCAGTATTGAGTTTAGCCTTTTGGCCCGGCCCTCCAAAATATTTTCAGTTTCTCATGTGGCCCCATCGAAAAAATAATTGCCCACCCCTGCCTTAGATGATCACAAAGAAAATTAATGTTTTTTCTATGCAAAATTATCCAGCCGATCGCTTTTGGTCTGTTCACAATGAAAACAACGACCTTATCATCTGGGGTGTGCCAACATTGCCATTGCCAACACACTCAGAGGTGATCGCTTCATTGTGATACGTAAGCCCCTTCACCACAACAAGGTAACGATCACGAAGGGGAATTGACACATGTCCTTTTTTTTTTGTTTGGTTTTTGCAGCCACAGTGCAGCACCAGAGGCCAGAAAAATTAGGCATGTACACATGCCTGAAAAATTAGGTATTGTTGCAGCCACTGCTGTAGCAGCGGCCGGAAAAATTGATGTTTTCCAGGCAGAAAGAGCACTAAAACATTGCAGCTTGAACCCTAGTTGGTGGCGGAGAAGTCACGCAAGTCATCCGGCATGCAGAGATTAAATACAGCAGCGTGAGGGGACCATTTTTAGCCCAAGGCATCTCATCAGGCCTTTTTTAGTCAAATGCATCCCCCACTGTCAGTCCCTTCGGGATCCATGCCTCATTCATCTTAATAAAGGAGAAGTAATCTAGAATTTTTTGACCTAGGCGACTTCTCTTCTCAGTGACAATACCTCCTGCTGTGCTGAAGGTCCTTTCTGACAGGACACTTGAAGCGGGGCAGGCCAGAAGTTCTATCGCAAATTGGGATAGCTCAGGCCACAGGTCAAGCCTGCACACCCAGTAGTCAAGGGGTTCATCGCTCAGAGTGTCGATATCTGCAGTTAAGGCGAGGTAGTCTGCTACCTGTCGGTCGAGTCGTTCTCTGAGGGTGGACCCCGAAAGGCTGTGGCGATGCGTAGGACTTAAAAAGCTCTGCATGTCCTCCATCAACAACACGTCTGTAAAGCGCATGGTCGTGGTAGGAGGAGGATTACTTTCACCTCTTCCCCTGTTAGATTCCCGTTGTGCTGTGACATCACCCTTATACGCTGTGTAAAGCATACTTTTTAACTTGTTTTGGAACTGCTGCATCCTTTCCGACTTCCAGTAATTCGGTAACATTTCAGCCACTTTCTGCTTATACCGGGGGTCTAGTAGCGTGGCCACCCAGTACAGGTTGTTCTCCTTCAGCTTTTTTATACGAGGTACCCTCAACAGGCATGAAAGACCCCATTTGCACAAGGTTGGATACAGAGCTACTCATGTCCCGTTCCTCATCCTCACTGATCTCATTGAAGGTCTGTTCTTCCCCCCAGCCACGTACAACACCACGGGTACCAGATAGGTGACAACGAGCACCCTGCGATGCCTGACACCTGATCTTCCTCCTCCTCAAAGCCACATTCCCTCCTCTGACTCCTCTTCCTCAGACTCCTCTTCCAGCGTTGCCGCAGGTCCAGCAAGCGATGCTGATAAGGCTGTTTCTGGTGGTGATGGTGACCACAACTCTTACTCTTCCTGCTCATCTGTAACATCCTGAAGTATGTCACCAAACTTCTGTTCCCCTGCTTCATCATGTTAATGCAAATGTGTTTTACCATCTTGTGTAATATAACTGTGTATTTGCCAGAATGAACATTTGTATGCCTGTTATATATATTTGCTGTAGTTCTTAATGTACACCAGCAGGTGGCAGCAGTATGTAACAGGTCAGAGTTAGCTTCTAGACTGGAATAGTTCATTCCAGGCTAGCTCCCCCCTTTCTGAGGAGGAGTGGAATGTTCCCACATCCTACTTCAGGGGGAGGAAGGAAAGTTCTAGGCAGTGTAACCAGCCCCCCTTCTGGGGTAGGCTGTGTTAGTAGGAGCTCCCAGAAACAGGGACCCCAACCTAGGATCCAAGCCTCGGCTGAGGCCCAAGATCAGCCTTCCCAGCCTGAGTCCCTTACCTCAGCTGGTGGACCAAGAAAGCAGCCCTTTACAGAACTATCAGATCTCCAGGAAGCCACCACCATACCCTGCGAGCAGTCCTGTAAGTAAAGATCCCAAGACAAAGAGAAGATAAGTACCTCTTCAGATAGTCAGGCCCAAACCAAGCAGACTAAAGACAGAGCAGAAGATAGATACCTGCCAGATTCTAATAGGCGTATGATCAGATGCAGAATACTTATAAATTCCTGCCACATATTGCCAAAACCTGCTGGGACCCTAGACTATTGCTGTATACTTGTATGGATCAAAGCTGCATATCATAACATCATGTAAAGACAAGTTGGACCCTATTATCTGTGTGGAATCCCATCATTCCTCAATTACTCCTATTAACAGCACTCCTTTTGTTGCATGTGAGCCAGGATACAGGAGTCCAGCCGTACCACAGGTAGGAGACACCGTGGACACTATCATATCTGCTATACAGAGACATTATCCCCCTCTGGCATTCCTTACCTAGTACGTGAGCTCATAACATCTTAAAGGGCCCTGCTACAGTACCTGCGCAAGCTGCAACTGGCGTCACAAACTTATATACATGTATACTGACCCACTGCATAGCATGCCCACTGACCCAGTGTCCTGCTCATTGCACATCTACGGCCTGATCCAGCACTCTTCACAGGGCACGCTCCAGGAAGAAAACAAATGGGATGATGTTGCTGATGGTGCCTTCGGTGCGACTGACTAGGTTTGTCACCTCCTCAAAAGGACGCATGAGCCTACAGGCATTGCGCATGAGCGTCCAGTAACATGGCAAAAAAATTCCCAGCTCTGCAGAGGCTGTTCTAGCACCCCGGTCATACAAATACTCGTTGACGGCTTTTTCTTGTTGGAGCAGGCGGTCGAACTTTAGGAGTGTTGAATTCCAACGTGTCGGGCTGTCGCAAATCAAGCGCCTCACTGGCATGTTGTTTCGCCGCTGAATATCGTAAAAGTGCGCCATGGCCATGTAGGAACGCCTGAAATGGCCACACACCTTCCTGGCCTGCTTGAGGACGTCCTGTAAGCCTGGGTACTTATTCACAAAGCGTTGTACGATCAGATTCAACACATGTGCTATGCACGGCACATGTGTCAACTTTCCCAAATTCAATGCCGCCAACAAATTGCTTCCGTTGTCACACACCACTTTGCCGATCTCCAGTTGGTGCGGGGTCAGCCACTGATCCACCTGTGCTGGTCCGGTGTGACTCTCTACTTTCAGGCAAGTCAACCCCAAGACATCGTGACACTGTCGTATCCGGGATGTGGAATAGCCCCTGAGGAGCTGGGGGGTGCAATTGATGTGGAGCAAGACGCAGCAGCAGAAGAGGACTCAGCCGAGGAGGTTAGCAAAGAGGATGGAGTAGGAGGAGTAGAGAAGGTGGCAGCAGGCCTGCCTGCAAGTCGTGGCAGTGTCACCAACTCCTCTACAGAGCCACGCATTCCATGCTTGGCAGCCATCAGCAGGTTTACCCAATGCGCAGTGTACGTGATATACCTGCCCTGACCGTGCTTTGCAGACCAGGTATCAGTGGACAGGTGGACCTATGCCCCAACACTGTGTGCCAGACATGCCATGACTTCCTTTTCCACAATAGAGTACAGGTTGGGGATTGCCTTTTGTGAAAAAAAAAAATTCGGCCAGGTCCTTTCCACTACGGTGTCCGAATAGCTACAAATTTTTTGAAGGCCTCAGACTCCACCAGCTTGTATGGTAAAAGCTGGCGGGATAAGAGTTCCGACAAGCCAGCTGTCAGACCCGGGCAAGGGGGTGACTCTGTGACATTGGCTTCTTACGCTCAAACATTTCCTTGACAGACACCTGACTGTGGGCAGATGAGCAGGAACTGCTGAAGGTAAAAGGCGGAGTGGAGGGTGGTTGAGAGGGGGCAAGGAGGACAGCAGTGGTTGACGTGGCTAAAGATGCTGGACCAGGAGGAGGATGGTGGCTTTGAGTTTGTGTGCTGCTTGTACTCATCATGTGTTGATCCCATAGGCGTTTGTGATGTGAGATCATGTGCCTTCGCAAAGCAGTTGTACCTAGGTGGGTGTTGGACTTCCCACGACTCCGTTTCTTTTGGCACAGGTTGCAAATGGCATCGCTGTTATCAGAGGCAGACACACAAAAAAAAATGCCATACTGCTGAGCTTTGCATTGACGGCATTCTGGTGGTGGCAACAGCATGCGTTGATTGGCGTGCTGTCTGGCTGACCCCGGGTGCCGATACATGCTGTCTGACTGTGCCACTAGCTCCTTGCGACGACCTCCCCCTGCTTCCAACTCGTCTCCTCCTCCTCTCCGTCTCCCCATCTGAACTTTCCCGCTGTTCTTCTTCTCTTCGAGCGGGCACCCATGTGACATCTACGGACACATCGTCATCATCAACCGCTTCACTTGTATCTGACAACTAAGCAAAGGAAGCAGCAGCGGGTACAACATCATCATCATCACACCATACGTCCATGTGTGTAATGCTGCCTGACTGAGACATATCCCTGTTATCTACATCCTCTGGCAATAATGGTTGCGCATCACTCATTTCTTCCAACTGATGTGTAAATAACTCCTCTGACAGATCAAGTGAAGTGGCGGTGGTGCTAATGTTGGTGGTGGCGGCAGGCGGGCGAGTGGTAACTTGAGAAGTGCCCGAAGCTGAGCTGGAGGAGGATGGTGTGTCAAGGTTCCGAGCGGAAGCTGTAGAAGATTGGGTGTCCTGTGTTAGCCAGTCAACTATGTCCTCAGAACTTTTCGAGTTCAGGGTACGTGGCCTCTGAACACTGGGCATTATTCTAGGGCTTAAAGGAAATCACAGCACCACGACCACGACGGCCCCTGCGGGATGGCCTGCCTCTGCCTGTCATTTTTTATAGATTAGTGGTACTATGCGTGCAAGGTACTGTGCCACCCGATATGAGTGGTGGGCAGTGGGCACAGTACAGTCTGTGTGCCTGACACACACTGGCAGGCAACTGCAATTATATTACAGAGAAAAAAATGTATTACTTTTTTATCTGCAAGCTACTGTGCCACCAGATATGAGTGGTGTGCACAGTACACTCTGTGGGCCTGACACACACTGGCAAGCAACTGCTATATATTATATATATATATATATATATATATATATATATATATATATATACACACTGCTCAAAAAAATAAAGGGAACACTTAAACAACACAATGTAACTCCAAGTCAATCACACTTCTGTGAAATCAAACTGTCCATTAAGGAAGCAACACTGAGTGACAATCAATTTCACATGCTGTTGTGCAAATGGGATAGACAACAGGTGGAAATTATAGGCAATTAGCAAGACACCCCCAATAAAGGAGTGGTTCTGCAGGTGGTGACCACAGAGCATTCTCAGTTCCTATGCTTCCTGGCTGATGTTTTGGTCACTTTTGAATGCTGGCGGTGCTTTCACTCTAGTGGTAGCATGAGACGGAGTCTACAACCCACACAAGTGGCTCAGGTAGTGCAGCTTATCCAGGATGGCACATCAATGCGAGCTGTGCCAAGAAGGATTGCTGTGTCTGTCAGGGTAGTGTCCAGAGCATGGAGGCGTTACCAGGAGACAAGCCAGTACATCAGGAAACGTGGAGGAGGCTGTAGGAGGGCAACAACCCAGCAGCAGGACCGCTACCCCCGCCTTTGTGCAAGGAGGAACAGGAGGAGCACTGCCAGAGCCCTGCAAAATGACCTCCAGCAGGCCACAAATGTGCATGTGTCTGCTCAAACGGTCAGAAACAGACTCCATGAGGGTGATATGAGGGCCCGACGTCCACAGGTGGGGGTTGTGCTTACAGCCCAACACCGTGCAGGACGTTTGGCATTTGCCAGAGAACACCAAGATTGGCAAATTCGCCACTGGCGCCCTGTGCTCTTCACAGATTAAAGCAGGTTTACACTGAGCACATGTGACAGACATGACAGAGTCTGGAGACGCCGTGGAGAACGTTCTGCTGCCTGCAACATCCTCTAGCATGACCGGTTTGGCATTGGGTCAGTAATGGTGTGGGGTGGCATTTCTTTGGAGGGCCGCACAGCCCTCCATGTGCTCGCCAGAGGTAGCCTGACTGCCATTAGGTACCGAGATGAGATCCTCAGACCCCTTGTGAGACCATATGCTGGTGCGGTTGGCCCTGGGTTCCTCCTAATGCAAGACAATGCTAGACCTCATGTGGCTGGAGTGTGTCAGCAGTTCCTGCAAGACGAAGGCATTGATGCTATGGACTGGCGCGTCCGTTCCCCAGACCTGAATCCAATTGAGCACATCTGGGACATCATGTCTCGCTCTATCCACCAACGTCACTTTACACCACAGACTGTCCAGGAGTTGGCAGATGTTTTAGTCCAGGACTGGGAGGAGATCCCTCAGGAGACCGTCTGCCACCTCATCATGAGCATGCACAGGCGTTGTAGGGAGGTCATACAGGCACGTGGAGGCCACACACACTACTGAGCCTCATTTTGACTTGTTTTAAGGACATTACATCAAATTTGGATCAGCCTGTAGTGTGTTTTTCCACTTTAATTTTGAGTGTGACTCCAAATCCAGACCTCCATGGGTTAAAAAATTTGATTTCCATTTTTCTGTTTTTGTGTGATTTTGTTGTCAGCACATTCAACTATGTAAAGAACAAAGTATTTCAGAAGAATATTTAATTAATTCAGATCTAGGATGTGTTATTTTTGTGTTCCCTTTATTTTTTTGAGCAGTGTATATACAGTAGATATATATATATACTGTATATATATATACATATACATATGAAGAAGAAAAAAAAAAGCAGACTGATGTAATAGCCCTAAACAGGGCTTTTTGGGGTGCTGTCAGGACGCTGTCCTTACAGCAGATCAGATGAGTCTTTGAGGACTGGAGTGGACACAGAACACTGGCCTAGCTAACGATTTCCCTATTAATTCAGCAGCAGCAGCACTCTCCCTGCTCTCACTAATACTGCAGCTTCAGAATGAATCTAAGATGGATGCTGTCCTTTCTTTTTGATAAGAGGTGGGAGGGTCTGGGAGGGAGGGTATGCTGGAATGTGTCTGATGACTGAGTTACAGGGTCAACGTTTGCTCAATGACGACGTATAGGGGGCGGACCGAACATCGCATATGTTCGCCCGCCGCGGCGAACAAGCGATGTTCGCCGGGAACTGTTCGCCGACGAATAGTTCGGGACATCTCTACTGACCCCGGATATATTTATACATAGTAATTAGATCTCCCCTCAGTCGTCTTTTTTCTAACGTGAATAACCCTAATGTTGATAATCTTTCAGGGTACTGTAGTCCCCCCATTCCAGTTATTACTTTAGTTGCCCTCCTCTGTACCCTCTCAAGCTCTGCTATGTCTGCCTTGTTAACAGGAGCACAGAACTTTGCACAGTATTCCATTTGTGGTCTGACTAATGATTTCTAAAGTGGTAGAACTATGTTTTCATCAGGGGCAGCCAGCCACAATCTTCAGCTGGTACTGGTATTGCCTCCCCTCCCCACTCTGTCACTGGGCCACTCTGTGGTCTCATGTTGCTGCCACCTCACCACTGTGCCATTAAGCCACTCTGCAGTCTCCTCTTGCTGCGGCTACCTCACCACTGTGTCACTGGGCCACTCTGTGGACTTCTCATGCTGTTCCCTCCCTCCCCACTCTATGACTGGGCCACTGTTTTGCCTTTTTGGCATGGGTGACATCATCATTTATTTGACCCTTCTTCTAATCTGTCAAAAGGAAGGAAAAATGAGACGCACAACGGATCCAGTCTTTGTAGCAGCTGTAAGACCTGTATGACATGGTCCCTATTTTGCATCAGAATTGGCTAATGATTTGGTGTGGGTACAAAACAGGAGTGGGTACAAAACACAGAAGACATGCAAATATTCCATTCACATGTCATCTCTGTTTTGGATCGACTACTGTTTTTTTTTTTGGCTTTAGCAATACTAATTGATTACTGACCAAATGCGAACCGAGTGAAGGCGGATGCTCCACAGACATATCTGTTTTTTGTGGGTTATTGTTCTGACGGATCAGAGGAAGGGCAAAATAATCAGTGACGTCAACACAAACTTACTGCTGACACCCTCTCCACTCTGTCAGGGGGGCTCTACTTGTATAAGCATTTAGAAGAACAGGTTCTGTAGAAATCTATGTGGAATCAGCTGACGACGGTGGAAAAGGAGTGCGCTCTTTCACTCTATAGTAGGATCTTGGGCCTCTGCACGGTTCTTTATACCTGGCGCTAACATTGAACTGTAAGGCCTCCTGCACACGAACATATTTTTTTGCGGTCCGCAAAAACGGGTCCCGTTTTTCCGTGATCTGTGACCGTTTTTTCGTCCGTGGGTCTTCCTTGATTTTTGGAGGATCCACGGACATGAAAAAAAAGTCGTTTTGGTGTCCGCCTGGCCGTGCGAAGCCAAACGGATCCGTCCTGAATTACAATGCAAGTCAATGGGGACGGATCCGTTTGACGTTGACACAATATGGTGCAATTTCAAACGGATCCGTCCCCCATTGACTTTCAATGCAATGTCAGGAGTTAATATACCATCGGATCGGAGTTTTCTCCAATCCGATGGTATATTTTAACTTGAAGCGTCCCCATCACCATGGGAACGCCTCTATGTTAGAATATACCGTCGGATTTGAGTTTCATCGTGAAACTCAAATCCGACAGTATATTCTAACACAGAGGCGTTCCCATGGTGATGGGGACGCTTCAAGTTAGAATATACTAAAATAACTGTGTACATGACTGCCCCTGCTGCCTGGCAGGTGCTGCCAGGCAGCAGGGGGCAGAACCCCCCGCCCACCCCCTGTAGTTAACACATTGGTGGCCAGTGTGGCCGGCCCCCCCCCTCCCTCCCCTGTAGTTAACTCATTGGTGGCCAGTGCGGCCGGCCCCCCCTCCCCTGTAGTTAACTCATTGGTGGCCAGTGGGCCCCCCCCTCCCCTGTAGTTAACTCATTGGTGGCCAGTGCGGCCAGCCCCCCTCCCTCCCCTGTAGTTAACTCGTTGGTGGCCAGTGGGCCCCCCCCTCCCTCCCTCCCTTCCCTGTAGTTAACTCGTTGGTGGCCAGTGGGCCTTCTCCCCTCCCTCCCCCTCCTAATTAAAATCTCCCCCCTATCATTGGTGGCAACGGAGTGTACCGATCGCAGTCCCAGTTTAATCGCTGGGGCTCCGATCGGTAACCATGGCAACCAGGACGCTACTGCAGTCCCGGTTGCCATGGTTACTGACAGGTCATGTCACTTACCAGTAGGAGGAGCTCCCGGCCGGACCTGTCACTTACCAGTAGGAGGAGCTCCCGGCCGGACGCAGAGATCGCAGCTCGCAGGTAAGTATAATGGTTCTACAAATTGCTAAGTAACCATGGCAACCGGGACAGCAGTAGCGTCATGGTTGCCATGGTTACCGATCGGAGCCCCAGCGATTAAACTGGGACTCCGATCGGTACACTCCGCTGCCACCAATGATAGGGGGGGAGATTTTAATTAGGAGGGGGAGGGAGGGGAGAGGGCCCACTGGCTACCAACGAGTTAACTACAGGGGAGAGAGGGGGGCCCACTGGCCACCAACGAGTTAACTACAGGGGAGGGAGGGGGGCCCACTGGCCACCAACGAGTTAACTACAGGGGAGGGGGGGGGCCGGCCGCACTGGCCACCAATGTGTTAACTACAGGGGGGGGGGCCCACTGGCCACTAATGTGTTAACTACGAGGGAGGGGGGGGGGCGGCCGCACTGGCCACCAATGTGTTAACTACAGGGGGGGTCCACTGGCCGCTAATGTGTTAATTACAGGGGGGGGCTGCCCCCTGCTGCCTGGCAGCACCTGCCAGGCAGCAGAGGGCAGTCATGTACACGCCTCTGTGTTAGGGGACGCCTCTGTGTTAGAATATACTGTCGGTTCTGAGTTTTCACGATCTTCGGATCCGTCTGTATAAAAAGTAACCTACGGCCACGGATCACGGACACGGATGCCAATCTTGTGTGCATCCGTGTTCTTTCACGGACCCATTGACTTGAATGGGTCCGTGAACCGTTGGCCGTGAAAAAAATAGGACAGGTCATATTTTTTTCACAGCCAGGAAACACGGATCACGGATGTGGCTGCAAAACGGTGCATTTTCCGTTTTTTCCACGGACCCATTGAAAGTCAATGGGTCCGTGAAAAAAAACGGAAAACGGCACAACGGCCACGGGTGCACACAACGGTCGTGTGCAGGAGGCCTAAGGCTGAGTTCACACGAGTTATTTGGTCAGTTTTGGCCCTATAACTGCCCAAATAAGTGAAGTGTGCAGTGATTCTAAGAGTGACGCCTGTCATCTGCATGTCATACTGACTCACAGTATTGTTTCACTACCACAGCAGACTCCCTATGCGTGTTTCTGCAAGGCACAGTATTCTACACCACTATACAGGCTTTCTGCAGCCAGGAAATAGCTATTTTTTTTACGCTATTCGCCACAAAAATTCAGATCGAAACAGCTCATCTTTATTCATAACTACAGATGAGCGATTATTCATAACTACGGTTCGCCAAATTTTTCAAAAAAATTGGTTTCGATCTGAATTTATTTGTGGCGAATCGCGTTAAAAAACGGCTATTTCCTTGCTGCAGAGAGCCTTTATAGTGGTGTAGAACACTGTCTTGCAGTAACACGCATAGGAAGTCTGCTGTGTTAGTTAAACAATACTGTGAGTCAGTATGATATGCAGATGACAGGCTTCGCTATTAGAATCACTGCACACTTCACTTATTTGGGCAGTTACGGGGCCAAAACTGACCAAATAACTCAAGTGCGAACTCAGCCTTACAGGTGAATGTTAGCGTCAAGAAGAAGCACACTCCTTTTACACCGTCGTCAGCTGATCCCACATAGATGTCTACAGAACCTGTTCTATTAAATGCTTATACAAGTAAAGCCCCCCTAACAGAGTGGAGAGGGTGTCAGCTGTAAGTTTGTGTTGAGTCGCTCATAATTTTGCCCTTCCTCTGATCCGTCAGAACAGCAACCCCAAAAAAAATGGATCCTGTCTGTGGAGCATACACCTTCACTCGGTCAGAATTTGGTCGGTAATCCATCAGTATTGCTAAAGCCCAAAAAAACAGGAGTGGATCCAAAACAGAGATGACACATGAATGGAATGGAGCATTTTGTACCCACTCCTGCTTTTGGATACCAAATCATAAAGACAATTCTGATGCAAAATAGGGATCATGTCATGCAGATCTTACAGCTGTTACATAAACTGGATCCATTGTGCATCTCATTTTTTTCCCTTCTGACAGATCAGAAGAAGGGTCAAATAAATGATGATAGCCAGGCCGAAAGGCAAAATAGTGGCCCAGTCATGAAGTGGGGAGGTTGGGAACAGCATGAGAAGTCCACAGAGTGGCCCAGAGACATAGTGGTGAGGTGGAAGCAGCATGAGGAGACCACAGAGTGGCCCAATGACAGAGTCTGGAGGTGGCTGCAGCATCAGGAAGAAGCCATAGAGTGGCACAATGACAGTGTGGAGGTGGCAGCAGCATCAGGAGGCCACCGAGTAGCACAATGACAGTGTGTAGGTGGCAGCAGCAGCAAAAGGAGGCGGCCATATAGTGGCACAATGACAGTGTTGAGGTGGCAGCAGCAGCATAAGGAAGCCACAGAGTGGCAAGGTGATATAGTGTGGAGGGGGCAACAGCATCAGGAGACCACAGAGTGGCAAAGTAACATAGTGTGGAGGTGGCAGCAGCATCAAGAGACCACAGAGTGGCAAGGTGACATACTGTGGAGGTGGCAGCAGCAGCAGGAGACCACAGAGTGACCCGGTGACAGAGTGGGGAGGTGAGTGGCAATACCGGTACCAGCTGAAGATAGTGGGTGAAAGAAGGAGCACTTGGCATCAGATGTGTGGCATCAGGCAGATGGTAGCATCAGAATAGTAGCTGAAGCAGGTAGCCAGAAGAAACCGGTCTCTTCTGTCAAAGTGTTGGTGTGGCACCATAGATGATCTGGTTTGATGCATCAGGCATTAGTGAGTGGAAATCCTGGCTGATCCACGCCTGATTAATGTTGACAAACGTCAGTCTCTCCACATTTTGGGTAGACAGGCGAGTTCTTCTTGGGGTAACTATGGCCCCCGCCGCACTAAACACCCACTCTGATGCCACACTACTGGACAGGCAGGACAAATCCAGTTTCGCTGCCCAGTTGTGCAGCGGATCTTCAATTTGGGGTGGCAGGTTGCTGTCCAAGTATTCCACCACCTGCTGGTTCAGGTCCTGCTCCAGGTCGAGCTGCTGCTGCTGGGGAGTAGTTTCTTCAGTAGGCGGGTGAAGAAAGCTGCTCATCAGCGACTCTAGACTGAAGTTGCTGTTGATGGAGCTGAAACTGCTCCTACCCAACCACCCTGCCACAGCAGCCATGGCAGAGGAACGTGAGCACAGAGGGTCCCCCCGGGGGGTCAGACCTGCGAGAGGATGGACGATGGTGCAGATAGGTAGTGGCCAACTGACTACATAGGATGTCTCTATAGTAGTTGAGTTTGTCATCCCTCTCAGAAGGTGTAAATAAGGCCCCCATTTTGGACCAGTAGCGAGGGTCCAACAAGGTGGAGAGCCAGAAGTCATCCCTCTGCTGAATGCTGACAATTCGACTGTCACTAGTTAAGCAAGTGAGCATGCATCGGGCCATTTGTGCAAGTGACTCGGAGGGACTCCCTGCCTCTATCTCCACTGCATGCTGCCACGGTGTGTCTGGGTCCTCTGCCTTTTCTTCCTCTTCGCCCTGTAGCTCCTCTGGCTGCTCCTCCTCTCCTGTTACCTGTGTAGAAAAACCACCCATTTCGCTACACATTGCTTGTGCTCCAATGTCCTCCAATGTCCTCCTCCTCCTCCAGTTCAGCCTCCACAGGGCTCATGTGGTCGTGATATCTAGGCGCCATGTCCCCAGTCCCCTGACCAGTATTTACCAGCATCTGTTCCAGGACATATAGCAGTGGAATGACTTTGTTTATTCCATATTCCTGCCGACTTAGAAACAACGTGGCCTCCTCAAAGGGCATGAGCAAACGGCAGGTGTCACACATGAGCTGCCACTGGCTGACATCGAAATTACACAGGGGAGTACTGCTGTCCGCTTGGATCATCAAGAAATCGTTTATGGGCGGCCTTTCTCTGTTCGTATAGTCGGTCCAACATATCGAGGGTGGAATTCCAACAGGTGAAAGCATCGCATATCAGCCTATGTTGGGGGATGCCATTTTACCACTGCAGCTCAAGGAGAGTGTGCTTTGCAGTATACAAGTGGATGAAGTGCATGCAAAGTTTCCTAGCCAAATTTTAGAATGTCTTGCAGATGGGTGGAAGACTTCAGGAACCGCTTGACAACCAGATTGAACACGTGTGCCATGCAGGGCGCATTGCTCAGCCCTCCTTGACGCAGCGACTACACCATGTTCTTCCCGTTGTCGGTCACCATGGTTCCGATTTTAAGTTGTCATGGAGAAAGCCAGTATTTGATTTCTTGCTGAAGAACACAGAGCTGTTCCTCCCCTGTGTGACTCTGTTCGCCCAGGCAAACTAGGTGCAGAACAGCATGACACCGCCGTGCCCTGCCAGGGCCGTCTTTAATGTTGATTGGACCCTGGGCAAGAATTTACTTGGGCCCCCTGGATCCCGCCCCCCCACTTTGCTGTACTTGCTATACAGCAGCACTTACCTGTCACGTCCAGGGCCTCCAGGTGACGTCTCCTCTCTGTCATCATCTTCTCTGTAGATCTTCTCTCTCATCATCTTCTCCACTCGGTCTGGACAACTTCTCTCAGCCGCCTCGTCTCTGCAGAGTGTGACACACAGACATCTTAGCTTCCTCACATTCTATCATTATCCCCCAACTGGAGTCCCCACAGTGTTATCCTGCTGCTTGCTGTGCCCCCCCAGGGGTGTAGCTATAGGTGGTGCAGAGGTAGCAGCCGCTACCGGGCCCAGGAGCATGAAGAGGCCCAAAGACACTTGTGCCGCATAAGAAGACACACAAAGCACTGAGGGAAGGGGCGCCCAAGCTGAACTCTTGCACCGGAGCCCATGATCCTTTAGTTACGCCCCTGCCCCCCCTCCCAATACCCCCAAATACTATCCTGAAGAAACATTACTGCCTCCCATAGTAATAGTGCTCCTCATAGTCCCACCAATAGTAATTCCCTTCGAGAATGTCCTCATTAGTAACACTGCCCCAACCGTGATAATGCTCCTCAACAATGCCCCCATTATTAGAAGAGCCCTCCCATATTAATAATATCCTCACAGAGCCCCCCAGTAGAAATAAGGCCCCCTATTGTTCCCCCAGTGGTAATAAAGCTCCCTACAGACCCCTCAGTAGTAATAAGGCCCCCATAGTGCTCTTAGTAGAAATAAGGCGGATCTATAAGACCCTCCTATAGAGCCCCCAGTAGTAATAAGACCGCCTATAATGTCCCCTGGATCTGCAGTGCCCCCTGTAGTTATAATGCTCCCTCCACCATACAGTCCCATGTAAATAACATCACCTCCTCCCCAGCCGCCTCCAACGCACAATCCCATGTAAGCATCACCCCCTAAGGCTACTTTCACACTTGCGATAATACAAACGGAAGCATGAATGCATCCGTTAAGGACCGATTCGTTTGTATTAGATTTGAATTTCTAAGTCCCAACACGGATCCATCCTGACTTACATTGAAAGTCAATGGGGGACGGATCAGTTTACAATTGCACCATTTTGTGTCAATGCAAAGGGATCCGTCCCCATTTACTTACATTGTAAGTCAGGACGGATCCGTTTGGCTCCGCAAGGCCATGCGGACACAAAAACGCTGCTTGCAGCATTTTGGGGTCCGCCTCCAAAACGGAACGGGGGGCTGTACGGAGCCGAACGAGTGCATTCTGAATGGATCCGGATCCATTCAGAATGCATTGGGGTTAAACTGATCCATTTGGGGCTGCTTGTGAGAGCCTTGAAACGGATCTCACAAGCGGATCCCCAAACGCAAGTGTGAACGTAGCCTAAACATTAAGTCCCATGTACATAAACATCATTCCCCCCCCCACCATCCACTTTCAACATACAGTCCCATGTAAATAACATCACTCCCTCCCGCAGCCACCTCAAGCACACAGTTCCATGTCAATAACATCCCTCCCTTCAGCCCTAACATACATCCTAGTTAAATAACTACAACTCCCAGCATTGCTCTGCCTCTCCCTGCCCCTTCACTTACCTCTCCAGTCCTCATATACAGACATCAGCATTAGGCTCCTTCCCCTCTTTACTCCGGTCCAATCCTGCACTGGTCACATGATGGTGACATCATCCAGTTCATCCTATCACAGCCTGTTTTGCTGATCACATGACCTGTGATGTCACCACAGGTCCTTCACCTCTTCCCAGTGTATTAGATTCAATTGTATTGCCGTTCTGTGTACAGCAATACAGTTGTATCTAGCAGGCAGGCAGGACATTCGGGGCCTGGGACAAAACATCAGGGGCCCAGGCCCCGAATGTTTTAATCTAGTCATGCAGTCACTAGTGAATGGGAGTCGGGAAACGGAGCTCCCTTGGGCCCCCAGGAGCAACTGGGCCCAGGGCAGCTGCCCCTTTTGCCCTGCGGCAAAGACGGCCCTGTGCCCTGCACATGTGGTATGCTGGAGGGGCACTGTGAATTGTCCCTGCAGTGGAGGCTAAGAACACGGCGGAGGATGAGAAGGCAGAGGCAGATATTGTCGCAGGACAAACGGCGTGAGAACATGAAGGCGGAAGCGGCGTCACCTGGCCAAGTTGCTGGTGTGGCTGTACAGGAACCACATTCACCCAGTGGGTCATAAAGGACATGTATTGTCCCTGACCATTTTTACAGCCCCACACATTGGCGCTTCCATGCACTTTGGCAGACACCGACAGACTCAAGGACTGGCCCACCCACCGTTCTACATACGTGTGGACGAGGACTGGCCAACCTTCTGTTCTACATACGTGTGCAAGGCTGGTACTGCCTTTTTGGCAAAGAATTGACGGCTTGGGACTCTCCACCACGGCTTGGCACAAGCTATCAGTTCTCTGAAAGGTGAAGTGTCCACCACTTGGAAAGGGAGTAACTGCAGCAACAGCAACTTGGCCAGGAGCACATTCAGTTTCTGTGCCGTTGGATGAGTGCACGCATACTGTTGTCTCTTGGAAATCGCTTCGGTGATTGATTGGCAACCTGCCCACGCTTCACCTTCTGCCCACAGATTCCACAAATGGCCATGTTCACCCCCTCTGGCGGCTTAACAAAAACCCGCCACACTGCCGAGTAGGTAATTTTACCCCCAACACTCTGCACTGACCGACTGCTACCGCCGCTGCTTCTGTGAATCCCTGCACCACTACTTTCCCGACAGGTAGGCTCCTGCAAAGTGGGTCATCTACCTCGGGCACGTTTGGCTCCCTACCTCTCACTGCTGCCACCCTGCTGACTCCCGGCCACGCTAGCGACTTGCTGGCTCCGCTGCTGCCTCACAGGCAAGCTGCCACCCTGTTCTCTCGATGATAAAGCCCCTAATTAACTCGGCTCCCAAGTGCGATCAGCTACATCTTCATCATCGAGTACTGTCTGCATGTCACTGATATCCTCCTCAATGGTCTTTGGGTCAGGAGCCTGACCGCTCGCAATACCAGCTCCAATGCTGCTCTCTTCATCACTACTTGCCCGTCTACCGGAGAAAGCGGCAGATGTCTCCTCCACATCTTGGCTGGCCAGTAGCTGCTGACTGTCCTCTAGTAGCTCATCCTCGCTGTATAGTGGAGCTGAGCCCACAGCATATAATACTTCTCTGGCTGAGGGAACAGAAAAGGACAGAGGCAGGTTGAGGACAGGTGAGGGCACAGGGTCTGCTCCCGGGCCATGCTAACTAAGGGTTGTATCTGATGAAATCACCGACTCTTGGCTGGGGGTGTCTAATGTCAATTGGGACAAAGTGGATGACTGAGTCAACCATTCAAAAACCGATAGGGTTGCTGGTCAAGACACGACCACTAGATGAAACCAAAAGCTCAGACCTCTCACTGCACTTGCTGTTGCCATGCCCCCTTACTCTGCTGCGACCTGTGCCTGAGCCAGAAACATTTAGGCCTCTGCCACTCCCTTGTGCAGGGCCTGGCACTTCTCTGTCTGACATTCTGTTAGATCAAATAAAATAAAATAAAAAAAGGAACTTAAAACACCCCAAAATAGTCTGTAATTTTCTTACTTCACCACACATTGGCTTTTTTTCCCCACTAATACACGCCAAAAAGGGCTTTAGAACATATAACTGCACCACTGAACGGCAAATAGGCCCTTATTTTTTTCCACTTATGCACACCACAAAAGGCTTTAGAACATATAACTGCATCGCTGAACAGCAAATATATATTTTTTTGCCACTAATACACGCCAGAAAGGGCTGCAATTTACTCACTTCACCACACAATGGCAAATTATTTTTTTTTATGCCTTTAATACACACCAAAAAGGACTTTGGAACATACAGTCCTGATTAGAGTTGAGCGAACACCTAGATGTTCGGGTTCGAGGAGTTCGGCCGAACTTTAAAAAAAAGTTCGGGTTCGGGACCCGAACTTGATCCGAACCCGAACCCCATTAAAGTCAATGGGGACCCGAACTTCACTTTATTATTTTCCATTATATTTCACGATCGTGAAAACTCAGATCCGACAGTATATTCTAACACAGAGGCGTTCCCATGGTGATGGGGACGCTTCAAGTTAGAATATACTAAGAACTGTGTACATAACTGCCCCCTGCTGCCTGGCAGCACCCGATCTCTTACAGGGGGCTGTAATCCGCACAATTAACCCCTCAGGTGCCGCACCTGAGGGATTAATTGTGCGGATCTCAGCCCCCTGTAAGAGATTGGGTGCTGCCAGGCAGCAGGGGCCAGACCCCCCTCACTCCCCAGTATTAAAATCATTGGTTACCAGTGAGGCCCCCCCACTCCCACCCCCCTATTAAAATCATTAGAGGTTAGTGCGGGCCCCCCCCTATTAAAATCATTGGTGTCCAGTGCGGCCTCCCCTCCCCCCTGTAATTAAAATCATTGGTTAACAACCCCCCTCCCCCCCATCATTGGTGGCAGCAGAGCGGCAGTTCCGTTCGGAGTCCCAGTTTAATCGCTGGGGCTCCGATCGGTTACCATGGCAGCCAGGACGCTACTGCAGTCCTGGCTGCTATGGTTACTTAGCCCTTTTAGCAGCATTAAACTTATGTGCACTGTCTGTGGCCGGCCGGGCGCTCCTCCTACTGGTAAGGGACAGGTCTGCGCTATAAGCAATGCGCCGCACAGACCTTTCACTTACCAGTAGGAGGAGCGCCGACCGGCCACAGACAGCGCATGTAAGTATAATGCTGCTAAAAGTGCTAAGTAACCATGGCAGCCAGGACTGCAGTAGCGTCCTGGCTGCCATGGTAACCGATCAGAGCCCCAGCGATTAAACTGGGACTCCGATCGGAACTGCCGCTCCGCTGCCAGCAGGGGGCTGTTATGTCCACAGTTCTCAGTATATTCTAACTTATTCTAACTTGAAGTGTCCCCATCACTATGGGAACGCCTCTGTTAGAATATACTGTCGGATCTGAGTTTTCACGATCTAACTCAAATCCGATGGTATATTCTAACATAGAGGCGTTCCCATGGTGATGGGGACGCTTAAAGTTAAGATATACCATCGGATTGGAGAAAACTCTGATCCGATGGTATATTAATATTACCCGAACACCGAACCCGAACTTTTACTGTTCGGGTTCGCTCAACCCTAGTCCTGATCAAAAGTTTAAGACCACTTGAAAAATGGCAAAAAAATAATATTTTACATTGTTGGATCTTAACAAGGTTCCAAGTAGAGCTTCAACATGCAACAAGAAGTAATGAGATAACGATTAAACTGAAACAGGCTGTTTTTCAGCTGATCCAAATTTTAGGACCACATGCCTTTAACCACTTCCCGCAACTGTAACGCCGAAAGGCGTCATTGCGGCGGCTCCCCCAGGCTACGCTAACGCCAATTGGCGTCATCTCGCGTGAGCCGAGATTTCCTGTGAACGCACGCACACAGGCGCGCGCGCTCACAGGAACGGAAGGTAAGAGAGTTGATCTCCAGCCTGCCAGCGGCGAACGTTCGCTGGCAGGCTGGAGATGTGATTTTTTTAACCCCTAACAGGTATATTAGACGCTGTTTTGATAACAGCGCCTAATATACCTGCTACCTGGTCCTCTGGTGGTCCCCTTTGTTTGGATCGACCACCAGAGGACACAGGTAGCTCAGTAAAGTAGCACCAAGCACCACTACACTACACTACACCCCCCCCCCCGTCACTTATTAACCCCTTATTAGCCCCTGATCACCCCATATAGACTCCCTGATCACCCCCCTGTCATTAATTACCCCCCTGTCATTGATCACACCCCTGTAAAGCTCCATTCAGACGTCCGCATGATTTTTACGGATCCACTGATAGATGGATCGGATCCGCAAAACGCACACGGACGTCTGAATGGAGCCTTACAGGGGCGTGATCAATGACTGTGGTGATCACCCCATATAGACTCCCTGATCACCCCCCTGTCATTGATTACCCCCCTGTCATTGATCACACCCCTGTAAAGCTACATTCAGACGTCCGCATGATTTTTACGGATCCACTGATAGATGGATCGGATCCGCAAAACGCATACGAACGTCTGAATGGAGCCTTACAGGGGCGTGATCAATGACTGTGGTGATCACCCCATATAGACTCCCTCATCACCCCCCTGTCATTGATCACACCCCTGTAAAGCTCCATTCAGACGTCCGCATGATTTTTACGGATCCACTGATAGATGGATCGGATCCGCAAAACGCACACGGACGTCTGAATGGAGCCTTACAGGGGCGTGATCAATGACTGTGGTGATCACCCCGTATAGACTTCCTGATCACCCCCCTGTCATTGATTACCCCCCTGTCATTGATCACACCCCTGTAAAGCTCCATTCAGACGTCCGCATGATTTTTACAGATCCACTGATAGATGGATCGGATCCGCAAAACGCATACGAACGTCTGAATGGAGCCTTACAGGGGCATGATCAATGACTGTGGTGATCCCCCCATATAGACTCCCTCATCACCCCCCTGTCATTGATCACACCCCTGTAAAGCTCCATTCAGACGTCCGCATGATTTTTACGGATCCACTGATAGATAGATCGGATCCGCAAAACGCACACGGACGTCTGAATGGAGCCTTACAGGGGCGTGATCAATGACTGTGGTGATCACCCCGTATAGACTCCCTGATCACCCCCCTGTCATTGATTACCCCCCTGTCATTGATCACACCCCTGTAAAGCTCCATTCAGACGTCCGCATGATTTTTACGGATCCACTGATAGATGGATCGGATCCGCAAAACGCATACGGACGTCTGAATGGAGCCTTACAGGGGCATGATCAATGACTGTGGTGATCACCCCATATAGACTCCCTCATCACCCCCCTGTCATTGATCACCCCCCCTGTCATTGATCACACCCCTGTAAAGCTCCTTTCAGACGTCCGCATGATTTTTACGGATCCACTGATAGATGGATCGGATCCGCAAAACACATACGGACATCTGAATGGAGCCTTATAGGGGGGTGATCAATGACAGGGGGGTGATCACCCCATATAGACTCCCTGATCACCCCCCTGTCATTGATCACCCCCCCTGTCATTGATCACCCCCCTGTCATTGATTACCCCCCTGTCATTGATCATACCCCTGTAAAGCTCCATTCAGACGTCCGCATGATTTTTACGGATCCACTGATAGATGGATCGGATCCGCAAAACGCATACGGACGTCTGAATGGAGCCTTACAGGGGCGTGATCAATGACTGTGGTGATCACCCCATATAGACTCCCTGATCACCCCCCTGTCATTGATTATCCCCCTGTCATTGATAACCCCCTGTAAAGCTCCATTCAGACGTCCGCATGATTTTTACGGATCCACTGATAGATGGATCGGATCTGCAAAACGCATACGGACGTCTGAATGGAGCCTTACAGGGGCATGATCAATGACTGTGGTGATCACCCCATATAGACTCCCTGATCACCCCCCTGTCATTGATCACCCCCCTGTCATTGATCACCCCTCTGTAAGGCTCCATTCAGACTTTTTTTTGGCCCAAGTTAGCGGAAATTTTTTTTTTTTTTCTTACAAAGTCTCATATTCCACTAACTTGTGTCAAAAAATTAAATCTCACATGAACTCACCATACCCCTCACGGAATCCAAATGCGTAAAATTTTTTAGACATTTATATTCCAGACTTCTTCTCACGCTTTAGGGCCCCTAGAATGCCAGGGCAGTATAAATACCCCACATGTGACCCCATTTCGGAAAGAAGACACCCCCAGGTATTCCGTGAGGGGCATATTGAGTCCATGAAAGATTGAAATTTTTGTCCCAAGTTAGCGGAAAGGGAGACTTTGTGAGAAAAAAATACAAAAATATCAATTTCCGCTAACTTGTGCCAAAAAAAAAAAATTTCTATGAACTCGCCATGCCCCTCATTGATTACCTTGGGGTGTCTTCTTTCCAAAATGGGGTCACATGTGGGGTATTTATACTGCCCTGGCATTCTAGGGGCCCCAAAGCGTGAGAAGAAGTCTGGTATCCAAATGTCTAAAAATGCCCTCCTAAAAGGAATTTGGGCACCTTTGCGCATCTAGGCTGCAAAAAAAGTGTCACACATCTGGTATCGCCGTACTCAGGAGAAGTTGGGGAATGTGTTTTGGGGTGTCATTTTACATATACCCATGCTGGGTGAGAGAAATATCTTGGTCAAATGCCAACTTTGTATAAAAAAATGGGAAAAGTTGTCTTTTGCCAAGATATTTATCTCACCCAGCATGGGTATATGTAAAATGACACCCCAAAACACATTCCCCAACTTCTCCTGAATACGGCGATACCACATGTGTGACACTTTTTTGCAGCCTAGGTGGGCAAAGGGGCCCATATTCCAAAGAGCACCTTTAGGATTTCACAGGTCATTTACCTACTTACCACAAATTAGGGCCCCTGGAAAATGCCAGGGCAGTATAACTACCCCACAAGTGACCCCATTTTGGAAAGAAGACATCCCAAGGTATTCGCTGATGGGCATAGTGAGTTCATGGAAGTTTTTATTTTTTGTCACAAGTTAGTGGAAAATGATGATTTTTTTTTTTTTTCTTACAAAGTCTCATATTCCACTAACTTGTGACAAAAAATAAAAACTTCCATGAACTCACTATGCCCATCAGTGAATACCTTGGGGTGTCTTCTTTCCAAAATGGGGTCACTTGTGCCGCGTTTTCATTAAATTGAATGCTCAAAAAATGTTTTGTCTGACTCCCATTTCTTCTTGTTGCATGTTGAAGCTCTACTTGGAACCTTGTTATGATCCAGCCATGCTAAATATGATTTTTTGCCATTTTTCAAGTGGTCTTAAACTTTTGATCAGGACTGTATAACTGCACTGCTGAATGGCAAATAGGCCCTTATCTTTTTCCACTTATACACGCGTCACAAAAAGCTTTAGAACATATAGCTAGACCGCTGAATAGCAAATAATATATATTTTTGTGCCACTAATACACGGCTGCAATTTTCTCACTTTAACACACAACGGCTAATAAACCCTTTTTTCCCCACTAATACAAACCAAAAAATGCTTTAGAACATAACTGCACCGCACAAGGGCAAATAAAACGTAGAAATATTTTCTTGTAATAAACCCTGTTAATGGGTGTATCAAACAGCACTTGCACCCCAATAACAAGAATTGTTTGCTGGAATTACAGAGCTGTATGATGGCAATTTGGATCTGCAGTCAGTGCAGCAAGGTGTAATAGGATTGTTCCCATTACCCAGGCTGTAAACTCCCCTACTGAACCCTGTTCTGCTTCAATAATGTGGAAGGATTCCTCACTATCCTTTCCCTGAACTTCTATAAAGCAAAATAAAAGTTTTAAAGTCTTTCCTAGCTCTGTTTCTAGCGCCTGCTGACATCTCTCCCTGCACTAAGTACACTGGAAAATGACTAAATCCAAGTTGGCTGAGGCTATTTATATTGCTGTGACATCACATAGCTGGCTGGCTGTTGATTGGATACATGCATGGAATTGTGTGTGATTTCTCATTTTCCAGAGTTAATTGCTCCATGTCCTAACACCTAAATACAATGCAATTGAAGCTCCAAAGTATAGGGGCTTCACTACTATTCCAAGTTTCAAAACCAACGTCCTGTGTGGTTTCCTATTTACCGGTTTCTAGGCAAACACCTGAGCCGCCTCTCCGCATCTGAGATTTGCCGCTCGCATCACGTGATCGCGGCGCCTGGGCCTGATGTTGCACGCGGCGCTCGCGTGTGACGCCGGAGCAGAGGATGGAACGGCGGTCCCTCCAGGAAAGGCACGCACAGGTATTATTTAAATCCCACAGATGAATGTGTAATCACGGCTGGTAGTATGTTATGTTATTTCTAGGGTTGAGCGAACCCGAACTGTAAAGTTCGGGTTCGTACCAAACTTTACGGTGTTCGGCACCCGAACCCGAGCATTTCAGTAAAAGTTCGGGTTCGGGTAATATTAATATACCATCGGATCGGAGTTTTCTCCAATCCGATGATATATTTTAACTTGAAGCGTCCCCATCACTATGGGAACGCCTCTATGTTAGAATTTACCATCGGATTTGAGTTAGATCGTGAAAACTCAGATCCGACAGTATATTCTAACACAGAGGCATTCCCATAGTGATGGGGACGCTTCAAGTTAGAATATACTGAGAGCTGTGGCCATAACGGCCCCCTGCTGCCTGGCAGCACCTGATCTCTTACAGGGGGCTGTGATCCGCACAATTAACCCCTCAGACCCCCCTCCCTCCTCAGTATTAAAATCATTTGTGGCTAGTGCGGCCCCCCACCCCCACCCCATATTAAAATCATTGGTGGCTAGTGCGGCCTCCCCTCTCCCCCCTAATTAAAATCATTGGTTAACAAACCCCCCCCCCCATCATTGGTGGCAGCGGAGCAGCAGTTCCGATCGGAGTCCCAGTTTAATCGCTGGGGCTCCGATCGGTTACCATGGTAGCCAGGACGCTACTGCAGTCCTGGCTGCCATGGATACTTAGCACTTTTAGCAGCATTATACTTACATGCGCTGTCTGTGGCCGGTCGGCGATCCTCCTACTGGTAAGTGAAAGGTCTGTGCGGCGCATTGCTTATAGCACAGACATGTCACTTACCAGTAGGAGGAGCGCCCGGCCGGCCACAGACAGCGCACGTAAGTATAATGCTGCTAAAAGCGCTAAGTAACCATGGCAGCCAGGACTGCAGTAGCGTCCTGGCTGCCATGGTAACCGATCAGAGCCCCAGCCATTAAACTGGGACTCCGATCGGAACTGCCGCTCCCCTGCCACCATTGATGGGGGGAGGGTGGTTGTTAACCTGTGGCCACTGCCACCAATGATTTTAATTAGGGAGGGGGGTGAGAGGGGAGGCCGCACTGGACACCAATGATTTTAACCGCCTCCGGACGCGTCCTGGAGGCGGTCGATTCATTCCTCCTGGATGCATATACACGTCCTCTCACGAGACGCAAGATTTCCTGTGAACGCGCGCACACAGGATCGGAAGGTAAGCGAGTGGATCTCCAGCCTGCCAGCGGCGATCGTTCGCTGGCAGGCTGGAGATGCGATTTTTTTAACCCCTAACAGGTATATTAGACGCTGTTTTGATAACAGCGTCTAATATACCTGCTACCTGGTCCTCTAGTGGTCCCTTTTGCTTGGATCGACCACCAGAGGACACAGGCAGCTCAGTAATAAGTAGCACCAAACACCACTACACTACACCCCCCCCTGTCACTTATTAACCCCTAATCACCCCTGATCACCCCATATAGACTCCCTGATCACCCCCTGTCATTGATCACCCCGCTGTCATTGATCACCGCCTTGTAAGACTCCATTCAGACGTCCGTATGTTTTTTACGGATCGGATCCGCAAAACACATACGGACGTCTGAATGGAGCCTTACAGGGGGATGATCAATGACGGGGGTGATCACCCCATATAAACTCCCTGATCACCCCCCTGTCATTGATCACCCCCCTGTCATTGATCACCCCCCTGTAAGGCTCCATTCAGATGTCCGTATGTTTTTTACGGATCCACGAATACATGGATCGGATCCGCAAAACACATACAGACGTCTGACTGGAGCCTTACAGGGGGGTGATCACCCCATATAGACTCCCTGATCACCCCCCTGTCATTGATCACCCCGCTGTCATTGATCACCCCCCTGTAAGGCTCCATTCAGACGTCCGTATGTTTTTTACAGATCCACGGATACATGGATCGGATCCGCAAAACACATACGGACGTCTGAATGGAGGGGGGTGATAAATGACAGGGGGGTGATCACCCCATATAGACTCCCTGATCACCCCCCTGTCATTGATCACCCCCCTGTCATTGATCACCCCCCTGTAAGGCTACTTTCACACTAGCGTTGTTTTAATCCGGCGTTCAATTCCGACACCGGAACTGCCCGCCGGATCCGGAAAAACGTGTGAAAACGGATTACATTTGAATCCTGATCAGGATTTTGATCACAATGAAAAAATGCATTGGAAAAAACGGATCCGCCATTTATAGACTTTAACTTTTTTTTCACATTTTTCGGGTTTAACTTGCAAAAGCCGGATCCGTTTTGACTGAACACACAGTGCCAGATCCGGCGTTAATGCAAGTCAATGGGAAAAAGGCCTGATCCGGCGTTCAGTCAAAGTGTTCAGGCTTTTTGGCCGGAGGTAAAAATACTGCATGCTACGTTTTTCTGAAAAGCCTGATCAGTCAAAAAGACTGAACTGAAGACATCCTGATGCATCCTGAAGGACTGACTCTCCATTCAGAATGCATTAGGATAAAACTGATCAGTTATTTTCCGGATTTGAGCCCCTAGGACGGAACTCAGCGCCGGAAAAGAAAAACGCTAGTGTGAAAGTACCCTTAGGCTCCATTCAGACGTCCGGATACATGGATCGGATCCGCAAAACACATATGGACGTCTGAATGGAGCCTTACAGGGGGGTGATCAATGACAGGGGGGTGATCACCCCATATAGACTCCCTGATCACCCCACTGTCATTGATCACACCCCTGTAAGGCTCCATTCAGACGTCCGTATGTTTTTTACAGATCCACGGATACATGGATCGGATCCGCAAAACACATATGGACGTCTGAATGGAGCCTTACAGGGGGGTGATCAATGACAGGGGGGTGATCACCCCATATAGACTCCCTGATCACCCCCCTGTCATTTATCACCTCCCTGTCATTGATCACCCCCCTGTAAGGCTCCATTCAGATGTCCGTATGTTTTTTACGGATCCACGGATACATGGATCGGATCCGCAAAACACATACGGACATCTGAATGGAGCCTTACAGGGGGGTGATCAATGACAGGGGGGTGATCACCCCATATAGACTCCCTGATCACCCCCCTGTCATTGATCACCCCCCTGTAAGGCTCCATTCAGACATTTTTTTGGCCCAAGTTAGCGGAAATTGATTTTATCTTTTTTTTCTTACAAAGTCTCATATTCCACTAACTTGTGTCAAAAAATAAAATCTCACATGAACTCACCATACCCCTCACGGAATCCAAATGCGTAAATTTTTTTAGACATTTATATTCCAGACTTCTTCTCACGCTTTAGGGCCCCTAAAATGCCAGGGCAGTATAAATACCCCACATGTGACCCCATTTCGGAAAGTAGACACCCCAAGGTATTCGCTGAGGGGCATATTGAGTCCATGAAATATTGAAATTTTTGTCCCAAGTTAGCGGAAAGGTAGACTGTGAGAAAAAACTAAAAAAAATCTATTTCCGCTAACTTGTGCAAAAAAAATAAAAATTCGATGAACTCGCCATGCCCCTCATTGAATACCTTGGGGTGTCTTCTTTCCAAAATGGGGTCACATGTGGGGTATTTATACTGCCCTGACATTTTAGGGGCCCTAAAGCGTGAGAAGAAGTCTGGGATCCAAATGTCTAAAAATGCCCTCATAAAAGGAATGTGGGCCCCTTTGCGCATGTAGGCTGCAAAAAAGTGTCACACATCTAGTATCGCCGTACTCAGGATAAGTTGGGCAATGTGTTTTGGGGTGTCATTTTACATATACCCATGCTGGGTGAGAGAAATATCTCGGTCAAATGCCAACTTTGTATAAAAAAATGGGAAAAGTTGTCTTTTACCGAGATATTTATCTCACCCAGCATGGGTATATGTAAAATGATACCCCAAAACACATTGCCCAACTTCTCCTGAGTATGGCGATACCACATGTGTGACACTTTTTTGCAGCCTGGGCACCAAATGGCCTTGTCCCAGCCCTGTGAGGGACGATGGAGTTTTGGCTGATGTCTGAGGTCTGATGGAGTTTTGGCTGATGTCTGAGGGACGACAGAGTTTTGGATGAGGGACGACGGAGTTTTGTCTGATGTCTGATGGAGTTTTGTCTGATGTCTGATGGAGTTTTGTCTGATGTCTGATGGAGTTTTGGCTGATGTCTGATGGAGTTTTGGCTGATGTCTGAGGGAGGACGGACAAGAGGGAGGATGGGCAAAGGGGCCCAAATTCCAAAGAGCACCTTTAGGATTTCACAGGTCATTTTTTTACACATTTTGATTTCAAACTACTTACCACACATTAGGGCCCCTAGAATGCCCAGGGCAGTATAGCTACCCCACAAGTGACCCCATTTTGGAAAGAAGACACCCCAAGGTATTTTGTGATGGGCATAGTGAGTTCATGGAAGTTTTTATTTTTTGTCACAAGTTAGTGGAATATGAGACTTTGTAAGAAAAAAATAAATAAAAAAAAAATCATCATATTCCGCTAACTTGTGACAAAAAATAAAAAGGTCTATGAACTCACTATGCCCATCAGCCCATACCTTAGGGTGTCTACTTTCCGAAATGGGGTCATTTGTGGGGTGTTTGTTCTGTCTGGCCATTGTAGCACCTCAGGAAACATGACAGGTGCTCAGAAAGTCAGAGCTGCTTCAAAAAGCGGAAATTCACATTTTTGTACCATAGTTTGTAAACGCTATAACTTTTACCCAAACCATTTTTTTTAACCCAAACATTTTTTTTTTATCAAAGACATGTAGAACAATAAATTCAGAGAAAAATTTATATATGGATGTCGTTTTTTTAAAAAAAAATTTACAACTGAAAGTGAAAAATGTCATATTTTTGCAAAAATTTCGTTACATTTCGATTAATAACAAAAAAAGTAAAAATGTCAGCAGCAATGAAATACCACCAAATGAAATCTCTATTAGTGAGAAGAAAAGGAGGTAAAATTCATTTGGGTGGTAAGTTGCATGACCGAGCAATAAACGGTGAAAGTAGTGTAGTGCAGAAGTGTAAAAAGTGGCCTGGTCATTAAGGGTGTTTAAGCTAGGAGAGCTGAGGTGTTTAATAGGGGGGGGCGCACTAACCCCCAATGATTTTAATACTGGGGAGGGAGGGAGGGGGGGCAGCACTGGCCACCAATGATTTTAATGTGACAATGAATGATTTTAAAATGACAATGAAAGGAGAAGTTATCATTATGGGAGATTTCAATCTTCCAGATATAAACTGGAAAACCAAAATAGCAAGTTCTACCAGGAGTACAGATATTCTAAATTCCCTACTGGGGTTATCTCTACAACAAGTGGTTGAGGGGCCAACCCGGAGGGAGGCCATTTTGGATTTGGTATTCACAAATGGGGATTCGGTATATGATGTCATTGTAGGCGAAATCTTGGGATCTAGTGATCACCAGTCAGTGTGGTTTAATATAAGAACTGTGAAAGAGTCCCACCACACAAAAACAAAAGTTTTAGATTTTAGAAAAACAGACTTTTCAAAAATGAAATTAGTCATAAATGAGTCCTTATCAGACTGGAAAGGATTACATGGAGTCCAGGAGAAATGGGACTACTTAAAAGGTGCATTATTGAAGGCAACAGAAAATTGCATTAGACTTGTCAGTAAAAGCAAAAAGAGGAAGAGACCACTGTGGTACTCAGCAGAAGTGGCCCAAATCATTAAAAATAAAAAGCTAGCATTTTGTAATTATAAAAAAAAAACAGAGCAATGAAGATAAGGAAATCTACAAGATTAGGCAGAGAGATGCCAAGCAAGTTATAAGAACTTCTAAAGCGCAGGCAGAAGAAAAACTAGCTCAGTCTATGAAAAAAGGGGATAAGACATTCTTCAGATATATAAATGAAAAAAGGAAATTAAAACAAGGAATAACTAAATTAAAAACAAAGGACAGAAGGTATGTAGAAGAGAATAAAGGGCTAGCCGACTGCCTTAAAGGGGTTGTCCGGGATTGGTAAAATTAGTTTAATAGCACCAAAGTCACCTTAAGTGTATATATATCTGTGTTTTGCCTTTATTTTTCTATTGTGATCCCCTGATTCATCAGATCTAAATTGCGAGCCGGAAGTGAGGATTTTCTAAATGTGAGTGACGTACCGGGCTCCTTTGTGGAAAGTGAAGCCTCTTCTTCCGCTTCCGAAGGAGCCCGGTGACGTCACAGGCACACAAGGGCGTTCTGCAGAGCGCAGGGAGGGACGTTAGTAGGCGGTAACTGGCAGCGCTAGGCAACGCCCCTCCGGGCCGGTGATGTCACCAGGCATTCAGGAGTGCTATTCTCTGAAGAAGGAGGCAGAGAACTATGCTATTTAACATAGTCCACACCTCCCATCTACTTTACATATGAGTGGCAGGAGGCGGAATAGCAATGAGGGGGAGGGATACACGGAGGAGTGGAGACTGCTGTGACATATAGCCTAGCAGCGGCGATGGGACCCACAAGGCACTGCGGCCGGAAATTACATAACCCAGCTTCAGAAATGTAAACATTCTGTGGGGGACCGTAGCAGCACTGGAGAAGTGCTGAAAATATTGAAAACCAACAGGGGGACATTGAAACTGCTAGACAAGGTGATATTGCATGTTTAAAAAAATGTGTTTTATCCCGGACAACCCCTTTAATGAATACTTCTGTTCAGTTTTTACAAAAGAAAAAGGAGAAGGACCTCCACTAGAAAGGATGACTAATAAATCGTTTGATGCATGTATCTTTACAGAGGAAGATGTTCTAAGTTTGCTGTCTAAGGTGAAGACTAATAAGTCACAGGGGCCTGATGAGATACACCCAAAATTATTAAAAGAGCTTAGTGGTGAGCTGGCAAAACCGTTAACAGATTTATTTAACCAATCATTAGTAACAGGAGTCGTCCCGGAAGATTGGAAATTGGCAAATGTCGTGCCCATTCACAAGAAAGGTAGTAGGGAGGAATCGAGCAACTATAGATCAGTGAGTCTGACATCAATAGTAGGCAAATTAATGGAAACCCTATTAAAGGATAGGATTGTGGAACATCTAAAATCCCATGGATTGCAAGATGAAAAACAACATGGGTTTACTTCAGGGAGATCATGTCAAACAAATCTTATAGATTTTATTGACTGGGTGACTAAAATAATAGACGGTGGAGGTGCAGTAGACATCGCATATCTAGATTTTAGTAAGGCTTTTGACACTGTCCCACATAGAAGACTTATCAATAAACTGCAGTCATTGAGCATGGACTCCCATATTGTTGAGTGGATTAGGCAGTGGCTGAGTGACAGACAACAGAGGGTTGTAGTCAATGGAGAACATTCAAAACAAGGTCATGTTACCAGTGGGGTTCCACAGGGATCTGTACTGGGACCAATTTTGTTTAATATCTTCATAAGTGATATTGCAAAAGGCCTCGATGGTAAGGTTTGTCTTTTTGCTGATGACACAAAGATATGTAACAGGGTTGATGTTCCTGGAGGGAAACGCCAAATGGAAAAGGATTTAGGAAAACTAGAAGAATGGTCAGAACTCTGGCAACTGAAATTTAATGTGGATAAGTGCAAGATAATGCACCTGGGGCGTAAAAACCCAAGGGCAGAATATAGAATATTTGACACAGTCCTGACCTCAGTATCTGAGGAAAGGGATTTAGGAGTAATTATTTCAGAAGACTTAAAGGTGGGAAGACAATGTAATAGAGCAGCACGAAATGCCAGCAGAATGCTTGGATGTATAGGGAGAGGTATAAGCAGTAGAAAGAGTGAAGTGCTTATGCCGCTGTACAGAACACTGGTGAGACCTCACTTGGAGTATTGTGCGCAGTACTGGAGGCCATATCTCCAGAAGGATATAGATACTCTAGAGAGAGTTCAGAGAAGAGCTACTAAACTAGTACATGGATTGCAGGATAAAACTTACCAGGAAAGGTTAAAGGACCTTAATATGTATAGCTTGGAAGAAAGAAGAGACAGAGGGGATATGATAGAAACTTTTAAATACATAAAGGGAATCAACTCGGTAAAGGATGAGAGCATATTTAAAAGAAGAAAAACTACCACAAGAGGACACAGTTTTAAATTAGAGGGGCAAAGGTTTAAAAGTAATATAAGGAAGTATTACTTTACTGAGAGAGTAGTGGATGCATGGAATAGCCTTCCTGCAGAAGTGGTAGCTGCAAATACAGTGAAGGGGTTTAAGCATGCATGGGATAGGCATAAGGCTATCCTTCATATAAGATAGGGCCAGGGACTATTCATAGGATTCAGATATATTGGGCAGACTAGATGGGCCAAATGGTTCTTATCTGCCGACACATTCTATGTTTCTATGTTTAATACTAGGGAGGGAGGGGGGTCTGGCCCCTGCTGCTTGGCAGCACCCGATCTCTTACAGGGGGCTTAGATCCACACAATTAATCCCTCAGGTGCGGCACCTGAGGGGTTAATTGTGCGGATCACAGCCCTCTGTAAGAGATCAGGTGCTGCCACACAGCAGGGGGCAGTTATGTACACAGTTCTTAGTATATTCTAACTTGAAACGTCCCCATCACCATGGGAACGCCGCTGTGTTAGAATATACTCTCGGATCTGAGTTTTCACGATCGTGAAAACTCAGATCTGAAAAGCTAATACTATTATTTTCCATTGTTATAATGTTATATCCATTTTATAACGGAAAATAAAGTGAAGTTCGGGTCCCCATTGACTTCAATGTGGTTCGGGTTCAAGTTCGGATCAAGTTCGGGTCCCGAACCCAAACTTTTTTTTAAAGTTCGGCCGAACTCCCCGAACATCTAGGTGTTCGCTCAACTCTAGTTATTTCCCCAAACTATAGGGACACTACCCAATTGAGGATTATCATACCCTCATAGACCGACTAGAATTGGAGTATCTGCAGAATTGCATCCCAACACCGCGGGGTGACAATATGCAAGATTTTTTACTTGTACCAGTTATTGCTGCAGGTTCTCTGTCTGCGGTCCTCTGGTTTATTCTTTCCTTTTTGCACCGTCTTTTTCCCCTGAAGAGTCGACACGGACAGAAACGTGCCACGTCGGGAGGTCTTAAGGAACTGTAACTGGCAACATTTGTTATTTTCCAGCACTAGGGATCAGGTCCTGGATAGGGACAGGTATCCGGACGGGGTCTCCCTTTTCAGGGCGGGTGCTCTGTATAGATAGGTTAAATGGAAACAGCCCCCTTCCCCTTTTTATAGGGTTAGATAGGGTACAGTTTCATATCGCCTGTACAGACGCCACCCCCACTTGACGACCTCCATTCCGACCTACACCTGACTGAAGCGGATATATCCTCCGCGCTGATCCTAGTAGCTTGTTTGGTCTGGTAAGACTGCTTGCACAGGTGGAGCAGATTTCCTTTTTTCTCTACCAGCATTAGGGTACCAGGCTTGGACCCCCTCTTTATGTTTGTTATTATGATGCAAATTCATGGTGTGTTTTAACTGCACATTGAATTAAAAGTTATATTTTATTAAGTGTATCCCCCCCCCCTCTCAGTGGGCCCTTTGATGTCCTAACACCTGCAGCAGCCAAAAAAATTGATTTGTTACCACAATACCACAAAGCATGAGGAATTTTGGATTCGGTGGAAATCGAATTTGATTCGCTCATCTCTATTCATAACCAATCTAATTTGTTTAGAATCAATTCTCTCATCTCTTATACCATTCCATTAAGTGCTAGTTGATACCACTACTAACTTTTAAGGCAAAATAAATTAATCCGTAAACGCGATATACTGCATTTAAAGGGGTTTTCCCCAATACAAACCTATATCCCATCCATAGGATAGGGGATAACTATCTTATCAGTGGGGGTCCTGCTGCTGGGATCCTCATTGATCACAGGAACAGGGTTACAATTCCCCTGATTGAGTGGACCAGCAGATCAAGTATTTGCCACTCTGTTTACTTTCTATTGGATTGCCAATCATTCCAGTGAATACCGCAGCACCACGACTGCTTGTCCTGCCACTCTATTCCTTCAGCGGAGGAGGTAAGTTTACATTGTGGGAAAACTCTTTAAGGGATCACCCTACGTTTTTTAGTGTTATTTTTCAGCATTATTGCATTTTTTGTGCTTGTATTTTTTGCTGAAAAAGCAGCAGCTCCAGATGTTACTTGAAATTTTCTGAGAGATATAAAACACATGCGTTTTTTTTTTATCTGTGACTTTTTAAGCAGCATGCTTTTCATCCCAGAAGATGTATTGTACTGTGTCAATATCTGATTATAATACCGATCACTTACACCAGTGTTCTCCCCTCTTCACAGTGCTCTGAATAACTACCTGGCCAACAATGAAAGGGAGAGAGCTTTGGCAATCAGTGTTAAAATTAGGAAGAGGCATTAATCAGACATCGCCCAGTGCCTGATTATAACACAAATCATCAACACCTCTGCTCTCCCCTCTTCCCAGCCAGCTAGATAGTTATTGCTCATGCCAGAATGGGGGAGAGCGCAGATGTTAATGATTGGGGTTATAATCAGACACTGGTACAGGAGCAGGACAATCTATTATAGAAACAGCCGATGTGGTGAAACATTGGTCTTTTCAGCAGCAGGCATGCTGAAGACAAGCTGTGCCTCTAGTTTGTACAGGATCCCTACGCTTTTATTTAAAAAAAAAAATAATATGAAATTATGGCTTATTTTAAGCTCATACAAACTGCAAATAATCAATACAATTGAAAATGTTTTTAAATGTGATGTTTATTATAATAAAGCTGTAAGAGAATGGCACATCTTTTATCTCTAAGTGTAATGGGTAGAATAAAGGGACATCATTACTTTCTATATCGACTGGATAATTGTTCAGCAGGTGCTGTAAAATGTCACATCTACAAGTTTCAATTTGCATTTCATTTGGGAGTGTGGACTATTTAGAACATTTCTCTTTATAAAAAGTCAATGACATAGGGTCCAAATATTTTTTTTCCTGGTATCCTTAAGGGGTTTAAAAGAATATCCTCCCCAGAGAGTCACTTGTAAGTCTGGTTTCCATTCTGTACTACTGGTGCAATCTGTACGAGATAATTGATATAGGTAATTGCAGTCTCAGTAATGGAACAATTCTCTAGTATGGCATTTCTTAGGTTAACAATGATTATAAAAAAGTGGAATGTATAGGCAGGCGGAGAGTGACTTTGAACCTAGACAAATATGAAGCAGGAGACAATTGATAGGGTGCAGGGAAAAAAAACATAAAGGATGGTGTTACATAATTGGTGGGAAAGGGCAATAGCAGAAGAAAAGTAGAACATTTCCTGTGACCGTAGCATCTTTTAAGTTGATGGGGACCCATCATTTTAATCACAATAATTGATAGATTGTACAGTTGTTTTGTGTCAGTATTTAAAATATTTTTTCTTTTTTAGAAACAAATTTGGTTGTCCAATATTATATGAGAATGGACTTACCATCACAAATTCTTTCCATTGGGTCAGTGGATAATGCAACCAGCATCAAAGTGGAGGACAACTACAAGCAAGAACAAAAGTAACCATGAGGGGAAAGATAGTAATTGGTGTTTTATTAAATAATTGGTATATTGATGATTATAGTTGGGGTTTTGTAAAATATGAGAGGATGGGACTATATGACTCAGTTCATAATGTCCCCTGATCACTATGTAAATTTTTTATGCACTCTTATCACTTTATTCACAATCAAATATATGTAATTAACGATTGCACAGTATTATTTCATTTTATATTATGCATTATGTCCAATTGAATTGTATTTTTTAATCATTATTGATTTTAATATATTGTCTATGAATTATAAATATATTATATTGTTTGTTATGGCACAAATCACAATTAATTGATTAAGATGTACACATGAATAATCACATTTATAATTAGGGGTGATTACACCTTTGAATTGATTAATATCGCACATCACATATATAATCATGGGTTTATCAACACAAACCGTCACACTTTTATCTACATATTTATAACATTTTACCCTAATATGTAATATGATAGATATTTGGTAAACATATCCATATTGGTAATATCCATATCCCCTTCTGCTACTACACTGCGTGCAGAATTATTAGGCAAATGAGTATTTTGACCACATCATCCTCTTTATGCATGTTGTCTTACTCCAAGCTGTATAGGCTCGAAAGCCTACTACCAATTAAGCATATTAGGTGATGTGCATCTCTGTAATGAGAAGGGGTGTGGTCTAATGACATCAACACCCTATATTAGGTGTGCATAATTATTAGGCAACTTCCTTTCCTTTGGCAAAATGGGTCAAAAGAAGGACTTGACAGGCTCAGAAAAGTCAAAAATAGTAAGATATATTGCAGAGGGATGCAGCACTCTTAAAATTGCAAAGCTTCTGAAGCGTGATCATCGAACAATCAAGCGTTTCATTCAAAATAGTCAACAGGGTCGCAAGAAGCGTGTGGAAAAACCAAGGCGCAAAATAACTGCCCATGAACTGAGAAAAGTCAAGCGTGCAGCTGCCAAGATGCCACTTGCCACCAGTTTGGCCATATTTCAGAGCTGCAACATCACTGGAGTGCCCAAAAGCACAAGGTGTGCAATACTCAGAGACATGGCCAAGGTAAGAAAGGCTGAAAGACGACCACCACTGAACAAGACACACAAGCTGAAACGTCAAGACTGGGCCAAGAAATATCTCAAGACTGATTTTTCTAAGGTTTTATGGATTGATGAAATGAGAGTGAGTCTTGATGGGCCAGATGGATGGGCCCGTGGCTGGATTGGTAAAGGGCAGAGAGCTCCAGTCCGACTCAGACGCCAGCAAGGTGGAGGTGGAGTACTGGTTTGGGCTGGTATCATCAAAGATGAGCTTGTGGGGCCTTTTCGGGTTGAGGATGGAGTCAAACTCAACTCCCAGTCCTACTGCCAGTTTCTGGAAGACACCTTCTTCAAGCAGTGGTACATGAAGAAGTCTGCATCCTTCAAGAAAAACATGATTTTCATGCAGGACAAAGCTCCATCACACACATCCAAGTACTCCACAGCGTGGCTGGCAAGAAAGGGTATAAAAGAAGAAAATCTAATGACATGGCCTCCTTGTTCACCTGATCTGAACCCCATTGAGAACCTGTGGTCCATCATCAAATGTGAGATTTACAAGGAGGGAAAACAGTACACCTCTCTGAACAGTGTCTGGGAGGCTGTGGTTGCTGCTGCACGCAATGTTGATGGTGAACAGATCAAAACACTGACAGAATCCATGGATGGCAGGCTTTTGAGTGTCCTTGCAAAGAAAGGTGGCTATATTGGTCACTGATTTGTTTTTGTTTTGTTTTTGAATGTCCGAAATGTATATTTGTGAATGTTGAGATGTTATATTGGTTTCACTGGTAAAAATAAATAATTTAAATGGGTATATATTTGTTTTTTGTTAAGTTGCCTAATAATATGCACAGTAATAGTCACCTGCACACACAGATATCCCCCTAAAATAGCTAAAACTAAAAACAAACTAAAAACTACTTCCAAAAATATTCAGCTTTGATATTAATGAGTTTTTTGGGTTCATTGAGAACATGGTTGTTGTTCAATAATAAAATTAATCCTCAAAAATACAACTTGCCTAATAATTCTGCACTCCCTGTATAATAACCCATAGTCCCCTAGATTATGAGATACATATTGAATAGTATAGATGGAAGTTTGTCTTCCGGATTCAAACATATAAAGAATGTATCCATAGAGATGCTGCGGGTACTGGTGCTCATGACAGCTTCACCATGCGTGCGCTTGCGCCGTCATCCATCGATATCGCGCATCAGCGAGCTCAATCCGCATCACGAGTGACGTCAGTGATTGTCCTCGCTGATGTGTGGACTCAGGGTGAGGGCGGAAGTCCCGACACGTTGTGGGAAGATGCACCAGCAGATGCAATCAATATACAGTAGAACACATGAAGAATCACATGACCCCACGAAAGGATGGAGATTGGACAACACACAATTTAAATAGATCATTATTCTCCCTATTAAAAGTTCACTCCTCCTGAGGAAGTCAAAGACGACGAAACGCGCGTCGAGGAGCGGCACCCTCATCCATATCGCCACTACACAGGTATAGACAAACTTCATATGCATTAGATGCATTAGTTACTTCACTTCAACCAGACAAATACATGGACATCGGTGCGGTCGAATGTAGCAAGGATGGTTTATCCTGCAGTTTCATACAGTCACACACATAGCATGTCTACCTGATACTAATTTATGATTGTTGTAGTCCTATTGCAATAGTAATTGGGCGTTATAGATGCGGCAAACCTTGGAAACTCTCACTATATAATGTTTGTAGTAGTGTCATGTATAATTTTTTAATTTATTTATCAATAAACATATTTTATATTTAAGGAATTGCATATACTCTTTTTGTTGTTGTTGTATTGAATTACCGAGTATTCCGGTCATGTTAGATCCCTCTAAGGCCCCTTTCACACGGGCGAGTATTCCGCGCGGGTACAATGCGTGAGTTGAACGCATTGCACCCGCACTGAATCTGGACCCATTCACTTCTATGGGGCTGTGCACATGAGCGGTGATTTTCACGCATCACTTGTGCATTGTGTGAAAATCGCAGCAAGCTCTATATTCTGCGTTTTTCACGCAACGCAGGCCCCATAGAAGTGAATGGGGCCACGTTAAAATCGCAAGCATCCGCAAGCAAGTGCGGATGCGGTGGGATTTTCACGCATGGTTGCTAGGTGATGATCGGGCTGGGGACCCGATCTGTATTATTTTCCCTTATAACATGGTTATAAGGGAAGAAAATAGCATTCTGAATACAGTACAATAGTTATGGAGGGGTTAAAAATAAAAATAAATTAACTCACCGAGTCCACTTGATCGCGTAGTTGCGGATCTTTGTCTTCTTCTGTAATGTTGAGCTGCTGGCTAAGGACCTGTGGTGACGTCACATCACATGATCCAATCACATGGTCCCTCACCATGGTGATGAACCATGTGATTGGACCATGCGATGAGCACAGTGACGTCATCAAAGGTCCTATTCCTGTGCACAGCAAAGAAGGAGATAGAAGGAGATGCCGGCTGCGCGATCAAGTGGATTAAGGCGAGTTAAATTATTTATTTTTTTAACCCCTCCAGCCCTATTGTACTATGCATTCTGTATTAAGAATGCTATTATTTTCCCTTATAACCATGTTATAAGGGAAAATAATACAAATCTACACAACACCTAACCCAAACCCGAACTTCTGTGAAGAAGTCCGGGTTCGGGTCTGGGTACCAAACATGGCAATTTTTCTCACGCGCGTGCAAAACGCATTACAATGTTTTGCACTCGCGCGGAAAAATCGCACATTTTCCCACAACACACCCGCATCTTATCCGGGCCAAAAACATGACGCCCGTGTGAAAGAGGCCTAACTGCAGACCCTGTTGTGTAATAATTGGTGGGAAAGGGCAATAGCAGAAGAAAAGTAGAAAATAAAACATGCACTATATGATTTCAGAAGAAATGGTCGAAGAAAATTATATAGAGGGATGAAGGGAGAACATTTCTCGAGTAAATTAAGAAAATAAAAAATAAGCCATAAAATGAGAAGCACAAAGGTGTCACAGAAAAATACAGTATTATGTGGAACAGACTGTAATCCACACATAGCACTCCACAATCATGCAGGCAAACAGAAAAATGAAATGTCACATATTTAATCAAATGTTATCTATTGTGGTCCATACATTACCAAGTTCAAGCAGAAATAGTGTAATAAGTAAGGTATGAAATGGTGAGTTTGGGAAATAACAGCAACTGGTGTGAATGCTTTGCCATTTCGTTAAAAAAAAAAAAGTATTTATTAAAGGGGTATTCCCATCTCAGACAATTGGAGAATATCACTAAGATATGCCCCCATTTTCTGATGGTACGGGTCCCAACGAGTGGTGGCTGGCAGTGCCGGATCTGGCTACCACTAAGCGTTCTTATTGGCCAACTGAAAATAGCAGAGCAGCGCACTCGGCTATTGTTTTAATCCCCATAGAAATTAATTGGAGCGCTCTACATTTGCACGGCCACCGCTTCCATTCACTTCTATGGGGCCAACGAAAATTGCCGAGCCAGTGCTCGACTACTTTTAATAGCCCCATAGAAATAAATGGAGGGCGGCCGCACATGCACAATTTTTGGTGTCCTTATCGGCGCTGCAGATCATCCAAGCGACGTGAGTATAGATCGCTTCACAGTTAAAATGTCCAGCAAATGTTGATCGCGCTGCCTTCTGAGTGCAAAGTTACACAGAGTGAACAATATGATAACCTCTCTAAAAAATGTAAGGCATCATTGTTGAAAATAGAACAAGAAGTAAAGGATAAAAAACATAAAAAGTACATAAAAGTGCATGATGATTATAGAAAGAAAAAAAATATATAAATGGTGTAGTAAAAATGAGAAGAGTGAGGATGTAATGACAGGGGGAAACAATGTAGCCTTACCCAGAGGAGGGAAATACAACAGAAAGGAAGTTGGAAATTATGGTGGAAGACCACGGGGAAGACAGTATGGATATTATCAACAAAATGAACAGTGGCAGGAGAGATATCCGCCGAGAGCATATAATCATTATCAAAATTATGGGTATTCAGGGAGACCATATGACAGGAGGGGACCTAACAAGGGTTATAAGAATCAATATGGACAGACTGGTGGAGGTAAGGAGAATTATAGATTAAATAACGCAGGAGAAAAACCGCAGGATGTGAATACAGGGGTAATTAAACCGAATTTTTTTCCACACCAAGCGATGAAGGGGGTACAGAGGGAAGGGGGGGGGGGGGAGGATCTGGGACTAGACCTACAAATGATAAGAACAACACAAAAAAGAAACTGGCCAGAGGAAAAAGGGGAAAAAGATTGCGACCCCATCCCAAAAAGATCAGGGAGAATTAACTGGAATATACAATCTAAGTACATATCAACTAACAGATGAGGAAAAGAATGTGTTGGGGAAGGGCCTGAAATTTGCGCCGGAAAAAAAACGGAATAAGTTTGTAATGTTTTTAGATGTGCATAGATTTATTTGCAAGTTAAATCTGGCGAAATATATGTTGAATAATGAGAAAATTGAACATAAACCTGGGGATGAACAAAATGATGTAATACACACGGGTCTGAGGGCTAGGAGCAGATTTTTTCCTGTAAATAAAGAGAATGATTGTGTGGAGGCTTTCAAAAGGAGCTTATTAAGAAGTGTGGAGAATATGGATGATAGAATGAGGGGTCATAACCTTACTAGAGAAGAGACGAACACACTGAGGAATTTGGAAACCAACAGCCAGATTGTGATCAAACCGGCACATAAGGGGGGGGGGGGGAGACAGTGGTAATAGATAGGTCCAAATATGATGAGGAAATGCATAGACTCCTTTCTGATAGGGAAACCTACCAGGTTTTAAAAAATAATCCCCTTCCTGATTACAAAAATGAGGTGGATGTTTTGTTGGATAGAGCCTTTGCTGAGGCATTATCGATAAAAAGAACTGGGCATCTTGACGGTCGGGCATCCAAGGACACCGGTTATATTGCCAAAGATCCACAAGCGGTTAGTGGACCCTCCTGGAAGGCCAATTGTTTTGGTGCTCCAATCTTTGACGAGTGGTATCACGGAGTATGTTGACTATTTTTTGCAGAGATATGTAGGAAGAACAGCCTCCTACCTTAGAGACACGGGCACGGTCCTGAACATCATTAAGGGGATGGGGGAAGTGTACACTGATTTATGGCTAGCGACCGCTGATGTAACCTCGCTCTACATGGTTATCCCTAAAGATCTGGGGATGGAGGCGATCAGGGTTCATCTAGAGGAGGATGAAGTTATGTTACCGCTGCAGAGGGAATTCATTTTGAACTGTCTGGACTTTTGTCTTAGTAGAAATTACTTTTGGTTTGATGGTACTTTTTATCTCACGCTAACTTGTACATGGGAAAAATTTGCTATTGACCCCTTCCTAAAAGTAGCCCAGGAAGGAGGCACGTTGATATTGTGGAAGCGCTTTATCGACGACTGCCTGATTATGTGGAAAGGGGAACGCTGCGGCTTAGAAAAATTCTTGAACAGCTTGAACCAAAATAGTCACAATTTAAGATTTACATGTGAAATTAGCCCCAGCAGTATAAATTTTCTTGACCTTACCATTTTTTTAGAAGAGGGTCGGCTGAAGACAAAGACTTACTTCAAATCAACAGATGTGAATGGTTACATTGACATGCGGAGCTGCCACTATGCCCCTTGGAAACAAAACATACCCAAGGGACAATTTATACGTGTTCACCGCAATTGCACTAAAGTTGAGGTTCGAGGAAAAGGGCTACAACCTCAAGGTTTTAATTTAAATCAGGAAAGAAGTGGAGGAATGGGATGGAGGGGGTAAAAACTCTAAAGAAATGAAGGAGACAGAGAAAGAGAGTAAAATGCTGGATTTTAAATTTTCCTTCCTCACCCAATATAACACACAGATAGGACCACTTAAGAACTCCTTGCAGAAAAACTGGTTCATCTTAAAAAATGACCCAGTGCTGGGGCAGGTCTACCCCGAGCGACCTAAGGTATTGTACAAAAGAGCACCAAACCTGCGAGATGCATTGGTTCTCAGCTGTATAGTAAAAAGCAAAAAGAAAAAGAACCAGCAGGAAATCCTATCGAGAGGAGGGCAGATATATAAGATTAAAGGGGAAATGTCATGCAAGAACATGGGGGTTTTCTACATGCTGGAGTGCCCTTGTGGGCTACAGTGTGTGGGCAGAACCCTTCGCAAACTGAAGACCCGACTGCAGGAGCACATAGGAAATATTAGGAAAGGCAAGGAGGACCACAGTGTTCCACTACACTTCAAACTTGCGCATAGTAAGAATCCAGCGGGTTTGAGGTTTAGTGGTCTAGAAAAGGTGGAGAGGAACTGGAGGGGAGGGGACCCTGTTGCCAACATCAATTGCAAGGAGGTTGGATGGATATATAGATTGGGGACCCTGAAACCAGCAGGGCTCAATGTGGAGTTCGATTTAAAACCATGTCTGGTAGATTGAAGTGAGAGCTAGGGAGTGTGTAGTTACCGTTGTGAATCCTTGGAGGATAGTGGGAGTCCTTCTTTGCAGTGTCACGTCTTCAGGTGGTGTATTGCTGCTGTCTTTGGATGCTCGATTGTGAATGAAGCGAATATAGTGGGCTGCTATTGGCTCGCGGTGAGTCATGTGGCTTGAGTGCCGGCAAACCCTTTTTCATGAATGAAAAGGGAGGGTAATGCTTTTTTATTGTATGCTCTGTTTATTGATGTTATGTTGTTATTTTACATTAGAATACCTTTAGCCTGAGTGGGCTTTGAGAATTCTGTTTATTTATTGTATTATGTGAACATCTAAAAAGAGAAAGTGGATATATGTATAGTAATGGGTGGCCCTTGGGAGGGATCATGGCTCAATAAATACTGCACCTGTGAGGCAGGATATCATCGCCCCTGACGAAGTTGGACTGGCGAAACCCGGGTCGGGTGGACTTGTGATGATGAAAAAAGATCTGTTTTTATGACTGAGATTTTAAGACCTTTTGTAAGTAGAATAAAACCTGCTGATTGCGATATTACCTGGTGGAACTTCACTATTTGTACTAATACTTCCCTCTCGGGTGCTGGTGTACGTGAGTACACCTAGCCTCTGGTAACTGATTGTTTGGCTACAAGGTGGAATAACCTGAGCATTAAAAAGAAGGGTCTGGGATTGGAACTGTGCATTTATCAGATAGGTGCGGGTCACAGAAGTGGGAGCCACACCTATCAGACAATGGGGACATATCCAAACGATTTTAAAAACACCCTTTTTTGGCAAAATGCACAATTTTACAACCATTGCAGCATCAGCACATGTGAAATTCCAGGGTTACATACAGCTTTCATATTCTGTTAGTAAAAAAACACACTTTTTTGGCAATATCCAACATCTGGATTAGTCAGTGTGCAATTTAAGCTAGAAATACAGCCATAATTTTCTGGGTGTTTAAAAACACAATTTTTTAGAAAAAATACACAATTTTACAGCCCTTGCAGCATCAGCACGTGTGAAATTCAAGGGTTATATACTGCTGTCATATTCAGTTATTAAACAAACACCCAGTTTGGGGAAAAAACTTTAATTGCGGACTAGTCTGCATCTGTACGTGTAAGATCCAACCTTTATATACTGTACTGTCGTTCTATTCTGTTATTAAACACCCATTTAGGGCAAGATCCTAAATTTGAGAAATATGAGCAGAGCGTCAAATAAGGGACGTGGTCCAGGTCGTGGTGCTGCTGGTTGAGCTCCTGTTGCAGGGAGAGGATGTGGTCGATCTGTGCCAGCTACACGCACAAGTGAAACCCCTTCCTCAGGTGCGAGTAGGCGACAGAACCTGCATCGGTATTTGGTCCGGCGTAATGCGGCTCTACGAATGGTGAGGCCTGAACATATACAGGCGATAGTAGATTGGGTTGCTGACAGTGCCTCCAGTTCCTTCACATTGTCTCCCACCCAGTCTCCTGCTGAAAGACCACAGTTGGCACCTGCAGCCCATGTTCATCAGTCTTTCACCTCACCCCCTTGCAAATTAGCCAAGTAGTCTGAGCCCCAAGTCATGCAGCAGTCTCTTCTGCTTTTTGATGACTCTGTTAGCAGGGTTTCCCAGGGCCATCCACTTAGCCCTGCCCCAGAAGTGGAAGAGATTGAGTGCACCGATGCCCAACCACTTATCTTTCAAGATGAGTACATGGGAGGACCATCGCAATGAGTCTCAGATGATGACGAAACACAGGTGCCAACTGCTGGGGCTTTCTAAAGTGTGCAGACCGACAAGGAGGGCAGGGGAAAAGACTGGGTGGAAGATGATGTGGAGGACGATGAGGTCCTCGACCCCACATGGAATTAAGGTTATGCGAGTGACCTATGTAGTTCGGAGGAAGAGGCGGTGGTCGCACAGAGCCACCAGCACAGCAGAAGAGGGAGCAGGGTGCAAAAGCGGAGCGGCCGTCTCCTAGACAGTATGCCTGCTACTGCCCACCACAGCAAGGGACCGAGCACACCAAAGCCAGCTCCAAGGATTTCCCTGGCGTGGCAGTTCTTCAGACAATGTGCTGACGACAAGACACGTCTGTGCAATCAGAGCCTGAAGCGAGGCATAAACGGTCTCAACCTGAGCACAACCTGCATGACCAGGCATTTAAGTGCAAAGCATGAGCTGCAGTGGAGTAGACACCTCAAAAACCAAGAAAGGTCTCTGGATCCTCCTGCTTCCTCTTCTGCTGCAGTCTCGGCCTCTTCATCCACCTCTGGAGTGACAGTGCCACCTGCCACCTCGCAAGCAGAGGATCTGCTAGCAACACCACCACCTGGGTCACCAAGCATCTCCACAATGTCCCACGGAAGCGTTCAGCTTTCCATCTCCCAAACACTTGATTGGTAGAGATGTCGCGAACATAAAATTTTCCGTACGCGAAAGGCGAATGCAAATTTATGCAAATGTATGCGAACTGGCGAACCGGGCGAACTGCCATAGACTTCAATAGACAGGCGAATTTTAAAACCCTACTGGGACTCTTTCTGGCCACAATAGTGATGGAAAAGTTGTTTCAAGGGGACTAACACCTGGACTGTGGCATGCTGGAGGGGGATCCATGGCAAAACTCCCATGGAAAATTACGTAGTTGACGCAGAGTGTGGTAAGTTGAATTCGCAATGCGATTAATATAACCTGCATTAATTGCATTGCGAATATAGCACTATATTCTCAATCTTCGTTATATTCTAGCAATACAACCATTAGGAACCCAGCTCTAAGTTGAATTCGCAATGCGATTAATATAACCTGTATTAATCGCATTGCGATTACAACTTAGTCAAATTTGTGACACTGCAGCTTCAGAATGAATCTAAGATGGATGCTGTCCTTGCTTTTTGATAGGAGGTGGGAGGGTCTGGGAGGGAGGGTATGCTGATTGGCTGGAATGTTGGTTCATCTCTATTGAGAGGAAGATGAAGTACCCCACTACCCACGTGCGATCCCTAGCCCAGAATGCCAGCTTTTCTAAATTACTGTCCTTTGAAATGCTGTCATTCCGTCTGGTGGAGATGGATAGTTTTTAAGGCCTTATGGCGGTGGCTGTCCCACAGTACGTCATGCCCAGCCGCCACTACTTTTCCAGGAGAGCCATCCCTTCCCTGCACAACCAAGTGGGGGACAAAATCAGGTGTGTACTGCGCAACGCCATCTGTGACAAGGTGCACCTGACTACGGATACGTGGACCAGTAAGCATGGTCAGGGACGTTATGTCTCCATAACAGCACACTGGGTAAATGCAGTGGCGGCTGGGCCTGAGGCGGATACAGTTTGGCGCATGTCCTTCCACCACCGAGTATTGCAGGGCGCTTCAGTTTGCCTCCTGTTGCTTCCTCCTACTACTTTGTTTCCTCATCCTCTACCGGCTCCTCATCCGGTCAGCGTAACACCTTCACCACCAACTTCAGCACAGCCAGGGGTAAAAGACAGCAGGCAGTTTTAAAACTTTTCTGTTTGGGGGACAAACTCCACACCGCGCAGGAGCTATGGACGGGCCTTGAACAACAGACCGATGAGTGGTTGGTGCCAGTTAGCCTCAAGCCCAGCCTGGTGGTGTGCGATAATGGGTGAAATCTTGTAGCAGCTCTGAGACTAGCCGGTTTGACGCACATCCCTTGCCTGGCACATGTGCGGAATTTGATGGTGCAGAGATTACTTAAAAATCACCCTGATATGTTAGAGCTGCTGCATAAAGTGTGGGCCGTCTGTGCGTGCTTTCGGCGTTCTCACCCTGCTGCTGCTCGCCTGTCAGCGCTCACCGCCTTATATGCGACGTGCCCACAAGGTGGAACTCCACCTTACACATGCTGGCCAAACTGTGCGAGCAGCAGCAGCCGATAGAGGAGTTTCAGCAGCAGCCCACACGGGTGAGTCGCTCTGCAGAACAGCACCCCTTTAACACTAATGACTGGGCCTCTATGCGAGACCTGTGTTCCTTGTTGCTCTGTTTCTAGTACTCCACCAACATGGCCAGTGCCGATAACGCGGTTCTTAGTGTAACTATCCCACTTCTATGCCTCCTTGAAAAAACACTGCTGGCGATGATGGAAGAGGATGTGGCACAGGAGGAGGAGGAGGAGGAGGAAAAGAGATCATTTCGTAGGGTTTCCAGCCAGTCAGTCATTCACAAGTGGCTCCGAGGGTGGGTTCCTGCTCCCACAAACGCCAAGTACACAATTGTCCAGCCAGGGCACAGCTCTGGAGGAGGAGGAGGAGATGGAGGAGGAGGAACCATTTTCACAGCAAGGTGGTGTCACGGGGCGCCAAAGGCGCACTCGGTCTCCCATCAGCCGCAGACCTGCAGCTTAGCTTCGGCAGTGAGGATCTGTGTTTGGCCTCTTTCCCAGGGCGTCTTTGCTAGCTGGGAGGCTCCCTGCTCCTAGGTCTGCTTTGAGCGCCGAGCTGATCACTCGGTGCTCGACTTTTCTGTCTGTCGGTCATGTGACGCTGGCCACGTCACATGACCCTCAGACCCCACTATAAACACAGGCAGCCTGCTCGCCACAGGTTGCCTGTTAATTCTAGGTTCCTGGCTATTTGTTGGACTACTGATTACTCACCTGATCCTGTTCCCTGATCCTTTGCCTGCTCCTCCTGGTATTGTGACCTCTGCTCCCACCTGACTACTCTTTGTGGACTCCTCAGGTACTTCTCTACTCTCCTGGTATTTGACCCCGGCTTCTCCTCACCATTCTTTGCTTTGTACTGCATAGCTCTCTTGGTTCTGACCCGGTCCGTTTAAATTCCGTTATTTGTCTTGTCTGTCTTCCCAGCACGTATCCTAAGTTAGGGACTGCCGTCTAGTTGTCCCCTGTCATTAGGACTTGCGAGGCAAGTAGGCAGGGCCAGGGTTGAGGGTGGAGCGCAGTGGTCACTATCCTCCCCCCTGTGTTTAGTGTACGTGACCGTCACACGTGGCACCCAGACCAGCTCATGGCCATCACTGGTGCATGGCTGGGGGGATACAGAGGACACAGACGATACACCTCCCACAGAGGACAGCTTTTCGTTGCCTCTGGGCAGCCTGGCACACATGCGCGATTACATGCTGCAGTGTCTCTGCAACGACTGCCGAGTTGCCCACATCCTAACTTGTGCTGATTACTAGGTGGCCATGCTGCTGGATCCCCGTTACAAGGACAACGTACCGTCCTTAATTCCCTCACTGGAGCGTGATCGTAAGATGTGCTAGTACAAGCGCACGCTGGTAGACGCGCTGCTGGTGCATTCCCACCTGACAGCGGGGACACAGTGGAAGCACAAGGTGAAGGCAGAGAAAGAGGTCGCCAACGCAGCTAGGGCACTGCCAGCACCTCAAAAGGCAGGGTTAGCATGGCCGAAATGTGGAAAAGCTTTGTCAGCACACCAGAACAACCGGCACCACCAGCTGATATGGAACGTCTTAGCAGGATGCAGCATTTCACCAACATGGTGTGAGCAGTATGTGTGCACACGCCTACACGTACTGAATTACGGGTCTGCCCCTTCCATTTCTTGGTCTCCAAATTGGGCACATGGCGGTGCTGGCCTGCCCTGCAACCAGTGTATTATCTGAACGTGTGTTTAGCACGGCAGGGGGTGTCATCACAGACAAGCGCAGCTGCCTGTCCACAGCCAATGTGGACAAGCTCATGTTCATTAAAATGAACCAGGCATGGATCCCACAGGACTTGTCCGTACCTTGTGCAGAATAGACATGTATACCGACCTTAACCAGCTATTGTTATACTGCAGCGCAATTGCTCATTCTTGTATTTTGGATATTTCACACTCTTTTGGAGTCTACCCTAATGTCAGGATTTGATCCCTGTAATGCTTCAGTGCCTGGCTGCAGCTCTGTCTGCTGAGCCACCTTCACTCCTGACTTGTTACCTTGTCGGATCTCTTGTACTAGATACATTGCTTCCCAGTTCATTGCTGAACTCTGAACTCCTGGCTCCTCCCATGTACTTCCTTTAAAAAAGCCATGTCCTGGCTCTGTTTCATTGCCAGATTATTGTGCTCTCTGCCAATATCTTGCTCCTCGCTGCTTCCTGTGAAATCGACGTTATCATCAGTGTACCGACCTGTGGCTTGTATCATCCTACTACGCTTGCTCATGCTCCTTCACTTATCTGACATAAACGGCTATAGACCCACGCTTGCTCGGACTTCCATCTGCTTGCTGCCTCTCATCTATCTCTGCTTGTGCATTGCTGCTTCCAGCTACTGGACTCCGAGCCTGAACCTAGATTGTTACACCTAATTAAAAAAAATTTTTTTATATTAAAACCAAAGACCAGTGTTGGCTACCTCATCCTCCTCCACCGCCGCTTCCACCTACACAGCGACGTCCACCGCCTCCTCAAACTCCTACTCCATATGGAACTCTACCTCTTAAATCATTTTTTTTCTATTTGTATGTACTTTATTTTATTTTGTTTTATGTCATTTCACTACTTTGTTACATTTTCGGGTAAAAATTCACAAATTTTTGGGTGTAATATACCCCTCCTTTACCTAGTTGACAGCTTAGTAAATTTCAATAATTTTTCTTTTACATTTTTCGGGTGACAAACAATTTTTTTCTGTTATAGACCCCTGCTCTACCAAGTAGTCAAGTTAATAAATTTCTGTAATTTTTCTGTTACATTCTTGGGTTGACATTTTACAATTTTGGATGTGAATAAACCCCTGCTCTGCATAGGTGACATGGAATAAAATTACAGAAATTCTTCTTTAATTGATGTACGCCACCTCCTTTTATTAAATGCTTAAACTTTAACAAGTTGTACCACATTTGCTCTTTAATATTTTGTCCCACATTTGCGCTTCAGTTACTTTCCATATTTCCGCTCGATCCAAAAAAAAATGTACAGGATACTTGTGTCTCCCTTGGATGTGGTCTCTCTTTCTCATGCTCCCTCTCCGGCGTGGAACCCTGATTCGCCGATAACCATGATCAACATGGTAGGCTCAGAAAAGAACATCGAAAGTTGATAGAGAAGATACCCAAATGGATGGTGGACGTCACAGGGACGTGCGATCAGGCAGAAGTTATCTAGAGTCCACAAAGCCGCAGCAGGGCCATTCCTGGCTAATGTTTCCAAATCCAAAATACCACTGTGACATTCCCTATAATTTTTTATTAATCATTCCAATAACAGGGCATTTTAAGAGTCCTGTATTGTTATTTATCGTCACTACCTCCCCGAGTCGGGAGTGGGTAATTGCCGCGCGCCCCCTAATTTCCTCAAAATTCTTCCATTTTAATAGCTTCTCCCACATTTCCGCTCGATCACAATTAAATTTCATCCATTGATCTCCCTTGGATGTGGTCTCTCTTTCTCACGCTCCCTCTCCGGCGTGGAACTCTGATTCGCCGATAACCGTGATCACCATGGTAGGCGCAGAAAAGAACATCGAAAGTTGATAGAGTAGATATCCAATTGGATCGTGAACATCACGGGGACCTCGTCCTCCTAAATCAAGATTATTATTTGAAATTTTTATGTATTTTATGTTATTTTAAGTCATTTCCCTATCCACATTTGTTTGCAGAGCACTTGCCATGCTCTTAACCACATGTTGATGCAATTTGCAGCCCTCTAGCTCTTTCCATAACATTTTTACAGCCATTTTAGTGCTCAAAAGTTCGGGTCCCTACTGACTTCAATGGGGTTCGGGTTCGAGGTCAAGTTCGGGTCCCGAACTCAAATTTTTTTGTAAAGTTCGGCCGAACCTTTCGAACCCGAACATCCAGGTGTCCGCTCAACTCTACTCATGATCCAAAGAATACCACATCATCTGTAAAACACGGCGGTGGCAGTGTGATGGCTTGGGCATGCATAGCTGCCAGTGGCACTGGATAAATTCTGGGGTTTTCAGAGACATACTATGTAATTATATATATATATAGAATAAAGAAAGACACCGCAGCACATCCGTTAGGTGAAGAAAGTGGTATTGCTTGAGAATGGTCCCAGTAAGCGGACCGAAACGTCGCACAGGTGAATAAAGGGTCCCACTTTCTTCACCTAACGGATGTGCTGCGGTGTCTTTCTTTATTCTACATTGTACACCTTGGTAAGGTGTTTATCGCCGCTGGCACCCACACCCGACCACCAGGAGTGCTGCCCTGATTTCTTTTCCTATATATATATATATATATATATATATATAAAATCTGTTACTTTATTTGGTTGCTACATTGATGCCTGTTAGCTTGAACCTGCAATTGTCTCTTGAGGTGCTGTTTCGTTATATACATAAACTCGTTATATACACCTGTTTCGTTATATACATAGACTGTCACCTAAAGAATTATTAGGAACACCTGTTCTATTTCTCATTAATACAATTATCTAGTCAACCAATCACATGGCAGTTGCTTCAATGCATTTAGGGGTGTGGTCCTGGTCAAGAAAATCTCCTGAACTCCAAACTGAATGTCAGAATGGGAAAGAAAGGTGATTTAAGCAATTTTGAGCGTGGCATGGTTGTTGGTGCCAGACGGGCCGGTCTGAGTATTTCACAATCTGCTCAGTTACTGGGATATTCACGCACAACCATTACTAGGGTTTACAAAGAATGGTGTGAAAAGGGAAAAACATCCAGTATGCGGCAGTCCTGTGGGCAAAAATGCCTTGTGAATGCTAGAGGTCAGAGGAGAATAGGCCGACTGATTCAAGCTGATAGAAGAGCAACGTTGACTGAAATAACCACTCGTTACAACCGAGGTATGCAGCAAAGCATTTGTGAAGCCACAACACGCACAACCTTGAGGCGGATGGGCTACAACAGCAGAAGACCCCACTCATCTCCACTACAAATAGGAAAAAGAGGCTACAATTTGCACGAGCTCACCAAAATTGGACTGTTGAAGACTGGAAAAATGTTGCCTGGTCTGATGAGTCTCGATTTCTGTTGAGACATTCAAATGGTAGAGTCCGAATTTGGCGTAAACAGAATGAGAACATGTATCCATCCTATGATGGCTACTTCCAGCAGGATAATGCACCATGTCACAAAGCTCGAATCATTTCAAATTGGTTTCTTGAACATGACAATGAGTTCACTGTACTAAAATGGCCCCCACAGTCACCAGATCTCAACCCAATAGAGCATCTTTGGGATGTGGTGGAACAGGAGCTTCGTGCCCTGGATGTGCATCCCTCAAATCTCCATCAACTGCAAGATGCTATCCTATCAATATGGGCCAACATTTCTAAAGAATGCTATCAGCACCTTGTTGAATCAATGCCACGTAGAATTAAGGCAGTTCTGAAGGCAAAAGGGGGTCCAACACCGTATTAGTATGGTCTTCCTAATAATTCTTTAAGTGAGTGTATATATTATATGGATTTCTGCACAAATTAGTCATAAAATGTGATCTGATCTTCATCTAAGTCACAACAATAGAAAATCACAGTCTGCTTAAACTAATAACACACAAAGAATTAAATGTTACCATGTTTTTTATTGAATACACTATGTAAACATTCACAGTGCAGGTGGAAAAAGTATGTGAACCCTTGGATTTAATAACTGGTTAAACCTCCTTTGGCAGCAATAACTTCAACGAAACGTTTCCTGTAATTGCAGATCAGATGTGCACAACGGTCAGGAGTAATTCTTGACTATTCCTCTTTACAGAACTGTTTCAGTTCAGCAATATTCTTGGGATGTCTGGTGTGAATCACTTTCTTGAGGTCATGCCACTGCATCTCAATCGGGTTGAGGTCAGGACTCTGACTGGGCCACTCCAGAAGGCGTATTTTCTTCTGTTTAAGCCATTCTGTTGTTGATTTACTTCTATGCTTTGGGTCGTTGTCCTGTTGCAACACCCATCTTCTGTTGAGCTTCAGCTGGTGGACAGATGGCATTAAGTTCTCCTGCAAAATGTCTTGATAAACTTGGGAATTCATTTTTCCTTCGATGATAGCAATCAGCCCCAAACCATGAAGCCCCCACCACCACACTTCACAGTTGGGATGAGGTTTTGATGTTGGTGTGCTGTGCCTCTTTTTCTCCACACATAGTGTTGTGTGTTTCTTCCAAACAACTCAACTTTGGTTTCATCTGTCCACAGAATATTTTGCCAGTACTGCTGTGGAACATCCAGGTGCTCTTGTGCAAACTGTAAACGTGCAGCAATGGTTTTTTTGGACAGCAGTGGCTTCCTCTGTGGTATCCTCCCATGAAATTTATTCTTGTTTAGTGTTTTACGTATCGTAGATTCGTTAACAGGGATGTTAGCATATGCCAGAGACTTTTGTAAGTCTTTAGCTGACACTGTAGGATTCTTCTTCACCTCATTAAGCAGTCTGCGCTGTGCTCTTGCAGTCATCTTTACAGGACGCCACTCCTAGGGAGAGTAGCAGCAGTGATGAACTTTCTCCATTTATAGACAATTTGTCTTACCGTGGACTGATGAACAGCAAGGCTTTTGGAGATACTTTTATAACCCTTTCCAGCTTTATGCAAGTCAACAATTCTTAATAGTAGGTCTTCTAAGAGCTCTTTTGTGCGAGGCATCATTCACATCAGGCAATGCTTCTTGTGAAAAGCAAACCTAGAACTGGTGTGTGTTTTTTATATGGCCGGGCAGGGCAGCTGTAACCAACACCTCCAATCTCATCTCATTGATTGGACTCCAGTTGGTTGACACCTCACTCCAATTAGCTCTTGAAGATGTCATTAGTCTAGGGGTTCACATACTTTTTACACCTGCACTATGAATGTTTACATGGTGTGTTCAATAAAAACATGGTAACATTTAATTCTTTGTGTGTTGTTAGTTTAAGCTGACTGTGATTGTCTATTGTGACTTATATGAAGATCAGATCACATTTTATGACCAATTTGTGCAGAAATCCATATCATTCCTAAGGGTTCACATACTTTTTCTTGCAACTGTATGTATACAGTACAGACCAAAAGTTTGGACACACCTTCTCATTCAAAGAGATTTCTTTATTTTTATGACTATGAAGGCATCAAAACTATGAATTAACACATGTGGAATTATATACATAACAAACAAGTGTGAAACAACTGAAAATATGTCATATTCTAGGTTCTTCAAAGTAGCCACCTTTTGCTTTGATTACTGCTTTGCACACTCTTGGCATTCTCTTGATGAGCTTCAAGAGGTAGTCCCCTGAAATGGTTTTCACTTCACAGGTGTGCCCTGTCAGGTTTAATAAGTGGGATTTCTTGCCTTATAAATGGGGTTGAGACCATCAGTGGCGTTGAGGAGAAGTCAGGTGGATACACAGCTGATAGTCCTACTGAATAGACTGTTAGAATTTGTATTATGGCAAGAAAAAAGCAGCTAAGTAAAGAAAAACGAGTGGCCATCATTACTTTAAGAAATGAAGGTCAGTCAGTCAGCCGAAAAATTGGGAAAACTTTGAAAGGAATGGCTATTTGACCATGAAGGAGAGTGATGGGGTGCTGCGCCAGATGACCTGGCCTCCACAGTCACCGGACCTGAACCCAATCGAGATGGTTTGGGGTGAGCTGGACCGCAGAGTGAAGGCAAAAGGGCCAATAAGTGCTAAGCATCTCTGGGAACTCCTTCAAGACTGTTGGAAGACCATTTCAGGGGACTACCTCTTGAAGCTCATCAAGAGAATGCCAAGAGTGTGCAAAGCAGTAATCAAAGCAAAAGGTGGCTACTTTGAAGAATCTAGAATATGACATATTTTTAGTTGTTTCACACTTGTTTGTTATGTATATAATTCCACATGTGTTAATTTATAATTTTGATGCCTTCATAGTCATGAAAATAAAGAAAACTCTTTGAATGAGAAGGTGTGTCCAAACTTTTGGTCTGTACTGTATATATATATATATATATATATATATATATATATATATTTCTGTATGTCTGTTATTTATGCATTACCAAATGGCCTTACCAATCTGCACTAAATTTGGCACATAGGTACATCGGGTTTCCCGGAAGGTTTTCGTAAAGGTCTCAGCTTTGTAGCATGTACGGTTCTTGAGAAATTCTCAAAAAATGCTGTAGTTTTCAGTCTATAAGATGCACTGGACCATAAGACGCACCTACGTTTTAGAGGAGGACAATAAGAGAAAAAAAAATTCTCATTATACCTCAGGTCAGACCACCAACCCAGACCCCCAATGCTAATCAGACCTCAGATGACAGACCCAATCAGACCCCTAATGTTAATAATATCCTAATAAGACCTCATATTAGACCCCCAATCAGACCTCAGCTCAGACCTCAATGTGAATAACCCCAATCAAACCTCACATAATGCCCCATACCTCTCATCAGCCCCCCACTCCTCTCATCAGCCCCCATTGCTTCATAACAGCCCCCATATCAGTCCCATGCCTCTCATCAGCCCCCATGCCTCTCATCAGCCCTCATATCAGCCCCTATTTCAGCTCCCATAACAGCCCCCATGCCACAGAGTACATAAAACAAAAAATACACTTACTTCTTCTGCTCCGGACGTCGCCGCTCGTCACTTCCAGCACTCCTCCTGTTCTTCCTAATGCCTGCTGTGCTGTGAACCAATGCGCACAGTGTGAGGTCACAAAGCACCCACACGCTGTGTGCAGCCACAGCACAGCCGACGACCAGGTAGCACTAAGTACAGAGCCTTCACTGATACTAATGAGCGCTCATTAGTAATCACGCCATAAGACGCAGGGACATTTTCCACCCACTTTTGGGGCAAACAAATATGGTATATTAGCCAGTAGGAACTTGCAGGTTCTTCACTCATAGCATAACTGCCATTCACAAGGTCACAGGGCCCTTATTAACTAGTAGAAGCTCACAGGTCCTTCAGCTTGATATGCACACAGTTTCATACCAGGCTTCCACAACTCTGCCATTTTTCTTTACTATTATTGGTCACTGTTAAGGGGGTGCAGTGCTGTGGAGGTCACTGTTAAGGGGACAGGTGACTGTAGAGGTCACTGTTAAGGAGGAGGGCTGCTATAGAGCTCACTGTGAAGGGATGGGGTGCTGGGGAGGTCACTGTTAAGGGTGTGGGTGCTGTGGAGGTCATATTTTAAGGAGATGGTTGCTGTGGAGGTCACTGTTAATGGGGCTGTATGCATGGCCAAACGACTGGACCAATTGGCACCAGATTTAGTATATAGGTAAATCAGGTGCTTAGAAAAGTTTTAGACCAGGCTTTAGCTCTCTAGGATGCAGCGTTCTTAAATTAATCACACAAAAAAGCAAATATGGCACCATTGCATGACCCATATTAGCAAATATAAGCTCGCTGGTCCTTCACTCATATACTAACTGACATACAGTTTTACATCAGATTTCCATAAAAACTCCATTCTTCTTCATTGTTATAAAGCCAGTATGGATGTCACCATTATGGGGCGAGGCACTGTGGAGGGCAATGTAAGGGGGAAGAGTGCTGTGGATGTCTCTGTATGGTGGCGGGGTGCTCTGGAGGTCACGGTTATTAAGGCCACTGTGGATATCACTGTTATGGTGGGCAAATCTGGGTACATTTTTATTTATATATATATATATATAGAGAACAAAGAAGTAGGACTGCACTCCAAGATAGTGATAAAATCAGCAAGTGGTTTATTCACCCATAATATGGCAAGTCTTGCGACGTTTCGGCTCACAAGAGCCTTCCTCAAGCCGAAACGTCGCAAGACTTGCCATATTATGGGTGAATAAACCACTTGCTGATTTTATCACTATCTTGGAGTGCAGTCCTACTTCTTTGTTCTCTATACCATTGGGGATTGCCGTTACCCTACGTTGGACCTTCTTCTCTCTATATATATATATATATATATATATACACATACACACACACACACACACATACATACACTAACACTAACAAAAATGGATATTTGGCTTTGTGGGTGAAATTTATGGAAAACGCAAAAAGTTCACGCTATCTTCCTCATCTCAAACAATTTATTGAAACAGAAGCCAACAACAGTGGTGGGAATACCCCCACAAAATATGTCTCAATAACTTATCGTGTGGCCTTGAGCATCAATTACAGCTTGAAAACAACCTTTCATGCTGTTCACAAGTCAGCTTATTGTCTGCTGAGGCATGGCATCCCACTTTTCTTGAAGGGCGGCCCTCAGGTCATTGAGGATCTGGGGTGCAGAGATACGAGCCTCTACATGGCAACTCAGCTGATCCCATAAGTTTTTAATGGGATTCAGGTCTGAAGAAAGCAGCCGCTCCCTAATGATGCAACCTCATTGAGCTGGCTCATTGTCATCCATGAAGATGAACTTAGGTCTGTTTTGCTCATGCAGAGGCACAATGACTGGATTAGTGATGTTATTCAAGTAGTATGGGCTTGTCACTGTACCATTCACAAAGTGTAGGGCAGTTCTATATTGACTAGACACACCTGCCCACACTGTGACACCACCACCACCAAAGGATAGTCTGGTGACAACAGTAGCTGATGCCTAGCGCTTTCCTTGACATCTCCAACATCGTTGGTGGCCATAATTTTTGCTCAGCGTGAATCGACTTTCATCAGTGAACAGCACTGAGGCCCACTGGTCCCTTGTCCAGCGTAGATGCTCCCTAGCCAATGCAAGAGGATGACACCTGTGGTCAGGTACCCTTGCAGGTCGTCTAGCACGCAGGCCACGCTGATGTAAATGGTTTCGAATGGTCTGACATGACACTTGGGTGCCTCTCACTTTAAATGTGCCTGGAGTTGTGAGGCATTCATTATCTGGTTCCTCAGGGCATTGTTCACAATGAAGAGGTCATCAGTGTGGGATGTGCCCAAAGGACGTCCACTTCTATGCCTTTTTGTGACTTTTCCAGTCTCTCTGAACTAGGAAATTTATTAGGAGATTCATAGATCAAACACTTGTTGTGAATGTTGCCGTTAAGCTCCTTGATGAAGAACAGCAAGTTGTGCAAAAAGTACTGAAACGTCATGTTGAAAGATGAAGTTCCTCCTCATGTTCAGCTTTCTAGCAGAAGCCTGAAGGTTTTGTGCCAATATTGACTGGTATTTGGAACTGTTCATAATTCCCTCTAGCTTAACTAAGGCCCCAGTTCCAGCTGAAGAAAAGCAGCCCCAAAGCATGATGCTGCCACCACCATGCTTCACTGTGGGTATGGTGTTCTTTTGGTGATGTGCACTGTTGTTTTTGCGCCAAACATATCTTTTGAAATTATAGCCAAAAAGTTCAACCTTGGTTTCATCAGACCATAACACCTTTTCCCCACGTGCATCAGATGTGTTTTTGCAAAATGTAGCCTGGCTTGGATGCTTTTCTTCAAAAGAAAAGGCTTTTGTCTTGCCACTCTACCCCATAGCCCAGACATATGAAGAATACGGGAGATTGTTGTCACATGTACCACACAGCCAGTACTTGCCAGATATTCCTGCAGCTCCATTAATGTTGCTGTAGTCCTCTTGGTAGCCTCCCAGACCAGTTTCCTTCTTGTCTTTTCATAAATTTTGGAGGGACGTCCAGTTCTTGGTAATGTCACTGTTGTGCCATATTTTCTCCACTTGATGATCACTGTGTTCCATGGTATATCTAATGCCTTGGAAATTCTTTTGTTTTCTTCTCCTGACTGATACCTTTTAACAATTAGATCCCTCTGATGCTTTGGAAGCTCTCTGTGGACCATGGCTTTTGCTGTGCGATGCGACTAAGAACATTTCAGGAAAGACCAACTAGAGCAGATGAACTTTATTTGGGGTTAATCAGAGGCACTTTAAATGATGGCAGGTGTATGCCGACTCCTATTTAACATGATTTTGAATGTGATTGCTTAATTCTGAACACAGCTACATACAGTTATAAGAGGGTGTGCACACTTATGCAACCACATTTTTTATTTTATTTTGTTTTCTTCCCTCCACCTAAAAGATTTCAGTTTGGTTTTTCAATTGAGTGGTACAGTTTATAGGTCACATTAAAAGGTGGAAAAAGTTCTGAAATGATTTATCTTTGGTTTATTTTTTTACATCACAGAAACCTGACATTTTAACAGGGGTGTGTAGACTTTTTATATCCACTGTATTTAGTTTCCACACAGTTGGAATCAAACATTTTTTTAGGATTGTTAAATGTAATTAAATAAGCATTGTAGCGGGATTAGCTCACAGGACCGCCGTCTCCTGGGATAGACGGGCGCTATAGGCACATAAAACACAGTCCAGTCCAAGCAAGTACGGTGCAACTGGCCTCAGCCAGTTTTATTGATTTTTGCAGAAAAAGAATTAAACAAAACAGTTCAAAACAAATGAAATACCTGGCCGTCTGGCCACTACTTCTAAACAGGCAGTAGTCCCTAACTACATGAAACTGAGCCTTGTGCCCAGCTCCATCAACAAAACACAGTTGTTTTTCACTCACCCAGCAGGGTTCTTCCCAGGAGCAGAGAGCTCAGCTAGTGAGCTGTTTGCCCTTTTATAGCACACTCAGGTTGCAAGGTGATTAGCCACAGTTACCCTGAATACCTGGAGTGGCTAATTGGAGCAGGGACCCACCCAACTCTCCCTGCTCCAAGCAGCCAGGCCCTTCTAACCAGGTTTTTAACAAAACCCTTGCAAAGAGAAAACCTAGTTTTCCTTGCTGTCAATTCCCTGGCTGCTTTTTTAGAACGTATAGGACAGGAACCTAGGTGAAATGTAGACTCCTTCTACCACTTTCCCCCTGGTCCTGTCACATATCCTCCCCCCCTGTTTCGACCTTGGGGTAGGAACACTCTGTGCCCTTAAACAGTACATCCTGGACAGGGCATCTGCGTTTCCAAGCTGACGCCCGGGCCTATGTTCAACTGTAAAACTATAATCTTGAAGAGACATGAACCATCGGGTCACTCGCCTGTTTTTCTCACGGTTTTGGCACATCCATTTAAGGGGTGCATGGTCAGTTACCAGTTTAAATGTTCTCCCTACCAAATAATACCTGAGAGCTTCTATGGCCCACTTAACTGCCAAACACTCCTTTTCTACAATGGAGTATTTCTTTTCATGTTCATTTAACTTTTTACTCAGGTATACTACAGGATGCTCTTCCCCAGCCCTTACTTGCGACAACACAGCCCCTATACCAACATCCGAGGCATCTGTTTGCACAATGAACTCCTTTTTAAAATCTGGTGTGACTAACACTGGGTGGGCACATAGAGCCTGCTTCAGGTTCTGAAAGGCCTGTTCCGCTTCTGTGGTCCATTTGACCATGGTTGAATCCTTCCCTTTTGTAAGGTCTGTTAAAGGGCTCGCAATGCTGGCAAAATTTTCAATAAAACGCCTATAATAACCAGTTAAACCTAGGAATGCTCTGACTTGTTTTTTGTTCAAAGGCCTTGGCCAGCTCTGGATGGCTTCCACTTTGTTTATTTGAGGTTTTATAACTCCTCGCCCAATCATGTACCCCAAGTACTTTGCCTCTTCTTGCCCAATGGCACATTTTTTTGGATTCGCTGTTAACCCTGCTTCCCTAATAGAATTCAGGACGGCTTCTACCCTGGGTAGATGACTTTCCCAATCCGTGCTATGGATTATCACATCATCTAAATAGGCAGCTGCGTATCTACGATGTGGTCTTAAAATTTTGTCCATCATCCTCTGAAATGTGGCCGGGGCCCCATGCAAACCAAAGGGAAGGACTACATACTGAAAATGGCCATCAGGGACACTAAAAGCAGTTTTTTCTTTGGCCCCCTCAGTCAACGGTACTTGCCAGTAACCTTTTGTAAGATCTAATGTGGTAAAGAACCTAGCATTACCAAGCCTATCAATCAGCTCATCCACTCGAGGCATTGGGTAAGCATCAAACTTTGAGACAGTGTTCAGTTTCCTGAAGTCATTACAGAAACGTATGGTGCCATCAGGTTTGGGAACCAAGACTATAGGACTAGACCAGTCACTATGGGACTCCTCTATAACCCCTAACTGAAGCATTGTTTGGACTTCTTGGGAGACAGCTTTACGTCTAGCCTCAGGTATTCTATAAGGCTTTTGGTTGACTCTGACCCCTGGTTCGGTTACAATATCATGTTTAATTATATCTGTTCGACCAGGTAGCTCAGAAAATACATCTTTATTTTTCTGTACAAACTCCTTTGCCTCTTGGGTTTGAGATCCCGACAAAGTGTCTGCAATTTTTACCTCTGGTATCTCAATGCTACATTCCTTCTTCCCACTGCTGTAAGCTGCTAACACCTCTCGGTCCTTCCAGGGTTTGATTAGGTTCACATGATAAATTTGGTAGGGCTTACGTCTACCTGGTTGGTGAACCCGGTAATTCACCTCTCCGACCTTCTCAACTATTTCATAAGGTCCTTGCCATTTGGCCAAAAATTTACTTTCTACTGTGGGGACAAGGATTAATACCCTATCCCCAGGGTTGAAGTTTCTTACTTTAGCCGACCTGTTGTAAACCCGGGACTGACTCTCCTGGGCCTGCAGCAAGTGTTCTTTTACAATGGGCATTACTTTTCCAATCCTTTCCTGCATTTGGGACAAGTGTTCAATCACACTTTTGTAGGGTGTAGCCTCACTCTCCCAGGTCTCTTTGGCAATATCCAAAAGACCCCGAGGGTGCCGACCATACACTAGCTCGAACGGAGAAAATCCGGTAGATGCTTGAGGCACCTCCCGTACAGAAAACATAAGATATGGTAAAAGACAATCCCAGTCTTTCCCATCCTGTGCCACCACTTTTCTGAGCATCCCTTTTAAGGTTTTGTTGAACCTTTCAACTAATCCATCCGTTTGGGGATGATAAACTGAGGTACGCAAGTGAGTTATTTTCAACAGTTTACACAACTCTTTTGTAACCTTTGACATAAAGGGCGTCCCCTGGTCAGTGAGTACTTCTTTAGGTATGCCCACTCTAGTAAACATCTGGAACAACTCCTTGGCTATCACTTTTGCAGAGGTTTTCCTTAGAGGTATTGCTTCAGGATAGCGGGTAGCATAATCAAGGACAACCAAAATGTATTGGTGACCTCTGGCAGACTTAACAAGAGGTCCCACCAAATCCATTGCAATCCTCTCAAAGGGAGTTTCAATAATCGGGAGTGGTACTAACGGACTCCTAAAGGTCGCTACCGGGTTGTGTAATTGACACTCTGGGCATGAATCACAGTATTCTTTTATCTCTTTATGTACCCCGGGCCAATAAAACCTCTGCAAAATCCGGTCTTTGGTTTTTTCATAAGCCAAGTGCCCTCCTAGCACATGTGAATGGGCTAGATCCATCACCTTTTGGCGATGTGAATTTGGGACCACAAGTTGCTCCACAACCTGCCCATTTTGCTCATCAACTCTATATAAGAGTTCATTCTCTATAGAAAAATGGGGAAATATTTTCTCTACCCCAGTATCTTGAGGTACCCCATTGACTACTTTCACACTTTGCCATGCGTGGGTTAATGTTGGGTCCCTGAGTTGAGCTGTCCCAAAGTTATCATTGGAGACTGGCAAGTCAGGGAGACCAATTTCCGGGACATCATCAGTATCACCTGCAAGCACTGCTAAGGGAAAACTCTCGGCTTCACTCTGGGTCACCCCTACTGTTTGCACATTTTCAGTCTCAGCCAGGGGAATGGGATCTACAGCAGACCCACTTAAACACTTATCAAGCATATTCCACATTTTCCAAAACAGAGGAAAATCACACCCCACAATGACAGTATGCAACAGACTGTTTACAACCCCCACTTCATGGGTTACTTTCCCGCACGGGGTTTCAAAAGAGACTATAGCAGTGGGGTACTCTTTTGTATCCCCATGTATGCAGATGACCCCCATCTGTCTCTTTTGCAGCTTCCTAGTGTCCACCAGGCTGCCATGCACAAGAGTCACTAGACTACCAGAGTCCAACAGAGCTTGAACTGAGTGTCCTTCAATCACCAAGCTGCAAGTTTGTCGCTCCATATCTGGGGTCGGCAAGGCAGAGTAGGCAGGTCCCGCAAACAATGACCTCCTCCGCCCACTGTCACACTCCATAGGCTCATCAGCCAAAGGACAGTTGGCAGCCACGTGGCCCAGTCCTTGACATCGCCAGCAAACAATGTTTTTGATCGCCCAAGGCTGTCTAGGGCTAACTGGCTTAAGAGGTCTGGCTAATAGGTCAGTCTCAGTTCCTACTTTACGGCCCTCCCTCGCCCCTTTTAGATTAGGAACAGTCTTACCGCGATCAGTAGACTTCTGGCTCCCTGGGCCCGGCCAAGTAGGAGAGAGGTCTTGGAGATACTCCTCTGTGTTCAGATACCGCTCCACAAGGACGACGAGTTGATCCACATCCCTGGGGTCTGCTTGTCCCACACAGCGCTGTATCCGAACTGGTAGAGCACGAACAAACCGGTCCAGGACCACTCTTTCCACCACCTGAGTGGCTGTAGATACCTCTGGCTGTAGCCATTTTTTAGCCAGGTGAAAAAGATCATACATTTGCGACCTCGCTGGTTTATCCAATTGGAAAGTCCAGTTGTGCACCCGCTGGGCTCTGACTGCAGATGTTACACCCAAGCGAGCGAGAATTTCTGCTTTCAGTTTTGGGTACTGTCTGGCATCCTGCTCACTCAAATCATAGTAGGCTTTCTGTGGCTCCCCACTTAGAAAAGGAGCAAGGGTGTCTACCCACTGTTCGGCTGGGAGTTTCTCTCTTTCAGCGGCTCTTTCAAAAATGGTGAGGTAGGTCTCCACATCATCCCCTGCTACCATTTTTTGAAGGGAAGCTTTCACTCTCCTCCCCACAGAGATGGATTCCTCCTGGACATGGGGCCTTTCAGCCAGCACCGCTATCTGCTCCACCAGACTTTTATTAAGCGATTGCTGTTCTCTGAAACCAGCTTGCGTAGTCTCTATGAACAACCGATTGGTTTCCTGCTGGTTAGCATTCGCCTTTTGGAGCTGTATGTTAGCCTGGATCAGCTGTTTCAGCACTTCCTCCATATCTGCACTGTTAGTTTTTTTCAGAACAGCAGACTTAACCCAGGACATAAAACTTGCTGGATTTTTGTGCCCGCATCCTCCACCATATGTAGCGGGATTAGCTCACAGGACCGCCGTCTCCTGGGATAGACGGGCGCTATAGGCACATAAAACACAGTCCAGTCCAAGCAAGTACGGTGCAACTGGCCTCAGCCAGTTTTATTGATTTTTGCAGAAAAAGAATTAAACAAAACAGTTCAAAACAAATGAAATACCTGGCCGTCTGGCCACTACTTCTAAACAGGCAGTAGTCCCTAACTACATGAAACTGAGCCTTGTGCCCAGCTCCATCAACAAAACACAGTTGTTTTTCACTCACCCAGCAGGGTTCTTCCCAGGAGCAGAGAGCTCAGCTAGTGAGCTGTTTGCCCTTTTATAGCACACTCAGGTTGCAAGGTGATTAGCCACAGTTACCCTGAATACCTGGAGTGGCTAATTGGAGCAGGGACCCACCCAACTCTCCCTGCTCCAAGCAGCCAGGCCCTTCTAACCAGGTTTTTAACAAAACCCTTGCAAAGAGAAAACCTAGTTTTCCTTGCTGTCAATTCCCTGGCTGCTTTTTAGAACGTATAGGACAGGAACCTAGGTGAAATGTAGACTCCTTCTACCACTTTCCCCCTGGTCCTGTCACAGCATATATAGGATTACTGCAAGATAACCTGGGAGAGATAATGAGAAATTGAGTGTCAGGCCACAATTGTCCATTTATGTGAATTCTATTCAACCCATTTGGGACTTGCTCGATTTAATTAAACCAGCATATAGGTGATCAACACTAGAGTTGAGCGGACACCTGGATGTTCGGGTTCGACGGGTTCGGCCGAACTTCAGAAAAAAGTTTGAGTTCGGAACCCGAACTTGATCCCGAACCCCATTGAAGTCAATGAGGACCCGAACTTTTGAGCACTAAAATGGCTGTAAAAATGTCATGGAAAGTGCTAGAGGGCTGCAAATGGCATCAAAATGTGGTTAAGAGCATGGCAAGTGCTCTGCAAACAAATGTGGATAGGGAAATGACTTTAAATAACATAAAATACGTAAAAATAAATAAAAAATATTGATCTAGGAGGACGAGGTCCATATGGAGTAGGAGGTTGACAAGGCAGTGGATGTGGTGGTGTAGGTGGAAGCGGTAGCCCGCACTGCTTTTTTGTTTTAAATGTATTTTTATTTTTTAAATTAGGGTACACCCCAAAACATTGGGAAATATAACCTGTGATAACCCCCTCCATTCATGCTAAACACACTTTCAGACAATATACTGGCTGCAGGGCAGGCCAGCACCTCCAAGGGGTAAAGGGCAAGCTAAGGCCATGTGCCCAATTTGGAGACCCAGAAGTTGCAGGGACTGACCCCTGTCAGTCAGTTCGTGTAGGCGTGTGCATACTTACTGCCCCACCATGTCGTACATCCCCGTGATGTTCACGATCCAATTTGATATTTGCTCTATCAACTTTCGATGTTTTTATGAGCCTACCATGGTGATCACAGGTGGCGGGAAATCAGGGTTCCAGACCGGAGATGGAGCGTGAGAAAGAGAGACCACATCCAAGGGAGGATTCATTTTTTCAAATTTAAAATTATAGAGTGGAAATATGGAACAAAGTATTGAAGCGTAAAAGTGGGACAACTTTTTAAAGTTTAAGCATTGAATGAAAGGATGTGTCGCGCAACAATTAATGAAGAATTTCTTGAATTTTATTTCCTGTCAACTATGCAGAGCAGGGGTTTCTATCCGGCAAAATTTGAAAAATGTCACCTGACAATGTAATTGACGATTTTTTATTTATTTATGTTCCTGTCACCTATGTAGAGGTGCCCCAGTGACATCCACCATCTATTTGAATATCTTCTCTATCAACTTTCAATGTTCTTTTCTGAGCCTACCATGTTGATCACGGTTATCGGTGAATCAGGCCAAAAAAGTAAAGCGTAAATGTGGGACACATTATTAAAGCGCAAATGTGGTACAACTTGTTAAAGTTTAAGCATTGAATCAAAGTAGGTGGCGTGCATCAATTAAAGAATTTCTGAAATTTTATTCCCTGTCACCTATGCAGAGCAGGAGTTTATTCACGTCTAAAATTGTAAAATGTCAACCCAAGAATGTAACAGAAAAATTACAGAAATGTATTAACCTGTAAACTTGGTAGAGCAGGGGTCTAGGACAGAACAAAAATGTTTATTGTCACCCGAAAATGTAAAAGAAAAATTATTGAAATTTATTAAGCTGTCATCTAGGTAGAGGAGGGGTATATTACACCCAAAAATTTGTGAATTTCAGCAAAAAATGTAACAGACAATTTTTTTTTTGCGGTCTAATAGGTATAGCAGTGGTACATCACACCCAAAAATTGTTGAATTTCAACCGAAAATTTAACTGACAAAGTAGTGAAATGACATAAAATAAAATACGTACAAATAAAAAAAAAAATAATAATAATTTATTTATGGAGGTGGAGTTCCATATGGAGTAGGAGTTTGAGGAGGCGGTGGACGTAGTGGTGTAGGTGGAAGCGGCGGCGGAAGAGGACGAGGTAGCCAACACAGTTTTTTTGTTTTCATTTTTTTTTTAATTAGGGTACACTCCAAAAGAATCACAGAAAAAATGCACCTAACGGATATGCCACTGACTATACTGCCTAGTCATAAATGCAGATATTAAAAGCTGAGACTTGCGCCAATATATTCCTGTCAGGAAAATATCAGAGCCCATCATGCACCACGTCACGGTCACTCAGCATGGCAAAGGGTCCTACCACTACGCTAACTATGGTGTGAACAAGGTCTGAAGGTGATGTAATCCATCTCCATCTCACAGCCAAGCTTCCACACAACCGCCTAGCAGGACAACTAGTGCAATGTGAACAAAGCCAGACTGTAAGCCACACCCATATCAGACCATGTGATGCAGGTTACCAGGTGCAAAAGAGTGTTTGAATGCCAGGTAAAGGCACATACACTACATATAAAACAAGACAAAAACACAGAAATATAGTGGCAATTCTGGAGGAGCTGCTCAACCCCTAACACTGTAGCGTGTTTTTCATTGGGGGAGCAGCCCCACCGCATGTGGACCGCAGCAAACGACTATCCCCAGCAAAAAATGCATACGGTGGAGGATGTCGGCGCGGTCCACATGCACCATAAAGGCATCCTACACTAAACGGAGCATTGTGCGGATGAAAATATAATCATATAAATCACAGAAAAAATGCACCAAACGGATATGCCACTAACTATACTGGCTAGTCATAAATGCAGATATTAAAAGCTGAGACTTGCGCCAATATATTCCTGTCAGGAAAATATCTGAGCCCATCATGCACCACGGTGCACATGCGGTGGGGCTGCTCCCCCAATGAAAAACACGCTACAGTGTTAGGGGTTGAGCAGCTCCTCCAGAATTGCCACTATATTTCTGTGTTTTTGTCTTGTTTTATATGTAGTGTATGTGCCTTTACCTGGCATTCAAACACTCTTTTGCACCTGGTAACCTCCATCACATGGTCTGATATGGGTGTGGCTTACAGTCTGGCTTTGTTCACATTGCACTAGTTGTCCTGCTAGGCGGTTGTGTGGAAGCTTGGCTGTGAGATGGATTACATCACCTTCAGACCTTGTTCACACCATAGTTAGCGTAGTGGTAGGACCCTTTGCCATGCTGAGTGACCGTGATGTGGTGCATGATGGGCTCCGATATTTTCCTGACAGGAATATATTGGCGAAAGTCTCAGCTTTTAATATCTGCATTTATGACTAGCCAGTATAGTCAGTGGCATATCCGTTTGGTGCATTTTTTCTGTGATTTATATGATTATATTTTCATCCGCACAATGCTCCGTTTTGTGTAGGATGCCTTTGTGGTGCATGTGGACCGCGCCAACATCCTCCACAGTATGCATTTTTTGCTGGGGATAGTCGTTTGCTGCGGTCCACATGCGGTGGGGCTGCTCCCCCAATGAAAAACACGCTACAGTGTTAGGGGTTGAGCAGCTCCTCCAGAATTGCCACTATATTTCTGTGTTTTTACATTCCAAAAAAGAGTAAAATATTCAAAATACAAGAATGAGCAATTGTGCTGCAGTATAACAATAGCTGGTTAATGCAGGCATACATGTCTATTCTGCACAAGGTATGGACAAGTCCTGTGGGATCCATGTCTGTTTCATTTTAATGAACGTGAGCTTGTCCACATTGGCTGTGGACAGGCGGCTGCGCATGTCTGTGAGGACGCCCCCTGCCGTGCGAAACACACATTCAGATAATACACTGGCTGCAGGGCAGGCCAGCACCTCCAAGGCGTAAAGGGCAAGCTCAGGCCATGTGCCCAATTTGGAGACCCAGAAGTTGAAGCGGGCAGACTCTTAATTCAGTACGTGTGGGCGTGTGCACACATACTGCTCCACCATATTGGTGAAATGCTGCCTCCTGCTAAGATGTTCCATATCAGCTGGTGGTGCTGGTTGTTGTGGCGTGCTGACAAAGCTTTTCCACATTTCGGCCATGCTAACCCTGCCTTCTGAGGTGCTGGCAGTGCCCCAGCTGCGTTGGCGACCTCTTCCTCTGCCTTCGCCTTGTGCTTCCACTGTGCCCCCGCTGTCAGGTGGGAATGCCACCAGCAGCGCGTCTACCAGCGTGCACTTGTACTAGCGCATCTTACGATCACACTTCAGTGAGGGAATTAAGGAGGGTAAGTTGTCCTTGTAACGGGGATGCAGCAGCATGGCGGCCCAGTAATCAACACAAGTTAGAATGTGGGCAACTCGGCGGTCGATGCGGAGACAATGCAGCATGTAATTGCTCATGTGTGCCAGGCTGCCCAGAGGCAACAAAAATCTGTGGGAGGTGTATCGTCTGTGTCCTCTGTAACCCCCCAGCCACGCACCAGTGATGGCCAAGAGCTGGTCTGGGTGCCACTCTGCTGTGAACAAGGTTCCTCCTCCATCTCCTCCTCCTCATTCTCCACCTTGTCATCCTCCAGAACTGTGCCCTGGCTGGACAATTGTGAACCAGGTGTTTGTGGGTGCAGGAACCCACCCTCGGTGCCACTTGTGAATGACTGGCCGGAAACCCTACGAAATGATCCCTCTTCCTTCTCCTGTGCCACATCCTCTTCCATCATCGCCAGCAGCGTTTTTTCAAGGAGGCATAGAAGTGGGATAGATACACTGAGAACGACGTTATCGGCACTGGCCATGTTGGTGGAGTACTCGAAACAGCGCAGCAAGGAACACAGGTCTCGCATGGAGGCCCAGTCATTGGTGGTGAAGTGGTGCTGTTCCGCAGAACGACTCACCCGTGCGTGCTGCAGCTGAAACTCCACCAAATTCAGCACATGCGCCAGGCAAGGGATGTGCATCAAACCGGGTAGTCCCAGAGCTGCTACGAGATTTTGCCCATTATCGCACACCACCAGGCTGGGCTTGAGGCTCACTGGCACAAACCACTCATTGGTCTGTTGTTTAAGGCCCGTCCACAGCTCCTGCGCGTTGTGGGGTTTGTCCCACAAGCAGATAAGTTTTAAAACTGCCTGCTGTCGTTTACCCCTGGGTGTGCTGAAGTTGGTGGTGAAGGTGTTACGCTGACTGGAAGAGGAGCCGGTAGAGGATGAGGAAGCGCAGTAGGAGGAGGAAGCAACAGGAGGCAAACTGAAGTGCCCTGCAATCCTCGTGGTGGAAGGACATGCGCCAAACTGCTATCCGCCTCAGGCCCAACCGCCATTGCATTTTCCCAGTGTACTGTTATGGAGATTTAACGGCCCTGACCGTGCTTACTGGTCCACGTATCCGTAGTGAGGTGCACCTTGCCACAGATGGCGTTACGCAGTGCACACCTGATTTTGTCCCCTACTTGGTTGTGCAGGGAAGGGATGGCTCACCTGGAAAAGTAGTGGCTTCTGGGCACGACTTACTGTGGGACAGCCACCGCCATAAGGCTTTTAAAACTCTCCGTCTCCACCAGACGGAATGACAGCATTTCAAAGGTCAGTAAATTAGAAATGCTGGCATTCAGGGCTAGGAATCGCGGGTGGGTAGGGGGTACTTCATCTTTCTCTCCAGTGTTTGGGAGATGGAGAGCTGAATGCTTCCGTGGGACATTGTGGAGATGCTTGGTGACCCAGGTGGTGGTGTTTCTGGCAGATCCTCTGTTTGCGGGGTGGCAGGTGGCACTGTCACTCCAGAGGTGGATGAAGAGGCCAAGACTGCAGCAGAAGAGGAAGCAGGAGGAGCCAGAGACCTTTCTTGGTTTTTGAGGTGTCTACTCCACTGCAGCTCATGATTAGCACTTAAATGCCTGGTCATGCAGGTTGTGCTCAGGTTGAGAACGTTTATGCCTCGCTTCAGGCTCTGATTGCACAGCGTGCAAACCACTCGTGTCTTGTTGTCAGCACATTGTCTGAAGAACTGCCACGCCAGGGAACTCCTTGGAGCTAGCTTTGGTGTGCTCGGTCCCTTGCTGCGGTGGGCAGTAGGAGGCATAATGTCTAGAGGACGGCCGCTTCGCTTTTGCACCCTGCTCCCTCTTCTGCTGTGCTGGTGGCTCTGTGCGACCATCCCTCTTCCTCCGAACTACATAGGTCACTCGCATGACCTTGATTCCATGTGGGGTCGAGGACCTCATCGTCCCCAACATCATCTTCCACCCAGTCTTCACTCCTGCCCTCCTTGTCGGTCTGCACACTTTCTGCTAACATAGTCATCGAAAATCAGAAGAGACTGCTGCATGACTTGGGGCTCAGACTGCTTGGCTGATTTGCAAGGGGGTGAGGTGAAAGACTGATGGACATGGGCTGCAGGTGCCAAATCTAATCTTTCAGCAAGAGACTGGGTGGGAGACAATGTGAAGGAACTGGAGGCACTGTCAGCAACCCAATCTACTATCGCCTGTACTTGTTCAGGCCTCACCATTCGTAGAGCCACATTAAGCCCGACCAAATACCTCTGCAGGTTCTGTAGCCTACTCTCACCTGAGGAAGGGGTTTCACTTGTGCGTGTAGCTGGTACAGATCGACCGCGTCCTCTCCCTGCAACAGGAGCCCATCAGCAACACCATGACCTGGGCCACGTCCCTTATTTGACGCTCTCCTCCTATTTCTCGAATTTAGGATCTTGCCCTAAATGGGTGTTTAATTAATAGTAGAATAGAACGACAGTATGTACAGGGTGTATCTCACATGCCCTGAACCAGACTAGGCCTCAATTAAATTTGTTTGCCCAAAATGGCTGTATTTCAAATACCTGAATAGAACCCCTGTATATAAAGGGTCTATCTCACACGCCCTGAACCAGACTAGGCCTCAATTAAATTTGTTTGCCAAAAATGGCTGTATTTCAAATAACTGAATGTAACCCCTGTATATAAAGGGTGTATCTCACAATGACATCTGCAGCTGCCCAATTATTTTTTTTTTGCCCAAACTGTTTTTTTTTTTTTTAAACTGAATATAACAGCAGTATATAACCCTGGAATTTCAAACGTCTTGATACTGCAAGGCCGCAACAATTGTGTATTTTGCCCAAAAAAGGGTGTTTTATCAATAGAAGAATATAACCCTTGTATATAAAGGGTGTATCTCACAATGACATCTGCAGCAAAGGCTGCCAAATTTACATTTTTTTGCCCAAACGGGTGTTTGTTTAATAACTGATTATGACAGCAGTATACAACCCTGGAATTTCAAACGTCTTGATGCTGCAATGACAGAAAAATTGTGTATTTTGGTAAAAAAAAGTGTTTTTTTAAAAACTCAGAAAATTATGGCTGTATTTCTAGCTTAAATTGCACACTGACTAATCCAGATGTTGTATATTTCTAACAGAATATGAAAGCTGTATATAACGTTTGAATTCCACACGTCCAGATGCAGCTAGGGATGTAAAATAATTTATTTTGCACAAAAAGGGTATTTAAAAAAAACTGAAAATTATGGCTGTATTTCTAGCTAAAATTGCACACTGACTAATCCTGAAAAAGCACCAGATGCTGTATATTGCCAAAAAAGGGTGATTTTTTACAACCAGATTATTAGTGCAGTTTTCCAAGATTGGATTTCAATGTCACAAAAGCTCAAATGCAGTGCTGGTGCACTGAGCTTGAATAAAATGGCTGCCGCCGCCCACCTAACTAACAGACGTTTAAAAGTTATTTTTTTCGGTCACTGGTCTCAGGGCAGGGTAAAAAGATTGTGCCCTGCACCCACACAACTAAATGTATGTCGATCGCTGAGTTAGAATCACGTTCTGAACCAAAGGTTTTCTCCTATTCTCTCCCTGAAATCACCAGCCGCATCCTCTCCCTACACTAGTAACAGCAGAGTGACGTGCAGCGCTACGTGACACAAGCTTAAATAGAGCCTGGGTCACATGCTGCACTGGTCAATAACAGCTATGCCATTAGTAGGCATGGCTGTGATGGCTTCTAAAGGTCGGACAGTTAAACGCTTGTTGATTGGCTGCTCTGCAGCCTTTCAAAAAGCATTGAGAAATCGCCGAACACCGAACTTTTACAAAAATATTCGGGTTTGGATCCGGTGTCCAAAAATCCTAAAGTTCGGTACGAACCCAAACTTTACAGTTCGGGTTCGCTCAACCCTAATCAACACCAATACACAGGCCAGCCCACAAAAGTATCTGTTAGGGATAAGGACTTTAGCCCTAAATCAATTTCCCTATATATCTGAGAGGCACAAAAATAAATAATTACTCTTACCAGTAATTGATTTTTCCGATAGCCTCCACAACGGCACTTATTGGAGGGGTGTCCCCGCCCCGGACAGGAAACAACGACATAGAAGCAGAAGATTTAAGAACCTCCTCCCCCTTACCTAGTCAGTCAATAAGAGAGGACACGGAAGTGATGCCAAAAGATAAATCATATGTATTAATAACCAAGGACAATTACATCATTAGAAAGAAAACAATAAGTCTTTAGCAGAACTTAGATCCATGTAACAATATATCAGGGAGGGAATCCCAGTGCCGTTGGAGACTATCGGAAAAATCAATTACCGGTAAGAGTAATTATTTATTTTCCCTAACGCCTCCACAACGGCACTTATTGGAGGATTAACAGAGTAATCGGATTAGGGAGGGACAGCAGCAGAAAGTACCCTGCGCCCAAATGATAAGTCCTGGTTCTTAAGGATATCCAGTCTATAGTGATTGAAAAAGGTCATAGGATTGGCCCAAGTTGCGGCTCTACATATCTGTTCTAATGATACTGATGCCGCCTCAGCCCATGAGGATGACACTGCTCTGGTGGAGTGAGCCCTTAGCCCAACCGGGGGCAGGAGGTCTTTCTGCAGGTAAGATCATATTTTTTATCCATCTGGTTATCGTAGGTTTGCTAGCCCCGCGACCTTTGTTGGGCCCTTGGTACTGTAAGAACAGTTGGTCCGAGTGCCTGAAGGATGAAGGTAGCAGATTACCCCAGGGAGCAATGGTAGGACGGGCTACAGGAGTCTCTCATATCGCCTTTAAGAAAACGCTTTACTAAAGAGGATTCTGACAACTTGACGTCCAAAAAGCACTTAGGGCTGATACCTGCACTCTAAGGGTTGCTGGTCTGAGGCCTTTGTCAAGTCCAGCTTGAAGGAACTCAGAATTTGAGGAATGTCTGGTAAAATCACATCACCTGAGAATTTTTGAAAGGCTTTCCAGGTCCGCAGATAAATTCTGGATGTTATGGGTTTTCGGCTGAGCATGAGAGTGGAGATAACTGAATCCGAGAGTCCCTTCTTTTTTAGGGTGCTGCGCTCAGTCTCCAGGCCGTCAAGTTCAAGTGTTTGACGCTTGGGTGATTTACTGGGCCTTGATGAAGGAGATCCGGTATGGATGGGAGGACCCAGGATTCCCCTGCTGAAAGATGAAGTAGCAAGGGGAACCAGGATCTTCTCGGCCAGTGAGGGGCTATAAAGATTACCTTGGCCTTTTCTTCCTGTACCTTTATCAGGGTCTTTGATATCAGGTTAAAGGGAGGAAATGCATAAAGAAGGCAGTTTGGCCATGGTCGGGATAGGGCATCTATCCATAGTGGCTGGTCCCTTTGGGAGAGGGAACAGAACTGTTTGGTCTGTTTGTTGGACTTTGTCGCAAACAGATCTATTTTTGGAGTCCCCCAATTGAGACACAATTGAGGAAATATTTGCGGATTTAGGGCCACTCTCCTTCTTTCAGAGTCTGACGGCTGAGGAAGTCGGCCAAAGTATTTTCTTCTCCTCTGACATTATGGCTGTAAGGGAAATTAGGTTGCTCTCTGCCCAGGAGAAGATCTTGTAGCTTACAGCTGCTAGGGAGCGACTCCTGGTGCCTCCCTGTTTGTTTAAATAGGCGACCGTAGTAGTATTGTCTGAGAAGACCTTTATACTTTTTGGTGATGTAGGCGTAAAGAGAGCGACCATGACGTTGTATACTGCTGAGAGTTCCCTTAAGTTGGAGGAGGCTTGTAGTAGATCCGCTCCCCAAGTGCCTTGGACCACTCTTCCGCCTGAGTGACCCCCCCAGCCGATGCTGCTGGCGTCTGTGGTTATGATCATTTGATCTCCTTGTCTCCAGGAAACACCCGTCTGAAGGTGTTTTCTGATTCTCCACCACATAAGAGATATTTTTACAGACTTCGGAATCATCACGCGCTTTCCCAGGGCCGAGGAGGTGCCATCCCAGGAAGATAGGAGGAACGCCTGAAGTGGTCTTGTGTGGTGTTGGGCCCACCTTACTGACTGGATCGTTGACGTAAGGGTACCTAGAATGGTCATGAGGTTCCTTACCGTTGTGCATCTTTGACTGCAGAATAGCGAGACTTTTTCCTGGCGCTCGATCTGTTTGTTACCCCTAAAAAAGGTCTTCCTTTGAGCCGGATTTAAGTCTGACTTTTTGAAATGTATTATACACGCTAGGGTGGTAAAAAAATCCTGAACGTCTGCTAGGTGGGACAGAAGGGTCTCTGCAAAGGGAGCAACTACCAGAAAGTCGTCCAGGTAAGGTATAATTTGAATGCCTCTTAGGTGAAGGGCTTTGACGACCTCTGCCATGATCTTTGAAAACACCCTTGGGGCTGAGGAGAGCCCGAAGGGGAGGGCTATGAACTGAAAGTGACAGAGCCGTTTTTTTATATAATATATATGTAGATAGCAATTCTTAAATACTTTTGATGGGCCATAACAATCGGGACGTGGTAGTAGGCGTCCTGAAGGTCCATGGTCGCCATGAAGCAGTCTTGGGGGAGGACATTTATGGTGGATCTCACTGACTCCATCTTGAAGCGCTTGTAAACGATAAACTTGTTTAAGCCTTTTAAGTTTATAATTAGTCGATGGGTCTTGTTGGGTTTTTGGATTAAGAAGACAGGGGAGTAAAACCCTTTGCCCTGTTCTTCCACAGAACCTGATGAATTACTCCTTTCTGAATCAGTGACATAATTTCTGACTCTAGGCAAGATTGTTTTTCTTGATGAGGCAGAATTTTGTTGATCATGAAAGGATCTGTTGGTATTGACAGAAACTCTAACTTTAGGCCATGATTTAGGGTGTCTACCACCCAGAGAGATGCTCCTATATTTTCCCAGATGGCAGCAAAGTGGATTAGTCTGCCCCCCACTTGACGTCTAGCGTCATTGTTTTGAGGATGAAGCATTTTTCGGGGTTAAAAAGAAACCCTCTACCCCTACCTCTGGAGGGCTGCCATCTCTTCAAACTCTCTTTTTTCTTAGGATCCCCTTTGGGCTTTCTTTGATTTTGAAAGGAACGCCTCTGATGAAAATAGCGGTTCTCAATAGGGAAGCCCTTCTTGTTGTCCGCAGCTTTATCCAGAATATCGTCTAAGGTGGAACCAAATAATCTATCGCCTTCACACGGGATGGAGCATAGGCAATTCTTTGAGCTTGCGTCCCCTGACCAGGTGCGGAGCCAGACAGCTCTTCTTGTGGCATTTTATAAGGCTGCTGACCTGGCAGAGAGTTTCACTAAGTCCGCAGATGCATCAGCAAGAAAATTAGATGCCTTCTTGAGAGCTGGTAGGGAAGCCAGGATTTCTTCTCGCGGGGTACCCGCCGCCAGGTGACCTTCTAGCTGGTTCAGCCAAACTGAGAGTGTATTTGCAGTACAGGTGGAAGCTATACTTGGTCGCAGCATAGCTGTGTTAGTCTCCCATGATTTTTTCAAAAGGCTTTCACACTTTTTGTCCATGGGGTCCCTGAGGAGGCCAGTATCCTCAAAGGGTAGCGAGGTTATTTTAGAGATCCGGGCTACTGGTGCATCTACCTTTGGGTTTTTTTCCCACAGGTTTGAATCAGCGTCATCAAAGGGGTATTTGCGTTTAAAGGCGCCTGATATAGCAACCCTTTTTTCTGGATCTTTCCACTCTCTAGCAATAAGGGACTTGACATTATTGTGAATGGGGAAGGTTCTTTTCTTCCTTTCCCCTAACCCCTGGTACATCTGGTCTTGTACAGAGTGAGCCTCCTTCACCTCCTCGATGTTCATAGTTGCTCTGGTGATTTTTTAAAATCCATCTGTCTCTTCCGGCTGAAAGAGGGGTTTACCAGAGTCGTCTTCAGAAGAGAAGGCGTCTGACCCGGAAAAGATTTCCCCTTCATCCCACTCAAACCCGACGTCAGAGGCTAGGGATCTTTGAGAGGTGGATGGTCTTGGGGATGACGGCATTCTTAGATCTACTGCCGCATTTACTTCTTTTTGAATTATTGACCTCATAGACTCGAGAAGGGAAGGAGATTCCTCTGAGAAAATTTTTTCTGTGCACTTGGGGCACAGAGGTTTTTAAGACTTGGAGGAGAGTGCTATGTGACAAATGCCACATTTTTTCCGTGCCAGATCTCCACCAGGCGGTTTCGGGGTCGCGGTCTCTCTGGCCTAAGATCAACATAGAAACAAAAATGGGGAGCACATTTAGAGACCAGCAGAAGAACCATCTAAGAGGCCAGACCCTTCACCGGTGGTGGAAAGCAGCAGGCACCAAGTGTGCAATATAAGGTAAAGAACAGAATAACATCAGTTATAAGCATATCTCTCCTCTGGGAGGAGGCTTACCGGGCTGAGGGCAGAGGCTGAGGGATCCATGGGTTTCCTTGCGGTTTCCATATCTCCAGGGCCTAACATTACTAAGCGTAGCATGAGGACGCTGCGTTGAGAGGAACTTTTAAATTCCGAGCCGCTGGAGCTCCGCCTACTCGCGAGGTTCTCTTGCCCAAGGAGAATCTCACCCGCTGACGTCAGACGTGGGATCCCGCGATAGTTCTCGGGAACTACCGCGCATGCGCCTGGGGACGCCTGCAAGCAGGACTTACTCCCAGGAACAGGAAGGGAGGCCATGCGTCCCCGAGGACCCGTTCCCTGCTCCAGCCCTCCCACATGAAAGTGGGGAAGGACCCCAGGACCGAGGTGAGGCTGGGCGGTAAAGACAAAAAAGTTTCTCCTGCTGCAGGAGCGGCTTCCACGTACTTCCGCCGGACAGGAAACAATGACTGACTAGGTAAGGGGGAGGAGGTTCTTTAAATCTTCTGCTTCTACGTCGTTGTTTCCTGTCCGGGGCGGGGACACCCCTCCAATAAGTGCCGTTGTGGAGGCGTTAAGGAAAATGTCTGTGCTACAGAAGTGTCCCAAACGAAAGATCCAGAGCCAGAATGTGGGTAGTATCAGCACCAACAATCTATCCATAAGTAGTAGTAGTAGTAGTAGTAGTAGTAGTAGTAGTAGTAGTAGAAGTACTAGTAGGCTGCAGTTGTCCCTGCTTCGAAATGGCGCAACATTATAGTTGAGGATAAAGAAGATGAGATAGGGGATTGGATGGCTCACTCCTCCTCTCAGATGGAGCAAAATAATGTGGAGTCAGTGTTTCTCCTGCTCCTCCTCCTTGCAGCCCCCAAAAAGGGTTTCAGTGGAGTCCTCTCCATCTTCACTGCCCATTCCCATAGGGTTAGATTCCTTTTTGTTTGTCAGCAGGGACAACGGCAGCATGAATTACGTCATCCCTCTCATATTTATCTTCGAACAAATAATGGCGCTCATGCAGCAGGGGACGATGGCAGAAGAAAAGCAGCTGATGCATCTTGCTGTCCATCCTATAGGTGGTGGGGAGACACAAAAGGAACGTGCAATGGAGGAGGATGAGGAGCTGCCACTGCAAGAGGAGGAGGAGGTGGTGGAGGAGCAAGAGGATGATGGTGAGAGTGGCAACAGTCAAGACACCTAATTATCTGTGTGTGGGGCAGAGCCGGAAAGAAGTGGCTCCTCAAGCATGCTTGCTAGAATGGCCACATGTATGCTCACTTGCTTACACAGTGACAGGTGTATCGTTGACATCAAGCAGTCAGATAATTACTGGATAGTCATGCTTTTAGACCCTCACTATTAAGGCAACAAGGGCCCATTGTTTTCCTCTGGCAGAAAGAGAGGACATTAACAAGAAACAATGTTTATGCATATTGCCGCAGCATACGGTGAGCAGAGGCCTGCCACCAGCATGTCTGAAAGGAATGTCCCTCTCCAGCCCCCACAGAGTCACCCACCTCCACTATGAGCATCATAAGCCTAGCAGAAGCAGCAGCAGCTATTTCAGTCTCCTTAACATGATGGAGCAGTTTTTCCATGTGCCGTGCCCAGCAGAAACAAGTCAGCAAGCCGACTGCTCCAGCCTCAACGCCCAGGTTCAGGCCTACCTAAATTATGGCCAGTCTATGTCGCATGAGCAGGCAGACTGAAACAGTGCCCCAAACAGGCACAGCATGCTCTCTAATAGGGATGAGCGAACCCGAACTGTATAGTTCGGGTTTGTACCGAATTTTGGGGTGTCCGTGACACGGACCCGAACCCGAACATTTTCGTAAAAGTCTGTGTTCGGGTTCGGTGTTCGGCACTTTCTTGGCGCTTTTTGAAAGGCTGCAAAGCAGCCAATCAACAAGCGTCATACTACTTGCCCCAAGAGGCCATCACAGCCTTGCATACTATTGGCATGGCTGTGATTGGCCAGTGCAGAATGTGACCCAGCCTCTATATAAGCTTGGGTCACGTAGCTGCACGTCACTCTGCTGATTCAAGCATAGGGAGAGGTTGCTGCTGCGACGTTAGGGCGAGATTAGGCAGATTAACTCCTCCAAAAGACTTCCTTCTGTGATCGATCTGCAGCTGTGGATCATTGAAGTGCTAATATCGACTTGCTCACTTTTTTGAGGCTGCCCAGAGCGTTTTTAGATCACTTTTTTCTGGGGTGATCGGCGGCCATTTTGTGGCTTGTGGTGCGCCAGCACAAGCTATCACCAAGTGTATTTAACCATCAATAGTGTGGTTATTTTTTGCTATATCCTTCATCAGCTGCAGGCTGAGCCTGTGTCACCGAAGTGCATTTAACCATCAACAGTCTGGTTATTTTTTAGGCCATATACTACATCAGCTGCAGGCTGAGCCTGTGTCACCCAAGTGCATTTAACCATCAACAGTCTGGTTATTTTTTGGCCATATACTACATCAGCTGCAGGCTTTGCCTGTGTCACCGAAGTGCATTTAACCATCAACAGTCTGGTTATTTTTTGGCCATATCCTACATCAGCTGCAGGCTAAGCCTGTGTCACCGAAGTGCATTTAACCATCAACAGTCTGGTTATTTTTCTAACTGTTTTAGCTGGTCAAGTTATTTGTAGTGACCGTAAAAGCACACTTTTTGTTCTTGGTTGAAAAACCATTCCCAAATTTGCCATTCTCAAAATAACTAGTTTCTGCTATATGAGGCCTACTTGAAATCTATCCCAAAAAGGATATCTTACATTGAAGGTGCTGATAGTGTCATTCAGAAAAACCTAACACACACGCTACCGTGCAGATACAAGTCTAATTCTGTGATTAAACCTATACCTGTCACACAGCGCAAAAAAAAACAGGCCTCACATTTCTATTCAACCAAATCTGTACTGTTTTAGCTGGTCAAGTTATTTGTAGTGACCGTAAAAGCACACTTTTTGTTCTTGGTTGAAAAACTATTCCCAAATTTGCCATTCTCAAAATAACTAGTTTCTGCTATATGAGGCCTACTTGAAATCTATCCCAAAAAGGATATCTTACATTCAAGGTGCTGAGTGTCATTCAGAAAAACTTAACACACATGCTACCGTGCAGATACAAGTCTAATTTTGTGATTAAACCTATACCTGTCACACAGCGCAAAAAAAAAACAGGCCTCACATTTCTATTCAACCAAATCTGTACTGTTTTAGCTGGTCAAGTTATTTGTAGTGACCGTAAAAGCACACTTTTTGTTCTGGGTTGAAAAACTATTCCCAAATTTGCCATTCTCAAAATAACTAGTTTCTGCTATATGAGGCCTACTTGAAATCTATCCCAAAAAGGATATCTTACATTCAAGGTGCTGAGTGTCATTCAGAAAAACTTAACACACACGCTACCGTGCAGACACAAGTCTAATTTTGTGATTAAACCTATACCTGTCACACAGCGCAAAAAAAAAACAGGCCTCACATTTCTATTCAACCAAATCTGTACTGTTTTAGCTGGTCAAGTTATTTGTAGTGACCGTAAAAGCACACTTTTTGTTCTGGGTTGAAAAACTATTCCCAAATTTGCCATTCTCAAAATAACTAGTTTCTGCTATATGAGGCCTACTTGAAATCTATCCCAAAAAGGATATCTTACATTCAAGGTGCTGATAGTGTCATTCAGAAAAACTTAACACACGCTACCGTGCAGATACAAGTCTAATTCTGTGATTAAACCTATACCTGTCACACAGCGCAAAAAAAAAACAGGCCTCACATTTCTATTCAACCAAATCTGTACTGTTTTAGCTGGTCAAGTTATTTGTAGTGACCGTAAAAGCACACTTTTTGTTCTGGGTTGAAAAACTATTCCCAAATTTGCCATTCTCAAAATAACTAGTTTCTGCTATATGAGGCCTACTTGAAATCTATCCCAAAAAGGATATCTTACATTCAAGGTGCTGAGTGTCATTCAGAAAAACTTAACACACACGCTACCGTGCAGATACAAGTCTAATTTTGTGATTAAACCTATACCTGTCACACAGCGCAAAAAAAACCAGGCCTCACATTTCTATTCAACCAAATCTGTACTGTTTTAGCTGGTCAAGTTATTTGTAGTGACCGTAAAAGCACACTTTTTGTTCTTGGTTGAAAAACTATTCCCAAATTTGCCATTCTCAAAATAACTAGATTTTGCTATATGAGGCCTACTTGAAATCTATCCCAAAAAGGATATCTTACATTCAAGGTGCTGAGTGTCATTCAGAAAAACTTAACACACACGCTACCGTGCAGATACAAGTCTAATTTTGTGATTAAACCTATACCTGTCACACAGCGCAAAAAAAAAAACAGGCCTCACATTTCTATTCAACCAAATCTGTACTGTTTTAGCTGGTCAAGTTATTTGTAGTGACCGTAAAAGCACACTTTTTGTTCTGGGTTGAAAAACTATTCCCAAATTTGCCATTCTCAAAATAACTAGTTTCTGCTATATGAGGCCTACTTGAAATCTATCCCAAAAAGGATATCTTACATTCAAGGTGCTGATAGTGTCATTCAGAAAAACTTAACACACGCTACCGTGCAGATACAAGTCTAATTCTGTGATTAAACCTATACCTGTCACACAGCGCAAAAAAAAAACAGGCCTCACATTTCTATTCAACCAAATCTGTACTGTTTTAGCTGGTCAAGATATTTGTAGTGACCGCAAAAGCACACTTTTTGTTCTGGGTTGAAAAACTATTCCCAAATTTGCCATTCTCAAAATAACTAGTTTCTGCTATATGAGGCCTACTTGAAATCTATCCCAAAAAGGATATCTTACATTGAAGGTGCTGATAGTGTCATTCAGAAAAACTTAACACACACGCTACCGTGCAGATACAAGTCTAATTCTGTGATTAAACCTATACCTGTCACACAGCGCAAAAAAAAACAGGCCTCACATTTCTATTCAACCAAACCTGTACTGTTTTAGCTGGTCAAGTTATTTGTAGTGACCGTAAAAGCACACTTTTTGTTCTTGGTTGAAAAACTATTCCCAAATTTGCCATTCTCAAAATAACTAGATTCTGCTATATGAGGCCTACTTGAAATCTATCCCAAAAAGGATATCTTACATTCAAGGTGCTGATAGTGTCATTCAGAAAAACTTAACACACGCTACCGTGCAGATACAAGTCTAATTCTGTGATTAAACCTATACCTGTCACACAGCGCAAAAAAAAAAACAGGCCTCACATTTCTATTCAACCAAATCTGTACTGTTTTAGCTGGTCAAGATATTTGTAGTGACCGCAAAAGCACACTTTTTGTTCTGGGTTGAAAAACTATTCCCAAATTTGCCATTCTCAAAATAACTAGTTTCTGCTATATGAGGCCTACTTGAAATCTATCCCAAAAAGGATATCTTACATTGAAGGTGCTGATAGTGTCATTCAGAAAAACTTAACACACACGCTACCGTGCAGATACAAGTCTAATTCTGTGATTAAACCTATACCTGTCACACAGCGCAAAAAAAAACAGGCCTCACATTTCTATTCAACCAAATCTGTACTGTTTTAGCTGGTCAAGTTATTTGTAGTGACCGTAAAAGCACACTTTTTGTTCTGGGTTGAAAAACTATTCCCAAATTTGCCATTCTCAAAATTGTGGTGAACGGGAACAATGAGGAAAACATCTAATAAGGGACGCGGACGTGGACATGGTCGTGGTGGTGTTAGTGGACCCTCTGGTGCTGGAAGAGGACGTGGCCGTTCTGCCACAGCCACACGTCCTAGTGAACCAACTACCTCAGGTCCCAAAAGCCATCAGAATTTACAGCGATATTTGGTGGGGCCCAATGCCGTTCTAAGGATGGTAAGGCCTGAGCAGGTACAGGCATTAGTCAATTGGGTGGCCGACAGTGGATCCAGCACATTCACATTATCTCCCACCCAGTCTTCTGCAGAAAGCGCACAGATGGCGCATGAAAACCAAGCCTATCGGTCTGTCACATCACCCCCATGCATATCAGGGAAACTGTCTGAGCCTCAAGTTATGCAGCAGTCTCTTATGCTGTTTGAAGACTCTGCTGCCAGGGTTTCCCAAGGGCATCCACCTAGCCCTTCCCAGGGGTGGAAGAGATAGAATGCACTAACGCACAACCACTTATTTTTCCTGATGATGAGGACATGGGAATACCACCTCAGCACGTCTCTGATGATGACGAAACACAGGTGCCAACTGCTGCGTCTTTCTGCAGTGTGCAGACTGAACAAGAGGTCAGGGGTCAAGACTGGGTGGAAGACGATGCAGGGGACGATGAGGTCCTAGACCCCACATGGAATGAAGGTCGTGCCACTGACTTTCACAGTTCGGAGGAAGAGGCAGTGGTGAGACCGAGCCAACAGCGTAGCAAAAGAGGGAGCAGTGGGCAAAAGCAGAACACCCGCCGCCAAGAGACTCCGCCTGCTACTGACCGCCGCTATCTGGGACCGAGCACCCCAAAGGCAGCTTCAAGGAGTTCCCTGGCTTGGCACTTCTTCAAACAATGTGCTGACGACAAGACCGGAGTGGTTTGCACGCTGTGCCATCAGAGCCTAAAGCGAGGCATTAACGTTCTGAACCTTAGCACAACCTGCATGACCAGGCACCTGCATGCAAAGCATGAACTGCAGTGGAGTAAACTCCTTAAAAACAAGGAACTCACTCAGGCTCCCCCTGCTACCTCTTCTGCTGCTGCCGCCGCCTCGGCCTCTTCTGCTGCTGCCGCCGCCTCGGCCTCTTCCTCCACCTCTGGAGGAACGTTTGCACCTGCCGCCCAGCAAACATGGGATGTACCACCAACACCACCACCTGCGTCACCAAGCATCTCAACACTGTCACACGGCAGCGTTCAGCTCTCCATCTCACAAAAATTTGAGAGAAAGCGTAAATTCCCACCTAGCCACCCTCGATCCCTGGCCCTGAATGCCAGAATTTCTAAACTACTGGCCTATGAAATGCTGTCATTTAGGCTGGTGGACACACACAGCTTCAAACAGCTCATGTCGCTTGCTGTCCCACAGTATGTTGTTCCCAGCCGCCACTACTTCTCCAAGAGAGCCGTGCCTTCCCTGCACAACCAAGTGTCGGATAAAATCAAGTGTGCACTACGCAACGCCATCTGTGGCAAGGTCCACCTAACCACAGATACGTGGACCAGTAAGCACGGCCAGGGACGCTATATCTCCCTAACTGCACACTGGGTAAATGTAGTGGCGGCTGGGCCCCAGGCGGAGAGCTGTTTGGCGCACGTCCTTCCGCCGCCAAGGATCGCAGGGCAACATTATTTGCCTCCTGTCTCCTCCTCCTTCTACTCAGCTTCCTCCTCCTCTTCTTCCACCTCCTCATCCAGTCAGCCACACACCTTCACCACCAACTTCAGCACAGCCCGGGGTAAACGTCAGCAGGCCGTTCTGAAACTCATATGTTTGGGGGACAGGCCCCACACTGCACAGGAGTTGTGGCGGGGTATAGAACAACAGACCGACGAGTGGTTGCTGCCGGTGAGCCTCAAGCCTGGCCTGGTGGTGTGCGATAATGGGCGAAATCTCGTTGCAGCTCTGGGACTAGCCGGTTTGATGCACATCCCTTGCCTGGCGCATGTGCTGAATTTGGTGGTGCAGAAGTTCATTCGCAACTACCCCGACATTTCAGAGCTGCTGCATAAAGTGCGGGCCGTCTGTTCGCGCTTCCGGCGTTCACACCCTGCCGCTGCTCGCCTGTCTGCGCTACAGCGTAACTTCGGCCTTCCCGCTCACCGCCTCATATGCAACGTGCCCACCAGGTGGAACTCCACCTTGCATATGCTGGACAGACTGTGCGAGCAGCAGCAGGCCATAGTGGAGTTTCAGCTGCAGCACGCACGGGTCAGTCGCACTGCGGATCAGACCCACTTCACCACCAATGACTGGGCCTCCATGCGAGACCTGTGTGCCCTGTTGCACTGTTTCGAGTACTCCACCAACATGGCCAGTGGCGATGATGCCGTTATCAGCGTTACAATACCACTTCTATGTCTCCTTGAGAAAACACTTAGGGTGATGATGGAAGAGGAGGTGGCCCAGGAGGAAGAGGAGGAAGAGGGGTCATTTTTAGCACTTTCAGGCCAGTCTCTTCGAAGTGACTCAGAGTGAGATTTTTTGCAACACCAGAGGCCAGGTACAAATGTGGCCAGACAGGGCCCACTACTGGAGGACGAGGAGGACGAGGATGAGGAGGAGGTGGAGGAGGATGAGGATGAAGCATGTTCACAGCGGGGTGGCACCCAAAGCAGCTCGGGCCCATCACTGGTGCGTGGCTGGGGGGAAACACAGGACGATGACGATACGCCTCCCACAGAGGACAGCTTGTCCTTACCTCTGGGCAGCCTGGCACACATGAGCGACTACATGCTGCAGTGCCTGCGCAACGACAGCAGAGTTGCCCACATTTTAACGTGTGCGGACTACTGGGTTGCCACCCTGCTGGATCCCCGGTACAAAGACAATGTGCCCACCTTACTTCCTACACTGGAGCATGATCGGAAGATGCGCGAGTACAAGCGCACGTTGGTAGACGCGCTACTGAGAGCATTCCCAAATGTCACAGGGGAACCAGTGGAAGCCCAAGGCGAAGGCAGAGGAGGAGCAAGAGGTCGCCAACGCAGCTGTGTCACGGCCAGCTCCTCTGAGGGCAGGGTTAGCATAGCAGAGATGTGGAAAAGTTTTGTCACCACGCCACAGCTAACTGCACCACCACCTGATACGGAACGTGTTAGCAGGAGGCAACATTTTACTAACATGGTGGAACAGTACCTGTGCACACCCCTCCACGTACTGACTGATGGTTCGGCCCCATTCAACTTCTGGGTCTCCAAATTGTCCACGTGGCCAGAGCTAGCCTTTTATGCCTTGGAGGTGCTGGCCTGCCCGGCGGCCAGCGTTTTGTCTGAACGTGTATTCAGCACGGCAGGGGGCGTCATTACAGACAAACGCAGCCGCCTGTCTACAGCCAATGTGGACAAGCTGACGTTTATAAAAATGAACCAGGCATGGATCCCACAGGACCTGTCCATCCCTTGTGCAGATTAGATATTAACTACCTCCCCTTAACAATATATTATTCTACTCCAGGGCACTTCCTCATTCAATACTATTTTTATTTTCATTTTACCATTATATTGCGGGGCAACCCAAAGTTGAATGAAGATTCTGTGCTGACATAAGGCCAGATTCTCTGTTACGGGACCTCTCTCCTCTGCCTGGGTGCCTGGGCCGAAATATTTGACAGTGGCCTGTTCCAGTGGTGGGTGACGTGAAGCCTGATTCTCTGCTATGACATGAAGACAGATTCTGTGCTGACATAAGGCCAGATTCTCTGTTACAGGACCTCTCTCCTCTGTCTGGGTGCCGGGGCCTAAATATGTGATAGTAGCCTGTTCCAGTGGTGGGTGACGTGAAGCCTGATTCTCTGCTATGACATGAAGACAGATTCTGCGCTGACATAAGGCCAGATTCTCTGTTACGGGACCTCTCTCCTCTGTCTGGGTGCCGGGGCCTAAATATGTGACAGTGGCCTGTTCCAGTGGTGGGTGACGTGAAGCCTGATTCTCTGCTATGACATGAAGACAGATTCTGTGCTGACATAAGGCCAGATTCTCTGTTACGGGACCTCTCTCCTCTGTCTGGGTGCCGGGGCCTAAATATGTGACAGTGGCCTGTTCCAGTGGTGGGTGACGTGAAGCCTGATTCTCTGCTATGACATGAAGACAGATTCTGTGCTGACATAAGGCCAGATTCTCTGTTACGGGACCTCTCTCCTCTGTCTGGGTGCCTGGGCCTAAATATGTGACAGTGGCCTGTTCCAGTGGGTGGGTGACGTGAAGCCTGATTCTCTGCTATGACATGAAGACTTATTCTGCGCTGACATAAGGCCAGATTCTCTGTTACGGGACCTCTCTGCAGCGTACTCAAGTTAGGTGTATAAATGTTCCTGGGTGTTGTAGTGCAATAGACACTAACCTGAGACGCTGACTCTCTGCAAGGGCAGGTGATGATGAGAAATGTTCGTGACGCCAGTGCCAATTAAACGGTGGCACGCCGTTTGCTGATAGCAGGAATAACTGAGGAACCACGTGATGTTAAAGCAGAACTCAAACTTTAGTAGTCATCATATAGAGACATTAACGGAAACGCAGTTCCTTTGCAGACAGTTGATTTTCAATACAGTTGATGCAGGCAATATATGTATAGCAAGGTGACTTCAGAGTGTTAAACACAGGACTTGCAGTACAGGCAGCTTGCACTCTATTCCTGACTGATCCTGGAACATAGAAAATCTTCTCCAAGGCCCAATACCCTAGCTCTGGCGTATATCCTTGGTTTTATCTTTATCAAGTACCTCCTCTGTTGTCTTGAGTACCTCTTGCTTTTCTGAGCTTTGCCTCTGTCTCTCTCTCAGCTTCCTCAGGCTCTTTAATTGAGGTGTTCCTGCTTCTGCATAGGTGAACTCAGGAGGGGAACCTTCTCTTTGAATCTGGAACCCGGTTACAGGGACAGCAATACCCTCTCCTGGTCTGCAGGCTTCCGGCCTGGACTTGACTCTGACATAGTCTAAACTCCAACTGCTGTAGACTGGCTTTAGACTAGACTGACTTTAGACTCCCACTACAGACTCTAGACTCCCCTTTCCTTCCCTGACTGGGCCTTATATAGACTAGGGCTCCCTAGCTCCCTCTAGTGACTAAGAGCTGTAATGACACCCCTAGCAGGCCTGCACATGCAAATCTCACAGTAACAGGGAAGTACATAGCATTACATTACATTACATTTTATAAAGATGACTTGTACCCACTTCCCCATAAATAAGGGGGGACGACAGCACACAAGTGACCCTTCTGTAGTGACGGGCATTACAGTCCCCGTACACTACATACCCCACTGCTTTAAGCTGAGTACGACCTCGTACTCCATCAGGGCTCGCCCAAGTGGAATCTCTACCTGAAACAGAAAAAGAGACATGCAGGCATACATATATGTAATTCATCTGCATTTACATTCATCTCAGGTCCAATTGGCAAAAGTGAAGGTTGGTGACAAGGGGCGTCGTTCTCTTCTTCTCAGGATAGTGAATGGAACTGGGGCGCTGACCTGGCACAGCGTAACATTAATAACCAGGATAGTCCATGACAATGAATAAGTCCATAATAGAACAGCAAAATAGATAAAACAGTATAAAAGTTCTTGGAGGCTCAAAGAACAAACATGAGTCCGTACCCAGGTTATTTTCCTATTAAATCACAGAGGCTCTCGTGCGGTGGAGTCCATCTCTGGGCACATTTCCTTTAAAAAGAGTAAGAATCTCAGAGGCTCAGGTTCTTTTGAGTCTGTCTCCGGGCACGGTTCCTTAGTATCAAGTTGCACAATCTAAAACAAGTGCTGTAATACACCTGATCAACCTGAAAAGGGGGTAAGGGTAAAAGGTGCAACAAAGGAACAGGCACAACTTGGCGTGGGATAGCAAAAGCAGGCAGGAGATCCTGGAAACAAACTTGGCTTTGTTGACCTTGTGATTTCAGTGGTTAACACCTACCACTGAGCCGTGGATGAACTGGCAGCAGCAACAAAGAACCAGAAAACATAGGACTCCTGTCCTGGAAGGGTTAAGCTTTCAACATCATCATTTCTAACAAAATAAATCGAAGGCCTAGCAGGCTGATTCACAGTGGCATGTCATAATTACCCGGCTCTGCTGGCAAGTACGGCCTGTAGTAGTCCTCTACAGGAGGATGTGCCCACATAACGGTGTCAGGGGGCAGCTGCAAGGTAAAGGGGCCCCTAATAGGTATTGGCCCCGTGGGCCTAGGGGTAAACCCTCGGGTGGACCGTACCGGTCCTGGCATATTGATTGTGAGTGGTGCTGCATTGGGTACCGCCGCCGCAAGCGGTCCGGTGGGCTCTGTGCAGCAGTTCACAGCAATAGCGGGTCCTCTTTGGGGCCGCAACGGAGCGGGGGTGACAGAAGGTGGTCTACGGGTGGTGACAGGCACCCTTACCTCGTCCTTCTTTGGCGGCGTCCGGATCCTGGCGGTCGCGATCTTGCGCAGCTCCCGCAACTTCTCTTCCAGCCGGACAATCTGGTGACCGATGCTCTCCGTGTCGGAGTCGCTGTCGTCTGCTGGCGCCGCCAGCGCAGGTACAGTCAACGATGGCTCGGACTCGGCCTCTGCAGGTTCTGGTGACGCATCGGGTCTCCGACCCTTCCGGATGTTCTCCAAGGTAACCCGAAGTCCTTTTAAGTTCTCCAGGTCCTGTATGGTCTTCTCCCGACGAGGCAGCTCGGGGGAAGGATAAGGGCTCACCCATTTTTCCAACACGGTTGGCTGCCAGAAGACATTAGGCCCAATGAATGAGCCCCGCTCTTGGAAGGCGTGATGGGCCGGCTCTGGAGAGCGTTCAGGTTCCCTCTCGCAGCCAGAGTAGTCTTCTTCTGCCTCCCAGTCCTCAGGTTCTCGCTTGGGACGGGTCACGGCAGTTGCATAAGGGCCTCTCAGGCTCTCGGCAGGGGTGAACTCCACTTCCTCTCCCTCGCGGAGGCTGTGCTGATAGGAAGGGAGGTAGTCTCTCTTGACAGATCTTCTGTTAACATACAAGTCTCTGCCAGTCAGATAATCTTGGATGAACCCGTAGCCACGGGTTTTGTCAAAGGACACCACCAACCCCTTTCTCCTTTCCAGGCGGGGCTGGGTGTCGGTGTGTCGTTCATGAATAGTCTTGGTCAATTCCTCATAATAGATTTTAGTCTTTGTATTCCGCTTTATAGCGGCCTCCCGGATCTCTGCCATTAGTGAAGACCACTTGAAAGAGGGCTGAAAGAAGTCTCTCCAGGAGCCATAGCAGGGCTCTGGTTCTTTCTCCCGTGGCGGGCAGGCGGGTTTCTCCGGTCCCGGAGAGTAGGCCGGTGGAGCCTCCTCTGGCTCTACACCAATATCAGTCATCTTTGGTATTTCAGGCGCGGACGTTGCAGCAAAGCGGTGCTCACTCTCCAACATGCTCGATCCTTCTCTGGAGAGCGATAGGGTGGCGCCAATAAGATCAGCCAGCTCCTCCCATTGCACTGGGAGGCCGCCCCCCAGGTATTCCAGTATATGGAAGGCGGAGTCCATGCTGGCCGACATGCAAATGTCAAGATAAGCAGTGGCGCCTGACCTTGAACTCCTTCCCGCAGCTTCCTCAAAAAGGCGCCAATTTTTCCTGCCTTTTCGGGATGAAGATGACGCAGCAGCTATTTCAGTAGCCTCAGCGGCCATCTTTGGTAGAAGCGCCGTCTATTCACTGACAGCAAGCAGGATGATGAAAAGTCCACAAAACCACACTCCGATGTGGCGATTTCCTTCCTCTTGATAGCGCAACACTGCACAGCGCTTTTTGGAGGTTTTAGGTACACTTTGGGTAGGATTTTCAGTCCACAAAGTCCACTTTAATAAAACAGGCAATTCGTCACTTTGGTCACAGGGCAACTGTATAAGGCACAAAGTTCACGCTTCTTGCACTAGAAAGCGTGCGTATCCTGTTCGTGACGCCAAAAGAGAGGCCCAGCGTACTCAAGTTAGGTGTATAAATGTTCCTGGGTGTTGTAGTGCAATAGACACTAACCTGAGACGCTGACTCTCTGCAAGGGCAGGTGATGATGAGAAATGTTCGTGACGCCAGTGCCAATTAAACGGTGGCACGCCGTTTGCTGATAGCAGGAATAACTGAGGAACCACGTGATGTTAAAGCAGAACTCAAACTTTAGTAGTCATCATATAGAGACATTAACGGAAACGCAGTTCCTTTGCAGACAGTTGATTTTCAATACAGTTGATGCAGGCAATATATGTATAGCAAGGTGACTTCAGAGTGTTAAACACAGGACTTGCAGTACAGGCAGCTTGCACTCTATTCCTGACTGATCCTGGAACATAGAAAATCTTCTCCAAGGCCCAATACCCTAGCTTTGGCGTATATCCTTGGTTTTATCTTTATCAAGTACCTCCTCTGTTGTCTTGAGTACCTCTTGCTTTTCTGAGCTTTGCCTCTGTCTCTCTCTCAGCTTCCTCAGGCTCTTTAATTGAGGTGTTCCTGCTTCTGCATAGGTGAACTCAGGAGGGGAACCTTCTCTTTGAATCTGGAACCCGGTTACAGGGACAGCAATACCCTCTCCTGGTCTGCAGGCTTCCGGCCTGGACTTGACTCTGACATAGTCTAAACTCCAACTGCTGTAGACTGGCTTTAGACTAGACTGACTTTAGACTCCCACTACAGACTCTAGACTCCCCTTTCCTTCCCTGACTGGGCCTTATATAGACTAGGGCTCCCTAGCTCCCTCTAGTGACTAAGAGCTGAAATGACACCCCTAGCAGGCCTGCACATGCAAATCTCACAGTAACAGGGAAGTACATAGCATTACATTACATTACATTTTATAAAGATGACTTATACCAACTTCCCCATAAATAAGGGGGGACGACAGCACACAAGTGACCCTTCTGTAGTGACGGGCATTACAGTCCCCGTACACTACATCTCCTCTGTGTGGGTGCCGGGGCCTAAATATGTGACAGTGGCCTGTTCCAGTGGTGGGTAACGTGAAGCCTGATTCTCTGCTATGACATGAAGACAGATTCTGTGCTGACATAAGGCCAGATTCTCTGTTACGGGACCTCTCTCCTCTGTCTGGGTGCCGGGGCCTAAATATGTGACAGTGGCCTGTTCCAGTGGTGGGTGACGTGAAGCCTGATTCTCTGCTATGACATGAAGACAGATTCTGCGCTGACATAAGGCCAGATTCTCTGTTACGGGACCTCTCTCCTCTGTCTGGGTGCCGGGGCCTAAATATGTGACAGTGGCCTGTTCCAGTGGTGGGTGACGTGAAGCCTGATTCTCTGCTATGACATGAAGACAGATTCTGTGCTGACATAAGGCCAGATTCTCTGTTACGGGACCTCTCTCCTCTGTCTGGGTGCCGGGGCCTAAATATGTGACAGTGGCCTGTTCCAGTGGTGGGTGACGTGAAGCCTGATTCTCTGCTATGACATGAAGACTGATTCTGCGCTGACATGAAGCCAGATTCTCTGCTATGGCATGAAGAGACTGATTCCCTGCTGACATGAAGCCAGATTCTTTGCTATGGCATGAAGAGACTGATTCTCTGCTGACGTGAAGCCAGATTCTCTGCTATGGGACCTCTGTCCAATTGATATTGGTTAATTTTTATTTTTTAAATTTTTATTTTAATTCATTTCCCTATCCACATTTGTTTGCAGGGGATTTACCTACATGTTGCTGCCTTTTGCAGCCCTCTAGCTCTTTCCTGGGCTGTTTTACAGCATTTTTTGTGCCCAAAAGTTCGGGTCCCCATTGACTTCAATGGGGTTCGGGTTCGGGACGAAGTTCGGGTCGGGTTCGGATCCCGAACCCGAACATTTCCGGGAAGTTTGGCCGAACTTCTCGAACCCGAACATCCAGGTGTTCGCTCAACTCTACTCTCTAACTTCTTATTTGCCCTGCCCCCAGTGTCAACTTACTGTAGAGAGGGTTTTCGGTGCTACAGGTGGCGTGGTGACATCCAAATGTGCCAAGTTGTCCCCCACCATTGTCCAAAACATCACTTCTTTCAAAATGAACCAAGCCTGGATTCAGGAGAATTCTTACACTCCTCCTGCTGATTCTGATAAAGAGACCTCTCCTGGCTGCCAATGCCTCATCTTGCCACTGTTGTTGTTTATTTGTCTGCATACAATCATGTTCTGTATGGCTGTTGCATAATGCGGCCTGTACCATGCCACTAATGCATCTCAATCATCAGTTTACGTGTACTGTATTTAGTTTCCAAACTGATTAATTGTATTTATTTTTTGACGGAGGGGGTTAAATTTGTGTTGCTGTCTGTTTGTCTGCCTAACTACCATCATGTAGTACAGCTGTTGCGACATTTTGTCGCACCAATGTAGCGTGACAATTTTTATAATGATAGTCTATGGTTTCGCACTGTGACATGCGACATGCTGTGACTGCGACGCGACAGTCGCAAAAAATCCATTCGAAAAATGTTGTTGTGTAGACCTAGCCTAATGCCTCTCAATCGTTAGTTTACGTGTGCTGTATTCAGTTTTCACACAGTCGAAATTTTTCATTTTTTGGTGCCGGGGTTATATTTCTTTCAGCAGCATAAATGTATGTTATTTCTGAATTAATACTAACATTTTCTGGCAGCTTAGGCAGGCTGATTCTGGATGAATAGACCTCACCTTGCTGGTGGTGGCCCATCTTGCCACTTTTATTGTCTGTCTCTCTGCCTACCATCACGTTCTGTACAGCTGTATGCTGCGTCCTGCATCATGCCACTAATGCCTGAATCATCCGTTTACATGTGTTCACTTTCCACACGGTTGAAATTTTAAATTTTCGGGGGGGTGGGGGGGGGGGCGGGGGGTGGGTTCAATTTCATTAACCAGCATACGTACGTGACTGCTACATCAATACCGACATTTTCTTACAGCTCAGGCTGATTCCGATGAGTATACCTTGTCTTGCTGCCGGTGCCCCATCTTGCCAGTGTTGCTGTCTGTCTCTCTGCCTAACTAACATCACTTTATGTATGGCTGCTGCTGTGGCCTGCATCATGCCACTAATGCCACTTTCCAACCATCACGTTCCCTCAAGCCACTTTTGAATATTTTCTTTTAATCTCATAACACCATGTGTGTTATCTGCCCCCAAAAAGAGCCAATTTTTGGGAGCTTTAGAATATGAAAAAGCATAACACATGTGCCTGCACAGTGTCATTTTAAATGCTGCATGTTAACATCACCAAATGTGCGTTTATCCATAGCAATATATGCCAATGTCACTCAGACATCATTTACTATTGCTGTCATGGCGTTCCAGAGGTGGGGAGGGGGGAGGGGAGGGAAAAATTCATAAAAAATACAAAAAAAGAGATAAGTTTTCCTAACAATTATGAGTCCAAGGAGGCTAAAGGGTTACATACCAAATTTCAGGGCAATTGGAGCAACTTTGGTTTGGTCCGAATCCAACGTTTTCAAAATTCGTTAAACTGAACTCAAAAGGAATCTCGACCGGTTTGCTCATCCCTAATATATATATAGGAACTGAGAAGTGGTCTGTGGTCACCACCTGTAGAACCACTCCTTTATTGGGGGTGTCTTTCTATTTGCTTATAATTTCCACCTGTTGTCTATCCCATTTGCACAACAGCATGTGAAATTGATTGTCACTCAGTGTTGCTTCCTAAGTGGACAGTTTGATTTCACAGAAGTGTGATTGACTTGGAGTTACATTGTGTTGTTTAAGTGTTCCCTTTATTTTTTTGAGCAGTGTATATATATATATATATATATATACACTGCTATATATACACTGCTCAAAAAAATAAAGGGAACACTTAAACAACACAATGTAACTCCAAGTCAATCACACTTCTGTGAAATCAAACTGTCCACTTAGGAAGCAACACTGAGCGACAATCAATTTCACATGCTGTTGTGCAAATGGGATAGACAACAGGTGGAAATTATAAGCAAATAGCAAGACACCCCCAATAAAGGAGTGGTTCTACAGGTGGTGACCACAGACCACTTCTCAGTTCCTATGCTTCCTGGCTGATGTTTTGGTCACTTTTGAATGCTGGCGGTGCTTTCACTCTAGTGGTAGCATGAGACAGAGTCTACAACCCACACAAGTGGCTCAGGTAGTGCAGCTTATCCAAGATGGCACATCAATGCGAGCTGTGGCAAGAAGGTTTGCTGTGTCTATCAGCGTAGTGTCCAGAGCATGGAAGCGCTACCAGGAGACAGGCCAGTACATCAGGAGACGTGGAGGAGGCCGTAGGGGGGCAACAACCCAGCAGCAGGACCGATACCTCTGCCTTTGTGCAAGGAGGAACAGGAGGAGCACTGCCAGAGCCCTGCAAAATGACCTCCAGCAGGCCACAAATGTGCATGTTTCTGCTCAAACGATCAGAAACAGACTCCATGAGGGTGATATGAGGGCCCGACGTCCACAGGTGGGGGTTGTGCTTACAGCCCAACACCGTGCAGGACGTTTGGCATTTGCCAGAGAACACCAAGATTGGCAAATTCGCCCTGTGCTCTTCACAGATGAAAGCAGGTTCACACTGAGCACATGTGACAGACGTGACAGAGTCTGGAGACGCCGTGGAGAATGTTCTGCTGCCTGCAACATCCTCCAGCATGACTGGTTTGGCATTGGGTCAGTAATGGTGTGGGGTGGCTTTTCTTTGGAGGGCCGCACAGCCCTCTATGTGCTCGCCAGAGGTAGCCTGACTGCCATTAGGTACCGAGATGAGATCCTCAGACCCCTTGTGAGACCATATGCTGGTGCGGTTGGCCCTGGGTTCCTCCTAATGCAAGACAATGCTAGACCTCATGTGGCTGAAGTGTGTCAGCAGTTCCTGCAAGACGAAGACATTGATGCTATGGACTGGCCCGCCCGTTCCCCAGACCTGAATCCAATTGAGCACATCTGGGACATCATGTCTCGCTCTATCCACCGTCACGTTGCACCACAGACTGTCCAGGAGTTGGCAGATGCTTTAGTCCAGGTCTGGGAGGAGATCCCTCAGGAGACCGTCCGCCAGCATGCACAGGCATTGTAGGGAGGTCATATAGGCACGTGGAGGCCATACACACTACTGAGCCTCATTTTGACTTGTTTTAAGGACATTACATCAAAGTTGGATTAGCCTGTAGTGTGTTTTTCCACTTTAATTTTGAGTGTGACTCCAAATCCAGACCTCCACGGGTTGAAAAATTTTATTTCCATTTTTTTATTTTTGTGTGATTTTGTTGTTAGCACATTCAACTATGTAAAGAACAAAGTATTTCAGAAGAATATTTAATTAATTCAGATCTAGGATGTGTTATTTTTGTGTTCCCTTTATTTTTTTTGAGCTGTATATATATATATATATATATATATATATATATATATATATATATATATATATTATAATATATCCAAAAGATGGCAGGGCAGCACTCCTCACTTCAAGTGATGCAAATGAGATTATATATATATATATATATATATATATATATTGTGGGAGTTAGCTTTACAAATGGAAATAAGAAGAAATAACATTATCCGAACAGGATGGCTTAACGTCAGCCGTATAAAGTTCAATCACATTAAGCACTTATCTATAGCCAAAACAATAGTAAGTTCTTATACCGCCTTGTGTCTTGTCTTATAACAGTCCATTTGCAAACAGGCAGAAATGCTAGAGTCACCTTGTGCAGGGTCTTGTCTCTCTCTCTCTGGTGCACTGAGGAGATGAATGCTCCCAAAACCTCTCCATTAGAGTCTTTCTTCCCCCTGCTCCCAGACAGCCATTCCCTTTTTAACTACCTCTGGGATCTGCTCCTGAACTCCTTTTCAGTAGTGTGGAAAGTCCGGGGTGAACTTCCGGAACAGCTACACTGCAATCCCTGGACTTAGATAACTGAGATTAGCATCATGCATGGCACATATCTGCCCTCTAGTACCTTTCCTGCTGGTTGCCTACATATCCCCCCCCCCCCCTCTGCCCAAGGCCAGGTGACCGGGCACTTGAAACTGATAGACAGTGAATCCTTGATAAGGCATCATCATTGATATGATGTTTCCTGCCCTGTGCTCTACCACATCATTTAAGTCCTGTAACGCCAGGAACCACCTTGTCACCCTTGTATTGTTCCCTTTATTTTGGCACATCACCTTTAAAGGGACATGGTCTGATACCAACCGCAACTTCCTACCTGCCAAATAGTACTGTAGAACATCAAGGGCCCATTTTATAGTCAGACACTTCCTCTCCACGATTGAATAATTTCTCTCACAGGAGGTGAGTTTTCTGCTCAAATATGTGATGGGGTGTTCTTCCTCTTGTGACATTACTACCCCTAAACCAACCTCTAAGGCATCGGTCTGGACAATAAACTCTTTTGAGAAGTCTGGTGCGATCAGCACAGGTGACTACACAGGGCTTTCTTAAGGTCCATTGGACCATTACTGACTTTCTCCCTTTTGTAAGGTCTGTTAATGGTGCTGCAATAGAGGCAAAGTTTGGGACAAATGTGCGGTAATAGCCAACAATGCCCAAGAGTGCCTTCACTTGCTTTTTGTCAGAGGCTGTGGCCAATTCTGAATTATCTCCCCTTTGTTTACCTGGAGTCTTATTGTGCCTTTACCTACAATGTAACCCAGATAGCGAGCCTCTTCTAACCCAATAGCACAGTTCTCTGTGTTAGCAGTAAAGCCAGCTTTCCTGAGGGAATCAAGTAGTGCTTGTACCTTACCTAGATGGGTTTCCCAGTCAGTGCTAAAGACCACAATATCATCTACAGTCAGGTCCATAAATATTGGGACATGGACACAATTCTAACATTTTTGGCTCTATAGACCACCACAATGGATTTTAAATGAAACTAACAAGATGTGCTTTACCTGCAGACTGTCAGCTTTAATTTAAGGGTATTTACATCCAAATCATGAGAACAGTGTAGGAATTACAACAGTTTGCATATGTGCCTCCCACTTGTTAAGGGGCCAAAACTAATGGGACAATTGGCTTCTCAGCTGTTCCATGGCCAGGTGTGTGTTATTCCCTCATTATCCCAAATACAATGAGCAGATAAAAGGTCCAGAGTTCATTTCAAGTGTGCTATTTGCATTTGGAATCTGTTGCTGTCAACTCTCAAGATGATATCCAAAGAGCTGTCACCATCAGTGAAGCAAGCCATCATTAGGCTGAAAAAACACAACAAACCCATCAGAGAGATAGCAAAAACATTAGGCGTGGCCAAAACAACTGTTTGGAACATTCTTAAAAAGAAGGAACGCAACGGTGAGCTCAGCAACACCAAAAGACACAGAAGACCACAGAAAACAACTGTGGTGGATGACCGAAGAATTCTTTCCTTAGTGAAGAAAACACCCTTCATAACAGTTGGCCAGATCAAGAACTCTCCAGGAGGTAGGTGTATGTGTGTCGAAGTCAACAATCAAGAGAAGACTTCACCAGAGTGAATACAGAGGGTTCACCACAAGATGTAAACCATTGGTGAGCCTCAAAAACAGGAAGGCCAGATTAGAGTTTGCCAAACGACATCTAAAAAAGCCTTCACAGTTCTGGAACAACATCCTATGGACAGATGAGAAAAAGGTCAACTTGTACCAGAGTGATGGGAAGAGAAGAGTATGGAGAAGGAAAGGAACTGCTCATGATCCTAAGCATACCACCTCATCAGTGAAGCATGGTGGTGGTAGTGTCATGGCGTGGGCATGTATGGCTGCCAATGGAACTGCTTCTCTTGTATTTATTGATGATGTGACTGCTGACAAAAGCAGCAGGATGAATTCTGAAGTGTTTCGGTCAAAATTATCTGCTCATATTCAGCCAAATGCTTCAGAACTCATTTCACAGTGCAGATGGACAATGACCCAGAGCATACTGCAAAAGCCACCAAAGAGTTTAAGGGAAAGAAGTGGAATGTTATGCAATGGCCAAGTCCATCACCTGACCTGAATCCGATTGAGCATGCATTTCACTTGCTGAAGACAAAACTGAAGGGAAAATGCCCCAAGAACAAGCAGGAACTGAAGACAGTTGCAGTAGAGGCCTGGCAGAGCATCACCAGGGATGAAACCCAGCGTCTGGTGATGTCTATGCGTTCCAGACTTCATGCTGTAATTGACTGCAAAGGATTTGCAACCAAGTATTAAAAAGTTTGATTTATGATTATTATTCTGTCCCATTACTTTTGGTTCCTTAACAAGTGGGAGGCACATATGCAAACTGTTGTAATTCCTACACCGTTCACCTGATTTGGATGTAAATACCCTCAAATTAAAGCTGACAGTCTGCAGTTAAAGCACATCTTGTTAGTTTCATTTAAACTCCATTGTGGTGGTGTATAGAGCCAAAAATGTTAGAATTGTGTCGATGTCCCAATATTTATGGACCTGACTAAGTATACTGCTGCATACCTTTTATGGAGTTTCAAGACCCTGTCCATCGCTCTCTGGAAAGTGGTGGGTGCCCCTTGTAACCCAAAGGGCATCCTGGTATATTGCGAAAGCCCGTCTGGGTTGGAGAAGGCAGTCTTTTCCTTTGCCTCCTTTGATAGGGGAATCTGCCAGTACCCTTTGGTAAAGTCAATAGTGGTAATATACCTGGCTGGTCCAAACCTTTCAATTAATTCATCTACCCAGGGCATAGGATGGGAATAGCATTTAGAGACTTAATTTAGCCAGCGGAAGTCATTACAGAACCGCAAGGTCCCGTTTGGCTTAGGCACCAATACAAGGGGGCTGGACCACCCACTTTTGGATTCCTCAATAACCTGCAGAGCTAACATACGCTTTACCTCTTCAGAGACCGCTTGTCTCCGAGCTTCAGGGATTCTGTATGGTTTAATGTTTATTTTTAAACTGTCATGCTGAATGACACCTGTAGTGCCTGGCAGGTCCGTAAAAATATTCCTGTTCCGCTGTAGAAACTCCTTGGTTTCTTGTTTTTGGGGCTTGGACAGGGTGTCACCTATTGCAACCTTTTCAATATCTGAGTGGGAGTCCATTTGGGGTTTTAAGGTTGCTACCATGGACTCTCTATTAGAGTTGAGCGGACACCTGGATGTTCGGGTTTGACCGAACTTGAAAAAAAAGTTTGGGTTCGGGACCCGAACTTGACCCCGAACCCCATTGAAGTCAATGGGGACCCGAACTTTTGGCCACTAAAATAGTCCTGGAAAGGGCTAGAGGGCTGCAAAAGGCATCAAAATGTGCTTAAGAGCATGGCAACTGTTCTGCAAACAAATGTGGATAGAGAAATGACTTAAAATAACATAAAATACAGAAAAATGAAAAACAACAATCTGGATCTAGGAGTAGGAGGTTGAGGAGGCAGTGGATAGGTGGATGTGGCGGTGTAAGTGGAAGCGGCGGTGAAGGAGGTATAGGTAGCCAACACTGATTTGTGTTATTTTTAATTTTTAAATTGGGGTATCCCCCAAAATATTGGGACATATAACAAAATAAAACAAAGAATAAGTGCACTTGAGTACAAGAATGGAGCTTGTCCACATTGGCTGTGGCCTGTGATAATGCTCTCTGCCGTGCTAAACACATGTTCACACTTTACACTGACTGCAGGGCAGGTCAGCACCTCCAAGGCTGACAAAGCTTTTCCACATTTGGGCCATGCTAACCCTGCCTTCTCAGGTGCTGGCGGTGCCCCAGCTGCGTTGGCGACCTCTTCCTCCTCCTCTGCCTTCGCCTTGTGCTTCCACTGTGCCCCCGCTGTCAGGTGGGAATGTCATCAGCAGCGTGCGCATGTAGTCGCGCATCTTCCGATCAGTAACAGATGTTTTCACTAAATTTAGTTCCCTGTCAGCAATGCAGAGCAGGGGTTTATTCACGACAAAAGGGGGTTCTTGTAACCCAGCAATAGAACAGAGGATTTTGAGAGATTTAGGCCCTGTCACCCAGGCACAGCAGGGGTTCATTCACGGCAAAAGGGGGTTCATGTCACCCAGCAATAGAACAGAGGATTTTGAGAGAACGAGGCCGATGTCACCCAGGCACAGCAGGGGTTCATTCACGGCAAAAGGGGGTGCAGGTCACCCAGCAATAGAACAGAGGATTTTGAGAGAACGAGGCCCATGTCACCCAGGCACAGCAGGGGTTCATTCACGGCAAAAGTGGGTGCAGGTCACCCAGCAATAGAACAGAGGATTTTTAGAGAACGAGGCCCATGTCACCCAGGCACAGCAGGGGTTCATTCACGGCAAAAGGGGGTTCTTGTCACCCAGCAATGGAACAGAGGATTTTCAGAGATTTAGGCCCCTGTCACCCAGGCACAGCAGGGGTTTGTATACGCCAAAAATGTTAAAATGTTATCCGACAATTGAAAATAAGATTTTTTTTCACTTTAGGGTACTAAAATTGGCACTTTTTTGCATTAAAATGGCTTTAAAATAGTCCTTAAAAAGGCTAGAGGGATGTAAAAGGCAGTAAAATGTGCTTAAGAGCATGGCAACTGCTCTGCAAACAAATGTGAATAGGGAAATAACTTAAAATCAAATAACAAAAAATTCAAATTATTAACCTGCAACTCAGAAAAGGAGGTGAATATGGAGTCGGAGGTTGATGAGGCGATGAATGTGGTGTTGTAGGAAGGAGGAGGTAGCCAACAATGTTTATTTTTTATTTGGGTAGGTAGCCCCCAAAATATTGGGACAAATAAAAAAAAAAAGAAAACAAAGAATCATTGCACTTGACTTGAGTACAAGAATGTATGTTTGATGGTGGAATAAATGTCTATTCTGCACAAGGTACAGACAAGTCCTGTGAGATCCAAGCCTGGTTTATTTTAATGAACGTGAGCTAGTCCACGTTGGCTGTGGACAGGCGGCTGCGCTTGTCTGTGATGACGCCCCCTGCCGTGCTAAACACACGTTAAGATAATACACTGGCTGCAGGGCAGGCCAGCACCTCCAAGGCGTAAAGGGCAAGCTCAGGCCATGTGCCCAATTTGGAGTCCCAGAAGTTGAAGGGGGCAGACCCGTCATTCAGTACGTGTAGGCATGTGCACACATACTGCTCCACCATATTGGTGAAATGCTGCCTCCTGCTAAGACGTTCCATATCAGCTGGTGGTGCTGGTTGTTGTGGCGTGCTGACAAAGCTTTTCCACATTTCGGCCATGCTAACCCTGCCTTCTGAGGTGTTGGCGGTGCCCCAGCTGCGTTGGCGACCTCTTCCTCGTCCTCTGCCTTCGCCTTGTGCTTCCACTGTTCCCCCGCTGTCAGGTGGGAATGCCACCAGCAGCGCGTCTACCAGTGTGCGCTTGTACTGGCGCATCTTACGATCACGCTCCAGTGACTGAATTAAGAACGGTACGTTGTCCTTGTAGAATGTGGGAAACTCTGTGGTCGTTGCGGAGACACTGCAGCATGTAATCGCTCATGTGTGCCAGGCTGCCCAGAGGCAAAGAAAAGCTGTCCCCTGTGGGAGGTGTATCGTCTGTGTCCTCTGTATCCCCCCATCCACGCACCAGTGATGGTCATGAGCTGGTCTGGGTGCCACCCTGCTGTGAACATGGTTTCTCCTCCTGCAACTCCTCCTCCTCATCCTCCACCTCCTCATCCTCCAGAACTGTGCCCTGGCTGGACAATTGGGTACCTTGGGTTTGTGGGTGCAGGAACCCACCCTCAGAGCCACTTGGGAATGACTGGCCGGAAACCCTACGAAATGATCCCTCTTCCTCCTCCTGTGCCACATCCTCTTCCATCATCGCGAGGAGCAATTTTTCAAGGAGGCATAGAAGGGGGATAGTAACGCTGAGAACGGCGTTATCAACACTGGCCATGTTGGTGGAGTACTTGAAACAGCGCAACAAGGAACACAGGTCTCGCATGGAGGCCCAGTCATTGGTGGTGAAGTGGGGCTGATCCGCAGTGCGACTGACCCGTGCGTGCTGCAGCTGAAACTCCACTATCGCCTGCTGCTGCTCGCACAGTCTGGCCAGCATGTGCAAGGTGGAGTTCCACCTTATGGGCACATCGCATATGAGTAGGTGAGCGGGAAGGCCGAAGTTACTCTGCAGCTGTCATGGCTGTTTGTGAGCAACAAGAGTAACACAGTAAAAAGAGCTACTGACCGGACCCAAACTAGGGAGGATAAAGGGTGACCCCTGTCAGACCCTCAAAGCTCTCCCTATGCTGCTAAAGCACATGCCCGGATCCAAATGGCAGAACGAGGCATGCCCATGTACCTAAGACTGATGACCACTGTAACCCCTACAATAGTGGAAGGGGCCCTGCTCAGTATATGGAGGGAACCGTGGCCACCTCAGATCCAGTCAGAAAATAACCAGGTACACAACAATGTCTGCACACTTAGCTGAAGGTGCTGCAGCCGCAGAGAAGACGGATCCAAGGACAGCTGGCAATATCCGGAGTGCTTGCTGCAGCAGAACACAGGTCCAGTGAACTGATAGCTACAAGTGAAGATACTCAAGCAAGAGCTACAACTGAAATGAGAAATATAATCCACGCCCTACAATAGGAGGAGGGGTGATTTAAAGACAGGGAAATCAACTGCAGGAGGAACAGCTGGGAGGAAGGAAACAGAGTGTAAAGACTTCATTACAGGGGCGGAGAAACAGAGCAGTGAGAACTCCTCCTTACTCTAGTAGTGACATCATCACAGGGGTGGAGAAACAGAGCTGTGAGAACGTCTCAAAGCTCTGGTAGTGACAGTACCCCCCTCTCTACGGGTGGACTCCGGACACCCAGGACCCACCTTCTCAGGATGAGCCCTATGAAATGCCCTGATGAGGCGAGTGGCTCTAATGTCTGACACCGGTACCCACATCCTCTCCTCAGGACCATAACCCTTCCAATGAACGAGGTACTGAAGAGAACCGCGTACAATGCGAGAGTCCACAATTCTGGAAACCTCAAACTCCAGATTGCCATCAACCAAAATCGGAGGAGGAGGCAAAGAGGAGGGTACCGTGGGCTGGACATATGGTTTTAAGAGAGATCTGTGAAATACATTATGTATCTTCCAAACCCGTGGAAGATCAAGACGGAAGGCAACAGGATTGATGACTGACAAGATTTTATAAGGCCCAATAAACTTGGGACCCAATTTCCAGGAGGGAACCTTCAGTTTAATATTTCTTGTAGACAACCACACCAGGTCACCCACATTCAGGTCCGGACCAGGCACACGTCTCTTATCAGCCACACGCTTATACTTCTCACTCATCTTTCTAAGATTACTCTGAATCTTTTGCCAAATGGTAGACAAAGACGAGGAAAATCTCTCCTCCTCAGGTAAACCAGAAAGAGCCCCTCCCGAGAATGTCCCAAACTGCGGATGGAACCCATATGCACCAAAGAATGGTGACTTATCAGAAGATTCCTGACGACGGTTGTTCAGAGCAAACTCAGCAAGAGGGAGAAATGAACACCAATCCTCCTGGTTCTCTGCCACAAAACAGCGCAAATATGTCTCCAGATTCTGATTGAGGCGCTTAGTCTGACCATTCGACTGCGGGTGAAAAGCAGAAGAGAAGGACAGCCGAACCCCCAGGCGAGAACAGAAAGCCTTCCAGAACCTGGACACAAACTGCGTGCCTCTATCGGAAACAATATCAGAGGGAATGCCATGCAATTTAACAATATGGTCGACAAAAGCTTGCGCCAACGTTTTAGCATTGGGTAAACCAAGGAAAGGTACGAAATGAGCCATCTTGCTAAAACGGTCCACCACCACCAGGATCACCGACTTCCCCGAGGAACGAGGAAGATCCGTGATAAAGTCCATGGACAGGTGTGTCCAAGGACGGGAAGGTATGGGTAACGGGAGAAGGGAACCTGAAGGCCGTGAACGAGGGACCTTAGCGCGAGCGCACGTCTCACAAGCAGCCACAAAACCCTCCACCGACTTACGAAGAGCCGGCCACAAAAATCTCCGAGCAATGAGATCTACCGTGGCTCTACTCCCGGGGTGACCAGCAAGAACCGTATCATGATGCTCCTTGAAGAGTTTGTGACGTAGCTCAGGAGGCACGAACAACTTCCCAGAAGGACAACGGGCAGGTGCCTCAGTCTGGGCAGCCTGGACCTCGGCCTCCAAATCCGAATATAGAGCAGAAACAACTACCCCCTCCGCCAAAATGGGACCCGGGTCCTCTGAGTTTCCTCCTCCCGGAAAACAGCGAGAGAGAGCATCAGCCTTCACATTTTTGATCCCAGGTCGGAATGTAACGACAAAATTGAATCTGGAGAAGAACAGAGACCATCTGGCCTGTCTCGGATTCATACGCCTGGCCGACTCCAAGTATGCCAGATTCTTATGGTCGGTAAAAACGGTGATAGGGTGCCTGGCCCCCTCCAACCAATGGCGCCATTCCTCGAAAGCCAACTTGATGGCCAACAACTCCCTATCTCCCACATCATAGTTTCTCTCTGCCGGTGAGAGTTTTTTAGAGAAAAAGGCACAGGGTCGCCATTTGGCAGGAGAAGGGCCCTGGGACAAAACTGCACCCACACCCACCTCGGAAGCATCCACCTCAACAATAAAAGGTAAGGAAACATCGGGATGCACCAAGACGGAGCAGACGCAAAACTCTCTTTAATCTTAGAAAAGGCTGCAAGCGCCTCCTCCGACCAAGAGGAAAAATCTGCCCCCTTTTTTGTCATGTCAGTAAGGGGTTTGACAATAGAGGAATAATTCAAAATGAACTTTCTGTAATAGTTCGCAAAACCCAGAAAGCGCATCAATGCCTTTTGATTCTCAGGAAGCTCCCACTCAAGTACAGCACGGACCTTCTCCGGATCCATGCGAAAACCAGAAGCAGAGAGGAGAAAACCCAGAAATTGAATCAACGATACCATAAAAATAAATTTCTCCAGCTTGGCGTACAATTTATTTTCCCGCAGAATCTGCAGAACCTGAAAAAGATGATCCTGATGGGTCTGAACATCAGGGGAAAAAATCTAAATATCATCAAGATACACCAATACAAATTTCCCCATTAAATGGTAGAAAATACTATTAACAAAATGCTGAAAGACGGCCGGAGCATTCATCAGGCCGAAAGGCATAACGAGATTCTCGAAATGCCCGTTAGGGGTATTAAAGGCCGTTTTCCATTCATCCCCCTCTCTGACCCTGACCAGGTTGTACGCGCCTCTCAAATCCAATTTGGAAAACACCTTGGCCCCAACAATTTGGTTGAAGAGGTCCGGGATCAGAGGAAGGGGATAGGGATCGCAAATCGTGATACGGTTCAGCTCCCTAAAATCTAGGCAAGGTCTCAGAGAGCCATCTTTTTTTTTAACAAAAAAAAAACCCGCGGCCACAGGTGACTTTGAGGGACGAATATGCCCCTTATCGAGACTCTCGATGATATAAGTTTGCATTGCGATTCTTTCCGGTTGTGAGAGATTGTAGAGGCGTGCTTTTGGCAGCTTGGCGCCGGGAATGAGGTTAATGGGACAGTCAAACTCCCGGTGAGGAGGTAGCTCCTGAACACCGCCCTCGGAAAACACGTCCGAGAAATCAGAGAGAAATGATGGCACAGTTTTAGTAGACACCTCTGCAAAAGTCGCTGTGAGACAATTCTCTCTACAAAAGTCACTCCACTCATTTATTTGCCTTCCTTGCCAATCAATAGTGGGGTTATGTCTAGTGAGCCAGGGTAACCCCAAAACTAGAGGAGAAGGCAATCCGTTAAAGACAAAACAAGATATATCCTCCACATGAGTGTCACCTACAGCAAGCTGGATATTGTGAACAATGCCCTTCAGAGATCTCTGTGAGAGTGGAGCAGAGTCAATAGCAAAAACAGGTATATCCTTTTCTAATGTGCAAACCTGAAAACCATGCATGGCTACAAATTGAGTGTCAATAAGATTGACGGCCGCTTCACTATCGACAAAAATCTCACAAGAAATGACCTTGCTCTCTAGCGCCACCCTGGCAGACAGGAGAAAACGGGAACTGCAGGTCAGAGGAAAAGCATCAATTCCTACATCAACTTTGCCCAAAGTAGCAGATGAAGCAGAACTTGATGATTTACCTTTTGAGGTTTTTCTCTTATTATCGCTCTTAGTACAGTTCAAGAATCTCCTAGACGGACAAACATTTGCCAAATGACCTATGCCCCCACAGCAAAAACACACCATACTCTGAGGACTAAATCCTCTTTTATCAGGGGCAAGTTGACCTAGCTGCATGGGCTCCTCCTCAGAGGGGAGCGAGACAGGATGAGGCCCCTGCACACTGAATGAGTCCGCACCATTGCCCCTAGACTGACAATGGCTGGACAGAGAGGTCTTGTTTCTTTCTCTTAGACGCCTGTCAAGGCGTACCGCCAATGACATGGCAGACTCTAAGGACGTTGGTCTCTCATGGAAAGCAAACGCATCTTTCAATCTCTCTGAGAGACCATGACAGAACTGACTCCGGAGTGTAGCATCATTCCAACCTGAATCAGCTGCCCATCTCCGAAATTCAGAACAATAAAGCTCCGCAGACAGTTTGTTCTGGCACAAAACACGTAAGTTAGATTCGGCCAGAGCAACACGATCCGGGTCATCATATATCTGCCCAAGGGCCACGAAAAATCTTTCCACGGATCGAAGGGAGGGATCCCCTGATGGCAGCGAAAAAGCCCAAGTCTGAGCATTACCCCTGAGCAGGGAGATGACAATCCTCACCCTCTGCTCCTCCTTACCAGAGGAGTGGGGACACAAGCAAAAATGGAGTTTGCATGCCTCTCTGAAGTGAACAAAATTCTCACTGCCCCCGGAGAACGTCTCCGGAAGTGAGACCTTTGGCTCGCAACAGACTCCATGAGCCGGAGCAGAGCCCAATGCTTGGAGCTGAGTCATAGATTGACGGAGATCCGCTACTTCCAAAGAAAGACCCTGCATGCGGTCAACCAGGCCAGAAAGCGGATCCATGTCAAAAAAGGACGGTTTTTGTGGATTATAATGTCACGGCTGTTTGTGAGCAACAAGAGTAACACAGTAAAAAGAGCTACTGACCGGACCCAAACTAGGGAGGATAAAGGGTGACCCCTGTCAGACCCTCAAAGCTCTCCCTATGCTGCTAAAGCACATGCCCGGATCCAAATGGCGGAACGAGGCATGCCCACGTACCTAAGACTGATGACCACTGTAACCCCTACAATAGTGGAAGGGGCACGGCCACCGGTGCCCTGCTCAGTATATGGAGGGAACCGTGGCCACCTCAGATCCAGTCAGAAAATAACCAGGTACACAACAATGTCTGCACACTTAGCTGAAGGTGCTGCAGCCGCAGAGAAGACGGATCCAAGGACATCTGGCAATATCCGGAGTGCTTGCTGCAGCAGAACACAGGTCCAGTGAACTGATAGCTACAAGTGAAGATACTCAAGCAAGAGCTACAACTGAAATGAAAAATATAATCCACGCCCTACAATAGGAGGAGGGGTGATTTAAAGACAGGGAAATCAACTGCAGGAGGAACAGCTGGGAGGAAGGAAACAGAGAGTAAAGACTTCATCACAGGGGCGGAGAAACAGAGCAGTGAGAACTCCTTCTTACTCTAGTAGTGACATCATCACAGGGGTGGAGAAACAGAGCTGTGAGAACGTATCAAAGCTCTGGTAGTGACAGCAGCGCTGACAGGCGAGCAGCAGTAGGGTGAGGACGCCGAAAGCGCGCACAGACGGCCCACACTTTATGCAGCAGCTCTGACATGTCGGGGTAATTTTTAAGGAATTTCTGCACCACCAAATTCAGCACATGCTCCAGGCAAGGGATGTGCGTCAAACCGGCTAGTCCCAGAACTGCTACGAGATTTCGCCCATTATCGCACACCACCAGGCCGGGCTTGAGGTTGACTGGCACAAACCACTCATCGTTCTGTTGTTCAAGGCCTGTCCACAGCTCCTGTGCGGGGTGGGGTTTGTCCCCCAATCAGATAAGTTTTAAAACTGCCTGCTGTCGTTTACCCCTGGCTGTGCTGAAGTTGGTGGTGAAGGTGTTAAGCTGACCGGATGAGGAGCTGGTAGAGGATGAGGTAGCAGAGTAGGAGGAGGAAGCAATAGGAGGCAAACTGAAGCGCCCTGCAATCCTCGGTGGTGGAAGGACATGCGCCAAACTGCTATCCACCTCAGGCCCAGCAGCCACTGCATTTACCCTACTTGGTTGTGAAAGGAAGGGATGGCTCGCCTTGAAAAGTAGTGGCGGCTGGGCACGATGTACTGTGGGACAGCCACCGCCATAAGGCCTTTAAAACTATCCGTCTCCACCAGAAGGAATGACAACATTTCAAAGACAAGTAATTTAGAAATGCTGGCATTCAGGGCTAGGGATCGCGGGTGGGTAGGGGGGTACTTCCTCTTCCTCTCCAGCGTTTGGGATATGGAGAGCTGAACGCTTCCGTGTGACATTGTGGAGATGCTTGGTGACCCAGGTGTTGGTGTTGCTAGCAGATCCTCTGCTTTCGGGGTGGCAGGTGGCACTGTCACTCCAGAGGTGGATCAATAGGCCGAGACTGCAGCAGAAGAGGAAGCAGGAGGAGCCAGAGACCTTTCTTGGTTTTTGAGCTGTCTACTCCACTGCAGCTCGTGCTTTGCACTTAAATGCCTGGTCATGCAGGTTGTGCTCAGGTTGAGAACGTTTATGCCTCGCTTTAGGCTCTGATTGCACAGCGTGCAAACCACTCGTGTCTTGTCGTCAGCACATTTTCTGAAGAACTGCCACGCCAGGGAACTCCTTGGAGCTGGCCTTGGTGTGCTCGGTCCCTTGCTGCGGTGGGCAGTAGGAAGCGTACCATCTAGAGGACGGCCGTTCCGCTTTTGTACCCTGCTCCCTCTTCTGCTGTGCTGGTGGCTCTGTGCGACCACCGCCTCTTCCTCCTATTTACATCGGTCACTCGCATGACCTTGATTCCATGTGGGGTCGAGGACATCATTATCCTCCACATCATCTTCCACCCAGTCTTCACCCCTGACTTCCTTGTCCGTCTGCACACTTTCGAAAGCCCCAGCAGTTGGCACTTGTGTTTCGTCATCATCCGAGACTAGAGTTGAGCGAACCCGAACTGTAAAGTTCAGGTTCGTGCCGAACTTTAGGTTTTTTGGCACCCGGACATTTATGTAAAAGTTCGGTGTTGGCAATTTTTATGGCACTTTTTGAAAGGCTGCAAAGCAGCCAAATCAACAAGCGTCATACTACTTGCCCCAAAATGCCATCACAGCCATGCCTACTATTGGCATGGCTGTAATTGGCCAACTGAGGCATGTGACCCAGCCTCTATTTAAGCTGGAGTCATGTAGCGCCGTCCGTCACTCTGCTCGGATTAGTGTAGGGATAGGTTACAGCTGCTGTGAGGGAGAGATCAGGGAGAAATCTTATGAAGAACTGCTTCTTTACTCAGCGATCTACAGCAAATGTGTTTTGTGGGTGCAGTGCACAATTGTTTTAAGCCTGCCCTGAGCCAACTACTACTGAAAATGAACTTTTTTTCCTTCAGTTAGTCAAAATCAATACATAATCGGCAGCCATTTTATACGATAGTGCACCAGCACAGGATATCTGCATGTCTGCAAGTCCAGAAATACTGCTTTGAGACACTGGGGTTAAAAAAAAAACCTTTTATTCATATAGTGCACATCTAGGATTATAGGTGCATAAATGAGTGTCACATTTAGGCCACAAATACGGCTTTTTGCTTACTGGGGTGAAAAAACCCTCTGATATACTGCACATCTGGGATTAGAGGTGTATAAATTACAGTGAAATTTAGGCCACAAATACCGCTGTCATATAGAGTAAAAAAATTAAAAATTTAGTGCAATACCCTACATCAGGGTTTTTATTGTCGGTTAATTATTTTTAACAGACTTAGGCCTCATGCACACGACAGTATTTTTTTGCGGTCCGCAAAACGGGGTTCCGTTTTTCCGTGATCTGTGACCGTTTTTTCGTCCGTGGGTCTTCCTTGATTTTTGGAGGATCCACGGACATGAAAAAAAAGTCGTTTTGGTGTCCGCCTGGCCGTGCGGAGCCAAACGGATCCGTCCTGAATTACAATGCAAGTCAATGGGGACGGATCCGTTTGACGTTGACACAATATGGTGCAATTTCAAACAGATCCGTCCCCCGTTGACTTTCAATGTAAAGTCAGGAGTTAATATACCATCGGATCAGAGTTTTCTCCAATCCGATGGTATATTTTAACTTGAAGCGTCCCCATCACCATGGGAACGCCTCTATGTTAGAATATACTGTCGGATTTGAGTTACATCGTGAAACTCAAATCCGACAGTATATTCTAACACAGAGGCGTTCCCATGGTGATGGGGACGCTTCAGGTTAGAATATACTAAAAGAACTGTGTACATGACTGCCCCCTGCTGCCTAGCAGGTGCTGCCAGGCAGCAGGGGGCAGCCCCCCCCCCCTGTAGTTAACATATTAGTGGCCAGTGCGGCCGGCCCCCCCCCTCCCCTGTAGTTAACTCATTGGTGGCCAGTGGGCCCCCCCCTGTAGTTAACTCATTGGTGGCCAGTGCGGCCCGCCCCCCTCCCTCCCCTGTATTTAACTCGTTGGTGGGCAGTGGGCCCCCCCCCCTCCCTTCACATGTAGTTAACTCGTTGGTGGCCAGTGGGCCTTCTCCCCTCCCTCCCCCTCCTAATTAAAATCTCCCCCCTATCAATGGTGGCAGCGGAGTGTACCGATCGGAGTCCCAGTTTAATCGCTGGGGCTCCGATCGGTAACCATGGCAACCAGGATGCTACTGCAGTCCCGGTTGCCATGGTTACTTAGCAATTTGTAGAACCATGATACTTACCTGCGAGCTGCGATCTCTGCGTCCGGCCGGGAGCTCCTCCTACTGGTAAGTGACATGACCTGTCACTTACCAGTAGGAGGAGCTCCCGCACAGACCTGTCACTTACCAATAGGAGGAGCTCCCGGCCGGACGCAGAGATCGCAGCTCGCAGGTAAGTATCATGGTTCTACAAATTGCTAAGTAACCATGGCAACCGGGACTGCAGTAGCATCCTGGTTGCCATGGTTACCGATCGGAGCCCCAGCGATTAAACTGGGACTCCAGATTTTAATTAGGAGGGGGAGGGAGGGGAGAAGGCCCACTGGCCACCAACGAGTTAACTACATGGGAAGGGAGGGGGGGGGCCCACTGCCCACCAACGAGTTAAATACAGGGGAGGGAGGGGGGCCGGCCGCACTGGCCACCAATGAGTTAACTACAGGGGGGGGCCCACTGGCCACCAATGAGTTAACTACAGGGGAGGGGGGGGCCGGCCGCACTGGCCACCAATGTGTTAACTACAGGGGGGGGGGCTGCATGTACACAGTTCTGTTAGTATATTCTAACCTGAAGCGTCCCCATCACCATGGGAACGCCTCTGTGTTAGAATATACTGTCGGATTTGAGTTTTCACAAAGTGAAAACTCATCTCTGAAAAAAATAAGGGGTTGGGTCAGCACAACCTGCTGCAGGTGCAGATCACTATGGCGAAATACATATATAAACGGAAAATGCAAATGTGATCGCACACTACATCCAGCACTCTGCCCTCCATGCTGGATGAGACATTGGTTTATATTTTGGCCAAAGCATAGTAAGCCACTCACCGCGTCAAGGCTGTCTCATGAGTGGTCCCTAACTCTTGTTCCTACCTGTTCATGGGCCATGACAGCCACATAAAATCCAGGGAATGCAGGTCAGCATGCAAGCCAAGTACACTTTGCTTGTAACCCCGTCCGGTGCCATTACAGCTTTCATCGGATCCAGGGATGCAAGTACCAACATGCATGCTGAACCTACCATATACTTCTCCTGGAGCCAGATGGCTAATGGTAGGTTCTATACAAGCAGACTCAGTTTTATACTGACTTTAAAACCAGCCTCAAGGACAGATTAACTGGTCAGGTGTGCAATGACTCCAAGGAGATCGCCACGCCTCCAATATATACTACAAAGAAAAAAATAAGGGGTTGGGTCAGCACAACCTGCTGCAGGTGCAGATCACTATGGCGAAATACATATATAAACGGAAAATGCAAATGTGATCGCACACTACATCCAGCACTCTGCCCTCCATGCTGGATGAGACATTGGTTTATATTTTGGCCAAAGCATAGTAAGCCACTCACCGCGTCAAGGCTGTCTCATGAGTGGTCCCTAACTCTTGTTCCTACCTGTTCATGGGCCATGACAGCCACATAAAATCCAGCATTCCCTGGATTTTATGTGGCTGTCATGGCCCATGAACAGGTAGGAACAAGAGTTAGGGACCACTCATGAGACAGCCTTGACGCGGTGAGTGGCTTACTATGCTTTGGCCAAAATATAAACCAATGTCTCATCCAGCATGGAGGGCAGAGTGCTGGATGTAGTGTGCGATCACATTTGCATTTTCCGTTTATATATGTATTTCGCCATAGTGATCTGCACCTGCAGCAGGTTGTGCTGACCCAACCCCTTATTTTTTTCTTTGTAGTATATATTGGAGGCGTGGCGATCTCCTTGGAGTCATTGCACACCTGACCAGTTAATCTGTCCTTGAGGCTGGTTTTAAAGTCAGTATAAAACTGAGTCTGCTTGTATAGAACCTACCATTAGCCATCTGGCTCCAGGAGAAGTATATGGTAGGTTCAGCATGCATGTTGGTACTTGCATCCCTGGATCCGATGAAAGCTGTAATGGCACCGGACGGGGTTACAAGCAAAGTGTACTTGGCTTGCATGCTGACCTGCATTCCCTGGATTTTATGTGGCTGTCATGGCCCATGAACAGGTAGGAACAAGAGTTAGGGACCACTCATGAGACAGCCTTGACGCGGTGAGTGGCTTACTATGCTTTGGCCAAAATATAAACCAATGTCTCATCCAGCATGGAGGGCAGAGTGCTGGATGTAGTGTGCGATCACATTTGCATTTTCCGTTCATCTCTGAAAAAGCTTTTATGCAGACGGATCTTCGGATCCGTCTGTATAAAAACTAACCTACGGCCACGGATCACGGACACGGATGCCAATCTTGTGTGCATCCGTGTTCTTTCACGGACCCATTGACTTGAATGGGTCCGTGAACCGTTGGCCGTGAAAAACATAGGACAGGTCATATTTTTTTCACGGCCAGGAAACACGGCTCACGGATGCGGCTGCCAAACGGTGCATTTTCCGATTTTTCCACGGACCCATTGAAAGTCAATGGGTCCGCGAAAAAAAACGGAAAACGGCACAACGGCCACGGATGCACACAACGGTCGTGTGCATGAGGCCTTAACCACTTTTTACTTTGATTTGTAAACGCTAACTATGAGGAAAACATCTAATAAGGGACGCGATCATGGTGGTGGTGTTGGTGGAGCCTCTGTTGCAGGGAGAGGACGTGGCCGTTCTGCCACAGCTACACGTCCTACTGAATCTACTACCTCAGGTCCCAGTAGCCGCCAGAATCTACAGCGATATTTGGTCTGGCCTAATGCCGTTCTAAGGATGGTAAGGCCTGAGCAAGTACAGGCGCTACTCGATTGGGTGGCCGACAGTGGATCCAGCTCATTCACATTATCTCCCACCCAGTCTTCTGCAGAAAGCGCACAGGTGGTGCCTGAAACACATGCCCATTAGTCTGTCACATCACCCCCATGCATATCGGGGAACCTGTCTGAGCCTCAAGTCATGCAGCAGTCTCTTATGCTGTTTGAAGACTCTGCTGGCAGGGTTTCCCAAGGGCATCCACCTAGCCCTTCCCCAGGGGTGGAAGACATAAAATGCACTGACGCACAACCACTTATGTTTCCTGATGAGGACATGGGAATACCACCTCAGCACGTCTCTGATGATGACGAAAAACAGGTGCCAACTTCTGCGTCTTTCTGCAGTGTGCAGACCGAAAAGGAGGAAGACTGGGTGGAAGACGATGCAGGGGGCGATGAGGTCCTAGACCCCACATGGAATGAAGGTCGTGCCACTGACTTTCAGAGTTCGGAGGAAGAGGCAGTGGTGAGACTAACCCAACAGCGTAGCAAAAGAGGGAGCAGGGTGCAAAAGCAGAGCAGCCGTCGCCAAAACAGTTCGCCTGCTACTGGCCACCGTCAACAGGGACCGAGCACACCAAAGGCAGCTTCAAGGAGTTCCCTGGCATGGCACTTCTTCACACAATGTGCTGACGACAAGACCCGAGTGGTTTGCATGCTGTGCCATCAAATCCTGAAGCGAGGCATTAACGTTCTGAACCTTAGCACAACCTGCATGACCAGGCATCTACATGCGAGACACGGGCTGCAGTGGAGTAAGCACCTTCAAAAACAAGAAAGGGCTCAGGCCCCTCCTGCTCCCTCTTCTGCTGCTGCATCGGCCTCTTTCTCCGCCTCTGGAGGAACGTTGGCGCCTGCCGCCCAGCAAACAGAGGATGTGCCACCAACACCACCACCACCGTCACCAAGCATTCCCACCATGTCACACGGAAACGTTCAGCTCTCCATCTCACAAACCTTGGAGAGAAAGCTTAAATTCCCACCTAGCCACCCTCGATCCCTGGCCCTGAATGCCAGCATTTCTAAACTACTGGCCTTTGAAATGCTGTCATTCAGGCTGGTGGAGAAGGACAGCTTCAAACAGCTCATGTCGCTTGCTGTCCCACAGTACGTCGTTCCCAGCCGCCACTACTTCTCCAGGAGAGCCGTGTCTTCCCTGCACAACCAAGTATTGGATAAAATCAAGTGTGCACTGTGCAACGCCATCTGTGGGAATGTCCACCTAACCACAGATACGTGGACCAGTAAGCACGGCCAGGGACGCTATATCTCGCTAACTGCACTCTGGGTAAATGTAGTGGCGGCTGGGCCCCAGGCGGAGTGCTGTTTGGAGCACGTCCTTCCGCCAAGGATCACAGGGCATCATTCTTTGCCTCCTGTTGCCTCCTCTTCCTACTCAGCTTCCTCCTCCTCTTCTACCACCTTCTCATTCGGTCAGTGACAGACCTTCACCACCAACTTCAGCACAGCCAGGGGTAAACGTCAGCAGGCCGTTCTGAAACTGATGTGTTTGGGGGACAGGCCCCACACCATTCAGGAGTTGTGGCAGGGAATAAAACAACAGACCGACGAGTGGTTGCTGCCAGTGAGCCTCAAGCCCGACTTGGTGGTGTGCGATAATGGGCGAAATCTTGTTGCAGCTCTGGGACTAGCCGTTTTGACGCACATCCTTTGCCTGGCGCATGTGCTGAATTTGGTGGTGTAGAAATTTATTCACAACTACCCCGACATGTCAGAGCTGCTGCATAAAGTGCGGGCCGTCTGTGCGCGCTTCCGGCGTTCTCATCCTGCCGCCGCTCGGCTGTCTTCTCTACAGCGTAACTTCGGCCTTCCCGCTCATCACCTCATATGCGACGTGCCCACCAGGTGGAACTCCACCTTGCACATGCTGGAGAGACTGTCCGAGCAGCAGCAGGCCATAGTAGAGTTTCAGCTGCAGCACGGACGGGTGAGTCGCACTGCGGAACTGCAGGGAGAGGGGTCATCTCTAACACTTTCAGGCCAGTCTTTTCGAAGTGGCTCAGAAAGAGGAATTTTGCAACAGCAGAGGCCAGGTACAAATTTGGCCAGCCAGGGCCCACTACTGGAGGACAAGGAGGAGGAGGAGGATGAGGAGGAGGATGGGGATGGGGATGAAGCATGTTCACAGCGGGGTGGCATCCAATGCAGCTCGGGCCCATCACTGGTGCGTGGCTGGGGGGGATACGGAGGACGCAGACGATATGCCTCCCACAGAGGACAGCTTGTCCTTACCTCTGGGCAGCCTGGCACACATGAGCTACATGCTGCAGTGCCTGCGCAACGACAGCAGAGTTGCTAACATTTTAACGTGTGCTGACTACTGGGTGGCCACCCTGCTGGATCCCCGTTACAAAGACAATGTGCCATCCTTAATTCCCTCACTGGAGCGTGATCGGAAGATGCGCGACTACAGGCGCACGCTGGTAGATGCGCTCCTGAGAGCATTCCTGACTGATGCCGGGGGACAAGTGGAAGCACAAGGCGAAGGCAGGGGAGGAGGAAGAGGTTGCCAACGCAGCTGTGTCAGCGCCCGCCCTTCAGAAGGCAGGGTTAGCATGGCCGACATGTGGAAAAGCTTTGTCAGCTCGCCGCAACAACCGGCCCCAACTGCTGATATGGAACGTCTTATCAGGAGACAGCATTTGAACAACATGGTGGATCAGTACATGTGCACACGCCTACACGTACTGACTGATGGTTCTGCCCCATTAAACTTCAGGGTCTCCAAATTGTCCACATGGCCAGAACTTGCCCTGTATGCCTTGGAGGTGCTGGCCTGCCTACTCTCTGAACATGTATTTAGCACGGCAGGAGGAGTCATTACAGACAGACGCAGCAGCCGCCTGTCCACAGCCAACATGGATAAGCTCAGGTTCATTAACATGAACCAGGCCTGGATCCCACAAGATTTGTCTGTACCTTGTGCAGAATAGACAGTTCTAACAGCCTCAACCATCTATCCTTGTACTCAAGTGCATTTATTCCTTTTTTTTTTTTATATGTCCCAATATTTTGGGGGATACCCCTATGTAAAAATGCTAAATAACACACATCTGTGTTGCCTACCTATTCCTCATTCGCTGCCGCTTCCACCTAGACCGTCACGTGAGCCTACACGGCCACATCCACCTATTCACCGCCTCCTTAACCTCTTCCTCCTACATCATTCCTAATTTTTATTTTTTTAAGATCTTTTATGTTTTTTTTTCATTCATTTCATATCCACATTTGTTTGCAGAGCATTTGCCATGCTCTTAAGCACATTTTGATGCCTTTTTCAGCCCTCTAGGTATTTCCAGGGCTATTTTAGAGGCATTTTAGTGGCCAAAAGTTTGGGCCCTCATTGACTACATGGGGGTTCGGGTTGGGGGTCAAGTTCGGGTCCCGAACCTGAACTTTTTTTTCAAGTTTGGCCAAAACTGCCGAACCCGAACATCCAGGTGTCCGCTCAACTCTATCCGAGACGTGCTGCGATGGTCCTCCCATGTACTCATCTTGAAAAATAAGTGGTTGGGCATCGGTGCACTCAATCTCTTCCATTTCTGGGGCAGGGCTAGGTGGATGGCCCTGGGAAACCCTGCTAACAGAGTCATCAAAAAGCAGAAGAGACTGCTGCATGACTTGGGGCTCAGACTGCTTGGCTGATTTGCAAGGGGGTGAGGTGAAAGACTGAAGGATATCGGCTGCAGGTGCCAACTGTGGTCTTTCAGCAGGAGACTGGGTGGGAGACATTGTGAAGGAACTGGATCCACTGTCAGCAACCCAATCAACTATTGCCTGTACTTGTTCAGGCCTCACCATTTGTAGAGCAGTATTAGGCCCGACCAAATACCGCTGCAGGTTCTGTCGCCTACTCGCACCTGAGGAAGGGGTTTCACTCGTGCATGTAGCTGGCACAGATCGACCACGTCCTCTCCCTGCAACAGGAGCTCCACCAGCAGCACCACGACCTGGGCCACGTCCCTTATTTGACGCTCTCCGTATATTTTTTGAATTTAGGATCTTGCCCTAAATGGGTGTTTAATTAATAGTAGAAAAAAATGACAGTTTGTAAAGGGTGTATCTCACACGGGCTGAACCAGACTAGGCCTCAATTAAAGATTTCTTTGCACAAAAAGGCTGTATTTCAAATGCCTAATTCAAACCCCTGTATGTATAGGGGGGATCACACACGCCCTGAACCACTGTATGCCTGAAGTAAATATATCTTTGCACAAAAAGGCTGTATTTCAAATGGCTGTATTTCAAATGCCTAATTCAAACCCCTGTATGTATAGGGGGATCAAAAACGCCCTGAACCAGTGTAGGCCTGAAGTAAATATATCTTTGCACAAAAAGGCTGTATTTCAAACTCTTGTATGTAGAGGGGGGATCACACACGCCCTGAACCAGTGTAGACCTGCAGTAAATATATCTTTGCACAAAATGGCTGTATTTCAAATGCCTAATTCAAACCCCTGTATGTAGAGGGGGTATCTCACAGGGCCTGAACCAGTGTTGGCCTGAATTTAATATTGGTGCACCAAATGGCAGTATTTAAAATCTCTGAATGTAACCCAAATGTATTAAGGGTGTATCTCACAATGACATCTGCAACAAAGGCTGCCAACTAAATTTTTTGTGCCCAAATGAGTGTGTTTAAAAAGTGAATTTGACAGCAGTATATAAGCCTGTAATTTCACACGTGCTGATGCTGCAAGTCCTGAAAATATTGGTTTTTGTCAAAAGTGTGTTTTTCAAACCCCAGAAAATGATGGGTGTATTTCTACCTTAAATTGCACACTGACTAATACACATGTTGTAGATTGCCAAAAAAGTCTTTTTTTGCTAACAGAATATGAAAGCTGTATATATTAAACTTGAATTTGTGGTCGGATCGGCTATCAGAAAGGTGAACCTAACCTATCTACAACAAGCAGTGGAGTTATGCCATAACTGCTGTGGTAGGGCAGCCTAAAAGGGGCCAAAAAGACCAGACCTTAGTTTAGAGTAAATATATATACCGTTACGACACCCACTTTTGAACACAAAAGACCTTTCACGATGAAGGTGCGGAATATACCGTATATATCACAGTGACTACCTTACCTCTTTGTCATGTGCACCGGTACATCGTTCTTGGAGGTGGCCAATGCTGATGCGATTGAAAGAGTGGCCGGTAACTAGAAACGATTTACTCCTATGTTGACTAACAACATATGAACATATTACGAGAAGGTCTGAATCCTGAGAGCTGCAGACTGAAGCAAACAATGGTGAATCTGTTGGAAGGGCCTAAATGAACTCCAACCATCCGCCAAGGGCCCTGATCGGGCACCGACTGTTCCTGGTGGCAAAATACTTCACCTCTACTTATTCCCTAGGCCACATTTATATATATATATATATAGGACCCAAAAGTTAGAACATGGCGTATGCCGTCTTACTCTAGTAGTAGATTAAAGGGCTTCTGTCAGCCCACTAAACCGTTTTTTTTTTTTTTTGCTTAATAATAACCCCTACACTGCGATTTATCCATACATAAGTAAAATAAGAATTTTGGTTCAGTAGAATTTGCTAAAACCCTATTTTTATAATATGTAAATTACCTTGCTACCAGCAAGTAGGGCGGCTACTTGCTGGTAGCAGCCGCATCCTCCGATGGTAATGACGCCCCCTCTGCTTGTTGATTGACAGGGCCAGCGGACGGGATCTTTCTCCGCTGGCCCTGCCTGTTTTCATTCAATATCTGGCGCCTGCGCCACGGCCGTACCTATCTTCAATCGGCGCAGGCGCACTGAGAGGAGGCCACTCACTCGGCCGCTTCATCCTCAATGCGCCTGCGCCGGGTGTAGATGTGACGTCATCGGCGCAGGCGCATTGAGGATGAAGCGGCCGAGTGAGTGGCCGCCTCTCAGTGCGCCTGCGCGGATTGAAGATAGGTACGGCCGTGGCGCAGGCGCCAGATATTGAATGAAAACAGGCAGGGCCAGCGGAGAAAGATCCCGTCCGCTGGCCCTGTCAATCAACAAGCAGAGGGGGCGTCATTACCATCGGAGGATGCGGCTGCTACCAGCAAGTAGCCGCCCTACTTGCTGGTAGCAAGGTAATTTACATATTATAAAAATAGGGTTTTAGCAAATTCTACTGAACCAAAATTCTTATTTTACTTATGTATGGATAAATCGCAGTGTAGGGGTTATTATTAAGCAAAAAAAAAAAAAAACGGTTTAGTGGGCTGACAGAAGCCCTTTAAGCAAAATGTGTAAACCCACCAGGCCTGGGGAACCATAAACAGGAATAAATGGCTATTTCGATTAACGAGCTAATGTTGCCTGTAATAAGGACAGAACGTACACATAATACCTGCAATTGTGACAGGAAATAAGCTTAAGGTTGTGATAAACTATGTATGCTGCGCCTGTAGTCGTGATAGGATTTGTCGTGTCTGTAGACGTGACAAACTTCGTAAATTGCGCCTTATTACTGTACCTCCTACTGGAAGACGGACCGATACCCAGGACTTAGGCCAGACACCAACACCCTCAGCCCAAGTTTGTAGATGAAGTAAGCATGCCTGGGAGAAGGTGATGTCCGCAAAGGCAGGCTTGGGATGACTGCTTATAAAGAAAACAATGAAGACCCAACAACCTAGAAAATAAAAGTCAGAGAAAAACAATAATGTGAGTGAGGCTCTAATGGCACAAGCCACGCGTGCGAGCCACCACAAGAAAAATTGTATTGCGAGCCACGGATGACCGAGCCATGCGAGTCGGTCTGAAGGCAGAAAAAGACATGGAACCTACTTGTGCTGGGTCCACGCAGCCGGCCTCGAGCGGCGGAGCCATGCGAGAGAGACTCTAACGGCGGAGCCATGCGAGAGAAACTCTAACGGCGGAGCCATGCGAGAGAGACTCTAACGGCGGATTTTATATATTTTTTTAAATATAAACCACTTATGCAGCACCAGTATGACTTGTGGACTCGCATAACCATGACCCTCTCCGACAATGAACCTAGGACGCTAACCAGCCTACAACCATATTATGCCCCTAACGAACAACATGAAGAACGGTCATCGGGTCCCCGAAGCCATAAGGCCCCCCAAAGCCAAGAGACTGAACTGGATGACCTTACAGTGACGATAAGTAATTAAAACGTGAGCCAGACCTAATGGAAAATGCATAGACATTAGTGATCCAAACCACGTGCATAAACAAAACATTAAACCAACCGCGAACCGTAAAATTGAAACAGATGGGAGAAAAACAAGAGCCAGAGGCATTGCAGTTCGCTAAGAGAAGACCCTTGTCGTGACAAACGAATGAACAACTGTGAAAACATAGTAGGAACTTACTCCTATTGGCCCACTGACCGCTAGGGAGCCATTTGGTTAACTGGGGCAGGAGACCAATCTGAGTGAATGCAAACCAGAAGTAAAGGAGACCACAAAATTAATTTATTTTTTATTTTTTTCACTTTCTTTTCGAAGTGAACAGAAAAGGTAGGCCTATGGAATGTAACAAACCACCTGAGGAAAGAAATGTAAGCCTGAAAAGAAAGCAGCTATGTTTATCGGAAGAGCAGTATCAGAGCGGTGTGCTGATTGCCCTAGTAAGAATACTGAGTAACCATAATGTAGCAATGAAAAGAAATGCAGCTTTAAGTGGAAGCAGAGTATAACACATGATGTAAGAACAAGTGGGTGAATGCAGATCTGGATGTGAGTGGTGCCTAAAAACATGGTATGGGCACCGCTCTGAGTATGAGCATGAAGAGCATGGTATAAAGCAGCCATATGAATGCAATCTGAAAGTGAGCAGAGTATTAATGTAATGCAACAGCGGACGCATGAACGCAGCTCTAGTAGTGAATGGCGTATAGGACAAAATGTAAATGCAGACACATGGACGTAGCTTTGAAGGTAACAATCATTCGACCATTAGCGCCCAACCCCCTTCGCCCCAGAGCGCTACAAGACACAGACCGTGTAACCAAGTCCGATCCTACCATGAATGCCAGCACTCGCCTGATGCTGCAGGAGTGTTTTTATTATTTATTTATTTTATATCGATGGTCACCACAACACCACCTCGTGTTGGCCTAAGAAAAACATAAACGTGGTTGAAACATAAACCCTGATGCAACGCCAATTGACATATAGTGTACCTATAAACATAGCACGGAACCGCTGACACATGCTTGCCCATAAAATAATGTTTATAGAAACGGCCGGGCAACAATCCTAACCACCATCATCCGACTATTAGCGCCCAATCCCCTTCGTCCCAGAACACTGCAAATCGCGGACCGCAGTGTGAGTCCTGTGCAGCAAGTTCGATCCTACCGTGAGCACCAGCATTCGCCTGGCACCTCTTGCTGTTTACCCAGACGTGAACGAGCTGCCACACAATGCTGCGTTTTTTTTATTTTTATGACCATTGATACATGGCTAAATGAAATAAAATACCATCACTTAAACACAGCGTGCAAAGCTTGGAGACACACGTCCTGTATGTAACAGGTATCAGAAAACATGCGACCATACCTATTCTAGGCACATGCTTACACCAATAACAATATGCAATAGCCCCCAACAAGCTCCTAAACAGCCGGACAAAATATACTAACAACAGTCATTTGACCATTAGCGCCCAACTCTGCTTCCTCCCAGCGTATGCGCAGACCGCAATGTGGGTCTCGCGCAAACAAGTCTGATTCTACCGTGAACACCAGCACTCGCCTGGCACTTTCTGCGGCTGCCCAGGCGTGAACGAGCCATAGCAGAGAATCTGGCTTCATGTCAGCAGAGAATCAGGCTTCATGTCATAGCAGAGAATCAGGCTTCACGTCACCCACCACTGGAACAGTCCATTGTCAGATATTTAGGCCCAGGCACCCAGGCAGAGGAGAGAGGTCCCATAGCAGAGAATCTGGCTTCATGTCAGCAGAGAATCAGGCTTCATGTCATAGCAGAGAATCAGGCTTCACGTCACCCACCACTGGAACAGTCCATTGTCAGATATTTAGGCCCAGGCACCCAGGCAGAGGAGAGAGGTCCCATAGCAGAGAATCTGGCTTCATGTCAGCAGAGAATCAGTCTTCATGTCATAGCAGAGAATCAGGCTTCACGTCACCCACCACTGGAACAGTCCATTGTCAGATATTTAGGCCCAGGCACCCAGGCAGAGGAGAGAGGTTCCATAGCAGAGAATCTGGCTTCATGTCAGCAGAGAATCTGTCTTCATGTCATAGCAGAGAATCCTGCTTCACGTCACCCAACATTGGAACAGTCCATTGTCATATAATTTAGGCCCCGGCACCCAGACAGAGGAGAGAGGTCCCATAACAGAGATTCAGGCTTCATGTCAGCGACTAAGCAGAGAATCAGTCTTCATGTCATAGCAGAGAATCAGGCTTCATGTCCTAGCAGAGAATCAGGCTTCACGTCACCCACCACTGGAACAGTCCATTGTCAGATATTTAGGCCCAGGCACCCAGGCAGAGGAGAAAGGTCCCATAGCAGAGAATATGGCTTCATGTCAGCAGAGAATCAGTCTTCATGTCAAAGCAGAGAATCCTGCTTCACGTCACCCACCACTGGAACAGTCCATTGTCAGATATTTAGGCCCCCGGCACCCAGGCAGAGGAGAGAGGTCCCATAACCGAGATTCAGGCTTCATGTCAGCGACTCAGCAGAGAATCAGTCTTCATGTCATAGCAGAGAATCAGGCTTCATGTCACCCACCACTGGAACAGGCCACTGTCAGATATTTTTAGGCCCCGGCACCCAGACAGAGGAGAGAGGTCCCATAACAGAGATTCAGGCTTCATGTCAGCGACTCAGCAGAGAATCAGTCTTCATGTCATAGCAGAGAATCAGGCTTCATGTCACCCACCACTGGAACAGGCCACTGTCAGATATTTTTAGGCCCCGGCACCCAGACAGAGGAGAGATTCATTCAACTTTGGGTTGCCCCGCAATATAATGGTAAAATGAAAATAAAAATAGGATTGAATGGGGAAGTGCCCTGGAGTACAATAATATATGGTTAAGGGGAGGTAGTTAATGTCTAATCTGCACAAGGGATGGACAGGTCCTGTGGGATCCATGCCTGGTTCATTTTTATGAACGTCAGCTTGTCCACATTGGCTGTAGACAGGCGGCTGCGTTTGTCTGTAATGACGCCCCCTGCCGTGCTGAATACACGTTCAGACAAAATGCTGGCCGCCGGGCAGTCCAGCACCTCCAAGGCATAAAAGGCTAGCTCTGGCCACGTGGACAATTTGGAGAACCAGAAGTTGAATGGGGCCGAACCATCAGTCAGTACGTGGAGGGGTGTGCACACGTACTGTTCCACCATGTTAGTGTAATGTTGCCTCCTGCTAACACGTTCCGTATCAGGTGGTGGTGCAGTTAGCTGTGGCGTGGTGACAAAATTTTTCCACATCTCTGCCATGCTAACCCTGCCCTCAGAGGAGCTGGCCGTGACACAGCTGCGTTGGCGACCTCTTGCTCCTCCTCTGCCTTCGCCTTGGGCTTCCACTGGTTCCCCTGTGACATTTGGGAATGCTCTCAGTAGCGCGTCTACCAACGTGCGCTTGTACTCGCGCATCTTCCTATCACGCTCCAGTGCAGGAAGTAAGGTGGGCACATTGTCTTTGTACCGTGGATCCAGCAGGGTGGCAACCCAGTAGTCCGCACACGTTAAAATGTGGGCAACTCTGCTGTCGTTGCGCAGGCACTGCAGCATGTAGTCGCTCATGTGTGCCAGGCTGCCCAGAGGTAAGGACAAGCTGTCCTCTGTGGGAGGCGTATCGTCATCGTCCTGCGTTTCCCCCCAGCCACGCACCAGTGATGGGCCCGAGCTGCGTTGGGTGCCACCCCGCTGTGAACATGCTTCATCCTCATCCTCCTCCACCTCCTCATCATCCTCGTCGTCCTCCTCGTCCTCCAGTAGTGGGCCCTGTCTGGCCACATTTGTACCTGGCCTCTGCTGTTGCAAAAAACCTCCCTCTGAGTCACTTTGAAGAGACTGGCCTGAAAGTGCTAAAAAGGACCCCTCCTCCTCCTCCTCCTCCTCCTGGGCCACCTCCTCTTCCATCATCGCCCTAAGTGTTTTCTCAAGGAGACATAGAAGTGGTATTGTAACGCTGATAACGGCATCATCGCCACTGGCCATGTTGGTGGAGTACTCGAAACAGTGCAACAGGGCACACAGGTCTCGCATGGATGCCCAGTCATTGGTGGTGAAGTGGTGCTGTTCCGCTGTGCGACTGACCCGTGCGTGCTGCAGCCGAAACTCCACTATGGCCTGCTGCTGCTCGCACGCTCTGTCCAGCATGTGCAAGGTGGAGTTCCTTGCACATGGTGGGCACGACGCATATGAGGCGGTGAGCGGGAAGGCCGAAGATACGCTGTAGCGCAGACAGGCGAGCAGCGGCAGGATGTGAACGCCGGAAGCGCAAACAGACGGCCCGCACTTTATGCAGCAGCTCTGACATGTCGGGGTAGTTGTGAATGAACTTCTGCACCACCAAATTCAGCACATGCGCCAGGCAAGGGATGTGCGTCAAACCGGCTAGTCCCAGAGCTGCAACGAGATTTCGCCCATTATGGCACACCACCAGGCCGTGCTTGAGGCTCACCGGCAGCAACCACTCGTCGGTCTGTTGTTCTATACCCCGCCACAACTCCTGTGCGGTGTGGGGCCTGTCCCCCAAACATATGAGTTTCAGAACGGCCTGCTGACGTTTACCCCGGGCTGTGCTGAAGTTGGTGGTGAAGGTGTGTGGCTGACTGGATGAGCAGGTGGAAGAAGAGGAGGAGGAAGCTGAGTAGGAGGAGGAGGAGACAGGAGGCAAAGAATGTTGCCCTGCGATCCTTGGCGACGCCAAACAGCTCTTCGCCTGGGGCCCAGCCGCCACTACATTTACCCAGTGTGCAGTTAGGGAGATATAGCGTCCCTGGACTTCCTTACTGGTCCACGTATCTGTGGTTAGGTGGACCTTGCCACAGATGGCGTTGCGCAGTGCACACTTGATTTTATCGGATACTTGGTTGTGCAGGGAAGGCACGGCTCTCTTGGAGAAGTAGTGCCGGCTGGGAACAACATACTGTGGGACAGCAAGCATGAGCTGTTTGAAGCTGTCTGTGTCCACCAGCCTGAATGACAGCATTTCATAGGCCAGTAGTTTAGAAATGCTGGCATTCAGGGCAAGGGATCGAGGGTGGCTAGGTGGGAATTTACGCTTTCTCTCAAATGTTTGTGAGATGGAGAGCTGAACGCTGCCGTGTGACATGGTTGAGATGCTTAGTGACGGAGGTGGTGGTGGTGGGGCACATCCTCTGTTTGCTGGGCGGCAGGTGCCAACGTTCCTCCAGAGGCGGAGGAAGAGGCCGAGGCGGCAGCAGCAGAAGAGGTAGCAGGGGGAGCCTGAGTGAGTTCCTTGTTTTTAAGGTGTTTACTCCACTGCAGTTCATGCTTTGCATGCAGGTGCCTGGTCATGCAGGTTGTGCTAAGGTTCAGAACGTTAATGCCTCTCTTGAGGCTCTGATGGCACAGCGTGCAAACCACTCGGGTCTTGTCATCAGCACATTGTTTGAAGAACTGCCACACCAGGGAACTCCTTGAAGCTGCCTTTGGGGTGCTCGGTCCCAGATGGCGGTGGCCAGTAGCAGATGGACTCTCTTGGCGGCGGGTGTTCTGCTTTTGCCCACTGCTCCCTCTTTTGCTACGCTGTTGGCTCGGTCTCACCACTGCCTCTTCCTCCGAATTCTGAAAGTCAGTGGCACGACCTTCATTCCATGTGGGGTCTAGGACCTCATCGTCCCCTGCATCGTCTTCCACCCAGTCTTTCTCCCTGACCTCCTGTTCAGTCTGCACACTGCAGAAAGACGCAGCAGTTGGCACCTGTGTTTCATCATCATCAGAGACGTGCTGAGGTGGTATTCCCATGTCCTCATCATTAGGAAACATAAGTGGTTGTGTGTTAGTGCATTCTATCTCTTCCACCCCTGGGGAAGGGCTAGGTGGATGCCCTTGGGAAACCCTGCCAGCAGAGTCTTCAAACAGCATAAAAGACTGCTGCATAACTTGAGGCTCAGACAGTTTCCCTGATATGCATGGGGGTGATGTGACAGACTGATGGGCTTGGTTTTCATGCGCCATCTGTGCGCTTTCTGCAGAAGACTGGGTGGGAGATAATGTGAACGTGCTGGATCCACTGTCGGACACCCAATTGACTAATGCCTGTACCTGCTCAGGCCTTACCATCTTTAGAACGGCATTGGGCCCCACGAAATATTGCTGTAAATTCTGCTGGCTACTGAGACCTGAGGTAGTTGGTTCACTAGGACGTGTGGCTGTGGCAGAACGGCCACGTCCTCTCCCAGCACCAGAGGGTCCACTAACACCACCACGACCATGTCCGCGTCCCTTACTAGATGTTTTCCTCATTGTTACCGTTCACCACAATAAGAAAAAAATTATTTGGCCCAATGTATTGAATTCAAATTCAGGCCTTTTTTTACAGGCACCTAACACTATCTGGCTATCTATTTAGGTACCGTATTACACTAATACAGGCACAACAGTAACGACAGATTTAGCTAAATATAAATTGTAGGCCTATTATTTAGGCACTGGGTGACAGGTATACGTTTACGGACAGAATTAGACTTGGATATGCACAGTAGCGTGTGTGTGAAGTTATTGAGAATGACCCTATCAGCACCTTGAATCTAATATACCCTTTTAGGGATAGATTTAAAGTAGGCCTGATACAGCAGAAACCACTAATTTAGAAAATTGCTAGGTTGGGAATTGTATTTCAACCCAGAACAAAAACTGTGCTTTGACGGACACAAAATAACTTGAGCAGCTACAGCAATAGCCACAGATTTAGCTGAATATAAATTTGAGGCCTATTATTTAGGCGCTGGGTGACAGGTATACGTTTACGGACAGAATTAGACTTGGATATGCACAGTAGCGTGTGTGTGAAGCTATTGAGAATGACCCTATCAGCACCTTGAATCTAATATACCCTTTTAGGGATAGATTTAAATAACCACACTATTGATGGTTAAATGGACTTGGTGGCAGCTTGCCCCTGATGTAGGATATAGCCAAAAAATAACCACACTATTGATGGTTAAATGGACTTGGTGGCAGCTTGCCCTTGATGTAGGATATAGCCAAAAAATAACCAAGCAATTAAATAGCAGCAGTTCAATGATCCACAGCTGTAGATCGATCGCTGTCTTAAGTGTTTTGGAGGAGTCAATCACTGCCTAATCTCGCCCTAACGTCGCAGCTGCAACCTCTCCCTACACTTGTAACAGCAGAGTGACGTGCAGCGCTACGTGACCCAAGCTTATATAGAGGCTGGGTCACATGCTGCACTGGCCAATCACAGCCATGCCATTAGTAGGCATGGCTGTGATGGCCTCTTGGGGCAAGTAGTATGACGCTTGTTGATTGGCTGCTTTGCAGCCTTTCAAAAAGCGCCAAGAAAGCGCCGAACACCGAAGCCGAACCCAGACTTTTACGAAAATGTTCGGGTTCGGGTCCGTGTCACGGACACCCCAAAATTCGGTACGAACCCGAACTATACAGTTCGGGTTCGCTCATCCCTATTCCTTTATAAAACTTTGATTTCTTCCCCCTTGCTCTACCCTTATTTGTTCTTAAATGTTTTGAAACAGTTGTCCTCTGTTATTATAGTCCTCTGCAAATAAGATTATCAAAGTGTAGCCCACTGCTAGAACCCAGAGCGATCACTTATAATCTGTGAAGAAAACAGCCTGTGTTCTCCGGCAGCTTTACCACAGGCAAGTTGAGGTATTGCTTTCTGTCCGTAGAAATCAATGGATTTCTATAAAATGCAGAACTATACTGGCCTCTTGAGGGAGAGATTCTCTGAATAGTAGCAGTCTGCTCCAGTTAATTGATTGAGGTCCTGAATGAAGGACCTCCTTAATAACTCTCAGTACACTAAGAATTTTTTTTGAAAAATGAAGCCGGACAAGGCCATTGCTTCTATCCTTAAAGGAAATACGCCATCTCCAAAACACCGCCTAAACCAGTGTTACCAGTGTTCAGTATAAGAGGTGCTAAGTCCGATTTACCATCATACTTACTTATATTCCAATACTGTGCTTCCGCAAATCTGCTGCAAAATGTATTGAGAGGACTCCTCTTCAACTCCTCCATTATGTGCATGAGCACAGGAGTCCTCTCGGTGCATTTTACTGTTGGTTCTTTGGAGCACAGGATCAGAATATAAGTGAGTAAGAAGATAAAAAATGGACTCGGCATCACTTACACTATACACCGCTTTGCGCTTTGAATGAATCCACATAAGCCCCTAAGCCACAATTATAGAGTTTTTTCAGCAAAACAATTTTATGCAGTGAAGCAGCGTGCTGAGCAGAAGTCTCGGACATGATCATTCGTGAAAAAAAATTCTGCTTGCTATATGGTAGCTTGAAATTCTTCTCAGTTCTAAATCATTGAGGGCATACTTTAAATAGTAATATATTGTTTCTGGTTTAGAATTAGTTAATACAAGTATATCTACTGTAGAGGAACTTGGCCACAGTTTAAAGAAAGATTTATAATGACAGGTTGACTTTGAAACCCCTTTCTGTAAGAGCTACAGAGATTGTTGGATGTTATTAGCTTGACATGCAGTATTTGCCAGCATCTCACGCATCTTTTGTCAATCACTTCATTTAGCTTCTCTTTTTTTTTTTTTCCCTTTAATAATCTTTTATTGAATTCACATTTCATACATACAGATACCAATATTCAGGCAATCATTTTTCCCCTTTTCTTTTCCTATCCTTATATTTTTCCCGGTATCACTGCTGCATATTACCATATCCCTCCAACCCACCCTGATGCTTAGTCCACTCCTGGGAGAGACGACAACAACATAAAAAAAAAACTAAAAAAAACAGTAGCGCTCCAGCACCCCGAACTCCCCCCCCCAAACTCCCGCCCAAACCAGCCCCCTATTCCAGCCACTTCACAACAAAGTTCTCAGCTTTTTACTTCGGCCTGAGGAATTAGCTAGTATTGTCAGTTGCGTATCATTTTGGTGCATTTTTTGCAGTGAATTGTGTATGTATATATTTTCATCTGCACAATGTATCACTTTGTGTAAGATGCTCTTGTGGTGCATGCGGTTCGCCCCGGCATCCTCCATTGTACGCATTTTTTGCTGAGGATTGCCGTTGTCTGCGGACCGCATGCGGAGGAATTGCTCACCCGGTTATAGACACGCTACAGTGTCTGGGTTTGAAGCATTTTCACCCGTTTAGGCCACTTTTTTCAGTGAGGTTTTTTTTTCTCTCCAAAATATATGGAAGTCTGTTAAGAAGACAAATATTATCTGAATATTCACCATTGAATATTACCCTTGTGGAGACTTCAGTGTATAATAACTTAACCCAGGACACAAAATTATCTCCAAATCCCATTCTCTTTAGTGTAGCGAATAGGAAAGGCCATTCTATCGTGTCAAAGGCTTTTGAGGCATCTATAGTTATTATCATCCGTTCACCACAATTCTTAGGTTCTAGCTGGGTATTCATAAAATATCTAATTACCGTATTTTTCCCTTTATAAGATGCACCTGATGATAAGACGCACCTAGATATTTAAGGAGGAAAATAAGAAAAAAATATTTTGAACCAAAAGGTGTGCTTTTGGTGTGTTTTTAACTAATTGTTGTCTGCGGATGACACTGTTATGGAGGATCTGTGAATGACGCCCTGTTATGGGGGATCTGTGGATGGCACTGTTATGGAGGATCTGTGAATGACGCCCTGTTATGGGGGATCTGTGGATGGCACTGTTATGAGGAGTCTGTGGATGGCAGTTTTAAGGGGGATTTGTGGATGGCACTGTTATAGGGGGGATCTGTGGTGGACACACTGTTATGGGGGACCTGTGGAGGACACTGTTATGGGGGGATCTGTGGATGACACTCTTATGGGGGTGGTCTGTGGATCATACACTAGTGTGGGGGATGTGTGAATGACACACATAGCATCTTATGTAATGGTGGTCACTATTCACATAGGAACAATATACTGTGACACATATGATACTGTGACCAGCATAAGATCATCTTATGCTGGTCACAGTATCATATGTGTCACAGTATATTGTCCTGTGTGACTAGTGACCCCCATTACACCATTGTCCACCCACTTACAGCATAGTGTAATGGAGCAGTTTTCATGGTAGGAGGGGATGGAGGCTGGCAACACTCGCGGCGGTGCCCGATGCAGTCACTGTATTGTAATACATCGGGCCCCGCACACAGCAGGTTTCATAAGTAAAGTCATGGTACAGTAATCCTCTTCAAGCAGTGTTTGTACTTTAAACTCAAGCAATCCTCTGTACAACTTACTATGAGGGCGGCAGTGTAACCTCGCGATCACTCATTCACGCTTCCGCTCTGCCTTCATGAATGAAATGGGAAGAGCGTGAATTAGTGAGCATCGCGAGGTTACGCTGCCGCCCTGCCTGCTGCTTTCATAGTAAGTTGTACAGAGGATTGCCTGAGTTTAAAGTACAAACACTGCTTGAAGAGGATTACTGTACCATGACTTTACTTATGAAAACTGCTGTGTGTGGGGCCCGATGTATTACAGTACAGTGACTGCATCGGGCACCGCCGCAAGGGTTGCCAGCCTCCATCCCCTCCTCACATCCCGCTGATAGATCGCAGTGCGGCAGCGCTGTATCAGCGCCATCAGAGTTGGCAGCATTTGCACTTTTTGGGGGGGGGAAAGTACGTCTTATAAAGCGAAAAATACGATATATTATCAGTTGTTGTTTTATCTGACATGAAGCCCGACTGATCCTCATGGATGATCCCGGGGACCACTCTCCCCAATCTATTTGCTAAAATCCTAGCCAATATCTTATTATCAGTGTTGATTAGTGATATAGGGCGGTATGACTCCGGGTTTTAAAATAAGTGTTATCAAGGCTCCCCTTACAGAGTCTGGGAGTTTTCCTAATGCCCTCGAATCAGCCCACATTGTAAGCATTTTTCGGAATTAATACTTCTTTATAGTGGGCCTAAATTTCAAACAGAATGCCATCTATTCCTGGGGTCTTATTCTTGGCAATCTTTGACAATGTTACCTCCACTTCTGCAGGGTCTCAAGGGGCTTCCAGGCTTTTTTTTTTTGATCATCAGTTAGCATAGTAATAGCAATTTTCCCCAAAAAATATTGTAATTCCATAGGGCTCTTGTTTATCTTACTGCCATATATATCTTCAAAATAATCCTTAAGAAGATCTATTTTGGCCGTTTGTTCTCTTTACTCACACTGTTTACATGAGCAATAATTATCTAGAAATGCTCCTTTCATTTTATTCCAGACTTAGACCCCCATGGTAATTCTACATTTTGATACTAACAGTTCTCAAGTAGATAATTATGCTCTCTGTGCTCCCTACTGGCATTGAGCTGCCAAGATACAGTAATAGTGCAGTGTTACTGATTCTTTTATGATTTATTATGCTGCTTAAGCATAAAGGCATTAAAAGATTATACACAAGATCATATCTAGAGATTTTCAAAATATGAAATTCGTTCACGCTTTGTTTGCTGGTAAAAGCAGAATGGCATTATGGATTCTGTTACCATGGACCATGATGCAATTCTATGACGGAATGCATAACGGAATGCCTTTAGAGGCATTCCGTTATTCATTCCATCATAATAGAAGTCTAGGGGCTGCAAAACGGATCCGTCCCGTTTCCGTTATTCAGGGGAGTCCTCTCCTGCATAACGGAAACGGGACGGATCCGTTATGCAGGGCATAGACTTCTATTATCACTGAATGAATAACGGAATGCCTCTAAAGGCATTTCGTTATGCATTCCGTCATAGAATTGCGTTATGGTCCATGGTAACGGAATCCATAACGCAATTCTGCTTTTATCACCAAACGAAGCTTGAACGAATTTCATAACATGAAATCTGCTCATCTCTAATCATATCAGGAATATGAATCAACACATTGGTTATATACCAGTCTGACTGTTCGTTCCGCTGTCTTGATTGATGGTGAATAAATGGCCACACAATCACAAAGAAAATAGCTTTTTTTATTTTTTTCGTGGACTGCCCATAAAGGTAATTTCTTACAATAAGCCGTGTCATCATATTCTAAAGGATGGTATTGATTGCATTAGAATACCATCCAAAATCTTGCTTTTTTAGGTTGTTGAATGAACAGTTAAGGCAAAGCTGTGTGACCACGCAGACACACAGATAGTTGGTCGTATTCAAGAGGGTGTGGTAAGATGAAAGAAGAAGAAAGTTAACCCAGTAGAAATAAGGAGATATCCTGCTGTATAAAGTATAGTCACATTAGCAGATGTACGGATGGAGTAGAGTTAACACTCCTTTTTTCTGAGATTTCTGAGTTGTGTTATCTAATCTAAGCAAACACCTTCAATTGCTTTACAATGGCTTTTGTCTAAAGATAACGCAATGAGTTAAGAAATTTGAGTTAAGAGCTGGAGTGCTAACCCTGCTCCATCTGGTATGAGCAGTTCGTGTAACTATAATTACCTTCAGGCTTTTTTATTTACATTTTGATTCCAACACAGTTCGCTGTAAGAGGCATGCTGAATAGAGATGAGCGAACTTCTGTTTTAAGTTCGGCGTCTAAAGTTCGGCTTCCGGTTAGCGGAGGATCCCGATATGGATTCCAAATTCCGTTGTGGTCCATGGTAGCGGAATTAATAATGGCCATTATTGATTCCGCTACCACGGACCACAACGGAATTAGGAATCCATATTGGGATCCTCCGCTAACCGGAAGCCGAACTTTAGACGCCGAACTTAAAACAGAAGTTCGCTCATCTCTAATGCTGAATCTTGTATGTTCTGGCTTTCTCACCTTGCCTCTTGATGTTTTGGGAATTTTCACTCCCTTACTCATATGTACAGGTAGAGGTAAACAGAAAGTTTTAAATAGTCAATCAACGCCAAGCATATACATATAGGGGGACAATTACTAACCTATTTACTCAATGTGTGTAGCAAAATGTTTGGCAATTCATCCTTCACGTCACTTTTCAGAAGTGGCGAGAACAGGGTTTGTGTTATGGGCAGGGAGAGAGGGGGAGGCGAGCAGGGCCACCACATTTATCTTTCTTCAAGCCAGTTTTGTAGCATGAAGAAAGACTTAAATCTACGGCAGCTAAGAGGCTGCCGCAGATCTAAGTGTGTCACATGCGCGGCCAGAAGATGTGGCAAATATATGAGAGGCATGTGCTCTACATAAATTTGGCCAATCCTCCAGCAGCATAGGGGGAATCAAAACACCGGTCTTGATAAATGTCCTCTATTGTAAAAATTCTATTCCAAAACATATTACATACACCAAGAGTATACTGTAGTAGCAACCTAAGCAATCAATAACAATGGGAGCCCACCACACATGAGCAGCACCTTCTCAATTTACTGCTATGGAACTTCCAAAAGTAGCCAAGCGAGTGTCCCAAACTGTTTTTTGCAAACCCCATAGCAGTGAATAGAGACTGCACTGTGCAAGCACTAACACCTCTCCATTCACCACTGTGGAACTCCAAGAAAAAGCGTCTTCATAGCACATGAAAATTAGCTTTTTGGCACACTAAAGAATACATGTGGTGCAAGGTGGCTAGGAAAAATAAGCAAATTATTCTGATGAATAATGAAGACTGGTGTCAAACCCTTTTCCCTTAAGTTTCAACTTCACATACAAAAATATTTTTTTTTCTACATTATGCTCTAACAAATATGTTATAGTTTCATGACAGCTATTATCCAGGCATTTCACATTTATGGGCTATTGTCAAGATAGTTCATCAATATTAGATCCATGGGGGTCTGATTCCCAACCCTCTGCGATCAGCTGTTTGAAGAGGCCGAAGAATTAACTGGAGCTCCAGTGAGTGCTGCGGTCTCTTACCTTGCACAGCACTATATATTGTATAGCAGCATTCCTTGGTATTGCAGCCCAGCTCCATTCACTTGAATGGGACAGAGCCGTGCTTAGGGCACATGACTGTTGTACGGTGACAACATTTGCCTAGTAAGAGGCCTAAGCATTCACAGAGCCCCGCAGCCTCTTTGAACAGTTGATCAGTGGGAGTCCCTGAGGTCGGACCACCATTGATCGGATATTGATGACCTATTCCCAGATAACCCCTTTATGAAATGCATCAAATTGAAGCACATATTTCTCATTATTTTTCCATGATAGAAATAAATAATCCACGTATATTAACCACGAGGAACTTCTATTCACAGGTTTCTATGCCAGATAATGGCATAATATAATGGAAATTCATACACATTTTTATTCTTTATTTTCTCTTTCAGATTCACATATCTTTTGCTTTTGCTCTGCACGTGTTCAATTGGTCCATCTTTTTGGGTGCTGTCAGAATATCCTTTCTCCTTTCCTCACCTGGAACAGCCCAGTATGGAGTATAAAGAATCTTCTGGATTGTTGTTTTGGATCCTTTTATCCGGACATATAGCGAAGGACTTACCACGTTTGCTCCATGTATATTTCCTGGACTATACTGATCCAATGCAATATTTATAATTTTCCTGTACATTTTTCTATGTGTAATATCTCCCCTTCCTTTTTCCGGTTCCCGGTTGGGTGCTCTGTGGGCAATGGGACAAAGCGTCTTTTTCTCTTTGTTTCTTTCTTTCCTTCTTTCCCCCCCTTTTTTATTTCTTACCCTTTTTTTCCCCTCTTAGTAAAACATATACACATACCTTTAAAAAACTATCAATATACAATACAAATAAATAAACAATAACTAAAAAATACAATAAAGACAAATAAAAACAAATAAAAAACAATATAAAAAATAAAAAATAATAATACATAATACACAAAAATAAAATAAAAAACAATAATAAATAACAAATAAAAAATAAAAAAAAATAATGAAGAATAATATAAAATGTAAATAATAAATAATAAATACTAAATACAAAAAATAACAATGAAAAATGTATATACAAGTCAACCACACTAAAACACCAATATAAATAATAATTGAATAGTTCACATAAATAGGGACACTTATTAAATCACTAAGTAAGGGCTCTTTCACACCTGCGTTATTGTCTTCCGGCATAGAGTTCCGTCGTCGGGGCTCTATGCCGGAAGAATCCTGATCAGGATTATCCTAATGCATTCTGAATGGAGAGTAATCCGTTCAGGATGCATCAGGATGTCTTCAGTTCCGGTACGGAACGTTTGTTGGCCGGAGAAAATACCGCAGCATGCTGCGCTTTTTGCTCCGGCCAAAAATCCGGAACACTTGCCGCAAGGCCGGATCCGGAATTAATGCCCATTGGAAGGCATTGATCCGGATCCGGCCTTAAGCTAAACGTCGTTTCGGCGCATTGCCGGAGCCGACATTTAGCTTTTTCAGAGTGGTTACCATGGCTGCCGGGACGCTAAAGTCCTGACAGCCATGGTAAGTGTAGCGGGGAGCGGGGGAGCAGTGTACTTACCGTCCGTGCGGCTCCCCGGGCGCTCCAGAGTGACGTCAGGGCGCCCCAAGCGCATGGATCACGTGATCGCATGGATCACGTCATCCATGCGCATGGGGCGCTCTGACGTCATTCTGGAGCGCCCCGGGAGCCGCACGGACTGTAAGTATACTGCTCCCCCGCTCCCCGCTCCTACTATGGCAACCAGGACTTTAATAGCGTCCTGGGTGCCATAGTAACACTGAAAGCATTTGGAAGACGGTTCCGTCTTCAAATGCTTTCAGTACACTTGCGTTTTTCCGGATCCGGAGTGTAATTCCGGCAAGTGGAGTACACGCCGGATCCGGACAACGCAAGTGTGAAAGAGGCCTAAGGGGTATAAATCATGTAGTTTTATAAATGTATATAATCAATTATGGTAATCAATATTTTGCAATTCATTATCATATATTATTTATTAGATGGAAATGGATTGTTATTAATTTTCCTTTACCCCTCATTTATATTCTCTCATCTGTTTTTTGTTTCACATGCTTTTTTGGTGTTTCTTTGAGCACACTCGATTATGCAATTATATAGGGTCTCGAGTCTTCATTGGGTTCAAGGTATTGTTCATTTATGTTAGGTATGTTTATCTGTTTGCTCACTCTCCTTTTTTTCCCCGTTCTTTCCCCTCGCCCACAGGGCTCTCTCATATGCGCTTTTTGCGCTCTAACTCTGCTATGTGGTTTCCGGTATGTGACACGCAGTGTGTGCCTTCTGAGCCTGCGCGCTCTGCTGTTTCCGCTATTTGGAACGCAGGACGCGCTGGCTCGGCTATGCGCATGGGCGGACGTCACTTCCAGTCGCCGTTCGTTTCGGCGTCTATCAGTTGTCATGCTGACCCTCCATAGAGGGTATCGAGCCTCCTCTTCTTCCCCTCCCTTCTCCTTCACCAGCGTGGGATTGCCGCCCTCATGCTCCATGGGAACGCCTATGACACAGGTGAAAATTATTATGATTAGTTACTATGCATATATATACTAGTTCATGTGCCATTCAGGTACAGGCACCCCTGAGGAAGCCAGCAGAGCCTGGCGATACGTGTTGGGCTTTTTTCCTGACCACAACGCACACCCCCACTATGCCACTTTAAATGATAAGTATTACAGCTTTCCATTTGTTGATGGATTTCATGCACTTTAAACTGTTATATATTCATTCATGTGGGGGTATGTTTATGGCTTTGTGATGAGTCAGGGTGGCATGTGTATTTGGTTCACATGGCCTTGATGTATTGTATACAATAATTTTAACTTATTTCTTGTCGTGTCTGTTGCTTTAAATAAATTTGATATTTTTTTAGATGTGCGGCTTTCATCTCGGTATTCTTTTCTTTCCCTTGAACTATATTAACCATGTGGATATTGCCAACCCTTGTGCAGTAAATATAAAATGCACCTCAAAAGCTGCCATAAAGCTGTTTGCAAAAGTTGCAGCTGTGGACAATCTCATCACAGTCTCTCCCGAAGCTTCTGTATAGAGCTCAAGTGAGACCATGTTGTTCTGTTCTGGAGCTTTCACCTATAAATGGCACTGATAAAATAGAATGAGTCCAAAAGCAGCCCAATAAAAGTGAAGCAAAGTATCAAGCTTAAAACGTGTCAGTAAATGCAAAAAAAAAAAAAAAACTTTATATAACCTTGAGGAAAGAGGGGAAAAGGGGAGCATAATCAAAACGTCTAAATATGGTTTAGTATTTTTAGAATGTTAACAAAAGAACAAAGTAGCACAATCTGAGATTTGTTGGGGGAAGATCAAAATAAATGTCATAAAATATTATTTCACTGAAAGAGTAGTAGATGCTTGGGAAGAACTTTCACCAGATGTGGCTGGAAAATAAACTAAAGAGAATTTAAAGGGTGGCTGAGGTTTTAAAAAAAAAAATTGATAAGTCAGAAACATATAGAATGTTTTGATCGTTGGTGATCTGAGCAATGGGACCTCCACCAATCACTGGCAGATATAGGCACATGTGCATCATGCTAGCCCACAGGAAGAGGCGTGAGAAGTGTAGAGAATAGGAGTTGTGGCTATGGCAATGAGGGTGGTTGCAGTCCTATGGTAGATAACTCTGCTCCAGTGCTCCCCAAGACTGGGTGCACAGTGAGTGCAGGGGCTCAATCCTTCTTTTCCTCCTTCACACCCTGGTTTTGAGGCTCCTGCCTGATGTTAGGTGGTTTACCCTTGGTTTTGAGGTGTGAGTCAGTGCTCCCTATAGGTACTGGTTAGGAGGGTAATGGTGTGACAGTGCAGGTAGGCAATGCAAGGCAAGGATGAATGCAATTTTGAAGGTAACAAGTCCACTGTACTTTAATGAGGCACTTTGGACATATGTCACAAACAAGCACTTACAAAATTAACCCTGTCCACCAGCTACAAAGACTAGTTGCTCACTCTCTGGCTGCTATACTCTCTACACTACAGCGCCTAGCTCAGAGCGGTGGGGCCAGTCCTCTCCTAGCAACTGAAGACAGGGTAAGAAAAATTAACTATTTCTCCCTTACACAGCCTATGAGACACAATATACACAGTAAGGTCACATTACCTTTTTGCTGTGAACCACATTACAGTGTGGGATTAAACCTTTGACAGTAAACGTTTCTACATTATAGCATTAACACTTTAGCAATGAACCACTGCACATGCATATCACACTCTCCCTCTGCAGGAGATGGGCTTAATAGCAGAATATGGGCTTGTCTCACTTCCATCCTCTGCAGCACAAAGAGAGAGTGCAATATGACATATCAAAAGTTTTACCAAAACTCAGTGTCCCTTTAAATATGTGTCAGGGAATGATTTTATCAAGACTTAAGCTCTAGAATTCTCAGTCATGCTTTGCAGTCTTATTCCATGCTACGCAGAGTATTGTTTCTTCTGGCTATGCTCACACATGTTTTCCTTGTGCAATGTGCCGCCCCCCAGGGCTGATCGTGTCCCAGGTTCTTAGGAATGCCAAGTGGTGTGGTGCGGCCTTAATAGTCTCTATGTGTGTTATGGTGCTCCTACCTGGATACCGTCGATCCCCAGGGTTAGGCTCTAAAGCAATAAAGGGGAGAGTTGAGGTAGGAGATAGAGAATAAGTCGAGTCCAGGCTTTTATAGAGTTCAACAGCTTTACTTGCATAAACTTGTATCCAGACAATATTCAGGCTCTCTCTTGGTTCCAGCAGGCTTTGACATAAAATGGCAGGCAAACTTGAGTACTCTGCTTTCTCTCTCTGCAGTGCTAAACTCGGTTTTAGTCTGGTAGCTAGACTTTAGGACTGTTCTGTTACCTTTGGAGTGGGGTGCCTTTGACAGTTGACCCCCTCGCAATACTCTGTCTGTAAATCTGTAAAGAGTCAGGGTGCTCTATGAGATACTTCCCTCTAGAGAGACTCCTGCTGCAGCAGAGGGAACTCTTTTCTGCTCCACTGTCTAGACTAAACTGGAATCAGCTGAAACTGCAACTCCTCCCTTTGGTAGAAAACAGGACTAGCCCACTTCTGCCCAAAAGGGGGAGAATAGAATGGTAAGTTCCATTCTATTTAAGGATCTCTCTGCCATATATCTGCTGCCACCTGCTGGTGAACCAGGCACATTACATGTAAAAAACAGTTTCAGAACAACATTAGGAATGCACAATGACAAAGCACCTGGAATCCATACACAGATGACATTATGGTTATGGTTAGGGTGTAGGAATGCTAATACCACTCTGGGGTATTACACCTGCATTCAATAATTAGCTAAGGAATAGCACTTGCTGTGTGTCAAATCAAAGTAACTGCTGCCCTATATTAACCTACAGCTTTGTACTTTCTTTTTTTATTTTTGTTTTGAGCTCCACTACTATTCTCTCCTGTGTGCCAGACTTTGCATATGTTTGACTGATTTCTTGCATCTTAGCATACGTCTAACCATTGCTAACCTCTCTGTTGTAATCCACTTTGCAGCTTACCACTCCTTGAGGTACAATACCTTATTACCACTGACTGTTATAGAGAACTGTGTCATTGCCTTTCCTATTGGATTCTAGATAGATAACCAACCTTGTTATATCATGTGTGGGAGGAACATATATCTATTCTAAAATAAAAATAAAAAGGAAATAACAGACTAAATGGACCATGTGGTATTTAGACTTTATGCTGTGAAGTTAAGCCCGTAATAACCAGCTATTTATTCAAGTTTTACCTTTCCATGTATAAACAGCCATAAACTTTTGTTTTTGTTTTTTTTATGTCATTGACATGGCTGTATAAAGGCTAGTTTTATGTGGCAGAAATTGCATTGTTGTGCTATCTGGGAGTACATATAATTTATATATATATATTTTTGAGTGGAAAATATTTTTATTGTTTATACCGTAGATATTTCACACTGAATACCAGTTCTGATTATTTAGGGTGTGGATATAAGTGTAATTTTTTAGCTTTTACATAATATATGCACAATAAAATGTATTTAATGTAAAATAATTAGTTATTTTGTGTAAGCTTTTTAAATGTAATTTTTATTAAACTGTTAATGCAGTTTTTTAAAATCATATTAAGGAATCACTTTCTTACAAAATTATTAATACTTATAATATATTAGCATACTGTATGCTAATACCTTATGCTTTGTGTCTCTAGGCCTCATGCACACGGCCATTGCCCAGCCATGCCCGTATTGTGGTCTTTAACATGCAATTGTCTCATGATTTCCGCATGATTTAACATTGCTGTCTATTGGAGATTCAGTGTACTCCTATCAAGCCCTGCCACAGGCAGGACATGATAGGAACTTCACTGTGGCAGGCCACAAAGCCTTGAAAATGCCCGAGGCTGTCATAGCAACCATCACAATTGACTACAGCATCTGAGAGGTTAAAATATCATTATTACCGTTCATGGACTCATCCCATGGGTGTCTGTCTTTTACAGTAGGTCCTGACTGGGCACCATCTTTAAAGACTCAACATCCACTATACATGTACGACAGATGTCGGGAAGGGGCTAAAGGGTTATACAGGGAGTGCAGAATTATTAGGCAAGTTGTATTTTTGAGGATTAATTTTATTATTGAACAACAACCATGTTCTCAATGAACCCAAAAAACTCATTAATATCAAAGCTGAATATTTTTGGAAGTAGTTTTTAGTTTGTTTTTAGTTTTAGCTATTTTAGGGGGATATCTGTGTGTGCAGGTGACTATTACTGTGCATAATTATTAGGCAACTTAACAAAAAACAAATATATACCCATTTCAATTATTTATTTTTACCAGTGAAACCAATATAACATCTCAACATTCCCAAATATACATTTCTGACATTCAAAAACAAAACAAAAACAAATCAGTGACCAATATAGCCACCTTTCTTTGCAAGGACACTCAAAAGCCTGCCATCCATGGATTCTGTCAGTGTTTTGATCTGTTCACCATCAACATTGCGTGCAGCAGCAACCACAGCCTCCCAGACACTGTTCAGAGAGGTGTACTGTTTTCCCTTCTTGTAAATCTCACATTTGATGATGGACCACAGGTTTTCAATGGGGTTCAGATCAGGTGAACAAGGAGGCCATGTCATTAGATTTTCTTCTTTTTACCCTTTCTTGCCAGCCATGCTGTGGAGTACTTGGACGCGTGTGATGGAGCATTGTCCTGCATGAAAATCATGTTTTTCTTGAAGGATGCAGACTTCTTCCTGTACCACTGCTTGAAGAAGGTGTCTTCCAGAAACTGGCAGTAGGACTGGGAGTTGAGCTTGACTCCATCCTCAACCCGAAAAGGCCCCACAAGCTCATCTTTGATGATACCAGCCCAAACCAGTACTCCACCTCCACCTTGCTGGCGTCTGAGTCGGACTGGAGCTCTCTGCCCTTTACCAATCCAGCCACGGGCCCATCCATCTGGCCCATAAAGACTCACTCTCATTTCATCAGTCCATAAAACCTTAGAAAAATCAGTCTTGAGATATTTCTTGGCCCAGTCTTGACGTTTCAGCTTGTGTGTCTTGTTCAGTGGTGGTCGTCTTTCAGCCTTTCTTACCTTGGCCATGTCTCTGAGTATTGCACACCTTGTGCTTTTGGGCACTCCAGTGATGTTGCAGCCCCTGAAATATGGCCAAACTGGTGGCAAGTGGCATCTTGGCAGCTGCACGCTTGACTTTTCTCAGTTCATGGGCAGTTATTTTGCGCCTTGGTTTTTCCACACGCTTCTTGCGACCCTGTTGACTATTTTGAATGAAACGCTTGATTGTTCAATGATCACGCTTCAGAAGCTTTGCAATTTTAAGAGTGCTGCATCCCTCTGCAAGATATCTCACTATTTTTGACTTTTCTGAGCCTGTCAAGTCCTTCTTTTGACCCATTTTGCCAAAGGAAAGGAAGTTGCCTAATAATTATGCACACCTAATATAGGGTGTTGATGTCATTAGACCACACCCCTTCTCATTACAGAGATGCACATCACCTAATATGCTTAATTGGTAGTAGGCTTTCGAGCCTATACAGCTTGGAGTAAGACAACATGCATAAAGAGGATGATGTGGTCAAAATACTCATTTGCCTAATAATTCTGCACTCCCTGTAGTGTTACTTTTTTCAATTAGTTTGCATTTCTTAATGTATGAGGCATTCTAATGGGGATTACAGTGAAGCAGAATGAGCTGCACATTACAGAGCCTCAAAACATACATTACGTTTGATACCATATTTACTAGAATTATCTGGATCTTCATTGTACAGTCAGGTCCATAAATATTGGGACATCGACACAATTCTAACATTTTTGACTCTATATACCACCACAATGGATTTGAAATGGAACGAACAAGATGTGCTTTAACTGCAGACTGTCAGCTTTAATTCGAGGGTATTTACATCCAAATCAGGTGAACGGTGTAGGAATTACAACAGTTTGCATATGTGCCTCCCACTTGTTAAGGAACCAAAAGTAATGGGACAATTGGCTTCTCAGCTGTCCCATGGCCAGGTGTGTGTTATTCCCTCATTATCCCAATTATAATGAGCAGATAAAAGGTCCAGAGTTCATTTCAAGTGTGCTATTTGCATTTGGAATCTGTTGCTGTCAACTCTCAAGATGAGATCCAAAGAGCTGTCACTATCAGTGAAGCAAGCCATCAATAGGCTGAAAAAAAACAAAACAAACCCATCAGAGAGATAGCAAAAACATTAGGCGTGGTCAAAACAACTGTTTGGAACATTCTTAAAAAGAAGGATCGCACCGGTGAGCTCAGCAACACCAAAAGACCCGGAAGACCACGGAAAACAACTGTGGTGGATGACGAAGAATTCTTTCCCTGGTGAAGAAAACACCCTTCACAACAGTTGGCCAGATCAAGTACACTCTCCAGGAGGTTGGTGTATGTGTTTCAAAGCCAACAATCAAGAGAAGACTTCACCAGAGTGAATACAGAGGGTTCACCACAAGATGTAAACCATTGCTGAGCCTGAAAAGCAGGAAGGTCAGATTAGAGTTTGCCAAACGACATCTAAAAAAGCCTTCACAGTTTTGAAACAACATCCTATGAACAGATGAGACCAAGATCAACTTGTACCAGAGTGATGGGAAGAGAAGAGTATGGAGAAGGAAAGGAACTGCTCATGATCCTAAGCATACCACCTCATCAGTGAAGCATGGTGGTGGTAGTGTCATGGCGTGGGCATGTATGGCTGCCAATGGAACCAGTTCTCTTGTATTTATTGATGATGTGACTACTGACAAAAGCAGCAGGATGAATTCTGAAGTGTTTCGGGCAATATTATCTGCTCATATTCAGCCAAATGCTTCAGAACTCATTGGACTGTGCTTCACAGTGCAGATGTGCAATGACCCAAAGCATACTGCAAAAGCAACCAAAGAGTTTTTTAAGGGAAAGAAGTTAAATGTTATGCAATGGCCAAGTCAATTTCCTGACCTGAATCCGATTGAGCATGCATTTCACTTGCTAAAGACAAAACTGAAGAGAAAATGCCCCAAGAACAAGCAGGAACTGAAGACAGTTGCAGTAAAGGCCTGGCAGAGCATCACCAGGGATGAAACCCAGCGTCTGGTGATGTCTATGCGTTCCAGACTTCAGGATGTAATTGACTGCAAAGAATTTGCAACCAAGTATTAAAAAGTGAAAGTTTGGTTTATGATTATTATTCTGTCCCATTACTTTTGGTCACTTAACAAGTGGGAGGCACATATGCAAACTGTTGTAATTCCTACACCGTTCACCTGATTTGGATGTAAATACCCTCAAATTAAATCTGACAGTCTGCAGTTAAAGCACATCTTGTTCGTTTCATTTCGAATCCACTGTGGTGGTGTATAGAGCCAAAAATGTTAGAATTGTGTCGATGTCCCAATATTTATGGACCTGACTGTGGAAACAAATGATGCATGGTACGTAGTTATATAATTATTTGACAACAGTTTTTTTTTTTCGTTTTTTGTTTTTCAAATCACCAAGGGTTGGGCCACTGTGAAACATTTAAACTAACAATGTACAAATTTAAAAAAAATCTAATGCTAATTATCAAAATATTTAAATATTAAAGACAAAATAAATGTTTATTAACAACAATATTTGCTCACAAGCTTTCACTATAATTAGATAATTATAAGATATGTATCTGGATAACAACTGCCTACCACCTGTAGCAAAATGTTGTTGTGTTTTATGCTGCTATTATTATTTACTGTATAAGAAAATGCACTTACAATGGCTGGGTGTAAATGTGAAGTCATGAAGATTGACGTTATTCACATAGATAATAACTTGAGTTGTATCGCTTTAAAAGCTGCAACATTGAATAACATGGTTGAAGGGACCTTGACTGGTTGTGTGAATTATGTGATGCTGAAGATTGGGAGGATTCAAATTAATAATAAATTGAGTACAGATCACAACATCTGTTGATGGGGGGGAGGAGTATGTGCAGCCTATAGCGGACCGCGATGGTGACCTGCCCCCTTGCGTCACATGTGATTCAAGGGGAGCAGGTTAGTGGTGCAGGCTGCTATTGGCTGCACCCCCTATTGACGGATGCTGTGATCTGTACGCCGGGGAGATGCAGTGATGGCCATGGAGGGATCCAGAAGGACACAGGCGTCAGGGACCAGTTCAGTATTCTCTGTATGAGGGTCCTGGGCATTGTAGGTGAGTTTTTTAGGTTTGGATAACCCCTTTAACCCCTTCAACCCCGTGCCTGTTTCCACCTTCCTGCCCAGGCCATTTTTAGCAAATCTGACATGTGTCACTTTATGTGGTGATAACTTTAAAATGCTTTTACTTATACAGGCCATTCTGAGATTGTTTTCTCATCACATATTGTACTTCATAACAGTGGTAAAAAATAAGTTAAAAAAAAAACATTTTTATTCATAAAAAAATACCAAATTTACCAAAAAGTTAGAAAAATTAGCAAATTTCCAAATTTCAATTTCTCTACTTTTATAATAGATAGTAATACCTTCAAAAATAGTCATTACTTTACATTGCCCATATGTCTACTTCATGTTTGGATCATTTTGAAAATGACATTTTATTTTTTGGGGACGTTAGAAGGCTTAGAAGTCACTTTGTGAGGCTTACATAATAGAAACCACCCAAAAATGACCCCATTTTAGAAACTAGACACCTCAAGGTATACAAAACTGATTTTACAAACTTTGTTAACCCTTTAGGTGTTCCACAAGAATTGATGGAAAATGGAGATGAAATTTCAGAATTTCACTTTTTTGGCAGATTTTACATTTTAATCCATTTTTTTCCAGTAGCAACAGCCAAATAAAACTCAATATTTATTACCCTGATTCTGCGGTTTACAGAAACACCCCACATGTGATGTTAAACTGCTGTACGGGCACATGGCAGGGCGCAGAAGGAAAGGAACGCCATATGGTTTCTGGAAGGCAAATTTAGCTGAACTGGTTTATAGATACCATATCCCATTTGAAACCCCCCTGATGCACCCCTAAAGTAGAAACTCAAAAAAGTGACCACATTTTGCAAACTATGGGAGTTTTGTTGGTACTATTTTGGGGTACATATGATTTTTTATTGCTCTATATTAAGTTTTTTGTGAGGCATATTTTTATAGAGCTGTTTTTTACGGATGTGGCGATACTTAATATGTATACTTTTTTTTTTTTTCACTTTAGCACAATAATAGCAGTTTTGAAGCAAAAAATAATCATATTTTAGTGTCTCCATAGTCTGAGAGCCATAGCTTTTATATTTTTCGACTGATTCTAATAGGTAGGGTCTCATTTTTTGAGGGATAAGGTGACGGCCTGATTGGTACTATTTTGAGGGGCATATGCCTTTTCTATCACTTGCTGTTTTTGTGATGTAATGTGACAAAAATGCTTTTTTTTTTTACACAGGTATTTATATATTTTTTTACGGTGTTCATCTGAGTGGTTAGGTCATGTAATATTTTTATAGAGCTGGTTGTTACAGACGTGGCGATACCTAATATGTATATATTTTTTTATGTATTTCACTTTGGTACAATAATAGCAGTTTTGAAACAAAAAAAATGATGTTTTAGTGTCTCCATGTTCTGAGAGCTATATTTATTTATTTTTTTTGGGCGATTGTCTTAGGTAGGGGCTAATTTTAGTGCGATAAGGTGACGGTTTTATTCATACCATTTTGGGGGGCATATGCCTTTTTGATCGCTTGGTGTTGCACTTTTTGTGATGTAAGGTGACAAAAATGGCTTTTTTTACACTGTTTTTATTTTGAATTTTTTATGGTGTTTATCGGACAGGGTGGATCATGTGATATATTTATAGAGCCGGTCATTACGGACGCGGCGATACCTAATATGTGTGGGTTTTGTTTGTTTTTTCTGTTTTTTATTATAAAATAAGGGTAAAGGGGCGTTTTTTTTTCTTTTTTACTTTATTAATTTTATTACTTTAATAATTTTATTAAAAACACTTTTTTTTAAAAAAATTTTACTTTACTTTAATTATGACATTCACTTTTGTGGGTCTGATCCCCTCTGCGAACATTTACAATACATCTGTATTGTAATGCATTGCCTGTTAGTGTATGACACTGAGTCATACACTAACAGGTTGCTTAGGAGACCCAGCCTGAGGCTGGATCTCCTCGGCTCCCGTAGAAGGCAGTTCCCGCAAGGCATTGGGCAGCCGCTGCACAGCATCGGGCTGCCTTGTGTCGCATCGAGTCACCAGCGCGGGGACTCGATGCGATCGTTCACCTGACACAAACCTCTTCTATGTCGCGGTCAGCACGGACCGCGGCATAGAAGGGGTTAATCCGCGGATACAGCAGGGGCCCGGCTACCACGGACTGCTGGGCCCCTGCAGTGATCACGCACGCACCGCTCCGGTGCCCGCGCGATCACTATGACGTACTATTACGTCAAATAGCGGGAACTCAGTGGTTCCCATGACGTAACAGTACGTCTAACGTCGGGAAGGGGTTAATAAGTTACACAATAACATTTATTCCTGTTTCTGAAACCTATCTCTCTGTGAAATAATAAATTTAACTAGCTATTGTCTTCTCCTCACTGTGAAAGAATCTCTCTGTCATGAAACTACACTCAACTAAAGAATTATTAGGAACACCATACTAATACGGTGTTGGACCCCCTTTTGCCTTCAGAACTGCCTTAATTCTACGTGGCATTGATTCAACAAGGTGCTGATAGCATTCTTTAGAAATGTTGGCCCTTATTGATAGGATAGCATCTTGCAGTTGATGGAGATTTGAGGGATGCACATCCAGGGCACGAAGCTCCCGTTCCACCACATCCCAACGATGCTCTATTGAGTTGAGATCTGGTGACTGTGGGGGCCATTTTAGTACAGTGAACTCATTGTCATGTTTAAGAAACCAATTTGAAATGATTCGAGCTTTGTGACATGGTGCATTATCCTGCTGGAAGTAGCCATCAGAGGATGGATACATGTTCTCATTCTGTTTACGCCAAATTCGGACTCTACCATTTGAATGTCTCAACAGAAATCGAGACTCATCAGACCAGGCAACATTTTTCCAGTCTTCAACAGTCCAATTTTGGTGAGCTCGTGCAAATTGTAGCCTCTTTTTCCTATTTGTAGTGGAGATGAGTGGTACCCGGTGGGGTCTTCTGCTGTTGTAGCCCATCCGCCTCAAGGTTGTGCGTGTTGGGGCTTCACAAATGCTTTGCTGCATACCTCGGTTGTAACGAGTGGTTATTTCAGTCAACGTTGCTCTTCTATCAGCTTGAATCAGTCGGCCCATTCTCCTCTGACCTCAAGTATCCACAAGGCATTTTTGCCCACAGGACTGCCGCTTACTCGATGTTTTTCCCTTTTCACACCATTCTTTGTAAACCCTAGAAATGGTTGTGCGTGAAAATCCCAGTAACTGAGCAGATTGTGAAATATTCAGACCGGCCCGTCTGGCACCAACAACCATGCCACGATCAAAATTGCTTAAATCCCCTTTCTTTCCCATTCTGACATTCAGTTTGGAGTTCAGGAGATTGTCTTGACCAGGACCACACCCCTAAATGCATTGAAGCAACTGCCATGTGATTGGTTGACTAGATAATTGCATTAATGAGAAATAGAACAGGTGTTCCTAATAATTCTTTAGGTGAGTGTATATGTATTCTGTGTTTTATTGAGGTCTGTGACCAGTAACCTCCCTATTCAACTGTTTGCATATACACATAGCTGTGGTTCATCTAATTAAAACACTTTTTCTTTTGTTGATCTAAGGCTCCATTCCTGAGTTATGATGCTCCACTAATTTCTGTGACCAGCCCCTTCCTCACTGCTTTGATTGACAGGGCCAGGCAACGGTGAAGCAATCAGAAGGGGAGATGGTCACAGAAAGATGTGGAACTTGGTGCAAAAAAAAGAAATGCTCCTTGCTGCACCAAAGTCCTAATTTGCATATTAATAAAAAAATGAAAATAAATACATAGTGTTAATCAAGTATAGCATAGCTATGTGTCTATGCAAACAGCTGGATAAATAGGTTACCGGTGACAGACTCTACATAGGACTTCCCTTTTTTCTCTTTTTTCTATCTACCAGAAGTCATATCCCTTCAGAAAACACATGCAGGTCCAGAAAACACATACAGGTCCTGCATAGGATCTTATATAGAGCCTATGACATGTCCACTGACATTACAGCTATAGTCATTTATGATTGACTGAAGCTAACTTCAGATTCATTAGAAACCAAAGTTTTTGAGAAATTCATAGCAAATTTGATTCATACAGAATCAATTCACTCACCTCCAAATCTAATTCAAGAGAAGTCACATGGCTACCACTCAATATATAGTACAATGCTACATTACAACATAAAGGTATATACAAAAGGCCCAAACTAAGGATTAAGTAGATACAAGGCATATACATAAGGCTGCATCGGTGCATTGGTAGCAGATACACCCAAGTGCTAGTGTTTAGTGTACCCAAAGTCTTTTCTGCTACATAATAGAACACCTATATCAGAAATGGCATGTAGTGGATGGGGTTCTGAGCAGGTGCTCATCATAAACTAACCCTGGAACATCATCCAGCAGGTTAAAATAATCTTTCTCTGTACATAAATGCAGTATATAAACAAACCTATTTTGTGCTTTTCAGTAGCAGAAATCAGAATATCCTGCACAAGACAATTTTCAGATTGTAACTAAGATTTTGCTCAAAAATAATTTACTAACACAGTTCAGTCTATTGAACTTGAATGTCAAGCTTGCTCATAGATGATTTGGAAGAACATAATTTAAAGTACTCAAAGTTTTCCTTTAACCTTTAACATTTTATATGATAGAGACACTTGAAAATACCTAGGCATTTCAGTTGCGATATTTAAAGTCACACATTAGATTTCCTATTACTGATTTAAAAATAGTGGTGTTGTTTATTGCCTATTAAATCCATTTTTTATTTTCACTTCATATTATGTGCGACATTTTATATACTATATGGTTCAGCAAGAGTGTATTCAGTGACATCAGGGTTATGTCAGTAAGACATTATTTTGCATTGTTAGTATCATAATAACTATGACAGTCAATTTATCTCGCCAACAAATTCCACAGTGCTTTACTACTGGGGAAGTAACAAAGAAGTAATCAGAACAAATAAGCAAACAAGTAGCCAAAAAGTGGTCATTACCTGTTAGAGCTTACAATTAAAATATATTTACATTTATTATTACATATTATATTTATAAAAATAGTGCTAGTAATTGGCATTGGACTACAAACTGGTACATGCATCAATATTAAGTACTAGAGATGAGCAAATTTTTCAAAAATTAGATTCAGCCGGTCGCCTAATCTTCAGAAAAAATTTGGTTTGATCTGAATTTATTTGTGGCAAATTGCGTTAGAAAACGGCTTTTTCCTGGCTGCAGAGAGCCTTTATAGTAGTGTAGAACACTGTGCCTTGCAGCAGTGCTTCTCAAATAGTGGGGCGAGCCCCCAGGGGGGGGGGGGGGGCGCCAGGCTCCGTAAAGGGGGGCTCGTTCAGGGCCGGCCTTTGGGGTGTGCGAATTTCTTCTGTATAATGCCGGCAGGCCGGGCGGCCGGCGCGTCCCTCAGTGATGTCACGTGCCTGCGCCGCCTGCTTTATGAATCAAGCTGGCGGCGCAGACAAGTGACGTCACTGAGGGACGCGCCGGCCGCCCGGCCCGCCTGCCAGCATTATACAGAAGAAATTCTGATATACGGTACTATTAGGAGTGAGGGGGACATGTTTAATAACTTTAAACGGCAGCGGCGGGCACACAGAATCTGTGGATGGCACAGTTAAGGGGTGGGGGTCTGTGGATGGCACTGTTATGGGCTGGGGGGGCACTGTGGATGGCACTGTTATGGGGTGGGGGGTCTGTGGATGGCACATATATAACAGTGCCAGCCACAGATCCCCCTGTAACAGTGCCAGCCACAGATCCCCCCATAAGTGTCCGTCATCCACAGATCCCCCCATAAGTGTCCGTCATCCACAGATCCCCCCATAAGTGTCCGTCATCCACAGATCCCCCATAAGTGTCCATCATCCACAGATCCCCCCATAAGTGTCCGTCATCCACAGATCCCCCCCATAAGTGTCCGTCATCCACAGATCCCCCATAAGTGTCCGTCATCCACAGATCCCCCCATAAGTGTCCGTCATCCACAGATCCCCCCATAAGTGTCCGTCATCCACAGATCCCCCCATAAGTGTCCGTCATCCACAGATCCCCCCATAAGTGTCCGTCATCCACAGATCCCCCCATAAGTGTCCGTCATCCACAGATCCCCCCATAAGTGTCCGTCATCCACAGATCCCCCCATAAGTGTCCGTCATCCACAGATCCCCCCATAAGTGTCCGTCATCCACAGATCCCCCCATAAGTGTGTGTCCGATCCACATTTCTTTCTTTTTTTATTCTCTTATACGTTAATAAGGATACAGTGTTATGCAGAGGTGTACTTATAACAATTTTATAGACAAATGATACTATTTACAGTCGCGCTGGGGGCGCGAAATGTTTTCTTCTTCCTAGGGGGGGCATGACAGAAAATAATTGAGAAGCACTGCCTTGCAGTAACACGCATAGGGAGTCTACTGTGGTAGTGAAATAATACTGTGAGTCAGTATGACATGGAGATGACAGGTGTCGCTCTTAGAATCACTGCACACTTCACTTATTTGGGCAGTCACAGGGTCAAAACTGACCAAATAACTCAAGTATGAACTCAGTCTTACAGGTTGATGATAATGTCAAGAAGAAGAGCACTCCTTTTACACCGTCGTCAGCTGATTCCACATAGATGTCTACAGACCCTGTTCTATTAAACGCTTATACAAGTAGACCCCCCCGACAGAGTGGAGAGGGTGTCAGCAGTAAGTTTGTGTTGACGTCACTGATTATTTTGCCCTTCCTCTGATCCGTCAGAAAAATAACCCACAAAAAACGGATCCTGTCTATAGAGCATCCGCCTTCACTCGGCCAGCATTTGGTCAGTAATCCATCAGTATTGCTAATGCCAAAAAAACAGGCAATTCTGATGGGACCATACAGGCCTTAGAGCTTCTATCACAGACATGATCCGTTGTGCGGCTCATTTTTCCTTCCTTCTGACAGATCAGAAGAAGTGTCAAATTAATGATGATGTCAGCCAGGCCGAAAGGCAAAATTTTTACCAGGGTATGAACAGCATGAGAAGTCCACAGAGCAGCCCTATAACATAGTGGTCAGGTGGAAGCAGCATCAAGAGGCCACAGAGTGGCAAGGTGACATAGTGTGGAGGTGGCGGCAGCAACAGGAGGCCACAGAGTGGCAAGGTGACATAGTTTGGAGATGGCAGCAGCATCAGAAGGCCACAAAGTGGCAAGGTGACATAGTGTGGAGGTGGCAGCAGCATGAGGAGGCCCAAGAGTGGCAAGGTGACATAGTGTGGAGGTGGCAGACGCATGAGGAGACCACAGAGGGGCAAGATGACATAGGGTAGAGGTGGAAGCAGAATGAAGAGACCACAGAGTGGTAAGGTGACATGGTATGAAGGTGGCAGCAGCATGAGGAGCCCACAGAGTGGCAAGGTGACATAGTGTGGAGGTGGAAGCAGCATCAGGAGACCACAGAGTGGCGAGGTGACATAGTGCGGAAGTGGCAGCAGCATGAGGAGACCACAGAGTGACCCGGTGACAGAGTGGGTAAGTGGTTGGCAATAACAGTACCCACTGACGATGGTGGGTGTAAGAAGGAGCACTTAGCATCAGATGTGTGGCCTTGACTGCCTAAAACCGGGTGCATGCCACTGGGTTGCTGCTGCAGGATGGACCACCACATCGGAGCCACGGTTCTCCCAGGCCACTTTATGGTAACGCTGCATATGTTGATGCAGGGCCATGGTGCCAACATTTACACCCTGGCCACACTTCACCTTCTGCCCACAGATTCTACATATTGCCATGTTCACCTCTAGAAATGAGCGAATGGTAGCTAATGAAGTGGAATTCGTTCCGAATTTCAGGAAAAATTTGATTCGCATTGAAGGGGAATTTCCTCGCGCTTCGTGGTAACAAAACACATTTTTTCCTAAAATGGCTGCTGCACATGTAAGGACATGGAGAAATAAACTCTGGGAAGGCAGGATCACCCATAATGCCATGCACACAGCCAGTCAGCAGCCAGCCAGCCATGTTATGTCACAGCCCTATAAATAGCGCCAGCTATCTTAGATTCTGCCATTTACCAGTGTACTTAGTGCAAGGAGAGACGTATTCAGGCGCTAGAGACAGTGATAGGAAAGACTTGATTGTGGTGAATTTTTTTTTTATAAGTGTGGGGAAAGAATAGGGAGTAATCATTCCACAGCATTTGTGTAGAACAGGGTTCAGTAGGGGAGGTTGACTGGGTAATAGGAACAATCCTATTACACCTTGGTGCACTGACTAGGGATCCAAATTGCCATTATACAGCTTTGTCATTCCAGCAAACCGTTCTTGTTATTGTGGTGCAAGTGCTGTTTAATACAGCCATTAACAGGGTAGGATGTAGGGTAAAAAAATAAAATAAAATTAAGGCCTAATTGCCATTCAGCTGTGCAGTGATATATTTTTACAGCCCTATTTGCCATGTATTAGTGGCAAAATAAAAATATATTCACCGTCCAGCGCTGCACTTATCTGGTGAAAACCTTTTGTGTAGGATAAAAATAGAAAAAAAAATTGTGCCTAATTGCCGTTCAGCTGTGCATTGATATATTTTACAGCCCTGTTTGCCGTGTATTAGTGGCAAAATAAAAATATATTCGCCGTCCAGGGTTGCACTTATCTGTTGAAAAGCCTTTTATGTAGTGTAAAAGTAGAAAAAAATGAGGGCCTAATTGCCGTTCAGCTATGCAGTAATATATTTTACAGCCCTGTTTGCTATGTATTAGTGGCGAAATAAAAATATATTCGCCGTCCAGGGTTGCACTTATCTGTTGAAAAGCCTTTTATGTAGTGTAAAAGTAGAAAAAAATGAGGGCCTAATTGCCGTTCAGCTATGCAGTAATATATTTTACAGCCCTGTTTGCTATGTATTAGTGGCGAAATAAAAATATATTCGCCGTCCAGGGTTGCACTTATCTGTTGAAAAGCCTTTTATGTAGTGTAAAAGTAGAAAAAAATGAGGGCCTAATTGCCGTTCAGCTATGCAGTAATATATTTTACAGCCCTGTTTGCTATGTATTAGTGGCGAAATAAAAATATATTCGCTGTCCAGCGTTGCATTTATCTGTTGAAAGACTTTTTTGTAGAGTAAAAATAGAAAAAAATTAGGGCCTAATTGCCATTCAGCGGTGCAGTGATATATTCTACAGCCCTGTTTGCTGTGTATTAGTGAAGAAATAAAAATATATTCGCCGTCCAGCGTTGCACTTATCTGGTGAAAAGCCTTTTGTGTTGTGTAAAAGTAAAAAAAATTAGGGCCTAATTGCCGTTCAGCTGTGCAGTGATATATTTTACAGCCCTGTTTGAAGTCTATTAGTGGAGAAAGAAAAATGTATTCTCCATCCAGCGTTGCACTTATCTGGTGAAAAGCCTTTTGTGTAGTGTAAAAGTAGAAAAAAAGTAGGGCCTAATTGCCGTTCAGCTATGCAATAATATATTTTACAGCCCTGTTTGCCGTGTATTGGTGGAGAAATAAAAATATATTCGCCGTCCAGCGTTGAACTTATCTGGTGAAAAGCCTTTTGTGTAGTGTAAAAGTAGAAAAATATTAGGGCCTAATTGCCGTTCAGCGGTGCAGTAATATATTTTACAGCCCTGATTGCCATGTATTAGTGGCAAAATAAAAATATATTCTCAGTCCAGCGTTGCACTTATCTGTTGAAAAGCCTTTTGTGTAGGGTAAAAATAGAAAAAAAATTGTGCCTAATTGCCATTCAGCGGTGCAGTGATATATTCTACAACCCTGTTTGCCGTGTATTAGTGGCGAAATAAAAATATATTCGCTATCCAGTGTTACACTTATCTGGTGAAAAGCCTTTTATTTAGTGTAAAATTAGAAAAAAATTAGGGCCTGATTGCCATTTAGCTGTGCATTAATATATTTTACAACCCTGTTTGCCGTGTATTAGTGGAGAAATTAAAATATATTCTCCGTCCAGCTTTGCACCTATCTGGTGAAAAGACTTTTGTGTAGGGTAAAAGTAGAAAAAAAAAATGAGGGCCTAATTGCCGTTCAGCTGTGCAAAATATATTTTACAGCCCTGTTTGCCGTGTATTAGTGGAGAAATAAAATTATATTCGCCGTCTAGCGTTGCACTTATCTGTTGAAAAGCCTTTTGTGTAGGGTAAAAATAGACAAAAAATTAAGGTCTAATTGCCATTCAACAGTGCAGCTATATATTCTACAACCCTGTTTGCTGTGTTAGTGGCAAAATAAAAATATATTCGCCGTCCAGCATTGCACTTATCTGTTGAAAAACCTTTTGTGTAGTGTAAAAATATAAAAAAATTAGGGCCTAATTGCCGATCAGTGGTGTAGTGATATTTTCTACAGCCTTGTTTGCCGTGTATTTGTGGCGAAATAAAATATATTCGCCGTCTAACTTTGCACTTATCTGTTGAAAAGCATTTTGTGTAGTGTAAAAATCGAAAATAATTAGTTTCCAATTGCCGTTCAGCGGTGCTGTGATATATTCTACAGCCCTGTTTGCCGTGTATTAGTAGCGAAATAAAAATATTTTCGCCATCCCGCATTGCACTTATCTGGTAAAAAGCCTTTTGTGTAGTGTAAAAGTAGAAAAAAATTAGGACCTAATTGCCATTTAGCTGTGCAGTGATATATTTTACAGCCCTGTTTGCTGTGTATTAGTGGCAAAATAGAAATATATTAGTCATCCAGCGTTGAACTTATCTGGTGAAAAGCCTTTTGTGTAGTGTTAAACGCGAATATTCGAATAGCAAATTTTTATCTCGAATATCTCAACTTCGAGAATTCACGAATATTTTATGTCATTTTTTCCCATCTGAACACATGAATCCTCCCTGCTTCTTGCTTGTGGGCCAATTAGTCATTGGCCCACAAGCAACTTGAGCAGGGAGGAATCTTGACTTTAGATGGAAAAAATGACGAATATGCTAAAAAACGAATATATAGCACTACATCGAATATATTTGTTTTTTAGAATATTCGTAATTTTTTTCTTCAATCTGTACAGTTGGTCCACTTCGGCATACTCCTCCCTGACAAGCGTCCCCGTCACCATTAGTTTTTTAGAATATTTGTCATTGACGAATATTCTAAAAAACTAATACACTCACCTAAAGAATTATTAGGAACACCTGTTCTATTTCTCATTAATGCAATTATCTAGTCAACCAATTACATGGCAGTTTCTTCAATGCATTTAGGGGTGTGGTCCTGGTCAAGACAATCTCCTGAACTCCAAACTGAATGTCAGAATGGGAAAGAAAGGTGATTTAAGCAATTTTGATCGTGGCATGGTTGTTGGTGCCAGACGGGCCGGTCTGAGTATTTCACAATCTGCTCAGTTACTGGGATTTTTACGCACAACCATTTCTAGGGTTTACAAAGAATGGTGTGAAAAGGGAAAAACATCCAGTATGTGGCAGTCCTGTGGGCAAAAATGCCTTGTGGATGCTAGAGGTCAGAGGAGAATGGGCCGACTGATTCAAGCTGATAGAAGAGCAACGTTGACTGAAATAACCACTCGTTACAACCGAGGTATGCAGCAAAGCATTTGTGAAGCCACAACACGCACAACCACTCATCTCCACTACAAATAGGAAAAAGAGGCTACAATTTGCACGAGCTCACCAAAATTGGACTGTTGAAGACTGGAAAAATGTTGCCTGGTCTGATGAGTCTCGATTTCTGTTGAGACATTCAAATGGTAGAGTCCGAATTTGGCGTAAACAGAATGAGAACATGTATCCATCCTCTGATGGCTACTTCCAGCAGGATAATGCACCATGTCACAAAGCTCGAATCATTTCAAATTGGTTTCTTAAACATGACAATGAGTTCACTGTACTAAAATGGCCCCCACAGTCACCAGATCTCAACCCAATAGAGCATCTTTGGGATGTGGTGGAACGGGAGCTTCGTGCCCTGGATGTGCATCCCTCAAATCTCCATCAACTGCAAGATGCTATCCTATCAATATGGGCCAACATGTCTAAAGAATGCTATCAGCACCTTGTTGAATCAATGCCACGTAGAATTAAGGCAGTTCTGAAGGCAAAAGGGGGTCCAACACCGTATTAGTATGGTGTTCCTAATAATTCTTTAGGTGAGTGTACAGTCGTGGCCAAAAGTTTTGAGAATTACATAAATATTGGAAATTGGAAAAGTTGCTGCTTAAGTTTTTATAATAGCAATTTGCATATACTCCAGAATGTTATGAAGAGTGATCAGATGAATTGCATAGTCCTTCTTTGCCATGAAAATTAACTTAATCCCCAAAAAACCTTTCCACTGCATTTCATTGCTGTCATTAAAGTACCTGGTGAGATCATTTCAGTAATCGTCTTGTTAACTCAGGTGAGAATGTTGACGAGCACAAGGCTGGAGATCATTATGTCAGGCTGATTGGGTTAAAATGGCAGACTTGACATTTTAAAAGGAGGGTGATGCTTGAAATCATTGTTCTTCCATTGTTAACCATGGTGACCTGCAAAGAAACGCGTGCAGCCAACATTGCGTTGCATAAAAATGGCTTCACAGGCAAGGATATTGTGGCTACTAAGATTGCACCTCAATCAACAATTTATAGGATCATCAAGAACTTCAAGGAAAGAGGTTCAATTCTTGTTAAGAAGGCTTTTGGGCGTCCAAGAAAGTCCAGCAAGTGCCAGGATCGTCTCCTAAAGAGGATTCAGCTACGGGATCGGAATGCCACCACTGCAGAGCTTGCTCAGGAATGGCAGCAGGCAGGTGTGAGCTCATCTGCACGCACAGTGAGGCGAAGACTTTTGGAAGATGGCCTGGTGTCAAGAAGGGCAGCAAAGAAGCCACTTCTCTCCAAAAAAAACATCAGGGACAGATTGATCTTCTGCAGAAAGTTTGGTGAATGGACTGCTGAGGACTGGGGCAAAGTCATATTCTCCAATGAAGCCTCTTTCCGATTGTTTGGGACATCTGGAAAAAGGCTTGTCCGGAGAAGAAAAGGTGAGCGCTACCATCAGTGCTGTGTCATGCCAACAGTAAAGCATCCTGAGACCATTCATGGGTGGGGTTGCTTCTCATCCAAGGGAGTGGGCTCACTCACAATTTTGCAACAAAACACAGCCATAAATAAAGAATGGTACCAAAACACCCTTCAACAGCAACTTATTCCAACAATCCAACAACAGTTTGGTGAAGAACAATGCATTTTCCAGCACGATGGAGCACCGTGCCATAAGGCAAAAGTGATTACTAAGTGGCTCGGGGACCAAAACGTTGACATTTTGGGTCCATGGCCTGGAAACTCCCCAAATCTTAATCCCATTGAGAACTTGTCGTCAATCCTCAAGAGGCGGGTGGACAAACAAAAACCCACTAATTCTGACAAACTCCAAGAAGTGATTATGAAAGAATGGGTTGCTATCAGTCAGGAATTGGCCCAGAAGTTGAGTGAGAGCATGCCCAGTCGAATTGCAGAGGTCCTGAAAAAGAAGGGCCAACACTGCAAATACTGACTCTTTGCATAAATGTCATGTAATTGTCGATAAAAGCCTTTGAAACATATGAAGTGCGTGTAATTATATTTCACTACATCACAGAAACAACTGAAACAAAGATCTAAAAGCAGTTTAGCAGCAAACTTTGTGAAAACTAATATTTGTGTCATTCTCAAAACTTTTGGCCATGACTGTATATAGCACTACCGTATATTTTTTGACCCACGCCTGTATTAATCGCGTAATATTCGCTTATTACGTGATCATTATATTGCTGATTTTCTGAGTCATTCACCCCCCTAAAGTCAATACTTTGTAGAGCCACCTATTGCGCCAATCACAGCTCCAAGTCGCTTTGGATAAGTCTCTATGAGCTTGCCAGATCTTACCACTGGGATTTTTGCCCATTCCTCCTTGCAAAACTGCTCCAGCTCCTTCAAGTTGGATGGTTTGCGCTTGTGAACAGCAAGTCTGACCACAGATTTTCTATTTTTATTGAGATCTGGGCTTTGACTAGGCCATTCCAACACATTTACATGTTTCCCCTTAAACCAGTTAAGTGTTGCTTTAGCAGTGTGTTTAGGGTCATTGTCCTGCTGGAAGGTGAACCTCCGTCCTAGCCTCAAATCACGCACAGAGTGGTACAGGTTTTGCTCAAGAATATCCCTGTATTTAGATCCTTCCATCTTTGCCTCAACTCTGACCAGTTTCCCAGTCCCGGCATCCCCACAGCATGATGCTGCCACCACCATGTTTCACTGTGGGGATGGTGGTCTTTGGGTGATGTAATGTGTTGGGTTTGTGCCAGATATAGCGTTTTCTTTGATGGCCAAAAAGTTCAATTTTTGTCTCATCATCTTCCTCCATACATTTTGGGAGTCTCCCACATGCCTTTTCGCAAACTCACAACGTGCCTTTTTGATTTTAGCAGAAAGTAATGGCTTTCTTCTGGCCACTCTGCCATAAAGCCCAACTCTATGGAGCATGCGGCTTATTGTCATCCTATGTACAGATACTCCAGTCTCTGCTGTGGAACTCTGCAACTCCTCCAGGGTTACCTTAGGTCTCTGTGCTACTTCTCTGATTAATGCCCTCCTTGCCCGGCCCGTGAGTTTTGGTGGGAGGCCGTCTCTTGGCAGGTTTGCTGTTGTGCCATGTTCTTTCCATTTGGTTATGATAGATTTGATGGTGCTCCTGGGGATCATCAAATATTTGGATACTTTTTTATAACCTAACCCTGACTTGTACTTCTCAACAACATTGTCCCTCACTTGTTTGGAGAGTTCCTTGTTCTTCATGGCAGTGTTTGGTTAGTGATGCCTCCTGCTTAGGTGTTGCATCTTTTGGGGGTCTTTCAAAAAAGGTTTGTATATGTATTGACAGGTCATGTGATACTTAGATTGCACATAGGTGGACATCATTTCACTAATGATGTGACTTCTGAAGGTAATTGGTTGCACCAGAGCTTTTTATGGGCTTCCTAACAAAGGGGGTGAATACATACGTACATGCCAATTTTCTGTTTTCTATTTCTAACCAATAGTTTTATTTATATGTTTTTCTCATTTCACTTCACCAACTTAGACTATTGTGTTCTTATCCATCACATAAAATTCTGATTAACAAAACATTGAACTTAAGGCTGTAATATAACAAAACACGAAAAAAGTCAAGGGGGGAATACTTTTGCAAGGCACTTTATATGTGGTGAAGCCCCTTTTGCGGTATGCACCAGCAGACTTTGCCTTTAGCATCTATTCACAATTAAATCAAGCAGCTTCAGTAAGTTGAAAGCTTTCATGTGTTTTATCTGCTCCATCTGCATTCGATCTCCACAAGACATGACAGGAGAGCCTCTGCTTTGGAGTACAAGTCCAGTTTCTTAAGATCAAGAGTTCCATCAGAATTGTGCGTAACATTTTTGCTCCGTGTGCAAAGCCATAAGAAAAGGACTCCATAGGCAAAAAAAAAATATATTAGTCGTTCAGCATTGCATTCATATGTTGAAAAGCCTTGTTTAGTGTAAAAGTTGAAAAAATTAAGGGCCTGCTTGCCGTTCAGCGGTGTAGTTATATGTGGTAAAGCCTTTTTTGAGGTAAAATTTTTTATGTGACAAAGGCTTATGTCGAAAAATGTATGGGTGATGGTACACCTCCTTTTGCGGTATGGACCGACTTAGTGGTGAAATTCTTTATGTGACACTGGCTTTTTTGGGGAAAATGTATAGGTGATTGTATACCTCCTTTTGCGGTATGGACCGACTTACTTAGTGGTGAAATTCTTTATGTGACACTGGCTTTTTTCTGGAAAATGTATGGGTGATTGTAAATCTCCTTTTGCGGTATGGACCGACTTACTTAGTCATGAAATTCTTTATGTGACACTGGCTTTTTTCGGAAAATATATGGGTGATTGTACACCTCCCTTTGTGGTATGGACCGACTTACTTAGTCATGAAATTCTTTATGTGACACTGTCTTTTTTTCAGAAAATTTATGGGTTATTCTACACCTCCTTTTGAGGTATGGGTTGTGGGGATTCGCTCTGGTAGTTAGGATTAGCGGATGCAGCCAGAGGAAAAGTATAGGTTCTTGGTTAAAATCATCAGTGTTTATTCACACGTGAAAGCAAGACAAAAACACAAGTTGCTTGGTGATCGTTCACACACATGAAAAGTTCATATACAAAACAGTCACCTTTTCTCCAGGGTGTTACTTCACACCCTGTTGGAAGTTCTGCCTTGTCAAGTCCACAGGGGTCTGAGCCCTCCAGCCTGGTTTAAGCCGCGGATCCCAGCACACAGACCTCCTGAGCTCCACTGTCAGACGGAGGTAATCCTCTTCACCTGGCAGTGCTGGCTGGTGTTTATGCCTGGCAAAACCCGGCCTGGAACATGGGGAGTAGTCACCCAATCAGCACTTTGACTACTCCTAGTAAGAGCCGTTCTGGATCAGCTATTACAGCCATACTAACTGCTGCTGACACATAAAAACCGTCTCTTACTCCACCGAGGCCAGGAACCTCGGTGACACAATGATATCATCCACAATGATTCCTTGTACCTTCTTACAGGGCCAAATGACGTAGTGGTGAAATTTGTTATGTGAAACAGGCTTTTTTTGGGGAAAATGTATGGGCCGAATTACACAGTGGTGAAATTTTTTATTTCAAAGCAAACTCCGCCGCTCTGTATCTCTTGTGAAGTCAATGTCTCCAACTATGCCCCTCGCGCGATTTACACCAAATACATTATTTTCATGTAGAGATCCTAGAATTATGTGGAGGCATGTAGTGTAAGCAAGCCATGTGCGACCCCTCTCTCACGCTGTTCTGCACCTGGTTTGCCTGGGCGAACGGAGTCACACAGGGGAGGAACTGCTCTTTGTCTTTCAGCAAGAACTCAAATCCTGTCTTTCTCCGCGACAACTGAAATTCGAGCAGAACCGGAACCAGCAGGTGGTGGCATACTTGGAGTGCACCCTGCCAGCCGTCATTGAAGATCCGCTGGACTACTGGGCAGCCAAACTGGATTTGTGGCTGCAAGTGGTCGAGTTTGCCCTTAAAAAGCTGTCCTGCCCAGATAGTAGTATGGCATCAGAGCGGGTGTTTAGTGTGGCAGGGGCCATAGTTACCCCAAGGAGAACTCGCCTGTCCACCCTAAATGTGGAGAGACTGAACTTTGTCAAGATGAATCAGGCATGGATCTGCTTAGATTTCCACCCACTAATGCCTGATGCATCAGACTAGATCATCCATGGTGCCACACCAACACTGTGACAAAAGAGACCGGTTATTTCTGGCCACCTGCCTCAGCTACTATTCTGATGCTGCCACCCACCTGATGCCACACATCTGATGCTAAGTGCTCCTTTTTTCACCCACCATCTCCAGCTGGCACTTGTATTGCCACCCACCTCCACACTATGTTACCTTGCCACTTTGTGGCCTCCTGATGCTGCTGCTACTTCCACAATACTTCTCCTTGCCACTCTGTGGCCTCCTGATGCTGCTGCCACCTCCACACTATGTCACCTTGTCACTCTGTAGCCTGCTCATGCTGCTGCCACCTCCACACTGTTATTATGCCACTCTGTGACCTCCTCCTGATGCTTCTGCCGCAACCTCCACACTGTCATTGTGCCACTCTGTGGCCTCCTGATGCTGCTGCCACCTCCACACTGTCATTGTGCCACTCTGTGTCCTCCTCATGCTTCTTTCACCTAGCTAGCGACTTGCTAGCTCCGCTGCTGTCTCACGTGCAAGCTGCCACCCTCTTCTCCCGATGATGATGAAGCCCCTTCTTCACCCGGCTCCCAAGTGTGATAAGCTACATCTCATCATTGAGTACTGTCTGCAAGTCACTGATGTCCTCCTCTACCGTCTCTGGGTGAGGAGCCTAACCGCTCGCAACACCAGCTCCCACGCCACTCTCCTCATCACTACTTGCCCGCCTAGTGGAGAAAGCTGCGGATGTCTCCTCCACATCTTGGCTTGCCAGTAGCTGCTGACTGTCTTCTAGTAGCTCGTCCTCACTGTATAGTGGAACTGAGCCCACAGCATACAATACTCTGGCTGAGGGAACAGAAAAGGACAGAGCCAGGTTGAGGACAGGTGAAAGCATAGGGCCTGCTCCCGGGTCATGCAAACTAAGGTTTGTGTATGATGAACCCACCGACTTTTGGCTTGGGGTGTCTGATGTCATTTGCGACGAAGTCAAAGATCGAGTCAACCATTCAAGAACCGCTGGGTTGCTGGTCAAGACAGGACCGCTAGCTGACACTGGGAGTTTAGGCCTCTCAAATTGACCCCTGCTGCCACAGCTCCTTACTCTGCTGCGACCTCTGATTGCTCCAGAAACATTTAGGCCTCTGCCACTCCCCTGTTCAGGGCCTGGCACTTTTCTGTCTGACATACTGTTAGATCAAATAAATAAATAAAAAGGAAATTGGGGTCACTGTAATTTTCTCACTTCACCAAACAACGGCTAATAAGCCCGTTCTTGAGCATATAACTGCACTGCTGAATGGCAAATATATATTTATTTTGCCACTAATACACGCCACAAAAGCCTTTAGAACATATAACTAGAGATGAGCGAATTTTGAAAAAATTCGATTAGCCGGTTGGTCGAATTTTTGGGGAAAAATTTAGTGTGATCCGAATAAATTTACTGCGAATTACGTAAAAAAACGGCTATTTCCTGGCTGTAGAGAGCCTTTACAGTGGTGTAGAACACTGTCCCTTGCAGTAACACGCATAGGGAGTCTGCTTTGGTAGGGAAATAATACTGTGAGTCCATATGACATGCAGATGATAGGTGCCGCACTTAGAATCACTGCAGACTTCACTTATCTGGGCAGTCACGGGGCCAAAACTGACCAAATAACTCACGTCAATGCTAGCGCCAAAAAAAGCTCAGTCCTTTTACAAACTGGATTCCAAAAAAGTTGGAACACTAAACAAATTGTGAATAAAAACTGAATGCAATGATGTGGAGATGGCAAATGTCAATATTTTATTTGTAATAGAACGTAAATGACAGATCAAACGTTTAATCCGAGTAAATGTATCATTTTAAAGGAAAAATACGTTGATTCCAATTTTCACGGTGTCAACAAATCCCCAAAAAGTTGGGACAAGTAGCAATAAGAGGCTGGAAAAAGTAAATTTGAGCATAACGAAGAGCTGGAAGACCAATTAACACTAATTAGGTCAATTGGCAACATGATTGGGTATAAAAAGAGCTTCTCAGAGTGGCAGTGTCTCTCAGAAGCCAAGATGGCTAGAGGATCACCAATTACTACAATGTTGCGTAGAAAGATAGTGGAGCAATATCAGAAAGGTGTTACCCAGCGAAAAATTGCAAAGACTTTGCATCTATCATCATCAACTGTGCATAACATCATCCGAAGATTCAGAGAATCTGGAACAATCTCTGTGCGTAAGGGTCAAGGCCGTAAAACCATACTGGATGCCCGTGATCTCCGGGCCCTTAAACGACACTGCACCACAAACAGGAATGCTACTGTAAAGAAAATCACAGAATGGGCTCAGGAATACTTCCAGAAACCATTGTCAGTGAACACAATCCACCGTGCCATCCACCGTTGCCAGCTGAAACTCTACAGTGCAAAGAAGAAGCCATTTCTAAGCAAGATCCACAAGCTCAGGCGTTTTCACTGGGCCAGGGATCATTTAAAATGGAGTGTGGCAAAATGGAAGACTGTTCTGTGGTCAGACGAGTCACGATTCGAAGTTCTTTTTGGAAATCTGGGACGCCATGTCATCCGGACCAAAGAGGACAAGGACAACCCAAGTTGTTATCAACGCTCAGTTCATAAGCCTGCATCTCTGATGGTATGGGGTTGCATGAGTGCATGTGGCATGGGCAGCTTGCATGTCTGGAAAGGCACCATCAATGCAGAAAAATATATTCAGGTTCTAGAACAACATATGCTCCCATCCAGATGTCACCTCTTTCAGGGAAGACCCTGCATTTTTCAACAAGATAATGCCAGACCACATTCTGCATCAATCACAACATCATGGCTGCGTAGGAGAAGGATCTGGGTACTGAAATGGCCAGTCTGCAGTCCAGATCTTTCACCTATAGAGAACATTTGGCGCATCATAAAGAGGAAGTTGCAATAAAGAAGGCCCAAGACGATTGAACAGTTAGAGGCCTGTATTAGACAAGAATGGGAGAGCATTCCTATTTCTAAACTTGAGAAACTGGTCTCCTCGGTCCCCAGACGTCTGTTGAGTGTTGTAAGAAGAAGGGGAGATGCCACACAGTGGTGAAAATGGCCTTGTCCCAACTTTTTGGGGATTTGTTGACACCATGAAATTCTGATTCAACATATTTTTCCCTTAAAATGGTACATTTTCTCAGTTTAAGCTTTTGTTACGTGATTTATGTTCTATTCTGAATAAAATATTAGAAGTTGGCACCTCCACATCATTGCATTCAGTTTTTATTCACGATTTGTATAGTGTCCCAACTTTTTTGGAATCTGGTTTGTACACCATCATCCGCTGATTCCACATCTATTAAATGCTTATACAAGTAGAGCCCCCCAACAGAGTGGAGAGGGTGTCAGCAGTAAGTTTGTGTTGATGTCACTGATTATTTTGTCCTTCCTCTGATCCATCAGAACAATAGCCCCCAAAAAAATGGATCCTGTGTGTGGAACATCCGCCTTCACTCGGTCAGCATTTGGTCAGTAATCCATCAGTATTGCTAATGCCAAAAAAAATGGATCCAAAACAGAGATGACAGGTGAATGGAATTGTCACGACCATGGTTATGCTCGTGACTCCTTATCCGCATGCAGTTGCCTGCGGTTTTTGTTTTGTTGTCAACCACATGGTGAGGGTTGCTTGTATGTTGCCTCACGTGTAGTTGCCGCTGGCAACATGTTTGTATTTGGCAGCATAGCAGCCTGAGCTGTTGCTAGGCAGCTTGCTGTCAAGTGCATGCGGTTACACCTGGCAACCTGGCTATGTAGGTGTGCCTTTGGTCTGTATGGTGTGCACTGTGACACCTTCCTTCACTTGCGGTTGTCCGCGGCAACGTGTGGTGTTGTGCATGTGGTGGCAGTGTCTCAGCCTTCTGGCTGATTCCCAGGACATGGTTGCCACGCATGCCGTTGTCGGAGGTAACAGGTGGAGTGTGATATTTATGTGTGCACTTTCCTTGTTTGTTGTGTACGAGGTTTATGTATGTGTGCACTTCCCCTTTAAGTGGTTTCACTCCCCTTGTTGGTGTTGGAAGGGTTAATTCCCTTTCCAGTGTGTGTCTGTGTGGGTGTGGCCATTTGGGCTATTTAGCCTCTGCTGGATACCTGTAGCTGAGGGGCACTTCAGCCATACTTTATGCTGGAGTCATCCTCCTGGTATTTTACCATCCTGTCCAGTGAGGGCCACCCTTGTGGTCATAAAACCAATGTATGATGTTAAGTTGATGTGTTATCCTTTCTATGTTTATTACAGCTATGGATGTCCTGGTTACCTGTGTGTTTTGTGGTGTGCTGTCTCCTTAGTGTTTGTATGGACAGCAGTACTGGTGCATGGGTTCCAGTCAGCAAGGCTGTGGCAGGTAGGTTTGGAACTAGTGTTGTTCACCTGCCATATCCATATGTCTATATTTGTTCCCCCTTCCTTTCAGCTTGGCCAGTGAGACTCCTGTTCGTCCGTGTCCTGGAGGAACAGGTCGTCTTACCCTGCTCCTAAGTCCAGGGATTTCCTTAGGGCTAATAGGGACCCTAGGTTCCGGAGTATGAGCCCTCCTACCTTCTGGGTTGGCTCATACGGATAGGAGTCAGGGTCAGCATTAGGGATGCGATAGGAGGTGACCTGCTCCCTGATCCTGTGGTCCTGGCCTAGCAGCAACCATCCATCTGCTTACATCGTACGGCTGAGGGTTTCCCCCACCTTCAGCCGTGACAGGAATATTTGCATGTCTTCTGTGTTTTGTTCTTACTCCTTCTTTTGGCTACCAAATCACAAGCCAATTCTTTTTTTTATTTTTTTTAAACAGGGGAGAAAAAACATTTATTTAACAAACAGGAAATTAACACACATAAAATACAACACAGAAGGGGAAAAACCACAAGATTTAAAAGAGAAACTGAAAAAACAAAGTGCTTCATCAACAAGAATGGATTGACGACCAGTGTCGGGGTGACCACGATGGTAATGCATATGAATAAAGAAATGTATGGGATTATGGCTGATAACTGGAGGACAGTCCAGCAAACAAGCCGACTCCAGCTCATTCCGTGACGAGCTGGGTTGCTGATAAGTGGATTCTAAAGTGTCTGAAGAAATGCGAGTAAAGACATTGGAATAAATTGTCCACTTCCTCCAACATGATCTTGTCCTTCGATTTATGAATATCATTCTATAAAGACTTGAAGTCCTCTTCATGGATGGCATAAATAATGTCCATGCGAGGTTCGACGGGCACAGAGAAAACAAGCTCTGTTGCCAACACTGATCCACACACGTCATACCTGGTCCTCATCGCTTCTAGCCAAGTAAGGTCCTGAGAACTGAATACTAAGCTTACCCAAAGTTTCTTAGTCAAAGTTTCTTTGAAACCACGTCCCTACGATAGCCGTAAGCGCCTCGGAGACGTTATACAGGAAGAGCGTGAGGCAAGTAAATGTCTTTGGTAACACCTCCAATAGGTCGTCCTCTGTGTACCTCCCGCAGAACCAACTTGTCCACACAATCCGGTCCTCTGTGCTTGCCTTGGTGAGTGGAGGCTTTGATGAAATGTGTATGAGCACAGCGAGTGGATCTTTGTCCTTTCCTTTGAGTCCAGGTAAACAGGAAAATTTGGCTTTTAGGTTCAGCTCTGATCCCACTTCAATAGCAAGACCCTTCTACTTCTCAGCAGCTATGTGGGCAGAGAAGTGCTTGGAATACTCTTTCAGTCTGCTGTATAAAAAATTATAAATCGGTGTCATGCTGTACAGAGTCTATTGTGTTTGAAGGAGCAAAGCAGCCTGTGCAGGATCAAGAGTTTCCTCCAAGGGGGTGCACTGCAGGATTTTTCTTTTAGACAAGCTTCGCAATGCAGACCGTCGACGTGCAGAGGTCAAGCTTCCGGGAGGATACCTTGAGCTGTGAAAATGACTGCTTCTTCGTGCCGATGACCTACTTCTGGAGGTTAACATCCCATCAGTTGGTGTTTGCATATCCTTGCGATAAATGATGTTTACTGACTGTAAACAGAGATATTGACAGACAAACATATCAAACACTGCCACCATCTTTCTAGGCGCCGTGTCTCCAGTCCCCTGACCAGACAGATTTACCGGCATCTGTTCCATGACATGAAGCAGTAGAATGACATTGTTCATCCTGTAGTCCTGGCGACTGACAAATAACGTGGCCTCCTTAAAAGGCCTGAGCAAAACGCAGGTGTCACGCATGAGCTGCCACTGGCTAACATCGAAGTTACACAGGGGACAACTCCTGTCCACTTGGATCATCAAGAAATCGTTGATGGCCTTTCTCTGTTCGTACAGTCGGTCCAACATATGGAGGGTGGGATTCCAATGGTTGGAAATGTCGCATATCAGCCTATGTTGGGGATGCCTTTCTGCCGCTGCAGCTCAAGGAGGGTGTGCTTTGTGTTGTAAGAGTGGCTGAAGTGCATGCAAAGATTCCTGGCCATTTTTAGGATGTCTTGCAAATGAATGGAAGACTTCAGGAACCGCTTGACAACCAGATTGAACACTTGTGCCATGGGTGCATGGCTCAGCCCTCATTGACGCAGCGCCGACACCATGTTCTTCCCGTTGTCGGTCACCATGGTTCCGATTTTGAGTTGTTGCAGAGAAAGCCAGGATTCGATTTCTTGATAAAGGACACGGAGTAGTTCCTCCCCTGTGTGACTTCGTTTGCCCAGGCAAACGAGGTGCAGAACAGCGTGACACCGCCGTGCCCTGCACATGTGGTATGCTGGAGGGGCACTGTGAATTGTCCCTGCAGTGGAGGCTGAGGAGGCAGAAGCAGACATTGTCGCAGGACCAATGGCGTGGGAACGTGGAGGTGGAAGCGGCGTGACCTGGCCAAGTTGCTGTTGTAGCTGTGCAGGAACCACATTCACCCAGTGGGCCATAAAGGACATGTATTGTCCCTGACCGTAGTTACAGCTCCACACATCGGCGCTGCCGAGCACTTTGGCAGACATCGACAGGCTCAAGGACTGGCCCACCTTCTATTCTACATGTGTGTGCAGGGCTGGTTCTGCCTTTTTGGCACAAGCCATCAGTTCTCTAAAAGGTGCAGAGTCCACCACTTGGAAAGGGAGGGACTGCAGCATGCATACTGTTGTCTCTTGGCAATCGCTTCGGTGATCGATTGCTGATGAATGACTGACGAGGAGTAGGAGGGTGAGGAGCCAGCAGATGATGGGAAGGACAGACAGCTCCCTTCGGCTGAGGTGGTGGAGCCTTGACTGCCTGAAACCGGGTGCGTGCCACTGAGTGATGCAGCAGTTGCTGTGGCAGGCTGGACCACCACATCGGAGCCAGGGTTCTCCCAGACCACTTTATGGCGACGATGCATATGTTGACGCAGGGCCATGCTTCACCTTCTGCCCACAGATTCTACATATGACCAAGTTCACCTCCTCCGTGGCTTAACAAAAGACTGCCACACCGCCGAGTAGGTGATTTTACCTCCAACACTACGCACTGACTGACTGCTACCGCCACTGCCTCCTGGAACCTCTGTACCGCTACTTCCCGGGCAGGTAGGCTCCCACAAAGCGGGTGGTCTACCCCGAACACGTCTGGCTATCGAACTCCCACTGCTGCCACCCTGCTGAATTCTGGACACGCTAATGACTTTCTGGCTCAGCCACTGGCTCATGGGCAAGCTGCCACCCTCTTCTCCCGATGATGATGAAGCCCCTTTGTCACCCGGCTCCCAAGTGCGATCAGCTACAATATCATCATCGAGTACTGTCTGCACGTCACTGATGTGTTCCTCAATCATCTCTGGGTCAGGAGCTTGACTGCTTGCAGCAACAGCTCCCACGCAACTCTCCTCATAATTACTTGACCGCCTAGCTGAGGAAGCGGCGGATGTCTCCTCCAGTTCTTGGCTGGACAGTAGCTGCTGACTGTCCTCTAGTAGCTCTTCCTCACTGAAAAGTGGAGCCAAGCCCACAGCATATATTACTTCTCGCGCTGAGGGAACTGAAAATGATAAAGGAAGGTTCAGGACTGGTGGGGCACAGGGTCTGCTCAAGGGACATGCCAACAAAGCGTTGTGTCAGAGGAACCCACCGACTCTTGGCTTGGGGTGTCTGATGTCACTTGGAACGAAGTGGATGACCGAGTCAACCATTCAAGAACCACTGGGTTGCTGGTCAAGACACGAACGCTAGATGACACCAGAAGCTCAGGCCTCTCGCTGCGACCCCTGCTGCCACATCCCCTTACTCTGTTGTGACCTCTGCCTGCACCAGAAACATTTAGGCCTCTGCCACTCCCCTGTGCAGGGCCTGGCACTTCTCTGTATGACATACTGTTATATCAAATAATTAAATGTTAGATTAAATATTTTTATTTCGCCACTAATACACAGCAAACAGGGCTTTAGAATATATCACTGCACCGCTGAACGGCAATTAGGCGCTTAATATTTTCTACTTTTACACAACACAAAAGGCTTTTCAACAGATAAGTGCAACGCTGAAAGGCGAAAATATTTTTATTTTGCTACTGGTAAACAGAGCTTTAGAGTATATCACTGCACCGCTGAATGGCAATTAGGCCCTAATTTTTTTCAACATTTGCACAACACAAAAGGCTTTTCAACAGATAAGTGCAACGCTGGATGGCGAATATGTTTTTATTTTGCCACTAATACACGGCAAAAAGGGCTTTACAATATATAACTGCACCGCACAAGGGCAAATAAGACTTACTCTAGAAATATTTCATTGTAATAAACCATGTTAATGGCTGTATCAAACAGCACTTGCACCCCAATAACAAGAACGATTTGCTGAAATTACAGAGCTGTATAATGGCAATTGGGATCTTGAGTCAGTGCACCAAGGTGTAATAGGATTGTTCCTATTACCCAATCTGTAACCTCCCCTACTGAACCCTGTTCTGCACAAATGCTGTGGAACGATTCCTCCCTATCCTTTCCCTGCACTTCTAAATCATTTTTTCTCCACAATCAAGTCTTTCCTATGACTGTCCCTAGCGCCTGCAGATGTCTCTCTCTGCACTTAGTACACTGGTAAATGGCAGAATCTAAGATGGCTGCCGCTGTTTATAGGGCTATGACATCACAGGACTGGCTGGCTGCTGATTGGCTGCATGCATGGCATTATGGGTGATCCCGCCCTCCCAGAGTTCCTTTATCCGTGTCCTCACACGTGCAGCAGCAGGAAAAAATGCTATCTGTTACCACGAAACGTGAGGAAATTCGGCTTCGGTGCGAATCAAATTTTTCCTGAAATATGGATCAAATTCCACTTCGTCAGCTTCGATTCGCTCATCTTTAGTTGCGATGAATGATTTTACTATTAAAATATTTAGGAATAAAATGTGCATCTACATTCTCCTGCAGGTATACATTAACAATACAGGCAACATTATATTAATAAGGTTGCCCAACCCTTTAGAAATGAAGTCTTTTCCCCATTATACACCTCAGACCCCTGCCGATCAGCTGTTCAGCAGTAGCTCCAGCACTGGAACTACATAGCTCTGTCCATTGTGTAGGAGATGGAGTTGATTCACTTCAATGGAGCAGTGCTGCAATAAGCAGCCGTGTCCACACCATAATAAACAGAGACAAGTTCCGGTGCCAGGTCCTGGCTTTGGAGTTAGTGCAGAACAGCTAATCGGTAATGATGAGCGGCAGGGGCTATATTTGAATTTGCGATATTTCACAAATATTTGGGCGAATATTTGTCATATATTCGCGAATTCGAAATCGGTAATGTAATATTCGCGTAATGCATGCAAAATACAGGCGTGGGTCACTTTTGCTACATTTTCCAAGCTGAGAAAACCAACCAAAGCAGTGATCAATTATTACACTAAAACATAACTTTTAATTCAACAATATTAAAATGATAATCCCTTAGGTGATATGATAGAACCAAGTAGCTACTCATAAAGAGTCACAAATGATAACTCAGGTAAGAAACTGAGTGCACGGCGGCACTTAATAAGGAAACCTTTGTTCCTACCACTCTGTCATCAGGATCCAGAAGGCAGCCAGTATCCAGGTAAGCAAAAATCAACTCCCTTGGAGGAGACTATATGCTACAATAACTCAGGGGATTATGGGGTCTAATATGTCCCTAATATGGCCTAATACGTCCTTAGATGGACGACCCCGTCTAGAACCTTTCACTGTTTGCTGGCCCTGATATGGCCCTATCCTAATCCCAGTCCCTACATGCACGTTTCATATTCCAAACAAGCAATCATCAGGGGAATTAATCAGGAATACTTAGGCAGAAAAACTGAGGGAAGATTGTGGTGAGGATATTAATGATCCCAGCTCAAACTACTAACAATCAACAGTATGATAAACTGTTCCCTCTATAGATTGCAAGGTGATACCAGTTATAACATACCTATATGACCATCCAAAAATTGTAAGGAGAAGAGGGAAAGGGAGCCTTAGATATAACTCCCTAGCCTCTCATAGGGGTTAGCGAGTTATAGCAGCCGCAGGCAATGGATCACATTTTCCAAGCTGCTAGAAGTTTCCTGAGACTGGAGAAAATGGTTGGCACAGCATAACATTACAATAGCTTTATATGCAGTTAGAGTGCTCCAATATATTTGCGATTGCGCTAATTGGCACTATTGATGCAAATATTTTGGTGCAATACGTGAAACTTCACATTTTAGCAGGTCTGCATGTATGTATGGACAGCAGAACCTATCACACTACCTAACACACTGCACTGCAACAGCTACACTATATCAGGATATAACCTACACTGACTATCTCCCACTAACGATCTGTATTATATATATATATAAGCTATCTAACTATCTATCTAATGTAATGTGAAAAGCAAAGAGCGCAGCAATGATACTGCTGTCTCTCTCAGAACTTAAAAAAAACTGTACAAAATGGCTGCTGGGGAGGTTCTTATATAGTAAGGGGTAGGCAGCTTTCCTATTGGTTGCTAGGGATGTTGCTAAGCTCAGACAAAGGCATTGCAGCCTTCTCATTGGCCCACAAGCAAGAAGGGAGGTTACTGATGAAAAAAAAATCTAGAAAATTCTAAATTACAAATATACACTGCTCAAAAAAATAAAGGGAACACTTAAACAACGCAATGTAACTCCAAGTCAATCAATTCTGTGAAATCAAACTATCCACTTAGGAAGCAACACTGAGTGACAATAAATTTCACATGCTGTTGTGCAAATGGGATAGACAACAGGTGGAAATTATAGGCAATTAGCAAGACAACCCCAATAAAGGAGTGGTTCTGCAGGTGGTGACCACAGACCACTTCTCAGTTCCTATGCTTCCTGGCTGATGTTTTGGTCACTTTTGAATGCTGGCGGTGCTTTCACTCTAGTGGTAGCATGAGACGGAGTCTACAACCCACACAAGTGGCTCAGGTAGTGCAGCTTATCCAGGATGGCACATCAATGCGAGCTGTGGCAAGAAGGTTTGCTGTGTCTTTTAGCGTAGTGTCCAGAGCATGGAGACGCTACCAGGAGACAGGCCAGTACATCAGGAGACGTGGAGGAGGCCGTAGGAGGGCAACAACCCAGCAGCAGGACCGCTATCTCCGCCTTTGTGCAAGGAGGAACAGGAGGAGCACTGCCAGAGCCCTGCAAAATGACCTCCAGCAGGCCACAAATGTGCATGTGTCTGCTCAAACGGTCAGAAACAGACTCCATGAGGGTGATATGAGGGCCCGACGTCCACAGGTAGGGGTTGTGCTTACAGCCCAACACAGTGCAGGACGTTTGGCATTTGCCAGAAAACACCAATATTGGCAAATTCGCCACTGGCGCCCTGTGCTCTTCACAGATGAAAGCAGGTTTACACTGAGCACATGTGACAGACGTAACAGAGTCTGGAGACGCCGTGGAGAACCTTCTGCTGCCTGCAACATCCTCCAGCATGACCGGTTTGGCATTGGGTCAGTAATGGTGTGGGGTGGCATTTCTTTGGAGGGCCGCACAGCCCTCCATGTGCTCGCCAGAGGTAGCCTGACTGCCATTAGGTACCGAGATGAGATCCTCAGACCCCTTGTGAGACCATATGCTGGTGCGGTTGGCCCTGGGTTCCTCCTAATGCAAGACAATGCTAGACCTCATGTGGCTGGAGTGTGTCAGCAGTTCCTGCAAGACGAAGGCATTGATGCTATGGACTGGTCCGCCCGTTCCCCAGACCTGAATCCAATTGAGCACATCTGGGACATCATGTCTCGCTCTATCCACCAATGTCACGTTGCACCACAGACTGTCCAGGAGTTGGCAGATGCTTTAGTCCAGGTCTGGGAGGAGATCCCTCAGGAGACTGTCCGCCACCTCATCAGGAGCATGCACAGGTGTTGTAGGGAGGTCATACAGGCACGTGGAGGCCACACACACTACTGAGCCTCATTTTGACTTGTTTTAAGGACATTACATCAAAGTTGGATCAGCCTGTAGTGTGTTTTTCCACTTTCATTTTGAGTGTGACTCCAAATCCAGACCTCCATGGGTTGAAAAATTTGATTTCCATTCTTTTATTTTTGTGTGATTTTGTTGTCAGCACATTCAACTATGTAAAGAACAAAGTATTTCAGAAGAATATTTAATTAACTCAGATCTAGGATGTGTTATTTTTGTGTTCCCTTTATTTTTTTGAGCAGTGTATATCACTATATTCTAAATATTTGCTAATTCTCGAAGTGCCGATATTCGCGATTAATATTCACGATTCGAATATTCTCGCCCAACACTACTAATCGGCTGGGGAGCAGGGTGCCAAACCCCTGTCGATCAGAAAGTGATGGCCTAAGGATACACTATCACTTGTGAAGGGTTGGACACCCACCTTAAGGAATCAAGTATTGAGCAGTACAGCCTTTAACCGCTTGCCATCACACTAACGCCGAAAGACGTGAGTGCGGCAGCTCTCTCAGGTCTCGATGACGCCTATTGGCGTCATCTCGTGAGACCCGAGATTTCAGAGCGACGCGCTGCTGAGAAGTTGATCTACAGCCTGCCAGCAGCGATCATTCGCTGGCAGGCTGTAGATGCAATTTTTTTAACCCCAGAAAGGTATATTAGATGCTGTTTTGTTAACAGCGTCTGATATACTTGCTACCCAGTCCTCTGGTGATCCCTTTTGCTTGGATCGACCACCACAGGACACAGGCAGCTCTGTAAGTAGCACCAATCACCACACTACACTACACCCCCCCCCCTGTCACTTATTAACCAATGATTACCCCATAAATTAACCCCTGATTACCCGCAAAACACGGACATCGGCAATGTGCTTTCCGCATTTTGCGGATCCGCACATTCCCAGAACTATATAGAAAATCCCTTTGCGGACAAGAATAGGACATGTTCTATATTTTTGCGGAACGGAAGTGTGGACCCAGAAGTGCAGATCCGCAATTCCGGATCCGAGCGGGGCAAAGTCTGTCCCCATAGAAATTAATGGGTCCGCAATTCCGTTACGCAAAATGGGAAACAGAATTGCGAACGTGTGAATGGGGCCTAAGGGTCCTTTATCACCGCCAGTTAGTTAGCTACTTGTTAGGTAGTTAGCGCCCAGCCCACCACACCGCAGTCACTGATTAGTCGCTGATTAGCGTCATCGCTGTCGCTAATCAGCACTAGTACTATATAGTATCTGTAAGTGATCAAGACTGATCGCAATCAGATCTATATCAGTACATTAGGGTCACCTTAGGCTCTACAAAAAACGCAGTGTTCGCCCGATCAGGCCTGATCTTGTGCGCACACTTGCGTTCAGTCCGCCCCACCGCAGTGACGGAATTTTATTTTTTTCTGATCACTGCAAAAACACTGTAAAATCGCTGCGGCGCTATAAAGATCACTTTTGAGGGCCCTGGCGAGTTCATAGAAGACTTTTTTTTTTTTTACACAAGTTAGCGGAAATTGATATTTTTTTTGCTTTTTTGTTTTTTCTTACAAAGTCTCATATTCCACTAACTTGTGACAAAAAATAAAATCTTACATGAACTCACCATACTCCTCACGGAATCCAAATGCATAAAAATGCCCTGTGAAATCCTAAAGGTACTCATTGGACTTTGGGCCCCTTTGCGCATCTTGGCTGCAAAAAAGTGTCACATATGTGGTATCGCCGTACTCAGAAGAAGTAGGGCAATGTGTTTTGTGGTGTATTTTTACATATACCAATACTGTGTGTGAGAAATATCTCTGTAAATTGACAACTTTGTATAAAAAAATTGAAAAAATTGTCATTTACAGAGATATTTCTCACACACAGTATGGGTATATGTAAAAATACACCCCAAAACACATTGCCCTACTTCTCCTGAGTACGGCGATACCACATGTGTGACCCTTTTTTGCAGCCTAGGTGCGCAAAGGGGCCCAAATTCCAATGAGTACCTTTTAGGAGGGCATTTTTTGACATTTGGATTCCAGACTTCTTCTCACGCTTTAGGGCCCCTAAAATGCCAGGGCAGTATAAATACCCCACAAGTGACCCCATTTTGGAAAGAAGACACCCCAAGGTATTCCGTGAGGGGTATGGTGAGTTCATGTAAGATTTTATTTTTTGTCACAAGTTAGTGGAATATGAGACTTTGTAAGAAAAAGAAAATAAATCATTTTCCGCTAACTTGTGCCAAAAAAAAAAACTTCTATGAACTCGCCATGCCCCTCGCGGAATACCTTGGGGTGTCTTCTTTCCAAAATGGGGTCACTTGTGGGGTATTTATACTGCCCTGGCATTTTAGGGGCCCTAAAGCGTGAGAAGTAGTTTGGAATCCAAATGCGTAAAAAATGCCCTGTGAAATCCTAAAGGTACTCCTTGGAATTTGGGCCCCTTTGTGCACCTAGGCTGCAAAAAAGTGTCACACATGTGATATTGCCGTACTCAGAAGAAGTAGGGCAATGTGTTTTGCGGTGTATTTTTACATATACCCATACTGTGTGTGAGAAATATCTCTGTAAATGACAACTTTTAAAAACTTTTTATACAAAGTTGTCAATTTACAGAGATATTTCTCTCACCCAGCATGAGTATATGTAAAAATACACCCCAAAACACATTGCCCAACTTCTTCTGAGTATGGCGATACCATATGTGTGACACTTTTTTGCAGCCTAGGTGCGTAAAGGGGCCGAAAGTCCAACGGGTACCTTTAGGCTTTACAGGGTTGCTCACAATTTAGCCCCGCCCAAAATGCCAGAACAGCAAACACGCCCCACAAATGACCCCATTTTGGAAAGTAGACTCCCCAAGGTATTCACTGAGGCGCATAGTGAGTCCGTGGGAGATTTATTTTTATTTTTTTTGCCAGAAATTAGCAGAAATGGAAACTTTGTTTTTTCTCCGAAAATGTCATTTTCCGCTAATTTGTGAAAAAAAATTAAATCATACATGAACTCACCATGCCCCTCTGCGAATACTTTGGGGTGTCTTCTTTCTAAAATGGGGTCATTTGGGGGGTATTTATACTATCCTAGCATTCTAGCACCTCAAGAAACATGATAGGTGCTCAGAAAGTCAGAGCTGCTTGAAAATGCGGAAATTCACATTTTTGTACCATAGTTTGTAAACGCTATAACTTTTGCGCAAACCAATAAATATACACTTATTGGATTTTTTTTATCAAAGACATGTAGCACAATAAATTCTGACACAAACTTGTATAGAAATGTAATTATATTTGAACAATTTTACCAGAAAAAGTTAAAAATACACTTTTTTGGAGAAAATTGCGGTCTATTTTGATTAATATCAGAAAAATGAAAAATCTCAGCAGCAATCAAAAGAAAGATGTATTTGTGAGAAGAAAAGGAGGTAAAATTCATTTGGGTGCCAAGTTGCATGACCGAGCAATAAACCGTTAAAGTTGTGAAGTGCCGATTTGTAAAAAAGGGCCTAGTCACTAGGGGGGTATAAACCTGTGGTCCTTAAGTGGTTAAAATGTGTATGCAACAGACGAGAAATTAAAATGGAGATTACAAGAACCTTAGGTTAGATTTACACAAAGTTTTTCAGAAGAAGTTTTGAGGTAGATCTTATTGTAGGCTTTTCAGCCAAAATCAGACATGGATTCTGCAGAAAGGAGAAGTATAAGTCCTTCCTTTATATTTCCCATTCCTTTTGAGAAACACCTGCAGGAAAATCCGTCTCAAAACCACCGCCAAAAAACTTATTGTGAACCTACCCTTTAGAGTCATGTGCATAGATCCTGACATGTAGATCCCTAAGGAACATTTGTTAGGTACCTTAGTCTCACCTACAGGCAAAGCTTCTAGGGGAAAATGCATCTGCAGTACATGATGTGATGGAACATGCCACAATTATTTTTGTCTAATGGATTCCATATAACTTTGTATATTTGTACAGTATAGGTGCTTTAGAATCTAGAAATCCATACATTATATTATCACATCACAGCCCATAAGGCTGAAATCAGTCATGTTTAGAATCCATATGGTTGCTGTAGGTGTAGAATCAAAAATTGGATCAAATGTCATCATGTCGAACCAGAAAAGCTTTTTCCAAAGTGTCCTGGTTATGTATGACATTGTATGACCTCTCTGCAACTATTATAATTGTGGTTGTTTGCACTTGCTTTTCTTCCAGAATGTCTTACTGGGGTCACACATGCCAATTGTAATGCATTGCGTCACATGCATTTTGCTTTACAAAACTGGGAACAATTCCAACGGTAGGAAAGGTGTAACGGAAAATGTTCCATATATCTTCCTTGTTGGATCTGATCCCAGATTTGGCAAAACGAATAACCCTGGCTGCCATAGACTAAGTTCTGTTCCGGCAGAAAGCAACCCAAGCTTATAAAGTGCAAAAATCTCATGCTTTGTATAGGTTCATGTGAAAAAGAAAATCAAGTATGCTATTTTGGAGAAATCTAAATAATTCCAACAGTAAACTGAATGTTACAAGCCTTTGCTGTAATACTAATCTTTTTTATTCATTCATAGTAGTATACTAATTTACTGCTATGTTCTGGCAAAATGCGGATTTGACTATATCAATTCCTGGATCTCTAGAACAATTGCTGGAAGGATAATTTCCAAAACTGCACATTGAATTTACAAAGCAGGTTTTATAATCTCAGACTCCAATTTTTTTAAACATAAGTACTTTTTTTTATATAGTAGATCAGAGATAAGCACTAGAGATAAGTGAATTTCAAAAAAAATTTATTCGTCCAGTTTGCCAATTGATCCAAATTATTTGCAGCGAATCGCGTTAAAAAACTGCTATTTCCGCATAGGGAGTCAATAATATTATGAGTCAGTATGACATGCAGATGACAGGCGTCGCTCTTAGAATCACTGCACACTTCCCTTATTTGGGCAGTCATGGGGCCAAAACTGACTAAATAACTATGAACTCAGCCTTACAGGTCGATGGTAGCGTCAAGAAGAAGAGCACTTCTTTTACACTGTCGTCAGCTGATTCCACATAGATGTCTACAGAACCTGTTCTATTAAACACTTATACAAGTAGAGCCCCCCGACAGAATGGAGAGGGTGTCAGCAGTAAGTTTGTGTTGATGTCACAGATTATTTTGCCCTTCCTCTGATCTGTCAGAACAATAACCCACAAAAAACGGATCCTGTCTGTTGAGCATCCACTTTCACTTGGTCAGCATTTGGTCAGTAATCCATCAGTATTGCTAACGCCCAAAAAAACAGGAGTAGATCCAAAACAGAGATGACACATGAATGAAATATTTGCATGTCTTCTGTGTTTTGTACCCACTCCTGCTTTTGGCTACCAAATCATAAGCCAATTCTGACCATACAGGACTTAGATCTGCTACATAGACAGGATCTATTGTGCGTCTAATTTTTCCTTCCTTCTGACAGATCAGAAGAAGGGTCAAATAAATTATGTCAGCCAGCCAGAAAGGCAAAATAGTGGCCCAGTTATAAAGTGGGGAGGGTGGGAACAGCATGAGAAGTCCACAGAGTGGCCCTATGACATAGTGGTGAGGTGGAAGCAGCATGAGGAGACCACAGAGTAAAAAAAGGACAGTGTGGAGGTGGCAGCAGCATTAGGAGGCCACAGAGGAGCACAAAGAGAGAGAAAGGGGGTGGCGGTAGCATCAGGAGGCCACAAAGTGGTACAATGATAGTGTGGAGGTGGCAGCAGCAGCATCAGGAGGCCACAGAGTGACACAATGACAAAGTGTGGAGGTAGCGGCAGCAGCAGCATTAGAAGAAGGCCACAGGGTGGCACAATGACAGTGTGAAGGTGGCAGCAGCAGCATCAGGGAGCCACAGAGTGGCCAGGTGATATAGTGTGGAGGTGACAGTAGCTTGAGGAGACCACAGAATTGCAAGGTAACATAGTGTGGAGGGGGCATCAGCATCAGGAGATAACAGAGATACCCGGTGACATAGTGTGGAGGTAGCAGAAGCATCAGGAGACCACAGAGTGAACCGGTGACAGAGTGGGGTGGTGGCAGCAGCATCAGGAGACCACAAAGTGGCAAGGTGACATCAGCATCAGAAAACCACAAAGTGTCAAGTGACATAGTGTGGAGGTGACAGCAGCATCAGGAGACCACAGAGTGGCAAGTTGACATAGTGTGGAGGTGGCAGCAGCATCAGCAGACCAAAGAGTGACCCGGTGACATAGTGTGGATGTGGCAGCAGCATCAGGAGACCACAGAATAAACCAGTGACAGAGTGGGGAGGTGGGTGGCAATAGGAGTACCAGCTGAAGATGGTGGGTAAAAGAAGGTGCACTTGGCATCAGATGTGTGGCATCACGTAGGTGGCAGCATCAGAATAGTAGCCAGAAGAAACCAGTCTCTTTTGTCAAAGTGTTGGTGTGGCACCATGGATGATCTAGTCTGATGCATCAGGCATTGGTGGGTGGAAATCCTGGCTGATCCACGCCTGATTCATCTTTACAAAGGTCAGTCTCTCCACATTATGGGTGGACAGGTGAGTTCTTCTTGGGGTAACTATGGCCCCCGCTGCACTAAACACCCGCTCTGATGCCACACCACTGGCCGGGCAAGGCAAATTTTCCAGGGTAAACTCTGCTAGTTGTGGCAACAAATCCAGTTTGGCTGCCCAGTAGTACAGCGGATCTTCAATGTGGGGTGGCAGGGTGCTGTCTAAGTGCGCCACTACCTGCTGGTTCAGGTCCTGCTCCAGGTCTAGCTGCTGCTACTGGTGAGTAGTTTTTTCACTAGGCAGGTAAAGAAAGCTGCTCATCAGCGACTCTAGATTCAAGTTGCTGCTGATGGAGCTGGAACTGCTCCTACCCACCCACCCTGCCACAGCAGCCATGGCAGAGGAACTTGAGAGCAGAGGGGCCCCCCGGTCAGACCCGAGGGAGGATGGACGATGGCGCAGATAGACAGCGGCCAACTCACTATATAGGATGTCTCTATAGTAGTTCAGTTTGTCCTTCCTCTCAGAGGGTGTAAAAAAGGCACCAATTTTGCGCTGGTCCAACAAGGTGGAGAGCCAGAAGTAATCCCTCTGCCAAATGGTGACAATTCGGCTGTCACTACGCAAGCAAGTGAGCATACATTGGGCCATTTGTGCAAGTGACTTGGAGGGACTCTCTGCCTCCATCTCCACTGTATACTGCCACAGTGTGTCTGGGCTCTCTGCCTCATCTTCCTCATCTCCCTGCAGCTCCACTGGCTGCTCCTGCTCCTCTTCTCCTGTCACCAGTGTGTAAAAAACACCCATTTCACTACACATTGCTTGTGCTCCAATGTCTTCCTCCTCCTTCTCCAGTTCAGCCCCCACAGGACTCATGTGGTCATGAGATCCAGGCGCCACAATTCCAGTCCCCTGACCAGCCAGATTTTCCAGCATCTGTTCCAGGACATGAAGCAGTGGAATGACGTTGTTCATCCCGTAGTCCTGGCGACTGACAAATAACGTGTCCTCCTCAAAGGGCCTGAGCAAATTGCAGGTGTCACGCATGAGCTGCCACTGACTAACATCGAAGTTACACAGGGGAGTACTCCTGTCCTCTTGGATCATCAAGAAATCGTTTATGGGCTTTCTCTGTTCGTATAGTCTGTCCAACAAGTGGATGAAGGAATTGCAATGGGTGAAAATGTCGCATATGAGCCTATGTTGGGGGATGCCGTTCTGCCACTGCAGCTCAAGGAGGGTGTGCTTTGTGGTGTACGAGTGGCTGAAGTACATGCAAAGTTTCCTGGCCATTTTTAAGATGTCTTGCAAATGGGTGGAAGACTTCAGGAACCGCTTGACAACCAGATTGAACACGTGTGCCATGCAGGGTCCATGGCTCAGCCCTCGTTAACGCAGTGCCGACACCATGTTCTTCCCGTTGTCGGTCATCATGGTTCAGTTTTTGAGTTGTTGCAGAGAAAGCCAGGATTCGATTTCTTAATGAAGGATATGGAGCAGTTCCTCCCCTGTGTGACTCAGTTTACCCAGGCAAACGAGGTGCAGAACAGCGTGACACTGCCATGCCCTGCACATGTGGTATGCTGGAGGGGCACTGTCAATTGTCCCTGCAGTGGAGGCTGAGGACACGGTGGAGGATGAGGAAGCAGAGGCGGACACTGTCGCAGGACCAACGGCGTGAGAACGTGGAGGCGGAAGCGGTGTCATCTGGCCAATTTGCTGGTGTGGCTGTGCAGGAACCACATTCACCCAGTGGGCCATAAAGGACATGTATTGTCCCTAACCATAGTTACAGCTCCACATGTCGGCGCTGCCGTGCACTTTGGCAGACACCGACAGGCTCAAGGACTGACCCACCTTCTGTTCTACATGTGTGTGCAGGGCTGGTTCTGCCTTTTTGGCAAAGAAATGACGGCTTGGGACTCTCCACATCGGCTCGGCACAAGCCATCAGTTCTCTGAAAGGTGCAGAGTCCACCACTTGGAAAGGGAGGGACTGCAGCACCAGCAACTTAGACAGGAGCACATTCAGCTTGTGCGCCGTTGGATGAGTGCACGCATACTGTTGTCTCTTGGCAATCACTTCAGTGATCAATTGCTGATGGAATGACTGATGATTAGGAGCAGGAGCATCAGGACCAGCAGATGATGGGAAGGACAGACAGCTCCCTTCAGCTGAAGTGGTGGAGCCTTGACTGCCTGAAACTGGGTGCGTGCCATTGGTTGCTGCAGCAGGCTGGACCACCACATCGTAGCCACGGTTCTCCCAGGCAACTTTATGGTGATCCTGCACATGTTGACGCAGGGCCGTGGTGCCAACATTGGCATCCTGGCCAAGCTTCACCTTCTGCCCAAAGATTCTACATATGGCCACGTTCACCTCCTCCGGCGGCTTAACAAAAACCTGCCACACCGCCGAGTAGGTGATTTTACCCCCAACACTCTGCACTGACTGACTGCTACCGCCTCTGCTTCTGTAAACCCCTGCACCACTACTTTCCCGACAGGTAGGCTCCTGCAAAGTGGGTGGTCTACCCAGGGCACGTTTGGCCCCTGTCCTCCCACTGCTGCCACCCTGCTAACTCCTGGCCACACTAGCGACTTGCTGCCTCTGCCGCTGCCTCACGTGCAAGCTGCCACCCTCTTCTCCCGATGATGACGAATCTCCTAATTCATGCAGCTCCCAAGAGCGATCAGCTACATCATCATCGAGTACTTTCTGCATGTCACTGATGTCTTCCTCAACTGTCTCTGGGTCAGGAGCCTCACCGCTCGCAACACCAGCTCCCACGCCACTCTCCTCATCACTACTTTCCCGCCTAGAGGAGGAAGCGGCGGATGTCTCCTCCACATCTTGGCTTGCCAGTAGCTGCTGACTGTCCTCTAGTACGGGTAGCTCGTCCTTGCTGTATAGTGGATATAATGCTTCTCTAAAACGACAGAGGTAGGTTGAGGACATGTGAGTGCACAGTGCCTGCTCCCGGGCCATGCCAACTAAGGGTTGTGTCTGACGAATCCACCGACTTTTGGCTGGGGGTGTCTGATGTCACTTGGGACGAAGTGGATGACCGAGTACCGCTGGGTTGCTGGTCAAGACACCACCGCTTGGTTACATTGGGAGCTTAGGCCTCTCGCTGCGACTCCTGCTGCCATGCCTCCTTTTAGGCCTCTGACACTCCCCTCTGCAGGGCTTGGCACTTCTCTGTCTGACATGCTGTTAGATCAGATAAATTAATAAAAAGGAAATTGAAACACCCCAAAAAAGTCTGTAATGTTATCACTTCACCACACAACGGCTAAGAAGCCCTTTTTTCCCCCACTAATATACGTTAAAAAGGGCTGTAATTTTCTCAGCTTCACCACACAATGGCAAATACCTTTTTTTGTGCCACTAATATACACAAAAAAGGGCTTTAGAACATATAACTGCACCTCTGATCGGCAAATATATTTTTCTTTTGCCCCTTATACACGACAAAAAGGGCTTTAGAACATATAACTGCACAGCTGAACGGCAAATAGGCCCTTATTTTTTTCCACTTATACACTCCACAACAGGCTTTAGAACATATAACTGCACCCTTGAACGGCAAATATATTTTTCTTTTGCCACTAATACATGCAAAAAGGACTTTAGAACATACTGTATAACTGCACCTCTGAACTGCAAATATAGTTTTCTTTTTTCCACTTATACACTCCACAAAAGATTTTAGAACATACACAGAACAAAAATATAAACACAACACTTTTGGTTTTGCTCCCATTTTGCATGAGCTGAACTCAGAGATCTGAAAATTTTTCTACATACACAAATCTGTCTAAATCTGTGTTAGTAAGCACTTCCCCTTTGCCAAGATAATCCTTCCCACCTCACAGGTGTGGCATATAAAGGTGCTGATTAGCAGTGATGGCCATCGAACACATGCGATCTGACATCTTTATTCCCAAGCCCGGCGATGCAGAGGTAAGCAAGATTAGGAATTTTCTATTATAGTGCCGGCGATGTGCGGTCCGCAAATTGCAGAATGCACATTGTCGGTGTCCGTGTTTTGCGGATCCGTGTTTTACGGACGTGTGAATGGACCCTCATAGTAACATTATTAAAGGTTACGTTAGGAAACCTGAGGAAAATAAACTGTCAGATGACACGCAGAATTTAAAAATAAATTCCCCATTAAAAGTGTCCTGTCTGACCCAGGAAGAAGTACAACAGCGACTTAAAAAGATTAAAATAGACAAATCGCCAGGACCGGATGGCATACACCCCCGTATCCTAAGGGAATTAAGTAATGTCATAGCCAGACCCTTATTTCTGATATTGGGAATGTCCCACAGGATTGGCGCATGGCAAATGTGGTGCCAATATTCAAAAAGGGTCCAAAAATAGAGCCTGGAAACTATAGGACGGTAAGTTTAACATCTGTTGTGGGTAAACTGTTTGAAGGTTTTCTGAGAGATGCTATCTTAGAGCATCTCAACGGAAATAAGCAAATAACGCCATATCAGCATGGCTTCGTGAGGGATCGGTCATGCCAAACTAATTTAATCAGTTTCTATGAGGAGGTAAGTTCTAGACTTGACAGCGGCGAATGGATGTCGTATATCTGGACTTCTCCAAAGCATTTGACACTGTACCACATAAAAGGTTAGTATATAAAATGAGAATGCTCGGACTGGGAGAAAACATCTGTATGTGGGTAAGTAACTGGCTCAATGATAGAAAACAGAGGGTGGTTATTAACGGTACACACTCAGATTGGGTCACTGTCACTAGTGGGGTACCTCAGGGGTCAGTATTGGGCCCTATTCTCTTCAATATATTTATTAATGATCTTGTAGAAGGCTTGCATAGTAAAGTATCAATTTTCGCAGATGACACTAAACTGTGTAAAGTAATTTACACTGATGAGGACAGTATACTACTACAGAGGGATCTGGATAGATTGGAGGCTTGGGCAGATAAGTGGCAGATGAGGTTTAACACTGACAAATGTAAAGTTATGCACATGGGAAGGAATAATGCAAGTCCCCCGTACATACTAAATGGTAAAACACTCGGTAACACTGACATGGAAAAGGACCTAGGAATTTTAATAAACAGCAAACTAAGCTGCAAAAACCAGTGTCAGGCAGCTGCTGCCAAGGCCAATAAGATAATGGGTTGCATCAGAAGGGGCATAGTTGCCCGTGATAAAAACATAGTCCTACCACTTTACAAATCGCTAGTCAGACCACACATGGAGTACTGTGTACAGTTCTGGGCTCCTGTAAACAAGGCAGACATAGCAGAGCTGGAGATGGTCCAGAGGAGGGCAACTAAAGTAGTAACTGGAATGGGGCAACTACAGTACCCTGAAAGATTATCAAAATTAGGGTTATTCACTTTAGAAAAAAGACGACTGAGGGGAGATCTAATTACTATGTATAACTATATCAGGGGTCAGTACAGAGATCTATCCCATCATCTATTTATCCCCAGGACTGTGACTGTGACGAGGGGACATCCTCTGCGTCTGGAGGAAAGAAGGTTTGTACACAAACATAGAAAAGGATTCTTTACTGTAAGAGCAGTGAGACTATGGAACTCTCTGCCTGAGGAGGTGGTGATGGTGAGTACAATAAAGGAATTCAAGAGGGGTCTGGATGTATTTCTGGAGCGTAATAATAACAGGCTATAGCTACTAGAGAGGGGTCGTTGATCCAGGAGTTATTCTGATTGCCTGATTGGAGTCGGGAAGGAATTTTTTATTCCCCTAAAGTGGGGAAAATTGGCTTCTACCTCACAGTTTTTTTTTTTTGCCTTCCTCTGGATCAACTTGCAGGATAACAGGCCGAACTGGATGGACAAATGTCTTTTTTCGGCCTTATGTACTATGTTACTATGTTACATCTTTATGTATATTCTATTGGATTGCTTTACTTGTACAATGTTATAATATACTTTCTATGTTAGAAAGTATATTATAGTGCATTTGTATTGTGCGGCAGTTGTGTGCGGTTCTGCTGCGGAACTGCAGGTATATAGAGGGACAAGCGTTATTGGAACAAATAATTTCTACTGGTGTGATATACCAGTCGCCCCCCAAAAAAACTGATTGAAGCGGGGTGTTATATACCAATATACTTTCTTTATAGTGCATTTGGGTACTGTATAGTGCATTTGCACATGTGCGTATGCAGAAATTATATTGCCGATATTTCGCATTGAAAAAACTAATGAATGGAGATCGCAAATTCGAATAATACATCTAGTATGTCACTGTCCATGTTGTGGGACTATTTGTGCACTTCTAGAAATTATGTTGCCCGCCGAGAGCATATCACTCCCTCTCTTAATGCCTTGCACTGGCTTCCCGTCCAACAACGGGTGATGTTCAAGATTGGATGCTTCATGCATAGGATATTCCATGGTGTGGGGCCCTTGTACCTGCGACGTAAATTCACCAGGTACGCCCCGTTGAGGACATTGAGGTCTAGTAACTCTGCAAATTTTAACATCCCGCAAGTTAATAAGATCAGACGTGGAGGTAGATCCTTTTCGGCTCAAGGGGCCAGATTTTGGAACCACCTACCTCTGGCCCTGAAAATGATTCCCAGTCTTCTCTCATTCAGGCGTGCACTGAAAACCCTACTTTTCAATCAGGCGTTTGATCTTCCTATGTAATATTTACCTTGGTTCATATAATTTTGTTGTTTTTCCTAAATCTTAGTCTATAAATTCCCGGTTGGTAATGTCCCTTCTATTTTAAAGATACCTTTTCCTCACGTTTACTAATTTTGTTCTCTTCACATTCTCTATATCTCGTCCGAACCCTTTGAACCTTGAGATCCCCATACCTTCCTTTCCTCTTTCTTGATTCTCCATTTGATAAGTGCTAGGAAATTGGTCTCTGGAATAGGTGCCTTATCCTCTAGGCCTTTGCGGCCCATGGTAAAGTGTCATGCCTTCTTCTTAGCCAGCTAAGCGCATCGAGGCCCTAAGGGTAAGACTGCGTGTACACAAGACTATACATCATCATCATCATCATCATCATTTCTTGGCTGCAAATATGAGCTGAAGGTTTTTCAGGTTCGCCTGCCATTAAAATGAATGGGACCCGCCACGAACTTGAGGTTCGCTAACATTTGATCGCGATCGCGTTCGCGAACCGTCTCGGCAGATGTTCGTCCATCACAATTGCTGACAGGCTTGGCCTCAAGGGTGCTGGCTCGCTTGGCCTCAAGGGTGCTGGCTCGCTTGACCTCAAGGATGCTGGCTCGCTTGGCCTCAGGGGTGCTGGCTTGCTTGGCCTCAGGGGTGCTGGCTCGCTTGGCTGGGCAGAAGGAGTGTGGAAGACTGTGAGGCTTTTTTTCTCCAAACTGCTCTGGAAAAAAAATATTTTTCATTATACCTCAGGTCAGACCACCAACCAGACCCCCAATGTTAATTAGACCTCAGCTAACAGCCCAAATAAGATCCCTAATGTTAATAAGACCCCGATAAGACCTCAGATCACACCTCAGATCAGACTCCAATATGAATGACCCCCAATCAGACCTCATATTAGAGCCCCATGCCTCATAACAGCCCCCAGTAGCCTCATAGCAGCCCCCAGTAGCCTCTCCATCAGCCCCCAGTGCCTCTCCATCAGCCCCCAGTGCCTCTCACCAGTCACTAGTGCCTCTCCATCAGCCCTCAGTGCCTCTCCATCAGTCCCCAGTGCCTCTAACCAGTCCCCAGGCCCCCCAGTCAGTGCCTCTCCATAGGCCCCCAGTCAGTGCATCTCCATCAGCCCCCAGTGCCTCTCACCAGCCCCCAGTACCCTCTCCATCAGCCCCCAGTGCCTCTCCATTAGCCCCCAATGCACCCTCCCAGGTATTAAAATCATTGGTGGGCAGTGCGCCCTCCCCGGTATTAAAATCATTCAGGGGCAGTGCACCCCCCCCCCCCTCCCCGGTATTAAAATCATTGGTGGGCAGTGCGCCCTCCCCGGTATTAAAATCATTGGTGGGCAGTGCGCCCCCCCTCCCTGGTATTAAAATCATTGGTGGGCAGTGCTCCCCCCCTCCCCGGTAATAAAATCATTGGTGGGCAGTGCGCCCTCCCCCTCCTCCCCGGTATTAAAATCATTGGTGGGGAGTGCGCCCTCCCCAGTATTAAAATCATTGGTGGGCAGTGCGCCCTCCCCAATATTAAAATCATTGGTGGGCAGTGCGCCCTCCCCTTCCCCCCCACCATTGGTGGCAGCGGCAGTTCCGATCGGAGTCCCAGCAGTGTAATTCTGGGGCTCCGATCGGTAACCATGGCAGCCAGGACACTACTGAAGTCCTGTTTGGCTGCCATGGTCAGTTAGCCAGCAGCATACTTACATGTGCTGTGGCCGCCCGGCGCTCCTTCTTCTTGTAACTCACAGGTTTGTGCGGACCATTGCTTATGCTTATAGCAATGCGCCGCACAGACCTGTGAGTTACAAGAAGAAGGAGCAACCGGGCGGCCACAGCGCATGTAAGTATATTGCTGCAGAGTAACTGGCCATGGCAGACAGGACTTCAGTAGCGTCCTGCCTGCCATGGTAACCGATCGGAGCCCCAGCATTACACTGCTGGGACTCCGATTGGAACTTCCGCTGCCACCAATGATGGGGAGGGGGGGAGGGGGGGAGGGCGCACTGCCCACCAATGATTTTAATACTGGGGGGGGGGCGCACTGCCAACCAATGATTTTAATACTGGCAAGGGTGGGGGGAGGGCTCACTGCCAACCAACGATTTTAATACCGGAATACCGGAATACCGGGGAGGGCGCACTGCCCACCAATGATGCAGCGTTTCCATCACCATGGGAATGCCTCGGATTTAGAATATACCATAGGATCTGAGTTTTCTTCAATCCGATGGTATATTTCAACTTCAAGCGTTACCTACAGAGGACCAGGAAACAGTGAGTACAAAGCCTTCACCGCTTCCTGGTCCTTTTGCCCGGCGTTAAAGACGGGCAGCCCTGAAAGGGAACGGCGTTCCTGCTATGAAAAAAGTGCAGGAACGCTGTTCCCACACGTTCCCGCAGGACTCGAGCCCTGAGATAAGGGAATACAACGTAGCACATACAGTATCTTTGGTAAAAACAACATTTTACAGGTATGGATGCGTGTCACCCACGAAAGCTCTAATTGCGTAATCCTGTTAATTTCTGGTTTAAGAACAGTGAGCAGTTGTTTAATATTACAGGAAACCAATGTTGTGATCAGAAAAGACAATTTAATTCCCAAATAGGGTATCCCATCTGGGGACCACCCAAAGGGATATTTTCTAAAGAGGCTGTCACTACCAGAGCTTTGGGACGTTCTCACAGCTCTGTTTCTCCACCCCTGTGATGATGTCACTACTAGAGCTGGGAGGAGTTTTCTGTTTCCTTCCTCCCAGCTGCGTTCGATTTCCCTGCCTTTATATTCCCCCTCCTCCTATTGTAGGTGTGGATTATATTTCTCATTTGGGTTGTAGCTCTTGCTTGAGTATCTTCCCTTGCATGCTATCCTTTCATTGGACCTGTGTTCTGCTGCAGCAAGTACTCCGGATATTGCCAGCCTGTCTTTGGATCCGTCTTCACTGCGGCTGCGGCCCCTTCAGCTAAGTGTGCAGAGATTGTTGTGTATCTGTGTGTTTTCTGACTGGATCCGAGGCGACCACGGTTCCCTCCATATACTGAGCAGGGCACCGGTGGCCGTGCCCCTTCCACTATTGTAGGGGTTACAGTGGTCATCAGTCTTAGGTACGCGGGCATGCCTCCTTCCACCATTTGGATCCGGGCATGGGCTTAGCAGCATAGGGAGAGCTTTCGAGGGTCTGACAGGGGTAACCCTTTATCCTCCCTAGTTTGGGTCCGGTCAGTAGCTCTATTTTCTGTGCATGCTCTTGTTGCTCACATACAGCCGTGACATTATAATCCACCAAAACCGTCTTTTTTGACATGGATCTGCTTTCTGGCCTGGTTGACCGCATGCAGGGTCTTTCTTTGGAGGTAGCGGATCTCCGTCAATCTATGACTCAGCTTCAAGCATTGGGCTCTGCTCCGGCCCATGGAGTCTGTTGCGAGCCAAAGGTCTCACTTCCGGAAACGTTCTCCAGGGGCAGTGAGAGTTTTGTTCGCTTCAGAGAGGCATGCAAACTCCATTTTTGCTTGTGTCCACATTCCTCTGGTAATCAGGAGCAGAGGGTGAGGATTGTCATCTCCCTGCTCAGGGGTAATGCTCAGACTTGGGCTTTTTCGCTGCCATCAGGGGATCCCTCCCTTCGATCCGTGGAAGGATTTTTTGTGGCCCTGGGGCAGATATATGATGACCCGGATCGTGTTGCTCTGGCCGAATCTAACTTACGTTTTTTATGCCAGAGCAAACTGTCTGCGGAGCTTTATTGTTCTGAATTTCGGAGATGGGCAGCTGATTCAGGTTGGAATGATGCTGCACTCCGGAGTCAGTTCTGTCATGGTCTCTCAGAGAGATTGAAAGATGCGTTTGCTTTCCATGAGAGACCAACGTCCTTAGAGTCTGCCATGTCATTGGCGGTACGCCTTGACAGGCGTCTAAGAGAAAGAAACGAGACCTCTCTGTCCAGCCATTGTCAGTCTAGGGGCAGTGGTGCGGACTCATTCAGTGTGCAGGGGCCTCATCCTGTCTCGCTCCTCTCTGAGGAGGAGCCCATGCAGCTAGGTCGACTTGCCCCTGATAAAAGAGGATTTAGTCCTCAGAGTATGGTGTGTTTTTGTTGTGGGGGCATAGGTCATTTGGCAAATGTTTGTCCGTCTAGGAGATTCTTGAACTGTACTAAGAGCGATAATAAGAGAAAAACCTCAAAAGGTAAATCATCAAACTCTGCTTCATCTGCTACTTTGGGCAAAGTTGATGTAAGAATTGATGCTTTTCCTCTGACCTGCAGTTCCCGTTTTCTCCTGTCTGCCAGGGTGGCGCTAGAGAGCAAAGTAATTTCTAGTGAGATTTTTGTTGATAGTGGAGCGGCCGTCAATCTTATTGACACTCAATTTGACGCCATGCATGGTTTTCAGGTTTGCACATTAGAAAAGGATATACCTGTTTTTGCTATTGACTCTGCTCCACTCTCACAGAGATCTCTGAAGGGCATTGTTCACAATATCCGGTTAGCTGTAGGTGACACTCATGTGGAGGATATATCTTGTTTTGTCCTTAACAAATTGCCTTCTCCTCTAGTTTTGGGGTTACCCTGGCTCACTAGACATAACCCCACTATTGATTGGCAAGGAAGGCAAATGGAGTGACTTTTGTAGAGAGAATTGTCTTACAGCGACTTTTGCAGAGGTGTCTACTAAAACTGTGCCATCATTTCTCTCTGATTTCTCGGACTTTTTTTCCGAGAGCAGTGTTCAGGAGCTACCTCCTCACCGGGAGTTTGACTGTCCCATTAACCTCATTCCCGGCGCCAAGCTCCCAAAAGCTCGCCTCTACAATCTCTCACAACCGGAAAGAATCGCAATGCAAACCTATATCTCCGAGAGTCTCGATAAGGGGCATATTCGTCCCTCAAAATCACCTGTTGCCGCTGGGTTTTTTTTTGTTAAAAAAAAAGATGGCTCTCTGAGACCTTGCCTAGATTTTAGGGAGCTGAACCGTATCACGATTCGCGATCCCTATCCCCTTCCTCTGATCGCGGACCTCTTCAACCAAATTGTTGGGGCCAAGGTTTTTCCAAATTGGATTTGAGAGGCGCGTACAACCTGGTCAGGGTCAGAGAGGGGGATGAATGGAAAACGACCTTTAATACCCCTAACGGGCATTTCGAGAATCTCGTTATGCCTTTCGGCCTGATGAATGCTCCGGCCGTCTTTCAGCATTTTGTTAACAGTATTTTCTACCATTTAATGGGGAAATTTGTATTGGTGTATCTTGATGATATTTAGATTTTTTCCCCTGATGTTCAGACCCATCAGGATCATCTTTTTCAGGTTCTGCAGATTCTGCGGGAAAATAAATTGTACGCCAAGCTGGAGAAATGTGTTTTTATGGTATCGGAGATTCAATTTCTGGGCTTTCTCCTCTCTGCTTCTGGTTTTCGCATGGATCCGGAGAAGGTCCGTGCTGTACTTGAGTGGGAGCTTCCTGAGAATCAGAAGGCATTGATGCGCTTTCTGGGTTTTGCGAACTATTACAGAAAGTTCATTTTGAATTATTCCTCTGTTGTCAAACCCCTCACTGACATGACAAAAAAGGGGGCAGATTTTTCCTCTTGGTCAGAGGAGGCGCTTGCAGCTTTTTCTAAGATTAAAGAGAGTTTTGCATCTGCTCCCGTTTTGGTGCATCCCGATGTTTCCTTACCTTTTATTGTTGAGGTGGATGCTTCCGAAGTGGGTGTGGGTGCGGTTTTGTCCCAGGGCCCTTCTCCTGCCAAATTGCGACCCTGTGCCTTTTTCTCTAAAAAACTCTCCCCGGCAGAGAAAAACTATGATGTGGGAGATAGGGAGTTGTTAGCCATCAAGTTGGCTTTCGAGGAATGGCGCCATTGGTTGGAGGGGGCCAGGCACCCTATCACCGTTTTTACCGACCATAAGAATCTGGCATACTTGGAGTCGGCCAGGCGTATGAATCCGAGACAGGCCAGATGGTCTCTGTTCTTCTCCAGATTCAATTTTGTCGTCACATTCCGCCCTGGGATCAAAAATGTGAAGGCTGATGCTCTCTCTCGCTGTTTTCCGGGAGGAGGAAACTCCGAGGACCCGGGTCCCATTTTGGCGGAGGGGGTAGTTGTTTCTGCTCTATATTCGGACTTGGAGGCCGAGGTCCAGGCTGCCCAGACTGAGGCACCTGCCCGTTGTCCTTCTGGGAAGTTGTTTGTGCCTCCTGAGCTACGTCACAAACTCTTCAAGGAGCATCATGATACTGTTCTTGCTGGTCACCCCGGGAGTAGAGCCACGGTAGATCTCATTGCTCGGAGATTTTGGTGGCCGGCTCTTCGTAAGTCGGTGGAGGGTTTTGTGGCTGCTTGTGAGACGTGCGCTCGCGCTAAGGTCCCTCGTTCACGGCCTTCAGGTTCCCTTCTCCCGTTACCCATACCTTCCCGTCCTTGGACACACCTGTCCATGGACTTTATCACGGATCTTTCTCGTTCCTCAGGGAAGTCGGTGATCCTGGTGGTGGTGGACCGTTTTAGCAAGATGGCTCATTTCGTACCTTTCCCTGGTTTACCCAATGCTAAAACGTTGGCGCAAGCTTTTGTCGACCATATTGTTAAATTGCATGGCATTCCCTCTGATATTGTTTCCGATAGAGGCACGCAGTTTGTGTCCAGGTTCTGGAAGGCTTTCTGTTCTCGCCTGGGGGTTCGGCTGTCCTTCTCTTCTGCTTTTCACCCGCAGTCGAATGGTCAGACTGAGCGCCTCAATCAGAATCTGGAGACATATTTGCGCTGTTTCGTGGCAGAGAACCAGGAGGATTGGTGTTCATTTCTCCCTCTTGCTGAGTTTGCTCTGAACAACCGTCGTCTGGAATCTTCTGATAAGTCGCCATTCTTTGGTGCATATGGGTTCCATCCGCAGTTTGGGACATTCTCGGGAGGGGCTCTTTCTGGTTTACCTGAGGAGGAGAGATTTTCCTCGTCTTTGTCTACCATTTGGCAAAAGATTCAGAGTAATCTTAAAAAGATGAGTGAGAAGTATAAGCGTGTGGCTGATAAGAGACGTGTGCCTGGTCCGGACCTGAGTGTGGGTGATCTGGTGTGGTTGTCTACAGGAAATATTAAACTGAAGGTTCCCTCCTGGAAATTGGGTCCCAAGTTTATTGGGCCTTATAAAATCTTGTCAGTCATCAATCCTGTTGCCTTCCGTCTTGATCTTCCACGGGTTTGGAAGATACATAATGTATTTCACAGATCTCTCTTAAAACCATATGTCCAGCCCACGGTACCCTCCTCTTTGCCTCCTCCTCCGATTTTGGTTGATGGCAATCTGGAGTTTGAGGTTTCCAGAATTGTGGACTCTCGCATTGTCCGCAGTTCTCTCCAGTACCTCGTTCATTGGAAGGGTTATGGTCCTGAGGAGAGGATGTGGGTTCCGGTGTCGGACATTAAAGCCACTCGCCTCATCAGGGCATTTCATAGGGCTCATCCTGAGAAGGTGGGTCCTGGGTGTCCGGAGTCCACCCGTAGAGGGGGGGGTACTGTCACTACCAGAGCTTTGGGACGTTCTCACAGCTCTGTTTCTCCACCCCTGTGATGATGTCACTACTAGAGCTGGGAGGAGTTTTCTGTTTCCTTCCTCCCAGCTGCGTTTGATTTCCCTGCCTTTATTTTCCCCCTCCTCCTATTGTAGGTGTGGATTATATTTCTCATTTGGGTTGTAGCTCTTGCTTGAGTATCTTCCCTTGCATGCTATCCTTTCACTGGACCTGTGTTCTGCTGCAGCAAGTACTCCGGATATTGCCAGCCTGTCTTTGGATCCGTCTTCACTGCGGCTGCAGCCCCTTCAGCTAAGTGTGCAGACATTGTTGTGTATCTGTGTGTTTTCTGACTGGATCCGAGGCGACCACGGTTCCCTCCATATACTGAGCAGGGCACTGGTGGCCGTGCCCCTTCCACTATTGTAGGGGTTACAGTGGTCATCAGTCTTAGGTACGCGGGCATGCCTCCTTCCACCATTTGGATCCGGGCATGGGCTTAGCAGCATAGGGAGAGCTTTCGAGGGTCTGACAGGGGTAACCCTTTATCCTCCCTAGTTTGGGTCCGGTCAGTAGCTCTATTTTCTGTGCATGCTCTTGTTGCTCACATACAGCCGTGACAGAGGCATTGAATCAAAGAGGGATTCATCATTATTGGAAGCACCAAAGACTTGGAAAACATCTAATAACGCGTGAAAGGAAGTTTGTGGTTTTATACAAGTAATAATAACATTGTCACCATAAAAACCGACAATATGGCTAATCTTCCCCACTAAAACTTCTAAAATATTGGGGGTCGGAGCTAGCGCCGGAGTCGAGCGGTCATGTGAAGCGCTGCTCTCCTGTTGACTTTACCCTCTAAGCCTGCTTACACAGCACTACTGGCTTCTAAAATTGTCAAAATAGGTAGCCAAAAGACAGCTGATAAAGCAGGTCAAGCCCGTTCCTCCAGCCAGCCCGGTGAAATGGATCGCTTTATTAGAAAAGTTGCGGCTGCTGCAGTGAGCAGGGAACCTAAGATGGCGCTCGGCACCCCGAGAAGCGGCAACTCCAGATCTGCCAGAGAGTCAGCCGACGCAGAAGGGGTAAGAGATGTCTCCCCTGACCCTGACAGCCTCCCCATCTCCCAATCCTACCTCAAAGAGGCAATCCTAGATGCCTTAGGTCCTCTCAGCCTGGATCTTGCTTCTATTAAGGAAGATGTCCGGCACATAGGCAGGTGGGTGGAGGCCCTGGAAGAGAACCAGGCGGCCATCATTACTCACCAGACCGAAGCTGTTTACAGCCTATCGGAATGCCAGAAGCACCTTAACTCCTTGTACTCAGCAATCGAGGAGCAGGAAAATAGAGGCAGGAGAAACAACCTGCGGTTCCGTGGGATCCCTGAGTCTGTATCCCCAGTGGATGTCCCTCATGCTGTTATACAAATCTGCCTCCAAATCCTGGGACCGGAATTAGAATATTTTTCTATTAACAACACCCCAGACATTTCTCCCCAAACGCTATGGGATGCCCATAAACCCTATATTAGGTTTAAGCTCATTAGCCTCTGTTCTTTTCTCAAAAAGGAATCAGAGAAAAAGCTGAATCACCTTCTGTCACGGATACAATCCCTTGAGAAACAACACAAACATTCCCACCTTGCTCTGCACCTGTCAGAACTTCTAACCCTCAGATCAGACCTGAAGAACTTCTTAAACGAGCGTTCAGCAAAATACTTTTTGTCATCCCAACAGAAGTTTTATGCCCATGGCAACAAAGCCTCTAAGTACATGATTCGGAGGATAAAACAGAAGAGGGAGTCCCGATATGTCCAGAGCATCAAATCCCCACAAGGTGCCTCCCTATTTAAATCAGAAGACATTGCCGAACAATTTAAACTCTTTTACAAGTCTTTATACGATCTTCCTCCACATGAACTCAAATATTCCCCTGAGGAAAAAACACCTCGAGTCAAAAGCTTCCTGGATTCCCTTTCACTCCCCACCCTAACCCCTTCCCAGAAAGAGCTTCTAGCCAGACCTTTTTCTTCCCAGGAATTAGAAGCGGCTATAAAAACAACCCCTAAAGGGAAATGCCCAGGCCCAGATGGTCTCCCGATACTTTACTACTCCTCCTTTAAGAATATTCTTACCCCCTATCTACTCCCAATCTATAATTCTTCTTTAGAAGGGTCCCCCATTTCCACCGACATGACAAGAGCAACTATCACTATTATCCCTAAAGATAGGAAAGACCCCAATTCTTGTTTCAATTACCGCCCCATCTCCCTGCTCAACGTTGATCTAAAACTCCTAGCTAAAATGCTCGCCCCCTCCGCCTAAATAAACTCCTTCCCACCTTAATCCATCCAGACCAAGTGGGTTTTGTCAAGGGTCGTGAAGGCAAGGACAATACCACCAAAGTCCTAAATTCCCTTTACTATGCCTCCCACAAACATACTCCCTTGATCCTGATTGGCACAGATGCTGAGAAAGCGTTTGACAGAATTGATTGGTCCTACATCCGTTCCACTTTACAAAAATTCCAGATCCCAGACTCTTTCATCAACTCAATTTTCTCAATGTATGCCCAATCCTCAGCGTCTGTGTCAGTTAATGGAATCCTCTCATCTAGCTTCCCAATTAGGAATGGGACCAGACAAGGCTGCAGCCTTTCCCCCCTTATTTTTGTCCTCGTCATGGAAACCCTCTTACAAGCGTTGAGACAGGAGAAAAATATTCAGGGCTTACGAGTAGAGGGTACAGAATTTAAACTAGCTGCTTTTGCAGACGACCTCCTAATACTCACGTCTAACCCCTATAAATCCATGCCCATCATCTTCTCACTACTGAACCAATTTGGATCCTTATCTAATTTTAAAGTTAGTCCCACCAAATCTCAGGTCCTACATATGGGTCTTCCCAACTCAACCCTTGCCTCTCTCAAGGCTTCCACCCCTTTTAACTGGGACACTCAACAATTGACATATTTGGGTGTCAAGCTTACTCCCCTTCTTTCCGACCTTTATGCTCTAAACTATAAACCCCTTTTGTCTTCCATTATTGCCCAATTGGATTAATTTAATTTCCCTTTTTTATCTTGGTTTGGAAGGAAGAACTTGCTTATGTCCCTAGTTATGCGGAGACTCACATACCTAATGCAGACCCTCCCTATAGAACTGCCTAAGGCTACTTTCACACTAGCGTTCGGGGCTCCGCTTGTGAGCTCCGTTTGAAAGGGCTCACAAGCGGCCCCGAACGCATCCGTACTGCCCTAATGCATTCTGAGTGGGCGCGGATCCGCTCAGAATGCATCAGTCTGGCAGTGTTCAGTCTCCGCTCCGCTCAGCAAGCGGACACCTGAACGCTGCTTGCAGCATTCGGGTGTCCCCCTGGCCGTGCGGAGGCAAACGGATCCGTCCAGACTTACAATGTAAGTCAATGGGGACGGATCCGTTTGAATTTGACACTATATGGCTCAATTTTCAAACGGATCCGTCCCCCATTGACTTTCAATGTAAAGTCTGGACGGATCCGTTTGAAGCTACTTTCAGACTTGCAGACCCCAGACGGATCCGCTCTGAACGGTAGTGTGAAAGTAGCCTAACTCCTTTTTCAGCCTTTTAAACAAACATATCCGTAAATTCATTTGGCAGGGTAAAGCCCCTCGCATCTCCTTCTCTACGCTTTCCAAGCCAAAGAAGGCTGGTGGGATAGGATTGCCAGACCCTGAAATATACATGAGATCCATCCTACTGTCAAGGATAGTTGATTGGATTAGGTCTCCCTCCACCAAGACATGGATTACTCTGGAAAACTCTTTTTCAAATACTTCCCTCCGGGCCCTACTACTGTCGGGTAAACCCCTCCCCAGTCAACGCCTTATCCATAACTCGATGATTAGGAACACTTTCAAAACTTGGAAATGGTTTTTAACCAGGGAAAGTTCCATATCCCTTCCTTCCCCTTTATTTCTCACTAGAGACATAGTCTCCTTGGCTCCTAGAAAGGGATGGCTTTCCCCTCTCCCTACGTTCTTCTACCATCCCCATAGAGAAGCTAATAAATTCAGATGGGACATTACTTTCTGACCAAAAATTAGGCGAGCTCCTCCAAATAAAACACTGTAATCCCATCCCACTGAAATTTCTCAAATCAGAAACCCTCTCCTCCCTCAAAAACACCCCATCCCACAAAGAACTCCACTGGTTCGAAAAATTGTTAAGCACCACTTTATATCCCTCCAAACTCATATCTACAATTTACAGAAATCTGAAATCTGCAGCTTCTGATCCTAAGCCTGCAATAGTGGTATTGTGGGAGAAGGATCTACAAAGGTCCGTATCAGATTTGGAAGTTTCCTCCATGATGATTGCTCCGCATAGGATCTCCAGATGTGCCCGAACACAGGAGAACAGTTACAAGATTATATCTCGCTGGTACAAAACTCCAGATAAAACGTGTCTTTACAACAAAAACTCCCCAAATCTTTGTTGGAGATGTAAAACAGCAAAAGGCTCCTACTTGCACATCTGGTGGTCCTGTAGCTTGATCAAACCATGGTGGGAAGAAATAGTGAAAAGTATAAATAAAATCTGTCAAACTGCTTTTACTTGTACACCAGAATTGACTCTCCTCTCCCTGGGGCTCCAGAAAATCCCCAAAAACAAAGCCTCGCTTTTCTCCCTTATGTTGGGAGTGGCCAGATTACTCCTTCCAAGATTCTGGCTTTCCTCTGACGTCCCTAGTCTTGAGAACTGGTATGCTAAGATAGACCAGATTTATAGGATGGAAGATATTTTGCACTGGGAGCTTAGAACGAGATGTGTCTTTCTGAATATATGGAACCCCTGGAAGAGGTTCAGAGGTTACTCCTGAACTTCTTAAGTAAATTGCCTACTCTTTTATCTCTGCCTAACTAACCCCTTCCCCCCCCCTTTCCCTCTCCCTTTATTAAGTGACCATTATCACCACTGTCCTACCTGACGCAGTAATGTAAACTAGTCATGCACCTGTATTTTTTTTTTACAACCTGTAACAGTCATAACAATTACATTTTACCATGTATATGTCTATGCAATACTTGTGATATTTATACCTGTATTGTTCCCTGTCTTTTCATATACGTTTTTTATGAAAATAAAAATTATAAATAAAAAAACTCCTAAAATATTTGGATTTAATCTAATGGCCTCTGCCAAAGGTTCCATTATCAAGGCAAAGATGCCCGGGGATAGGAGGCAGCCCTGCCTTGTGCTGTTGCTAATACGGAAAGGGGAGGACAAAAACCCTGAGATATATACTCTAGCCGTAGGGTTCGACTATAAGGCCAGGACAGATCTCAACAACACTCCTTTAAAACAGAACTTATTGAGAACAGCCTCCATGAACCCCCAGTGCACTCTGTCAAAAGATTTTTCAGCATCCAATGAAAGATGTGCACTGGGGGTCCCAGAAAGCTGCATCACCTGGAGTAAATTAATCATCCTTCTTGTCCCATCTCTGGTCTGTCTTCCGGCCACAAATCCTACCTGGTCTGTATTTACTAGACCAGGCACGATCTGCTGTAGTCGTAAGGCTAACAATTTAGCATACAATTTAAGATCACAATTTAATAAGGCAATTGGTCTAAAGTTTTCAGGTTTAGTAGGAGATTTACCTGTCTTGGGCAAAGCAATTATTATAGCAGAAAGCTGGTTTGATTCAATAGTTCCAGCCGATTGCCACTCCTGAAATACACGTAACAAATAAGTTAATTCGGACAAAAACAGTTTATAATAATCGCATTGGAGACCATCAGGTCCCGGTGTTTTATGAAGGGACGAGGTTTTAATGATATAAGTAATTTCTTTTCTACATTAATAGGAGTATTCAGAGTTGCTAATTGTTCTTCTGACACTTGAGGTAAATTTATCTTTGCTAGGATGGATTTAATCAATTCATCTGTAGGTTGTATTGTCAAAGAGTCCTCCTTTAAGTTATACTCTGGGATCTGAAACACGCTCATCCGTACTCTGCTTTATGTATCTAATCTTTGCATTGGCTGACATTTGTTTAACTCTTTTAGATAGTAATGTACTCGCCCTGTCTCCCATAGCGTAATATTTTGCCTTGCATCTTGACAAATTACGTTCATACTCCTATAATAGCAGTGAAAGGTTGATTTGTCGCCTGCAGGAGTTGAGCTGTTACTACATGATTTGGGGATTTTGTATTTGTATCCTCCAAGTCTCTGATGCTATCCATCGCCTCTTTAATTTCTTCCTCTCTATTGCGCTTAGCCAATGAGGCAGCTTGTAAAAAAAGACCCCTCCAGCACTAGAGTAACTGGGACATGGTCTGACCAAGTTATAAGATCCATGGAGGTCTGTATACAAAGAGGTAAAATAAGGCTATCCGTCAAAAAGTAGTCAGAGAAAAATATAAATAATCCTTCTCGTTTGCATGATAATATCTCCAAATATCATGCAGACCTTCCTCTCGCAATACTTCCTGCAGATCTTCTCTTTGACCAGAGGCCTCCGATGCACAATCTATATCTTTAGAGACAGGAATATTAAAATCCCCTTTGCCATAAGCCTCACTCTCTGCAGTACTAGAGATTAACTAATGTAAAAAAAAAACTATTTACCGTGCATACTAAAATAATAAATCTCCCTCCTGGGTCTACATATTCGGACGCAACCGAGAAGGTCAAAGAGTTCCTAACAAGGATACAAACTCAGACCCTCTTGGCTGCGGCCGTCGCATGTTTCTTGTATGAAAAATCCCTGTGAGATAAATGGCAACAATCGTTCTGCAACAAATGTGTTTCTTGTATACAGGCAATATCGCATTGGGATTTAACTAATTATTTCCATAGAGTAGCCCTCTTATATGGGGAATTTAGCCTCCTAACATTTAAAGATATAATCTTCACCACCATTACAACTTAAACAGGATATGATAAAACCACACTTCTTTGAGCTGTTGCATAAAAAATAACTGCCAAGTAAAAAAAAAAAAAAAAACACAGCAACAGAATTCGCTGACATTAATTGGGGGAATATACGCAGTTAATATTCCTGCGAACATTAGGAGAACTGCATAAAACTCCAGTGGAACCAAATATAAAACCTATACCACCACCAGTCAGGCCACAGTCCAGTCATTCTCAATCTTTTCTAACCATCTGATTGACCTCCTGGGATGCTGGGCATCTGAAAGCAACTGCCACCTCCGCATCAGAGCTTCCGCCTCAGTAAGAGTAGAACAGGTTACCGTAGATCCATCTTTAGTTATTATCAGTTTTATAGGGAATCCCCATCTATAGGGTATAGCCTCATTGCTTAAAATCTGGGTAACAGGGACTCTCTTCTTTTTGCCAAAATGGCCGCCGACAGGTCCGAAAATACCCCTAAATCTTTATACATATCAGACAACGTGGGTTTATGTCGAAGTTGAAAATTAAGTCTAACCAGCGTGTCACAGGGTACAGACAGGTCGAGGTGCCTAGGTCTAGGCACCCGGTGGATCCTGTCTACCATAAGGTCACGTGCATGTAAACCAGGCAATACCTCTTTAAGGAATTCAACAAAAAAAGCCTGTAACTGTGAGTCTTAAATATTCTCAGGGATCCCTCTAATACGAACATTATTTCTTCTGGATCTGTCTTCAAGATCACATATCTTACTCTTCATACGCGAGACCTCTTCTTCTAGCTCATAATGAGCATCTATTAAGGCATTATGTGAAGTAGTATATTCTGCCATCTTAGACTCAATATGTGAAGTACGCTCGCCCATCTCAGATATATCCCGCTGTAAATCACTTAACATATTTTTAACATCTCCCAACAGAGTGGTGCGGAAAGACTCAAGCATAATTTGCATGTCGCGTTTCGTAAGTACCCCCGATACCTCTGTCCCAGATGTCCTAAGGGGCCGGGATACCTCTACACCAGGTATTCCAGGTACTCCAGGGGGCCGCTCCATATCGCCACTCACATTGTGAAGAGCTGAATGTGGCAAAACCAGGGCCAAGACCATAGCCGCAACTGTAGCAGAGCTGCAGACCGGAGCCTTCCCATTGTCCAGCTCCTGCTCGCGATCCTGTTCTAACTTACGTTTGCGCTATATTCGGGCACTAGAGCTCGAGCCTTCCTGCCTCCCCGACTCTACCGCAGACGCCGCTGCAGTGAAAGGTCCCCTGGCGTGCAGCTGAGTAAGTTTAAGTGATGGGCCCTTTCTGACCTTTTTACTGCAGGGCATCATGAGTAGTCTTACAGGCCAACACTAGTTAGGATCGATCTGAGCCGGTCTGAGCCGCTTGAATGTTCCACTCGGAGCTCCCTCCTCAGGCAGCCAGCACCATCAGTGAACATGCCACACCCCACCAATTTGTAATCAATCTTAACATAAACACAATTGGTCTCAGATTTACAGCAGAAATACATGAAAACAAGTTGAACTTTCTAGACCTGACCCTTACCCTGCAGCCTGACAGAAGCATAATGACAGAGGTATACAGAAAGCCTACCTCAACTAACAGTCTATTACACTGGAATAGTTTCCATCCACAACCCCTAAAAAGGGGAATTCCTGTAGGTCAATATTTGAGAGCAAGGAGGAACTGCTCCACTGAAGAAAGCTTTGAATGTGAAAGCGAATTGCCATACCAACGGTTTTTAGACCGTGGATACCCCAAAAAAGTCTTGCATAAAGCATATAAAATAGCTAAAGCTACCAAAAGAAATACTCTTTTATATAATCATAAACAACCTGGCGGTGAAGGAGTTGTACGATGCATTGGAACGTTTGACATACAACATCTGAAAGTGAAACAAATTCTGCAACGCCACTGGCATATCTTGAGAGCTGATGATGATCTGAAAGATATAATTTCAAAATATCTAACGGCGACGTATAGGAGAGGCACTAATTTAAAAGAAAATCTAGTACATAGTCACTTTCAGTGGACTAAAAAAAATAAATGAATAAAACCACATGCTAACCACCACTTGATCATACCCATGCAAAGACTGCAATTTTTGCAGCAATATGATATCGCAAAGAGAATTTGTGAACCCAACTGATAAAAAATATCAGATTAAGGGTCCATTCACACATCTGCAAATGGGTCCGCATCCGTTCCGCAATATCGGGAACAGGTGCGGACCCATTCATTCTTTATGGGGCTGGAAGAGATGCGGAGAGCACACTATGTGCTCTCCGCATCCGCATTTCCGGTGCGCGGCCCCGAACTTCCGGGAAGCTGCTCCGCAAAAAATAGAACATGTCCTATTTTTAATTGCGGAAAAGAATAGGCAGTTCTATAGGGGGTGCCGGCCGGATGTATTGCGGATCAGCAATACTCAACGAATGTGTGAATGGACCCTAAACAGTACATCAACTGTAAGACAACTGGTGAAATATACGCCATCAGGTGTGGATGTCCAAAATTATACATCAGAAAAATGGTACAAGAATTCAGAAGGCGTATATCTAAACACCTAAGTGACATTAACACTGAAGCTGATACGCCGGTGTCGAGACATGTACGAAATGCGAAATGTACATAAGGGTAACGTGGCCAGCCTCAGATTCTGTGGCATGGCCAAGATATCACTAGGCCCAAGAAAAGGCAATATCAACAAGAAGGTCCAGCAAGAAGAGGCGAGATAGATTTATCGCTTCAAAAGTCTTGCCCCTCAGGGTCTGAATGAGGGTTTCACTTTTGCTCCATTCCACTAAAAAGCGGCAACAACTATTATCATAATAGACACTGAGTAACGCATAGGAGGACCATTTCACTATATACAATATCTAGTTGTGGTGTAGGAAAATAATACTAGAATATATGTCTCCTTCTAACTTCCTAGGACCTCCCCCCTTCTTTCCCCTAACTTATAAACATCAATTATGATTATAAATACTACTAATCAATTATTGATGATTGCAGATCACTGTAAATAACATAATAAATACAACTCATGTGAGTGATAAATTCATCAATCCTCATGAACATTGGCAGTTGAATAACTGACGAAGGCTAAATAATATATTGAGAGTCCATGATTATGATTGCTAATGGAAGTAACTGGTTAGAAATCCATCAAATCTATTAAATGATTCCAAAATCACTTATGACACCAACAAGAATATGTGATTATACATGGTCAAAAAAACACATAAAATTAAAATAATAATAATAAAAATAATAATAAAATTATATATATATATATATATATATATATATATATATATATATATAAAAATAAATAATATATGATAATTTTGAATAAAAATCTAAATGATGGAAAAAAGAATATGATAGCTAGCTACAGTAGTGATTAATAATTATTAACATGATTATGATTCCTAAGCTCTTTAGCTAAATCATAGTTCATATCAACAATACATATGACATCTACAGTATCTCATAGATCATGATTTTAAATTCATTAATAATCAATCATAATTATATAAAAGACATATTGGGAACCCAATCATGTATTTAGTTAATCTTTTTTGACAGATGCCTGTATAAACATTGAGGATATGATTAAGTTGTTAACATAAAGACAAATACAGTGAATATACAAAGGGGTGAATGAAATAACTTCTAAGTCCGAGCGCCTGCGCACACTGAAGTAAGTAAGAAGCGCTGAGACTAAGTTAGTGAGTCTGCACAATAAAGGAAAAAGATCAGTAAGAAACCAAGTTCAATGACATGCGCAGTTGAGTAACAAGCCGGACGAAGGAATAGAAGATCACGGACATGCGCGAGACTCAACTAACCAATGCAAGAGCGAGGGCGGGGTGAGGACGAGGAGAGACAAGGTGGATTGGAGGAGAGGGTACTAGCCAAACCAACAGTGGCTGAGCTATGTTGTAACCACTCCCCTAAAATAAAACGCTTAATGTGATAGGATAAATGAAAAAACATGAGGAGAAAAGGCTATAAAAGATCTGCACCATACCCCCAAACACAATACTTCCTGATCCCCTGAAGACACCAGATTAGCTGGCGAAACATGTCAGGGAAATATATATAATACTTATAAACCTACAAAAAAACTCTCTGTCTATAATTGACAGCACAACGTTCCACCTGGAATAACATACAATGTCATAACAAAAAAGCCAGTGGAGATAATATATCCAAATTCATATCACTTTATTATGTATAAAATATAGAGAGAAAGGGCAAGATGGAAAAAGTATACAGAAAAGCAAAGGGCATATATTCCACTAGACTCTCATGTATCCCCACAAGGCTAATAAGCACTTATCGGGTAGCAGGTCCGTGCTGTGACTCACAAACATCCAATGTACTCCAAAGAGGTGTATAGTATATGATATACACAACCCAATGGAGAATTGCATAATATAATACAATTATCTCAAAGAAAAATTCATGGATGTTAGTGCGATCCACAGCCTACGTCCATGGTAACCACAAGCAACATATATACAGTATATGGTGCCTGGTACCAAAATATCCACAGCCTAATCTAAACACAGCACACGATAATATATATAAATGACCTGATCAATAACATAGGCCTAATATGGATGCTGTATATGGCAGTGTCTATAATGGTGTCTCAATAGACACATTTGTCCTGGGACGTACCTGAAGACATGACCAAGCCCAGATGGATGTAATATTCCTAATCCCAGGACCTCGATGCGCGTTTCACCTCAGCGGCTTCGTCAGGCGGTATGAAAGAATGAAAAAGCAGGGTATATATACTAGTAACATAAGTGAGTAAGGTACCTGGATTAACTGACACCTGTGCTCCAACCAATCGGGTGCGATAGCACCATGGTGTACGGCGTCATCTCTCAGCGCGTCCACGCCAACTCACTGTGCATACGCAGCGCGTAATGACGTAACAGAGCACGTCGAGATGGAGCCGGACGGCGCATGCGTGGAGCCGTGGCCCAGTGGAACGCATGTGACCCGCAAGCACTTGGCCATTGGACGACCGGCTCCTATTCATTGTAACGGCTGTGGCTAGATCTCAATAGTAGATAATGCTGCAAACTCCACTCCATAACAGTAATCCATATTAGGCCCATATTTTACATTATTAATGGCCGACTCACCAGAACATATCAGAATCATCATGTTTATCCGTATATAAGAAAATGAACAGTGACCACATATATTATATAGTCCATCCATAAAAACACTATCTAAAAATAACAATACATACCGTATATCAATATGATTGCTATATCCAATCAAGGCATCTGCTATATCCAATCAATTTAAATACTACACATGATTGGAATTATACATTTATATTACATGATTATGCTATACTTAGAATAATATTGGTGTCACATACACAACCCTATAAATAAAGGAAAAAAACATTTAAAATAAAAGTAAAAATAAAAATAAAAAATCAATAATAAGGAAAATGCGATAACAATTATACATACAATATGTGATTAATAGCGTAATCCCTATTAAAGGGCATCACACATTTCATAATATAATTCATAATATAATTCATAATATATTAGGTCTCACAAACCCTAACAAATAATCGCAGTGCATAATGGTATAAAGCGCATATAGTGTCCATAATAAAATATCAGTGCCAAAAATAGACTCAGTACATAGTAATATAAAGTGCATATAGTGACAAGGGTTGAACACGAGTGCCAGAGGTAATACTGCATGTCCCGACCCACTTGGAACAGTTGAGGTGATGGCCGGTCCCAAAAGGGGACTAGGACAAAAGCCAACCAATGCAGTCAACTGTGGCACTCATGACCTTTCCCCTATAGATGTCTGTGAAGGTTCTCATTTATCCAGGTCATGGTATATCTGTAAAGAATAAATCAAGGCAACTGGACTTACTGTAGATTTCTTGAAAACGTTTCACTCGTTTTTCCAACGAGTTTTCTCAATTCTGGGGTCAGAGGTCATTATACCCAGCATGGGGTCAAAGTTGTTGATGCCATTATCCTAATTGGAGTCAGTAGGTGATAATGACCTCCCAGAAAAAGGTGTCAAGACAGCATTGTATGTGGCAGACAATAGATGTCTAACCCCCCCCCCCCCCCCCCGCGCCTCTATTCAAGCTTGGCTTCTCCATTTTTACATAGATGGCCTCCTTCACACCTCGTTTGTACCAATCGGCCTCCTTATCCAAAACACGTACTTGAATGTCTTCAAAGGTGTGACCTGTTTCTTTTAGATGTAAGTAAACGGCTGAATCTTGACCAGAGGTTTTGGCTCTTCTATGCTGAGACATACGCTGATGTAGTTGTTGTTTTGTTTCGCCGATATACAGTTCTGAGCATTCCTCATTGCACTGGACTGCGAACACAATGTTGTCCATCTTGTGTTTACACCATGCTCAGAACTGTATATCGGCGAAACAAAACAACAACTACATCATAGTATGGCTCAGCATAGAAGAGCCAAAACCTCTGGTCAAGATTCAGCCGTGTACTTACATCTAAAAGAAACAGGTCACACCTTTGAAGACAGTCAAGTACGTGTTTTGGATAAGGAGGCCGATTGGTACAAACGAGGTGTGAAGTAGGCCATCTACGTAAAAATGGAGAAGCCAAGTGCCACGACTGTGACTGATCCAGACAGGTCTGGGAGGAGAAGGTTGCAGCGACTTGCTACTCGCGATAGCTTGTGAGTTTGCTCCGTGGTTCAGGGTATGTCATCCGGGTTTTGCCTTGTGAACCTTTTTGTCCTGACTGGGAGTTTGTAGGCATCCTTCTCAGGTGAGTCCTGTCTGGCACTCCCAGCTACTATATTAGTTTCAGTTTCACTTGAAGTCATTGCCATATATAGTCCTTACTTCCAGTGCTATTCTGACCTTTGAAGGAGATCGTTTGACGGTGTTGCTGTGGAGCTCTTGTCCGGCGTGGACTGTCGTGTTTGGGATCGCCTTCTCTGCTCGTGACTGGATAAGTCCATCTCTGCTTTTGATTGTTTGTTTGTTGCTGTCTTCCCCTGTTGTTCTCCTAGAGACGAGTGATGGTGACTAGTGCTCCCATCGGCCTTTCCCCAGTCTAGTCTTGTTAGGGTGACTGAGGGTTTAGGCATCCTGCTCGCCGCACGGGTTCACACCCCGCCTAGGGTATCAGGGCAGACAGGTGCCAGCTTAGGGTTAGTCAGGGGTGGCCATTCTATTTCCCATCCGTAGATAAGGGTCCCCCTTCCCCTCCGTCTGGTGCGACACGACTGCTGCTGGGATAGCGGTCGTGACACCAAGCTTGAATAGAGGCGGGGGTGTTAGACATCTATTGTCTGCCACATACAATGCTGTCTTGACACCTTTTTCTGGGAGGTCATTATCACCTACTGACTCCAATTAGGATAATGGAATCAACACCTTTAACCCCATGCTGGGTATAATGACCTCTGACCCCATGCTGGGTATAATTACCAGATGTTGATTCAGTTACATATTTATTCCCAGAGAATTCTTGTACAGTCACTCAGAATTGAGAAAGCTCGTTGGAAGAACGAGTGAAACGTTTTCAAGAAATTTACAGTAAGTCCAGTTGCCTTGATTTATTCTTTACAGACATTCCCTATAGAGGTCATAGTTAGCCCAAAAACCACCATTTATTATATCTATATGACGGTGACCTATACCGATAGATCTTCCCCTACATGATTCTATATCCGTGGGTAAAACTACAATGCCCAAAAGAGAAAAAGTGAAAAAGCCCCCCATCTCATCTAAGCATCATTGATATAGTACATTCACATATGTATTTGTTCTTATTGATTCCAGATCTTCTTAAATTATGCAAATATCGTCCCATGGCCACTTCTTAGATCCACATGTAAGATCCATTTCCACCTTATCCCACATAAGGAAGTAAGCTAATAATCTCAAAAGAAAGAAGAAAATGGCATTCATGTGGGGGAGGATGCTTTCCTCGTCACGTGTGACGTAGAGTCACTATACACGTCCATATACCATGACCAGGGAGTGCGAGCATCTAGGTTCCTTTTATCTATGTCTGACTACGACAATGATTTGGTCGAATTTATTTTGGCCTTGTTAAAGTTTATGTTCTCATAATTATTTTCTTTTTAAGGACCGCCTCTTCATACAGCTCCAGGAAACAGCAATGGGGGCGTCATGTGCGCCCTCATATGCTAAATTGTTCCTGGGGCTGTGGGAGAGAGAGATTGTCCATAATTCTCCAGGATATGATGCCGCACTCCTATGGTCTAGGTATATAGACAATGTATTTTTTCTGTGGCAAGACTCTGAGCCTGCATTAGAGAATTTCCTGACTAGTTTGAATGTCAATGATCGTAATATCAAGTTGACCTGGAAATATAGCCAGACCAATGTGGAATTCTTGGATATTATGATTATGAAGGGACCTGATGGAACTATATCCACCAATCTTTTTAGGAAAACTACGTCTGTCAATTCCCTCCTCCATGCTTTATCTTCGCACCATCCGAAAACTATACAGGCGATACCAACGGGGCAATTTTTGAGAACACGTAGGATCTGCTCAGGGCCGTCTTTAACAAGAGGCAAAAGGGGCAGCTGCCCCAGGCCTAGTTGCTCCTGGGGGGCCCAAGGCAGCTGCCTCTTGAGCCCTGCTAGCCACTGCCCCGGGTGTCAGGCTGTCAGCTACACAGGGGGTGCTGCCATGCCTGCCTGCCGGCACTCTAGGCAGCGTACTGTGAGAGCTGTGATTCTCTAGGACCTTAGATGACATCATCACCATGTGACCAGTAACCTAGCAATATTACTGGTCACATGGCTATGAGGTCATCAAGGTCCTACCAGGAGTGTTGCTGTAGAAGTTTGCCTTAACTGTGGAGCTTTTTTTTGTGAAGATTACATCAGAAAAAGGTGACAGGGGCTGTTATGCTAATATACTGTAAACTACTGTATAGTGGGGTGCTGTATAGTGTGGGGGCCTGTATACTGTGGGGGCCTGTATACTGTGGGGGCCTGTATACTGTGGGGGGCTGTATACTGTGGGGGGCTGTATACTGTATACTGTGGTTGCTGTATATTGTGGAGTGCTATACTGCTGTACTGTATACCGTGGGGTGCTGTATACTGTGGGGGGCTGTATACTGTATACTGTGGGGGCCTGTATACTGTGGGGGGCTGTATACTGTGGGGGGCTGTATACTGTATACTGTGGGTACTGTATATTGTGGCATGCTATACTGCTGTACTGTATACTGTGAGGGGCTGTATACTGTGGGGGGCTGTATACTGTAGGGGCTGTATACTGTGGGGGCTGTATACTGTATACTGTGGGTATTGTACATTGTGGAGTGCTATACTGCTGTACTGTATACTGTGGGGGGCTGTATACTGTGGGGGGCTGTATACTGTGGGTGCTGTATATTGTGGAGTGCTATACTGCTGTACTGTATACTGTGGGGGGCTGTATACTGTATACTGTGGGTTCTGTATATTGTGGAGTGCTATACTGCTGTACTGTATAGTGTGGGGGGCTGTATAGTGTGGGGTGCTGTATCGTGTATAGTTTGGGGTGCTGTATACGGTGAGGTGCTATACTGCTCTACTGTATATTGTAAGGTGTTGTATACTGTGGGGTGCTGTATACTGTGGGCTGCTATACTGCTCTACTATATACTGTGGGGTACTGTATAGTGTGGGGTGCTATACTGCATACTGTGTGGTGCTGTATACTATAGGGTGCTATACTGCATACTGTGGGCTGCTGTATACTATAGGGTGCTATACTGCATACTGTGGGGTGCTGGGGTGCACTGTAACACTAGGGTGAGCCGAGCCCTGGTCTCCTTCCTGCAGAGCGGTGCCCACTTCCAGCCTGAGCCCAGCTGCCCAGAGCACTGATCCTGAGCCGCTGGAGTCTTCAGAACTGGAAGTATTTACAGTCATTCACTGTACTCTACCAGATGTGTGGATTTTTTGTGTGTGTTGTGGTGGAGGGCTTGATTGCCTGCTAAGGTGTGGGAAGGCGGGATCCAGGGGGCCCAAGTAAATTTTTGCCCAGGGTCCAATCAATATTAAAGATGGCCCTGGATCTGCTCCAATGATAAGCACTTTGAACAACAGCACTTTGACACAACGATTCTTGGAGAGAGGCTACCAACCAAACACGATTCAGCAGGGTTATGAAAGAGCTAAAAAGACCACGAGTGATTCCTTGTTGGTAAGCAAAGTTAGACGAAAAAATGATAGAGACTCAGAGGTGAGATTCATTACTACTTTTAATAACAAATGGAGATTTTTTTTTCAAAAGATCCTATGTAAACACTGGCCGGTCCTTCAAACTGATGGAGATCTGGCAGCTTGTTTGACCCCCTATCCCCAGATTACATGGAGGAGATCACGGAATTTATGTGATCTCCTTACCAGGAGCCAGGTAACATTTTTGGTAGCAGAGGTCCTAGATGGGGATCATTTTTGTGTGGATCATGTGTTGCATGTAAATATATGGTTCGTTGCAGCGCTTTCTGTGATTCTGCAGGGAGAAAAAACTTCAAAATTGTCCATAATATGCAACACAGAGGCAGTGATATACCTGATCACATGCCTGTGCAACCTTATTTATATTGGGATGACCACCAGGGCCCTTAAGGTCCGGGTGTTAGAACACATAAGTAAGATCTGTGCAGCCTCTGAATTTAGTATTTAAATTGATTATTATACAGCGCTGAAAGATGGCGCTGTACATCATGGTGCTGTCACGCCCGATTGGTTGGAGCACAAGTGTCCGCAATCCAGGTACCTTACTCCCTTATGTTACTAGTATATATACCCTGCTATTTAATTCTTTCATACCTCCTGACGATGCCGCTGAGGTGAAACGCGCATCGAGCTCCTGGGTTTAGGGCTATTACATCCATCTGGGCTTGGTCATGTCTTCAGGCACGTCCCAGGACAAATGTGTCTATTGAGACACCATTATAGACACTGCCATATACAGCATCCATATTAGGCCTATGTTATTGATCAGGTCATATATATATATATTATCGTGTGCTGTGTTTAGATTAGGCTGTGGATATTTTGGTACCAGGCACCATATATATATGTTGCTTGCGGTTACCATGGATGTAGGCTGTGGGTTGCACTAACATCCATGAATTTTTCTTTCCATCTTGCCCTTTCTCTCTATATTTTATACATAAAAAAGTGAATTATTATGTCCACTGGCTTTTTTTGTTGAAACATGTCAGGGGGCAGTGTTTGAGGTGGTTTTAGATTCAGGAGTGAGCTCTATGTTACTATTCGAGTTGAGCGGACACCTGGATATTCGGGTTCGTCAGGTTCTTGAAACGGGTACCAGAACTTTTGAGCACTAAAATGGCTGTAAAATAGCCCTGTAAAGAGCTAGAGGGCTGCAAAAGGCAGCAAAATGTGCTTATGAGCATGGCAAATGCTCTGCAAACAAATGTGGATAGGGAAATGAATAAAAAAATACATAAAAGACCTTAAAAAAATAAAAATTAGGAATGATGTAGGAGGAAGAGGTTAAGGAGGCGGTGAATGGGTGGATGGGTCGGTGTAGGCTCAGGTGGCGGTCTAGGTGGAAGCGGCGGCGAAGGAGGAATAGGTAGCCAACACAGATGTGTGTTATTTTGCATTTTTACATAGGGGTATCCCCCAAAATATTGGGACATATAAAAAAAATAAGGAATAAGTGCACTTGAGTACAAGTATGGATGGTTGAGGCTGATAGAACTGTCTATTCTGCACAAGGTTCAGACAAGTCTTGTGGGATCCAGGCCTGGTTCATTTTAATGAACGTGAGCTTGTCCACGTTGGCTGTGGACAGGCGGCTGCGTCTGTCTGTAATAACGCCTCCTGCCGTGCTAAATACACGTTCAGAGAGCACACTGGCTGCAGGGCAGGCCAGCACCTCCAAGGCATACAGGTCAAGCTCTGGCCATGTGGACAATTTGGAGACCCAGAAGTTGAATGGGGCAGAACCATCAGTCAGTATGTGTAGGCGTGTGCACAGGTACTGTTCCACCATGTTGTTCAAATGCTGTCTCCTGCTAACACGCTCCATATCAGCAGTTGGGGCCGGTTGTTGCGGCGAGGTGACAAAGATTTTCCACATGTCGGCCATGCTAACCCTGGCTTCTGAGGTGCTGGCGCTGACACAGCTGCGTTGGCGACCTCTTCCTCCTCCCCTCCCTTCGCCTTGTGCTTCCACTTATCCCCCGGCGTCAGTCAGGAATGCTCTCAGGTGCGCGTCTACCAGCGTGCGCCTGTAGTCGCGCATCTTCCGATCATGCTCCAGTGAGGGAATTTAGGACGGCACATTGTCTTTGTAACTGGGATCCAGCAGGGTGGCCACCCAGTAGTCAGCACACGTTAAAATGTGGGCAACTCTGCAGTCGTTGCGCAGGCACTGCAGCATGTAGTCGCTCATGTGTGCCAGGCTGCCCAGAGGTAAGGACAAGCTGTCCTGTGTCGTCTGCGTCATCCGTATCCCCCCAGCCACGCACCAGTGATGGGCCCGAGCTGCGTTGGGTGCCACCCTGCTGTGAACATGCTTTATCCTCATCCTTGTCCTCCAGTAGTGCGCCCTGGCTGGCCAAATTTGTACCTGGCCTCTGCTGTTGCAAAAAACCTCCCTCTGAGCCACTTCTAAAAGACTACTCAAACAAAATGGAGACCAGCTACAGAAAACACTGTGGAGCCTCATTTAAGAGTCTCGACACAGCGATCCAAAGTGCAAAGCTCCCTGGGAAACAGTAATATGCAAAATAATTGTGGAACCCCAGTTATCCCTCAAAGGAAGGAAAACAGAGCAAAGGGGTGTCCCTACTACAGAGATCACCAAATCCACCATATTAAGTGGCCCCTATGTCAAGATCCCGCTCTTTTACAAGCTTTAAGGATGTGACGTGGAAGAACTAAGCCAGTTATCCATCCACAGACAGCTGTTTCAGGGTGTTGCCCCTCATCAGTGTGGAGTAGGATTCTGGCTAACCGGGAGCAATGCCTTGGAGACTACTCAAACAAAACAATGGCTGATCTTAGGGAGACCAGCTACAGAAAACACTGTGGAGCCTCATTTAAGTGTCTCGACACAGCAATCCAAAGTGCAAAGCTCCCTGGCAAACAGTAATATGCAAAATAATTGTGGAAAGTGTTAAAGTGTTAGAAATGACCCCTCTTCCTCATCCTCCTCGTCCTGGGCCACATCTGCTTCCATCATCGCCCTAAGTGTTTTCTCAAGGAGACATAGAAGTGGTATTGTAACGCTGATAACGGCGTCATCGCCACTGGCCATGTTGGTGGAGTACTCGAAACAGCGCAACAGGGCACACAGGTCTCGCATGGAGGCCCAGTCAATGGTGGCGAAGTGGTGCTGTTCCGCAGTGCGACTCACCCGTGCGTGCTGCAGCTGAAACTCCACTATGGCCTGCTGCTGCTCGCACAGTCTGTCCAGCATGTGCAAGGTGGAGTTCCACCCGGTGGGCAGGTCGCATATGAGGCGGTGAGCGGGAAGGCCGAAGTTACGCTGTAGAGCAGACAGCCGAGCGGCGGCAGGATGAGAATGCCAGAAGCGCGCACAGACGGCCCGCACTTTATGCAGCAGCTCTGACATGTCTGGGTAGTTGTGAATGAATTTCTGCACCACCAAATTCAGCACATGCGCCAGGCAAGGGATGTGCGTCAAACCGGCTAGTGCCAGAGCTGCAACGAGATTTCACCCATTATCGCACACCACCAGGCCGGGCTTGAGGCTGACCGGCAGCAACCACTCGTCGGTCTGTTGTTCTATACCCCGCCACAACTTCTGCGCGGTGTGGGGTCTGTCCCCCAAACACATCAGTTTCAGAACGGCCTGCTGACGTTTACCCCTGGCTGTGCTGAAGTTGGTGGTGAAGATCTGTCGCTGACAGGATGAGGAGGTGGTAGAAGAGGAGGAGGAAGCCGAGTAGGAAGAGGAGGCAACAGGAGGCAAAGAATGATGCCCTGCGATGCTTGGCGGCGGAAGGACGTGCGCAAACAGGTCTACGCCTGGGGCCCAGCCGTCACTACATTTACCCAGTGTGCTGTTAGGGAGATATAGCGTCCCTGGCCGTGCTTACTGGTCCACGTATCTGTGGTTAGGTGGACCTTGCCACAGATGGCATTGCGCAGTGCACACTTGAATTTATCCGATACTTGGTTGTGCAGGGAGGTCACGGCTCTCCTGGAGAAGTAGTGGCGGCTGGGAACGACGTACTGTGGGACAGCAAGCGACATGAGCTGTTTGAAGCTGTCTGTCTCCACCAGCCTGAATGACAGCATTTCAAAGGCCAGTAGTTTATAAATGCTGGCATTCAGGGCCAGGGATCAAGGGTGGCTAGGTGGGAATTTACGCTTTCTCTCCAAGGTTTGTGAGATGGAGAGCTGAACGCTTCCGTGTGACATGGTGGAGATGCTTGGTGACAGAGGTGGTGTTGTTGGGGGCACATCCTCTGTTTGCTGGGCGGCAGGTGCAAACGTTCCTCCAGAGGCGGAGGGAGAGGCCGAGGCAGCAGCAGAAGAGGGAGCAGGAGAGGTCTGAGCCCTTTCTTGGTTTTGAAGGTGCTTACTCCACATGTAGTCTCGCATGTAGATGCCTGGTCACGCAGGTTGTGTCTCGCTTCAGGCTCTGATGGCACAGCGTGCAAACCACTCAGGTCTTGTCGTCAGCACATTGTGTGAAGAAGTGCCATGCCAGGGAACTCCTTGAAGCTGCCTTTGGTGTGCTCGGTCCCTGGTGGCGGTGGCCAGTAGCAGGCAAACTGTTTTGGCGACGGCTGCTCTGCTTTTGCACCCTGCTCCCTCTTTTGCTAAGCTGTTGGCTCGGTCTCACCACTGCCTCTTCCTCCGAACTCTGAAAGTCAGTGGCACGACCTTCATTCCATGTGGGGTCTAGGACCTCATCGTCCCCTGCATCGTCTTCTACCCAGTCTTCCTCCCTGACCTCCTTTTTGGTCTGCACACTGCAGAAAGACACAACAGTTGGCACCTGTGTTTCGTCATCATCAGAGACGTGCTGAGGTGGTATTCCCATGTCCTCATCAGGAAACATAACTGGTTGTGCGTCAGTGCATTCTATGTCTTCCACCCCTGGGGAAGGGCTAGGTGGATGCCCTTGGGAAAACCTGCCAGCAGAGTCTTCAAACAGCATAAAAGACTGCTGCATGACTTGAAGCTCAGACAGGTTCCCCGATATGCACGGGGGTGATGTGAGAGACTGATGGGCATGGGTTTCAGGCGCCACCTGTGCGCTTTTTGCAGAACACTGGGTGGGAAATAATGTGAACCTGCTGGATCCACTGTCAGCCACCCAATCGACTAGCGCCTGTACTTGCTCAGGCCTTACCATCCTTAGAACGGCATTAGGCCAGACCAAATATCGCTGTAGATTCTGGCGGCTACTGGGATCTGAGGTAGTAGGTTCAGTAGGACGTGTAGCTGTGGCAGAACGGCCACGTCCTCTCCGTGCACCAGAGGCTCCACCAACACCAACACCACGACCATGACCGTGTCCCTTATTAGATGTTTGCCTCATAGTTAGCGTTCACCAAGCAAAGTAAAAAGTTGCTGAGTCTGTTAAAAATAATTATCCGCCAAAAAAAAAACTGACGTAGGGTATTGCACAAATATTTTTTTTTTTAAACTCTATATGACAGCGGTATTTGTGACCTAAATTTCACAGTAACTTAGGCACCTCTAATCCCAGATGTGCAGTATATCAGAGTTTTTTTTTTTAACCCCAAATGTGCAAATGTTCGCCAACGGGCGAACCGGACGAACCGCCATAGACTTCAATAGGCAGGCGAATTTTAGAACCCACAGGGACTCTTTCTAGCCACAGTAGTGATGGAAAAGTTGTTTCAAGGGGACTAACACCTGGACTGTGGCATGCTGGAGGGGGATCCATGGCAAAACTCCCATGGAAAATTACATAGTTGACGCAGAGTTGGGTTTTAATCCATAAAGGGCATAAATCACCTAACAATCCAAATTTTTTTTGAACAACGTGGTTTAAAACATCCAGTGTGTGTATACGATCAGGTATGATGTTGTATCGATCAGGTAGTGTAAGGGTTACGCCCGCTTCACAGACATTGACAGACCAAACTCCCCTTTTAATGCACCGCAAACAACCGCAAACAGTCCATTTGCCTAACCGCAACCTCCGCATTTGCACAAGGTTGGATACCAAGCTAGCCATGTCCCGTTGATGTCATTGAAGGTTTCTTCCTCCACCCAGCCACGTACAACACCAAGGGTCCCCGAAAAGGTGAATTGAATTGATTTTTCAAACGGGTAGATGGTTAAAAAAACGCTGGCTCCCTCCCCTTTGTTTGAATCCACGGTCACTGCGTCTGCGCCCTGCAATTTACTCTCACACCCGATATGAGTAGTATTTTCTGTAGTTCTCTCTTCTCATCAGTTTAATCCCTGTTACGTTCCCAATCTGGGGTCCATTTATTAAATAGATTTTTCGAACAGGGAGATGGTTAAAAAAACGCTGGCTCCCTCCCCTTTGTTTGAATCCACGGTCACTGCGTCTGCGCCGTGAAATTTACTCTCACACCCGATATGAGTAGTATTTTCTGTAGTTCTCTCTTCTCATCAGTTTAATCCCTGTTACGTCCCCAATCTGGGGTCCATTTATTAAATAGATTTTTCGAACGGGGAGATGGTTAAAAAAAACGCTGGCTCCCTCCCCTTTGTTTGAATCCACGCCACCGTCACTGCGTCTGCGCCGTGCAATTTACTCTCATACCCGATATGAGTGGTATTTTCTGTAGTACTATTCTCATCAGTTTAATCCCTGTTACGTCCCATATCAGGGATTGCCTTTTGTGAAAAAAAAATTTGGCCGGGTACCTTCGACTGCCTTCACAGTGACAGACCAAACTCTGATACACCAAAATGAATTGATTTTAGGAACCGGGAGATGGAAAAAGCAGCTTGGTCGGTCCTCTTACTCCCAAGTTGGGGCACTGCGCGTGCACGGAGCAATGTGCTGTGACACCCTATATGAGTGGTGTCTTAACTAGTACTATTCCTATCAGTTTAATCCCTGTTACGTCCCCTATCCGGGGACGTGTGTAGAATTGATTAACCATTGTCGAATTAACGAACCATTACGACATCCTGCAATAATTTAGTTCTGAGCTTCATTATGACTTTTTTTATTTTATGTATTAAAAACCCATACCAGTGGCCACAGTACAGTCTGTGTGGGCCAGACACACACTGGCTTGCAACTGGGATTATATCACAGAAAAATATTAAATTGATTTTTTTTTATCTAAAAGGTATTTGTGCTCCCCCTGAGAGAGGATTTCTGGGTGACTATTGAAACAACGGAGATACAACTGGAGTACCCCCTCACCCCCTTCCTCTGACTCTTCTCCTTCCTCTTCTTCGCTCCCCTCTTTTTTTTCTTAATTGTTACTCTACCCTATTTTGCTCTGTGGCCTACCACAGTTTTGGTTACTACTTGAAATGTTAGCTGGTCACCAAATTAGTGACTACATTGTTCATTTTTATTTATTTTTATGTTTAGTCGTTCCTGACTTATAGGTTTGAATCAGCCTCACAACTGCGATGGATGGATAGCATCTACACAGATGTCTTGGTATTACAATTGCATTATAATTGATATATGCTATTACTGTATCTAACCTGCTTGATATACCAGTGGCATACGATATAACTCAATAGTGGCTGCGACCACAGTTTTGCTGACTTTGTTCATTTATATTTATATTTCTTATGTGGCTGCGACCACGTTTAGTTGCTCCATTGTCTTTTGTCTCATGGTGCTGATAAAATAAAAAACTATTGAAACTAAAAGGTATTTGTGAGTGAGTGACACCCTGTAACGGTATGAGTGGTGGGCTAGCCAGTGGCCACAGTACAGTCTTTGGGCCAGACACACACTGGCTTGCAACTGGGATTAAATCTCAGAAAAATATTAAATTTACATTTTTTTTTATCTTAAAAGGTATGTGTGAGTGACACCCTGTATGAATGGTCTGCACACAGTACTGTCTGTAGGCCAGACAGTCACTCACTGGCTTGCAACTGCTATTATATCACAGAGAAATAATAAAAAAAAATGTTTTATCTGCAAAGTATTTTTTGTCACACCCTGTATGAATGGTGTGCACACAGTACTGTCTGTGACTGAGCCTGCAGCCTCTCACACAACACGGGCAGGCAACTGCAATATATATATAAATATAAAAAATAAAAAAAAAGCAGACTAATGTACCAGCCCTGAAAAGGGCTTTTTGGGGTGCTGTCAGGACGCTGTCCTTACAGCAGATGAGTCTGTGGACACAGAACACTGCCCTAGCTAACGCTTTCCCTGAATAATGATGTGCTCCCCCTGCTCCCAATGTGCTTACCGGTACACATGTCACGCTCCTGTAGTAAGCACTAGCAGCTAGCAGACAGGCCGGGCGGCCGTAACTCACGGAGGTCACGTGCCTGCTCCGCCTACTTTATGAATGAAGTAGGCGGAGCAGGCACGTGACCTCAGTGAGTTACGGCAGCCCAGCCTGCCTGCTAGCTGCTAGTGCTTACTACAGGAGAGTGACATGTGTACCGGTAAGTACGGTACACATGGGGAGCAGGGGGAGCGCATCATTATTCAGTTTAGATCTGATGATTAACACTACGTATAATACAGTACATACTGAGCTGCGGGGCCAGAGTACAGTGCCTACACGGCCCCGCCGCTCTCCCCGCCTACTACAGTCCCTCCCTAGGAATCTGTGAATGGGATAATGATGGGGGGGAGTCTGTGGATGGCATTATGATGGGGGGATCTGTGGATGGGACTGTTATGGGGGGATCTGTGGATGACACATATAGCAGTGTCATCCACAGATCCACCACCCCATAACAGTGCCATCCACAGATCCCCCCCATCATAATGCCATCCACAGATCCCCCCACCATCATAATGCCATCCACAGATCCCCCCACCATCATAATGCCATCCACAGATCCCCCCCATCATAATGCCATCCACAGCCCCCCCATAACAGTGCCATCCACAGATCCCCCACATAACAGTGCCATCCACAAATCCCCCACCCCAAAACAGTGCATCATCCACAGATCCCCCATAATAGTGTCATGCACAGACCGCCGTTAGTTCAAACCCACCAAAAGCACACCTTTTGGTTCAAAAATATTTTTTTCTTATTTTCCTCCTCAAAAATCTAGGTGCATCTTATGGGCCGGTGCGTCTTATAGGGCGAAAAGGGTATATGGTCCTTTGTTATATCACAGCTGAATTTCTGGCAAGCTCCTTTTTACCACGTCTTTCAAAGATGTGCCAATTTGGTTAGACTTACAACATTTTTTTGTAATAAATGTCAAAATTTCATATTGATTATCTTGTACCGTAAACCTTCAAAACTGTGTCATGTGTTTACTGTGGTTTTCCACATATTACATTGCAATTAAAGATCCCAAACTGTTTATCGCAACAAATCTGCAATAATAGAGAGCATTAATATTGTAATAAAGAACTTTATTAGTACTGTATTTTTTAAATATAACTGTCTGGTTCTAGAGTCTGACCAATAGGGGTATGATAATCTCATTGACATATGTTATCCCCATTTTATAATTTTCCGAACTGCTGCAATAAAGGTTTTACTGTATATTTATGGAAACTTTCTGATTATATTTCTTAATCAAAATGATTTTCAAGCATCTAATGTGCTCATTCAGTGATGTTCATTATAAAGCATTACTCATTCTACCATTCAATCTTTTTCTCAAGTATCCTCTCTGTATCTACTTAATGTTGTTTGCTTGTTCCATCACAAAAGACTAGATCATACTGTATATTGGAAAGGACAGTCTCAACACTCACGAACGCCCAAACAGAAACAATGGGAACATGTACCAATGTATCCCAGCAATGAATTATTTACTGTAATGAGGCATAAGAGACCAAAACAAGCATCAGAGAGCCTTACTGAAATACGTTAAACGCTACATTTAGAAGTGGAGGCAGAGAATGAGCACTCCATGTTCTTTCATTGCCGAACCACATAAATAGACATCATTTTTTGATTGCTAGAGGTGAGTAGAGTTTACTGAATGAATGTTTTTATTATAATTGTTAGAAAGAAAAAGAAATAACTTTCCACCAAGAAAATCTTTAATCATTTTCATTTTTATGTCATTTTATATTTGTATTGTACCTTTACTACATATATGAGCCAAACTATCCATAAACATGGGTGTTTTATACAAATTATAATTTTGTAATTTTTTGTATGCATGTGGTATATAAGTAATAGTATACGACCTATTTCACATGTCTGTGATGACATTCGTGACAAGATGCAAGATCCGTGAAGGATCTGTGTTTCGTCCGTGTGCCCATTTTTGCCCTCCTTGTGTCATCTGTATTCCACGTACACTTCTAGGCTTAAAATTAGTGTTCAGAGCATCTCCTACCAATAGTCTATAAAAATCACTGACAGAACATGGATGGCATCCATGTTGTGTTAGTAGTTTCCACAGACCAATAGACTTCAATGGGGGTGATTGGTCCGCATCACGTACCAAAGTAGTGCATGTTTTGGTGGTTCTTCCACTGATTTGTAAATAAAAACACTAAAGTCAATGGGGATGTGTGCTCTCCATGGAGAGAACAGACAGCACACTTCAGTGATTCACAGATCTAGTATCAGGCGATTCTCTATTGCCGACTGGAATGATCAAAAGGCATAGTCAAATTTATTATGTGCTGTCAGGCACCTTTTAGACCTCCCTTGAAAGTTTGAAAAGTGGCTAAAACACAAAAACACACAGTAAGCCTTAGTAAAGGGGAGCCAAGAGATTCCCTTTAATTCTGTGCTTTTTCTGCTCAAAATATTAATCCAAAGAAAGTCATTATAAAAAAAAAAGGATACTAGGCATTCATGTGTTCGCCGACAGTATAAGAAACTGTGACATGTAGGGTCAAGAGATATGTTCAGCATGCAATGCTATAAATGGTGGAAGATGGCACTTATCTGAAATAAAATATGCTATATTGACTTTTCTAAAAACAATATAATGACAGACACACCAGTGGATTTCTTTCTTGATTAGAAAATACAGGTAGTATCGACCCAACTAGGTCTTTTTGAGCCAAAGTTTACTTTTAATTACTGCAGAAAACTTTTTATATGGAATTATAAAATTTTATTCTATATGCCTTGTCAGCATATCACATATAATACAGTATATAAATATTAACATAGCATAGATCTATAAAAATATAGAAATATATCTCCAATGCATTCTGGTTCTAAAATATTAACTCAAATCTCAAAAGTGGAAACACTGTATACATATACTATGTGTATAAGCATCTTTCTCTTGATGGTATGAGGCATGCTGCACTGCTCGCTTGGATCTATCGCCAATAGGCTTTAATTTTTTATGCTGAGAACTGCTAGGAGGACTATACATTACAAACCAGCCTGTTTTTTTTAACAAAGCTTACAGCTATAACTTTGAGATTTGCTGATCTTTTCCTAACTTGGACCCTGGTGTCAAATGCTGATGACAAAGGTCAGGTACAGGCATATGGCGATTGTGGTGATGAATGATTTCACAATTAAAATATTTAGGAGTAAAATATACATCTACATTCTCCTGCAGGTATACATTAACAATACAAGCAACATTATATTAATGAGGTTGCCCAACCCTTTAGAAATGAAGTCTTTTCCCCATTATACACCTCAGACCCCTGCCGATCAGCTGTTCAGCAGTAGCTCCAGCACTGGAACTACATAGCTCTGTCCATTGTGTAGGAGATGAAGTTGGTTCACTTCAATGGAGCAGTGCTGCAATAACCAGCCCTGTCCACACCATAATAAACAGAGACAGGTTCCGGTGCCAGGTCCTGGCTTTGGAGTTAGTGCAGAACAACTAAACTTGTGGTTGTTTGCACTTGCTTTTCTTCCAGAATGTCTTACTGGGGTCACACATGCCAATTGTAATGCAGCACGTCACATGCATTGCTTTACAAAAGTGGGAACAATTCCAACGGTAGGAAAGGTGTAATGGAAAATGTTCCATATATCTTCCTTGTTGGATCTGATCCCAGATTTGGCAAAACAAATAACCCTGGCTGCCATAGACTAAGTTCTGTTCCGGCAGAAAGCAACCCAAGTTTATAAAGTGCAAAAATCTCATGCTTTGTATAGGTTCATGTGAAAAAGAAAATCATGTACAGGTATGCTATTTTGGAGAAATCTAAATAATTCCAACAGTAAACTGAATGTTACAAGCCTTTGCTGTAATACTAATCTTTTTTATTCATTCATAGTAGTATGCTAATTTACTGCTATGTTCTGGCAAAATGCGGATTTGACTATATCAATTCCTGGATCTCTAGAACAATTGCTGGAAGGATAATTTCCAAAACTGCACATTGAATTTACAAAGCAGGTTTTATAATCTCAGACTCTTATTTTATAAACATAAGTACTTGTTTTATATAGTAGATCAGAGATAAGCCCACCAAGAGCTATTTTACAAGTTATCTCTAAATATAGACAAAACAAAGCATTTTATGTGGAAAAAGAGTTTGCACAATAGAGGAAATCACTTAAAGGGGTTTCCTTTTCACATTAGAGTCTGATTTTTAGGAGCCAAACATTTCTCCTGCAGCAGCCACCGCAGGGACAATGTAGTATTCTATGACAACTACTCAGATGAACGGCCATCCATGTAATAGAAGTAAGTAGAACCACAATTTAGAGATACAGTAAGTGACTATCATAAAACTGGCAAAAAAAATGTATTTAGATATAAATCTATTCTTGTCAAGAACAATAATAATCAAGGGTAGTTGCAGAGTAAAGAAATCGCTATCACTGAAAACAGCTACCTAAAATATAACTTTTAATTAGAATTATTTAAAATGAAGATCCCTATCAAGGGGACCCAAAATTAGACATGGACAAATACATTAAGACACAAAAAGAGCAAATGAGGACCTAGCAGGCGGCTGGTGCTGAGGAAGGGGAACGGGGCAACACGTCCAGATATCAGTGTCCGTCCCTGAGATATCCCTCAAACTGTCCTCAGCCCAGAGATGCACCTTGGTGGTAGGAGCACTCTGTCCACGTGCCTCCGCTGCCTGTCCTTATAGCGCCTTTGGTATACTAGCCCATATAGATGTCTGGGTCCTAGTGTATACTGAGTACATTACACATACAAAACCAAATGTCATGTCACTTGTCCCGACGCGTTTTCCCTTTCAGTTATAGGAAAGGTTTGTCAGGGGACACAAGTGTAAATGTGTGTCATAAGTGGACACAAAATATAAAACTAAACCAAAACAAAAACTGGAGAACCCCCAAGTCAGTATCCGTCAGCAAGGGGTGCCACAATATACAGATAGCAAAGCTGATTATAAAGAGACCAGTATGATACTTATCTGGTGACGAGCTTTCGGTTCATGCTGATAGATTAAGGATGTCTGGCTTGGGGGGCTCCAGGGGGCAAAAATGATGTAGCTCCAATTAAAAAATAAGGGGTTGGGTCAGCACAACCTGCTGCAGGTGCAGATCACTATGGCGAAATACATATACAAACGGAAAATGCAAATGTGATCGCACACTACATCCAGCACTCTGCCCTCCATGCTGGATGAGACATTGGTTTATATTTTGGCCAAAGCATAGTAAGCCACTCACCGCGTCAAGGCTGTCTCATGAGTGGTCCCTAACTCTTGTTCCTACCTGTTCATGGGCCATGACAGCCACATAAAATCCAGGGAATGCAGGTCAGCATGCAAGCCAAGTACACTTTGCTTGTAACCCCGTCCGGTGCCATTACAGCTTTCATCGGATCCAGGGATGCAAGTACCAACATGCATGCTGAACCTACCATATACTTCTCCTGGAGCCAGATGGCTAATGGTAGGTTCTATACAAGCAGACTCAGTTTTATACTGACTTTAAAACCAGCCTCAAGGACAGATTAACTGGTCAGGTGTGCAATGACTCCAAGGAGATCGCCACGCCTCCAATATATACTACAAAGAAAAAAAATAAGGGGTTGGGTCAGCACAACCTGCTGCAGGTGCAGATCACTATGGCGAAATACATATACAAACGGAAAATGCAAATGTGATCGCACACTACATCCAGCACTCTGCCCTCCATGCTGGATGAGACATTGGTTTATATTTTGGCCAAAGCATAGTAAGCCACTCACCGCGTCAAGGCTGTCTCATGAGTGGTCCCTAACTCTTGTTCCTACCTGTTCATGGGCCATGACAGCCACATAAAATCCAGGGAATGCAGGTCAGCATGCAAGCCAAGTACACTTTGCTTGTAACCCCGTCCGGTGCCATTACAGCTTTCATCGGATCCAGGGATGCAAGTACCAACATGCATGCTGAACCTACCATATACTTCTCCTGGAGCCAGATGGCTAATGGTAGGTTCTATACAAGCAGACTCAGTTTTATACTGACTTTAAAACCAGCCTCAAGGACAGATTAACTGGTCAGGTGTGCAATGACTCCAAGGAGATCGCCACGCCTCCAATATATACTACAAAGAAAAAAAATAAGGGGTTGGGTCAGCACAACCTGCTGCAGGTGCAGATCACTATGGCGAAATACATATACAAACGGAAAATGCAAATGTGATCGCACACTACATCCAGCACTCTGCCCTCCATGCTGGATGAGACATTGGTTTATATTTTGGCCAAAGCATAGTAAGCCACTCACCGCGTCAAGGCTGTCTCATGAGTGGTCCCTAACTCTTGTTCCTACCTGTTCATGGGCCATGACAGCCACATAAAATCCAGGGAATGCAGGTCAGCATGCAAGCCAAGTACACTTTGCTTGTAACCCCGTCCGGTGCCATTACAGCTTTCATCGGATCCAGGGATGCAAGTACCAACATGCATGCTGAACCTACCATATACTTCTCCTGGAGCCAGATGGCTAATGGTAGGTTCTATACAAGCAGACTCAGTTTTATACTGACTTTAAAACCAGCCTCAAGGACAGATTAACTGGTCAGGTGTGCAATGACTCCAAGGAGATCGCCACGCCTCCAATATATACTACAAAGAAAAAAATAAGGGGTTGGGTCAGCACAACCTGCTGCAGGTGCAGATCACTATGGCGAAATACATATACAAACGGAAAATGCAAATGTGATCGCACACTACATCCAGCACTCTGCCCTCCATGCTGGATGAGACATTGGTTTATATTTTGGCCAAAGCATAGTAAGCCACTCACCGCGTCAAGGCTGTCTCATGAGTGGTCCCTAACTCTTGTTCCTACCTGTTCATGGGCCATGACAGCCACATAAAATCCAGGGAATGCAGGTCAGCATGCAAGCCAAGTACACTTTGCTTGTAACCCCGTCCGGTGCCATTACAGCTTTCATCGGATCCAGGGATGCAAGTACCAACATGCATGCTGAACCTACCATATACTTCTCCTGGAGCCAGATGGCTAATGGTAGGTTCTATACAAGCAGACTCAGTTTTATACTGACTTTAAAACCAGCCTCAAGGACAGATTAACTGGTCAGGTGTGCAATGACTCCAAGGAGATCGCCACGCCTCCAATATATACTACAAAGAAAAAAAATAAGGGGTTGGGTCAGCACAACCTGCTGCAGGTGCAGATCACTATGGCGAAATACATATACAAACGGAAAATGCAAATGTGATCGCACACTACATCCAGCACTCTGCCCTCCATGCTGGATGAGACATTGGTTTATATTTTGGCCAAAGCATAGTAAGCCACTCACCGCGTCAAGGCTGTCTCATGAGTGGTCCCTAACTCTTGTTCCTACCTGTTCATGGGCCATGACAGCCACATAAAATCCAGGGAATGCAGGTCAGCATGCAAGCCAAGTATACTTTGCTTGTAACCCCGTCCGGTGCCATTACAGCTTTCATCGGATCCAGGGATGCAAGTACCAACATGCATGCTGAACCTACCATATACTTCTCCTGGAGCCAGATGGCTAATGGTAGGTTCTATACAAGCAGACTCAGTTTTATACTGACTTTAAAACCAGCCTCAAGGACAGATTAACTGGTCAGGTGTGCAATGACTCCAAGGAGATCGCCACGCCTCCAATATATACTACAAAGAAAAAAAATAAGGGGTTGGGTCAGCACAACCTGCTGCAGGTGCAGATCACTATGGCGAAATACATATACAAACGGAAAATGCAAATGTGATCGCACACTACATCCAGCACTCTGCCCTCCATGCTGGATGAGACATTGGTTTATATTTTGGCCAAAGCATAGTAAGCCACTCACCGCGTCAAGGCTGTCTCATGAGTGGTCCCTAACTCTTGTTCCTACCTGTTCATGGGCCATGACAGCCACATAAAATCCAGGGAATGCAGGTCAGCATGCAAGCCAAGTACACTTTGCTTGTAACCCCGTCCGGTGCCATTACAGCTTTCATCGGATCCAGGGATGCAAGTACCAACATGCATGCTGAACCTACCATATACTTCTCCTGGAGCCAGATGGCTAATGGTAGGTTCTATACAAGCAGACTCAGTTTTATACTGACTTTAAAACCAGCCTCAAGGACAGATTAACTGGTCAGGTGTGCAATGACTCCAAGGAGATCGCCACGCCTCCAATATATACTACAAAGAAAAAAAATAAGGGGTTGGGTCAGCACAACCTGCTGCAGGTGCAGATCACTATGGCGAAATACATATACAAACGGAAAATGCAAATGTGATCGCACACTACATCCAGCACTCTGCCCTCCATGCTGGATGAGACATTGGTTTATATTTTGGCCAAAGCATAGTAAGCCACTCACCGCGTCAAGGCTGTCTCATGAGTGGTCCCTAACTCTTGTTCCTACCTGTTCATGGGCCATGACAGCCACATAAAATCCAGGGAATGCAGGTCAGCATGCAAGCCAAGTACACTTTGCTTGTAACCCCGTCCGGTGCCATTACAGCTTTCATCGGATCCAGGGATGCAAGTACCAACATGCATGCTGAACCTACCATATACTTCTCCTGGAGCCAGATGGCTAATGGTAGGTTCTATACAAGCAGACTCAGTTTTATACTGACTTTAAAACCAGCCTCAAGGACAGATTAACTGGTCAGGTGTGCAATGACTCCAAGGAGATCGCCACGCCTCCAATATATACTACAAAGAAAAAAAATAAGGGGTTGGGTCAGCACAACCTGCTGCAGGTGCAGATCACTATGGCGAAATACATATACAAACGGAAAATGCAAATGTGATCGCACACTACATCCAGCACTCTGCCCTCCATGCTGGATGAGACATTGGTTTATATTTTGGCCAAAGCATAGTAAGCCACTCACCGCGTCAAGGCTGTCTCATGAGTGGTCCCTAACTCTTGTTCCTACCTGTTCATGGGCCATGACAGCCACATAAAATCCAGGGAATGCAGGTCAGCATGCAAGCCAAGTACACTTTGCTTGTAACCCCGTCCGGTGCCATTACAGCTTTCATCGGATCCAGGGATGCAAGTACCAACATGCATGCTGAACCTACCATATACTTCTCCTGGAGCCAGATGGCTAATGGTAGGTTCTATACAAGCAGACTCAGTTTTATACTGACTTTAAAACCAGCCTCAGGAGAAGTATATGGTAGGTTCAGCATGCATGTTGGTACTTGCATCCCTGGATCCGATGAAAGCTGTAATGGCACCGGACGGGGTTACAAGCAAAGTGTACTTGGCTTGCATGCTGACCTGCATTCCCTGGATTTTATGTGGCTGTCATGGCCCATGAACAGGTAGGAACAAGAGTTAGGGACCACTCATGAGACAGCCTTGACGCGGTGAGTGGCTTACTATGCTTTGGCCAAAATATAAACCAATGTCTCATCCAGCATGGAGGGCAGAGTGCTGGATGTAGTGTGCGATCACATTTGCATTTTCCGTTTGTATATGTATTTCGCCATAGTGATCTGCACCTGCAGCAGGTTGTGCTGACCCAACCCCTTATTTTTTTTCTTTGTAGTATATATTGGAGGCGTGGCGATCTCCTTGGAGTCATTGCACACCTGACCAGTTAATCTGTCCTTGAGGCTGGTTTTAAAGTCAGTATAAAACTGAGTCTGCTTGTATAGAACCTACCATTAGCCATCTGGCTCCAGGAGAAGTATATGGTAGGTTCAGCATGCATGTTGGTACTTGCATCCCTGGATCCGATGAAAGCTGTAATGGCACCGGACGGGGTTACAAGCAAAGTGTACTTGGCTTGCATGCTGACCTGCATTCCCTGGATTTTATGTGGCTGTCATGGCCCATGAACAGGTAGGAACAAGAGTTAGGGACCACTCATGAGACAGCCTTGACGCGGTGAGTGGCTTACTATGCTTTGGCCAAAATATAAACCAATGTCTCATCCAGCATGGAGGGCAGAGTGCTGGATGTAGTGTGCGATCACATTTGCATTTTCCATATGTATTTCGCCATAGTGATCTGCACCTGCAGCAGGTTGTGCTGACCCAACCCCTTATTTTTTTTCTTTGTAGTATATATTGGAGGCGTGGCGATCTCCTTGGAGTCATTGCACACCTGACCAGTTAATCTGTCCTTGAGGCTGGTTTTAAAGTCAGTATAAAACTGAGTCTGCTTGTATAGAACCTACCATTAGCCATCTGGCTCCAGGAGAAGTATATGGTAGGTTCAGCATGCATGTTGGTACTTGCATCCCTGGATCCGATGAAAGCTGTAATGGCACCGGACGGGGTTACAAGCAAAGTGTACTTGGCTTGCATGCTGACCTGCATTCCCTGGATTTTATGTGGCTGTCATGGCCCATGAACAGGTAGGAACAAGAGTTAGGGACCACTCATGAGACAGCCTTGACGCGGTGAGTGGCTTACTATGCTTTGGCCAAAATATAAACCAATGTCTCATCCAGCATGGAGGGCAGAGTGCTGGATGTAGTGTGCGATCACATTTGCATTTTCCGTTTGTATATGTATTTCGCCATAGTGATCTGCACCTGCAGCAGGTTGTGCTGACCCAACCCCTTATTTTTTTTCTTTGTAGTATATATTGGAGGCGTGGCGATCTCCTTGGAGTCATTGCACACCTGACCAGTTAATCTGTCCTTGAGGCTGGTTTTAAAGTCAGTATAAAACTGAGTCTGCTTGTATAGAACCTACCATTAGCCATCTGGCTCCAGGAGAAGTATATGGTAGGTTCAGCATGCATGTTGGTACTTGCATCCCTGGATCCGATGAAAGCTGTAATGGCACCGGACGGGGTTACAAGCAAAGTGTACTTGGCTTGCATGCTGACCTGCATTCCCTGGATTTTATGTGGCTGTCATGGCCCATGAACAGGTAGGAACAAGAGTTAGGGACCACTCATGAGACAGCCTTGACGCGGTGAGTGGCTTACTATGCTTTGGCCAAAATATAAACCAATGTCTCATCCAGCATGGAGGGCAGAGTGCTGGATGTAGTGTGCGATCACATTTGCATTTTCCGTTTGTATATGTATTTCGCCATAGTGATCTGCACCTGCAGCAGGTTGTGCTGACCCAACCCCTTATTTTTTTTCTTTGTAGTATATATTGGAGGCGTGGCGATCTCCTTGGAGTCATTGCACACCTGACCAGTTAATCTGTCCTTGAGGCTGGTTTTAAAGTCAGTATAAAACTGAGTCTGCTTGTATAGAACCTACCATTAGCCATCTGGCTCCAGGAGAAGTATATGGTAGGTTCAGCATGCATGTTGGTACTTGCATCCCTGGATCCGATGAAAGCTGTAATGGCACCGGACGGGGTTACAAGCAAAGTGTACTTGGCTTGCATGCTGACCTGCATTCCCTGGATTTTATGTGGCTGTCATGGCCCATGAACAGGTAGGAACAAGAGTTAGGGACCACTCATGAGACAGCCTTGACGCGGTGAGTGGCTTACTATGCTTTGGCCAAAATATAAACCAATGTCTCATCCAGCATGGAGGGCAGAGTGCTGGATGTAGTGTGCGATCACATTTGCATTTTCCGTTTGTATATGTATTTCGCCATAGTGATCTGCACCTGCAGCAGGTTGTGCTGACCCAACCCCTTATTTTTTTTCTTTGTAGTATATATTGGAGGCGTGGCGATCTCCTTGGAGTCATTGCACACCTGACCAGTTAATCTGTCCTTGAGGCTGGTTTTAAAGTCAGTATAAAACTGAGTCTGCTTGTATAGAACCTACCATTAGCCATCTGGCTCCAGGAGAAGTATATGGTAGGTTCAGCATGCATGTTGGTACTTGCATCCCTGGATCCGATGAAAGCTGTAATGGCACCGGACGGGGTTACAAGCAAAGTGTACTTGGCTTGCATGCTGACCTGCATTCCCTGGATTTTATGTGGCTGTCATGGCCCATGAACAGGTAGGAACAAGAGTTAGGGACCACTCATGAGACAGCCTTGACGCGGTGAGTGGCTTACTATGCTTTGGCCAAAATATAAACCAATGTCTCATCCAGCATGGAGGGCAGAGTGCTGGATGTAGTGTGCGATCACATTTGCATTTTCCGTTTGTATATGTATTTCGCCATAGTGATCTGCACCTGCAGCAGGTTGTGCTGACCCAACCCCTTATTTTTTTTCTTTGTAGTATATATTGGAGGCGTGGCGATCTCCTTGGAGTCATTGCACACCTGACCAGTTAATCTGTCCTTGAGGCTGGTTTTAAAGTCAGTATAAAACTGAGTCTGCTTGTATAGAACCTACCATTAGCCATCTGGCTCCAGGAGAAGTATATGGTAGGTTCAGCATGCATGTTGGTACTTGCATCCCTGGATCCGATGAAAGCTGTAATGGCACCGGACGGGGTTACAAGCAAAGTGTACTTGGCTTGCATGCTGACCTGCATTCCCTGGATTTTATGTGGCTGTCATGGCCCATGAACAGGTAGGAACAAGAGTTAGGGACCACTCATGAGACAGCCTTGACGCGGTGAGTGGCTTACTATGCTGTAGCTCCAATTAGTTCAATGAAACACACCTCCTTTTAAAGCCACTATGGGGCGGTCCCAGGCGCTCTAACCCAATCCTGAAATCAATAGCCTGTCATGTGATCCAGGACACACTTACAATTACTCCCTGAAATCAGACTGTTTTGTATAGATGCCTAATAAAGTCTGAAAGGGAGACCTAAGTGAAAAAAAGTATAAAATCCTCACATATATTTGCTTTAATAGTGATGGAGTATTCAATATACATTTTAATAGCGATAGATCTATGCATGCATTTATAGCTGGAACGCACGCCGACCGAGAAAATGGCCGTGCGTTCCATACAAGTCCAATGGGAACAGACGTCTGCGTCATCAGAAGGCGCCGACGCAGAGTCACGGGGGGCATATCCATAATGGCCGTGCGTTCCACCGCGGTGTAGGCGCAATGGCCGTGCGTTCCATAACGGCCCAAATGATAATGCCGCCTCCCGGGACAGTATGTAAAAAATATATATTCATCCAAGATGATCACCAGGGGTAAGCTGGCGAAACAGATGATTGATATAAATATATGACGACAGACTTAGGATAGGGGGTTGTGGAAGTGGAACGCACGCCCATTAGCAAGATGGCCGTGCGTTCCAAGTGATTCATAGAGGAATCCCGTGCGTGTAAGGTAATGTGTCCACCTAGCTGGACCAAGGGGGCGTGTAAGATGGTACGGATATTTTACAATACAACTCAGTAACATGCATAGATTAGTGCCTGGGGCACAGTCAAATGTAATAATAACCGGAGAATTACAAATCTTATTCATGAATCTTATTCATAACGGTCACAGGCTACAGTCATCATAAGTATGACGATGTTAAAGCCATATAGATGATGACAGTCAGCTGAGTAAATATGGCAGTAGTGGCATTATAGGAATATAGTGTTATAAGGTGTGCTTAGGAGCCAATACCGTATTCACCATGCAGAAGATACTGTAAAATATAGGAACGTGGGTGCTCAGATACGAGTCTACCCTCTGATAATAAACACACTGACACTTCTTGTGTCGATATTGAATTCTATCAATAGAAAGAGGACCGAGTTTCAGAATTTTGGGAGATGCCACCCTGCATCAGAGAGTATTATAGATTACAGGAAGCACGAAAAAGTTAGTTGTTCATTAAGACCCCTTGCTGATTGCCTTTCCTGGGGGATGGTCTAATCACCTCCAGGGCTGTAAATTTTAAAGATTTGGGATCACCATTGTAGAATTCCCAAACATGATTCGCTATGGGGGTATCCTTTTTCTTTTTGATATCATTGATATGCTCCAGGATGCTCTTACGGAATTCCCTGAATGTTTTTCCCACATAATCACGTGGGCATGTAAATTGGGCAAGGTAAATCACCCCTTTGCTTCTGCAATTAATGAAATCTCTAATGACGTAATTTATGCTGGTAGCCGAACAGGTATTTATTTTGGTGTTTTTCACATAGTTACAAGCCAAGCAGGCTCCACAGCGGAATGTGCCTAGTGGTTTTCGATCTAACCATGTGCCTTCCAGGGTTGGTCGTAAATAATGGCTGTGAACCAGGCGATCACGGAGGCATCTGCCCCGTCTAAAAGTAATACTGGGGCAGGGAGGAAGTATATCAGCCACCCCTGGATCCATAAGAAGGATGGGCCAGTATTTATTGATGATATCTCTGACCTCCTTATTCCTGGTGTCGAAGGTGGAGATAATCCTCACAATATCGCCATCTTTCCCCCCCGGTTCCCTCGGTACCAGCAGAGTATTAGGTTCACTGGAAACCGCGTTCTGAAAAAGGTCTCTCAAAACGTGTTGTGCATAACCCCTGGTTTTGAACCGACCATGTAGTTTCCTTGATTCCTGGTAAAAACTCTCTGAGTCCGAGCAAGGGGTTTCCTTTTGACATTAGAGTCTGATTTTTAGGAGCCAAACATTTCTCCTGCAGCAGCCACCGCAGGGACAATGTAGTATTCTATGACAACTACTCAGATGAACGGCCATCCATGTAATAGAAGTAAGTAGAACCACCATTTAGAGATACAGTAAGTGACTATCCTAAAACTGGCAAAAAAAAATTATTTAGATATAAATCTACTCAAAAGTGCTTCAAAATATTTCTCACATGCACCCCCCCCCCCCCCACACACACACACATACACACATACATACACACCCCTTCTTTTTTCAAAAATTCTGGTAGAATTCCAACGGATTTGCCCATCATTGCCAACATTACATTCTGACTATTCATTCTGGATCTTTGAGAACGGTCCCAAGCAGTAGATCCCTCTCTATATTTGTAGGATGTTGGTGTGATTCTTTGACCAGAACATCTCCTTAAAACCCATTAAAAGACATTGATTATCCTGCCAAGGAAAATACGACAGACAGTGGAGAATTAAAAGCAAAAAGTGGAGTGCTCCCTTGATCATTTGCCTATAGCTATATGAACTTTGAGATCCTTTGAATAAGTGGTTGCGATCCCTTTCATCACGTGGGACACTAAGGTTTAACTGAATGGTGGAGGTATAGTGGTAACCAGCAGCAAGATCACGTGGGACGCCACAGCTGATACACCACTATTCACCAACAAGTGAGTACACGAATGCTGTTAACAGCAAACATATCAAAGGATTAATGTCTGTATTATTAAAGGAGGAATGGCAGTAATTTGAAAGTGACTGTGGACTAAATACAAATGGTATTAAGAACCATCAAGCTCCTATTAAGGAGTAGAGACATATTTAGAGAGCTGGACTACCTGGATTTGCAGAGTATAAACAATACTATTTAAACACAGATAATTGATGCTACATACCATATATATATTGTGTGTTATTATCGTCCGTCATATATTTTGTGGATGTTTGATGACCATATGTGCTCAGTGGCTATTTTATATACTGAACTAGAGTAACTATTAGCAACTATCAAGATAGCATTAACACCACAGCGCACACTTGTGCAGGAATATACATAGCCAAGTTGCACATTGATGGAAAGATAAACACTGAGTGTTTTATTTTAGGTTTTGTTTTAATTTAGGCTGCTTGCATTTGGAATAACACTGTTTCAGGGATAGTTTTATACACTGCTCAAAAAAATAAAGGGAACACTTAAACAACACAAAGTAACTCCAAGTCAATCACACTTCTGTGAAATCAAACTGTCCACTTAGGAAGCAACACTGAGTGACAATCAATTTCACATGCTGTTGTGCAAATGGGATAGACAACAGGTGGAAATTATAGGCAATTAGCAAGACACCCCCAATAAAGGAGTGGTTCTGCAGGTGGTGACCACAGACCACTTCTCAGTTCCTATGCTTCCTGGCTGATGTTTAGGTCACTTTTGAATGCTGGCGGTGCTTTCACTCTAGTGGTAGCATGAGACGGAGTCTACAACCCACACAAGTGGCTCAGGTAGTGCAGCTTATCCAGGATGGCACATCAATGCGAGCTGTGGCAAGAAGGTTTGCTGTGTCTGTCAGCGTAGTGTCCAGAGCATGGAGGCGCTACCAGGAGACAGGCCAGTACATCAGGAAACGTGGAGGAGGCCGTAGGAGGGCAACAACCCAGCAGCAGGACAGCTACCTCCGCCTTTGTGCAAGGAGGAACAGGGGGAGCACTGCCAGAGCCCTGCAAAATGACCTCCAGCAGGCCACAAATGTGCATGTGTTTGCTCAAACGGTCAGAAACAGACTCCATGAGGGTGATATGAGGGCCCGATGTCCACAGGTGGGGGTTGTGCTTACAGCCCAACACCGTGCAGGACGTTTGGCATTTGCCAGAGAACACAAAGATTGGCAAATTCGCCACTGGCGTCCTGTGCTCTTCACAGATGAAAGCAGGTTCACACTGAGCACATGTGACAGACGTGACAGAGTCTGGAGACGCCGTGGAGAACGTTCTGCTGCCTGCAACATCCTCCAGCATGACCGGTTTGGCATTGGGTCAGTAATGGTGTGGGGTGGCATTTCTTTGGAGGGCCACACAGCCCTTCATGTGCTCGCCAGAGGTAGCCTGACTGCCATTAGGTACCGAGATGAGATCCTCAGACCCCTTGTGAGACCATATGCTGGTGCGGTTGGCCCTGGGTTCCTCCTAATGCAAGACAATGCTAGACCTCATGTGGCTGGAGTGTGTCAGCAGTTCCTGCAAGACGAAGGCATTGATGCTATTGACTGGCCCACCCGTTCCCCAAACCTGAATCCAATTGAGCACATCTGGGACATCATGTCTCGATCTATCCACCAACGTCACGTTGCACCACAGACTGTCCAGGAGTTGGCAGATGCTTTAGTCCAGGTCTGGGAGGAGATCCCTCAGGAGACCGTCCGCCACCTCATCAGGAGCATGCACAGGCGTTGTAAGGAGGTCATACAGGCACGTGGAGGCCACACACACTACTGAGCCTCATTTTGACTTGTTTTAAGGACATTACATCAAAGTTGGATCAGCCTGTAGTGTGTTTTTCCACTTTCATTTTGAGTGTGACTCCAAATCCAGACCTCCATGGTATAAAAAATTTGATTTCCATTTTTTTTTTTGTGTGATTTTGTTGTCAGTACATTCAACTATGTAAAGAACAAAGTATTTCAGAAGAATATTTAATTAATTCAGATCTAGGATGTGTTATTTTTGTGTTCCCTTTATTTTTTTGAGCAGTGTATTTTAGTAAATGTTTTAATAAATGATTTAAGGATATTCATGTCACTGATTTCAGATGAAGTGTGCCTATCTATTATTTTACTAGTATATTTGTAGGATGGTAGCAGTTATGACAGCTCAAGTTAAATAAGAGACATTGTGATATTATATATTATTCTGCTTGAAATAGATATATTGTTCGATAAGATGTCCATATTTCTATGCCAGAGGATTGCTACCAGTATTGCAAAACCCTGTTAATACAACAGAAACAGAAATATAGGCCGATTCTTTTGCTACCAGGTGCTGTGCAGAAGACCGGATAGATAAAAATCTCGATGTCCATTGACATGCTTAGCTGATTGGAGAGGAGTCATTTTGGGGAGCCCCTTTTGAATTTAAAGATCCATTTTTAGACTAAAAGGTTCTGTTAATTTTTGTTTCTGCTAGTTTTCATTTGCATTTTCATGGCCAGAACACTGTATCATATGGCACATCAAGTAAATAATAATTCTACAGTACAGTGCATGAATTTCCTGATCTCCCACACTTGGATCCGATCCCTCTCCAAATATATGGCTTAGGCCTCATGCACATGATCATATCTGTTTTACGGTCCGCAAATCGTAGATCCGCAAAACATGGATACTGGTCTAGTGCATGACAACACTTTTATTTTTTCTCCTGTAGAAATGGTGTGCTGTCCACATCTTTTGAGGCCTCATTGAAATTATTTGGTCCTCATCTGATCCCCCAAAAATGCAGATCAGATGCAGACTGAACATATGGTCGTGTGCATGAGGCCTCAGGGAAAGGCTCCCCCCCACCCCCATACCTCAGGACAAGATCTGCTTCATCCTTAGGACAGAGATGTCAGTGTGGCAGAGTTGGTCCTTTGATGCAACTATCCCAGGTTTTTCTTTTGTTTTGTTGATTTAGTCAGCATTTTGCATCAGTGTATGTAAGACGTAACCATAGGAAATATAATGAAAAGATTTTGACCTTCGCTCTACTTTGCATCCACTTCTAATTTTGGCTTTAAAGAGGTTCTCCAGGGCTATAGGTTTTCTATGATATCGAGGCCTGAGTTTGATGGGACATCGGGGTCAGGCTGTTTGTACCAGCACCCCGATCTCCCCTTGACCACCGGCTTCCCTATCTTCTATTCAATACATGTTCTATTCATTACATCTTCTATACAGTACTATCTCATATTGCTTATACAGTATTACTCCAGAGAATCACTAAATAGAACCATTTTTAATACCATTTCATCTGAGAGATTTTTATTTTATTTTGTATTCTTTATTTTATATGATTTTTTAAAGTTATTCCTTCCAGTCATATTTGCATTTGTATATATGTTGATTGAGGATGTATATTTATATAATTTTGGTCAGTTTATTATATCGATGGGGATATAAAGAAGGTAAAAACTTTTAACATTGCACCCTGTTTACACACAAAGAAAAAAACACAACAAGGAAAATGCAATAATACAGGGTGGAACTCAGTATATACCATGTATATGTTGAAGAGCAAAGATCGATAGATTTTCAAACTATATAAAACCGATCAAAATACAGTATAAGTAACATTTCTCGTGATGATCAATTCCTAATGAAGATTCCGGCCCATGTTTGTCTTTTTACCCTGTGGAGATCTGTTTCAGGGTTTATCGGATACCAATTAAGCAGCATATAAAGGGGATACACTGACACAGACCCTCAGCCACTGAGGAAGAAGAAAGTTGCTTCGAAACGCGTATGGAAGGAGTTCTGTGTCAAAGACCACCAAGCTATTTTTTTTTGATCCGGATCTATCGAAACCGAGTGAGGCGCAGCAGGTACAAGCAATACTATATATTCTCCATGCATGGAGTAAAGCATTCCAGGACCTGCAAAGACTTCCAGGACCTGTATCACATGATCGGCTCTTGCGATCACACGCTGCATGTGATTCACACACATGTCTATCCACACGGCGTACAGCGAGGAAGAAGCTCCTCCATACTCTGCGGTGCAGACTCCAAACCGCAGGAAAACTTATGGTCGGCGGTAAGAGCCTCAGTGAGGCACTGTATTCCTAATAGACATAAGCTCATTTGCAAGCTATACTAAGTCTGCTAATACGGAGATTCATATGATCTATGTACATACCACACAGACCACGATATACAGTGGGATGCGAAAGTTTGGGCAACCTTGTTAATCGTCATGATTTTCCTGTATAAATCGTTGGTTGTTACGATAAAAAATGTCAGTTAAATATATCATATAGGAGACACACACAGTGATATTTGAGAAGTGAAATGAAGTTTATTGGATTTACAGAAAGTGTGCTATAATTGTTTAAACAAAATTAGGCAGGTGCATAAATTTGGGCACCACAAAAAAGAAATAAAATCAATATTTAGTTGATCCTCCTTTTGCAGAAATTACAGCCTCTAAACGCCTCCTGTAGGTTCCAATGAGAGCCTGGATTCTGGTTGAAGGTATTTTGGACCATTCCTCTTTACAAAACATCTTTAGTTCATTCAGGTTTGATGGCTTCCGAGCATGGACAGCTCTCTTTAAGTCACACCTTCAATTATATTCAGGTCTGGGGACTGAGATGGCCATTCCAGAACGTTGTACTTGTTCCTCTGCATAAATGCCTTAGTGGATTTTGAGCAGTGTTTAGGGTCGTTGTCTTGTTGAAAGATCCAGCCCCGGCGCAGCTTCAGCTTTATCACTGATTCCTGGACATTGGTCTCCAGAATCTGCTGATACTGAGTGGAATCCATGCGTCCCTCAACTTTGACAAGATTCCCAGTCCCTGCACTGGCCACACAGCCCCACAGCATGATGGAACCACCACCATATTTTACTGTAGGTAGCAGGTGAATGGAATGGAATTGGAATGCTGTGTTCTTTTTCCTCCATGCATAACGCCCCTTGTTATGGCCAAATAACTACATTTTAGTTTCATCAGTCCACAGCACCTTATTCCAAAATGAAGCTGGCTTGTCCAAATGTGTTTTAGCCCACCTCAAGCGGCACTTTTTGTGCTGTGGGCGGAGAAAAGGCTTCATCTTCATCACTCTCACATACAGCATCTCCTTGTGTAAAGTGCGCCGAATGGTTGAACGATGCACAGTGACTCCATCTGCAGCAAGATGATGTTGTAGGTCTTTGGTGCTGGTCTGTGGGTTGACTCTGACTGTTCTCACCATTCGTCGCATCTGTCTATCCGAGATTTTTCTTGGTTTGACACTTCGAGCCTTAACTTGAACTGAGCCTGTGGTCTTCCATTTCCTCAATATGTTCCTAACTGTGGAAACAGACAGCTGAAATCTCTGAGACAGCTTTCTGTATCCTTCCCCTAAACCATGATGGTGAACAATCTTTGTCTTCAGGTCATTTGAGAGTTGTTTTGAGACCCCCATGTTGCTACTCTTCAGAGAAAATTAAAAGAGGAGGGAAACTTACAATTGACCCCCTTAAATACTCTTTCTCATAACTGGATTCACCTGTGTATGTATGTCAGGGGTCACTGATCTTACCAAGCCAATTTGAGTTCCAATAATTAGTTCTAAAAGTTTTGGAATCAATAAAATGACAACAGTGCCCAAATTTATGCACCTGCCTAATTTTGTTTAAACAATTATAGCACACTTTCTGTAAATCCAATAAACTTCATTTCACTTCTCAAATATCACTGTGTGTCTCCTATATGATATATTTAACTGACATTTTTTATCGTAACAACCAACGATTTATACAGGAAAATCATGACGATTAACAAGGTTGCCCAAACTTTCGCATCCCACTGTATGCTGTTTTGAGCATTGTTAAACCTACATCTATCAGCTTGGCTATGCAGCATCCCTGACAACTGGGTTTTATGCAACATCACTGACAACCTTGTTATATGAATCTGCAAGTGTGTCCAGGGGAGCACCCAGAAATTTTGTCTAGAGGGGGTCGGAAAGGCAAAAAAATGTGGCATGTGTAGTGCGCTGTGCTAATTAAATTTTCCAAAGCCCCCTTTATATTTAAAAATGCAGGGAAGGGGTGTAGTGTGTTGCGCTGATTCTTTTACTTGGCGATTCTAAAAGCCCTGTAGGGATTTTTTGGGCCCCGCCCATTATTAAAAGCCCCTCCTACATATACCAGGCCACTCCCAACAAACACTGTACAGCTGACATTCTATAGTTGCGGCCTATCTCTACACATCATATGGAGAGAGGGAGAGGTCTGTCCTGGCTGCACTGCCTGCTTCACATTATACAATAGACAGCCGGCTACAGCCAGGAAGCTCCTCTGCTCTCCTCCCTCCCCAGATCCTGCTCAAGGCCTGTGGTTCCCCCCACCATCTGCCACCCGCCCGTGGCCTGCTGCCCCCCTTGACCGTCCTCACCCAGCTCTGAATCCTCCTTCTGCAAATGGCAGGGGGAGGAGCCGGAGCATCGCCTCTCCTACATAGCCCCACATACCTCTTACATCCAGTGATGTCACCTTTGTTGTAGACGTTCTCTTTCCTTATCTTCTCCATTCAGACCAGACCGCCATGATGATTTTTCAGCCATCTCCCATCTCTGCAGAGATTAACAAACAGACATTAGTTTCCCACATTTCCATCATCTTCACATCTTCTGAACACCCTTTCCTGCCACCCCCAATACTGTGCCCGCTGTGCCCCCAATACTATATTGCAGAAACAGTCCCCCTGGAAATACTACTACCACACAGATAGTGCCCCCTTCAACAATTATTGGCACACAGTGCTCTAAAAAAATAACTGCGCCCAGACACTAATAGTATAAAGATAATGTCCCCCAAAAATTATTGTGCTAAGCTGATACTGTGGCAGGGTGCCCCCCAAAGTAACAGGGCTCCCCAAAATAGAAATAATTCTCTGCCAGAGCACACTTAGTAGTAATAATGCCCCTATAGTGCCCATACTAGTAATCCTGTTCCTCATAGCCCCCCAGTATTAGCAAAGCTCCGCATAATACCTCCTAGTACTAATAATTCTCCCTACAATATGACAGTACATGAAATACCCCCGCTTAGTGCCCGCTGTTGAGCTAATGTCCCCATAATGTATGCCAGTATAAAATACCCCTATATAGTGCCCCAGTAAATGCTCTCATAGTGCTCCTCTCCCCCTTCCCCATAGTGTCCCCCATAAAAAAAAGCCCCTTTAGAGCCCCCATAGTGCTCCTCTCCCCCATGGTGCCCCCCCCATAATGTGCCAGTAAGAAGTGCCACCCAAAAAAAAAGTACCACCAGATGCCCCATAGTGCCATTCTCCGCCTCAAAAAAAACAAAACAAAAAAAAAATACACTGATACTTACCTCCATCAGCAGCCATGCGATGCAGGCTCATCCAGCCTGTGTCCCTGCTGTGTGCTGCCCGGCTCAGGCGGCGTGATGATGACGTCATCGCGCCGCCTGAGCCGGCCTCTGATAGGCTGCAGGCATTAGTGCCTGCGGCCTATCAGAAGAACAGGGGAGGGACACACCTCTCCCTCCCCTGCCGCAGCACAGCACAGGCATCTGTATCACTGTCCTAAGGACGGCGATACAGATGGATTAGATATGGAGATGAGCGCTTCCACAATGGAAGCGCTCATCTCCTAGTACTGTCTAGAGGGGGTTCGAAAGGCAAAAAAATGTGGCATGTGTAGTGCGCTGTGCTAATTAAATTTTTTATATATTTAAAAATGCAGGGAAGGGGTGTAGTGTGTTGCGCTGATTCTTTTACTTGGCGATTCTAAAAGCCCTGTAGGGATTTTTTTGGCCCCTCCCATTATTCAGAAGAACAGGGGAGGGACACACCTCTCCCTCCCCTGCCGCAGCACAGCACAGGCATCTGTATCGCTGTCCTAAGGACGGCGATACAGATGGATTAGATATGGAGATGAGCGCTTCCACAATGGAAGCGCTCATCTCCTAGTACTCCTACTGCCCCCCCGAACCCCCCCCCCCCCCCCACCGCCGCTGCCGCAATTACAACCAGGGCCGCGCCGCCTGTGGTGATCGGCGGTGCGGCCCTGAAGGATTAAAAAATAATAATTTTGGCTGGTTGTTCTAGAGGGGGTCCAGACCCGCTGGACCCCCCCTGTAGGTGCGCCACTGCAGTGTGTCTAACCTTTTAACACACCGAAAAACAGTATCACTCCTTTGGAGTACTCTATTGAACCCCACTCCATGTAGCAGAAAGACATGAAGTTTTTTTTGTGGATTTCCATTTTTATACACCTTTTCCCATAGGTTGTTTCTTTTTAGGTCGCAACGGAGATTCATTGTATTTTCTAATCGGCAGCATATTGTATTGGCAGCAGTTTGTCCATTTCGGCATTTCTTACAGATCATCCATATACACATCTAGTTTTTTGGGTGGGGGGATTTCTTTACCATGCTTTTATAAATATTTTCTATTTTAGTTCTTTTAATACTCATGTATTTGATATGTATATGATCAAATAAATGTTTTTGCATTTTATACGGAATCTATCTCTTCCATACCAGAAGGAGGTGTGCCTGCCCTATCTATTATTGTTGCTCTCCGCCGGGGCTTTACCTAACTATTTTATTTTATCCAACTTGTTGAAGGAAGAGAGTTTAAGCAGTAGTTACCCTTAAGTTTCCCTGTTAGCTCTGAAATCTCAGCTGTGACCTCTTCCACTAAGGAGCCCAAACCCCATTCGGCGCTAACATGATCACAGCCAAGATTGAGGAATTAGCAGCGCGATGGAAGGATAAGTGCTGTTGATACTCTTATATAACAAGTTTCCTGAAAGAGAGAATTTAGGTAGACCTGGGGAGCCTCTTTAAATACTAATCAAATGTGCAATGTGTGCCTGAATTCAGAGAGCACAATAAGAATCAGTTCAATTATAAACTTGCCTCTGCCACATCAATGCAGTGTAAAGTCATAGAAATTCAAAGATAATGTCAGAACACTATTCAAGCCATTTTCCAACAAGTGATAAAAACATGACTTTAGGACTCATCTAAAAAGCAAAACAAAAAGTGGCTTCTTTTGATCAGCACTGAATGATGATTTATCTCTTCAAAAACATGCATTTGCTTTCAAGTTTTTTTAAAGCCCATTCTGGGTTGGAAGTACCAAGGTCAAAGCTATTCTTGCTGTTTTTACAGGATAGTTTGAGGATCTCATGATGAAACAAAATAAAAGTCACCTCTGGGGCACAGACATGCAGTGGCATAGCACATCATACAAATCTTACATTTTCATACTAATATAAAGATACTTTTACATAGTTACATAGAGTAGTATACTTGAAAAGATACATATATCCATAAAGTTCAACCAAGGTACGGGAGGTTGTATGGATTAAGAAAAGGGAAGTGAGATATTGCAATTCTACACATTTATATAGGCATGAATGCATTCTTCAATACTAGATTAAAGTCAATGCGCAAGGCAATTGCACAAGTAAGCAATTTTTGACGGTATTTGTAACAAAAAATAGGTTGAGCGAACCCGAACTGTCAAGTTCAGGTTCGTACCGAACTTTAGGATTTTTGACCCCGTACCCAAACCCGAACATTTCAGTAAAAGTTTGGGTTTGGGTTCGGTGTTCGGCGATTTCTTAGCACTTTTTGAAAGGATGCAGAGCTTAGAAGCCATCACAGCCATGCCTACTAATGGCATGGTTGTGATTGGCCAGTGCAGCATGTTCACTCTGCTGTGCTTAGTGTAGGAAGAGGATGCTGCTGTGAGGGAGAGAATCGGACAGAATCTTTAATCAGAACTCCAATTGAACTCAGCGATCGACATAGATTTAGTTGTGTGGGTGCAGTGCACAATCTTTTTACTCTGCCCTGAGCCCAGTGACAGAGAAAAATAACTTTTATCCGTCTGTTAGTTAGGTGGGCGGCGGCGGCCATTTTATGCAAGTTCAGTGCACCAGCACTGCATCTGTGCTTTTATGACATTCAAATTCAAGCTTGAAATACTGCAAGATCTGGTTTTAAAAAAACACCCTTTTTTGGCAATATCCTACATCTGGTGCCTTTGCAGCATTAGTCAGTGTGCAATTTAAGCTAGAAATACAGCTATAATTTTCTGGGTTTTAAAAAAACACCCTTTTTGGGCAAAATACACAATTTTACAGACTTTGCTGCATCTGCACCTGTGAAATTCAAGCGTTATATACTGCTGTCATATTCTGTTATTAAGAAAACACCCATTTTGGGGCAAAAAAATAAATTTTGCAGCCCTTGCTTCATCTGTGATTGTTAAAAACAAGTTTGAAATACTTCAATAATTTTCTGGCTTTGAAAAAACACCTATTTTTGGCAATAACCTTCAACTTGGGCCTCTGCCGCATTAGTCAGTGTACAATTTAAGCTTGAAAGACAGCTATAATTTTCTGGGTTTTCAAAAACACCCTTTTTGGGCAAAATGCACAAATTAACAGCCCTTGCTGCCTCTGCACGCGTGAAATTCAAGCGTTATATACTGTTGTCATATTCTGTTATTAAAAAAACACCCATTTTGGGCAAAAACTTAATTTTGCAGCCTTTGCTGCATATGTCATTGTGAGATACACCCTTTACATACTGTGGTTCTATTCTGCTAATAATAAAACACACATTTTGGGCAAAAATCTTTAATTGCGGCCTAGTCTGCATCTGTATGTGTGAGATACACACTTTAGGTACTGTGGTTTTATTCTGCTATTAATAAAACACCCATTTTGGGCGAAAATCTTTAATTGCGGCCTAGTCTGGATCTGTACGTGTGAGATACACCCTTTACATACTGTCATTCTATTCTGCTATTAATAAAACACACATTTTGGGCAAAAATCTTTAATTGCGGCCTAGTCTGGATCTGTACGTGTGAGATACACCCTTTACATACTGTCGTTCTATTCTACTATTAATAAAACACCTATTTAGGGCAAGATCCTAAATTTGAGAAATATGAGGAGAGCGTCAAATAAGGGACGTGGCCTACGTCGTGGTGCTGCTGGTGAAGCTCCTGTTGCAGGGAGAGGACGTGGTCGATCTGTGCCAGCTACACGCACAAGTGAAACCCCTTCCTCCGGTGCGAGTAGGCGACAGAACCTGCAGCGGTATTTGGTCGAGCCTAATGCGGCTTTACGAATGGTGAGGCCAGAACAAGTACAGGCGATAGTAGATTGGGTTGCTGACAGTGCCTCCAGTACCTTCACATTGTCTCCCACCCAGTCTCCTGCTAAAAGATCAGAGTTGGCACCTGCAGCCAATGTCCATCAGTCTTTCACCTCACCCCCTTGCAAATCAGTCAAGCAGTCTGAGCCCCAAGTCATGCAGCAGTCTCTTCTGATTTTTGATGACTCTGTTAGCAGGGTTTCCCAGGGCCATGCACCTATCCCTGCCCCAGAGGTGAAAGAGATTGAGTGCACCGATGCCCAAACACTTATGTTTCAAGATGAGTACATGGGAGGACCATCGCAGCACATCTCGGGGCTTTCGAAAGTGTGCAGACTGAAAAGGAGGGCAGGGGTGAAGACTGGGTGGAAGATGATGTGGAAGACGATGAGGTCTTCGACCCCACATGGAATCAAGGTCATGCGAGTGACCTGTGTAGTTCGGAGGAAGAGGCGGTGGTCGCACAGAGCCACCAGCACAGCAGAAGAGGGAGCAGAGTGTAAAAGCGGAGCGGCCATCCCCTAGACAGTACGCCTGCTACTGCCCACCGCAGCAAGGGACTGAGCACACCAAACCCAGCTCCAAGGAGTTCCCTGGCATGGCAGTTCTTCAGACAGTGTGCTAACGACAAGACACAAGTGGTTTGCATGCAGTGCAATCAGAACCTGAAGCGAGGCATAAACGTTCTCAACCTGAGCACAACCTGCATGACCAGGCATCTAAGTGCAAAGCACGAGCTGCAGTGGAGTAGACACCTCAAAAAAAGAAAGGTCTCTGGCTCCTCCTACTTCCTCTTCTACTGCAGTCTCGGCCTCTTTATCCACCTCTGGAGTGACAGTGCCACCTGCACCCCGTTAAAAGAGGATCTGCCAGCAACACCACCATCTGGGTCACCAAGCGCGGGCTGTCTGTGCGCGCTTTCAGCGTTCTCACCCTGCTGCTGCTCGCCTATCAACACTGCAGCGTAACTTCAGCCTTCCCGCTCACCGCCTTATATGCGAAGTGCCCACAAGGTGGAACTCCATCTTGCACATGCTGGCCAGACTGTGCGAGCAGAAACAGACGATAGTGGAGTTGCTCTGCGGAACAGCACCACTTCACCACCAATGACTGGGCCTCCGTGCAAGACCTGTGTTCCTTGTTGCGCTGTTTTGAGTACTCCACCAACATGGCCAGTGCCGATAACGCAGTTTTCAGAGTTACTATCCCACTTCTATGCCTCCTTGAAAAAACGCTGCTGGCGATGATAGAAGAGGATGTGGCCCAGGAGGAGGATTAGGAAGAGGGATCATTTCATAGGGTTTCCGGCCAGTCACTCACGAGTGGCTCCGAGGGTGGCACAATTGTCCAGCCAGGGCACAGTTCTGGAGGATGACGAGGTGGATGATGAGGAGATAGAGGAGGAACCATGTTCACAGCAGGGTGGCACCCAGACCTGATCATGGCCATCACTGGTGCGTGGCTGGGGGGGATACAGAGTACACAGACGATACACCTCCCACAGAGGACAGCTTTTCGTTGCCTCCGGGCAGCCTGGCATACATGAGCGATTACATGCTGCAGTGTCTCCGCAATGACCGCCGAGTTGTCCACATTCTAACTTGTGCTGATTACTGGGTGGCCACGCTGCTGGATCCCCGTTACAAGGACAACGCACCGTCCTTAATTTCTTCACTGGAACGTGATCGTAAGATGCGCGAGTACAAGCACACGCTGGTAGATGCGCTGCTGGTGGCATTCCCACCTGACAGCGGGGGCAGGAGTGGAAGCACAAGGCGAAGGCAGAGGAGGAGGAAGAGGTCACCAACGCAGCTGGGGCACCGCCAGCACCTCAGAAGGCAGGGTTAGCATGGCCCAAATGTGGAAAAGCTTGGTCAGCACGCCACAACAACCAGCGCCACCAGCTGATATGGAACGTCTTAGCAGGAGGCAGCATTTCACCAACCTGGTGGAGCAGTATGTGTGCACATGCCTACACGTACTGAATGACTGGTCTGCCCCCTTCAACTTCTGGGTCTCCAAATTGGGCACATGGCCTGATCTTGCCCTTTACTCCTTGGAGGTGCTGACCTGCCCTGCAGCCAGTGTATTATCTGAACATGTGCTTAGCACGGCAGGGGGCGTTATCACAGACAAGCGCAGTCGCCTGTCCACAGCCAATGTGAACATTAAAATGAACCAGGCATGTATCCCACAGGACTTGTCCGTACCTTGTTCAGAATAGACATGTATACCGGACTTTCCCAACCATTGTTATACTACAGCGCAATTGCTCATTGTTGTATTTTTTATATTTCCCACTCTTTTGGGGTGTACCCTAATAAAAAAATAAAAATATATATATTTAAACCAAAAACCAGTGTTGGCTACCTCGTCCTCCTCAACCGCCGCTTCCACCTACACCGCTACATCCACCGCCTCCTCAAACTCCTACTCCATATGGACCTCCACCTCATAAATCAAGTTATTTTTTTTTATTTGTACGTATTTTATGTCATTTCACTAATTGGTCTGTTACATTTTAGGGTGAAATTCACCAATTTTTGGGTGTGATATACCACTGCTATACCTAGGAGTTATATAAAAAAATATAAAAAAATTGTCTGTTACATTTCCGGGTGAAATTAACCAATTTTAGGCTGTGATATACCCCTGCTCTACCTAGTTGACAGGTTAATAAATTTCACTAATTTTTCTTTTACATTTTCGGGTGACATTCAACAATTTTTGGCTGTGATAGACCCCTGCTCTACCTAGTAGACAGCCTAATAAATTTCACAAATTTTTCTGTTACATTCTTGGGTTGACAATTTACAATTTTTGACGTGAATAAACCCCTACTCTGCATAGGTGACAAGGACTTAAATTTCTAAAATTCGTCTTTAATTGAACATTTCCTTCGATCCTTCTGCTTTAATAACTTTTCCCATATTTTTGCTCGATCAAAATTAAATTTTATCCATTTATCTCCCTTGGATGTGGTCTCTCTTTCTTACGCTCCCTCTCAGGCGTGGAACCCTGATTCGCCGATAACCATGATCAACATGGTAGGCTCAGAAAAGAACATTGAAAGTTGATAAAGAAGATATCCAAATGGATGGTGGACATCACGGGGGCACCTCTGCATGGGTGACAGGAACATAAATTTCAAAAAATCGTCTGTTACATTGTCAGGTGACATTTTACCAATTTTGCCGGATAGAAACCCCTGCTCTGCATAGCTGACAGAGAATTAAATTTCAGAAATTCTTCTTTAACTGCTTCCCGACCGCCTAACGCACGGATGCGTCCTGGCGGCGGTCGATTCATTCCTCCTGGACGCATCCGTGCGTCATCTCGCGAGACGCGAGATTTCGGTCAGAGCCGGCCCGCGCATGCGCATTGCGGGCCGGCAAAAGTTAAATGACAATTTCGTCACCAGCCTGCCAGCCAATGATCATCGCTGGCAGGCTTGCGATTTTCAGAAAAACGGATCACAAGCCATATAACACCTTATATTTATAAATATAAGGTGTTAAACGGCTTCTGTGCTCCTCTGCTGGTCCTTTTCGTCGGTTGGTCCCAGCAGAGGAGCACACATCACAGTGAGTAGCCACCAAACACTACACTTAGCCCCAAATCACCCCCCCATCACCCCAATTAACCCCTTGATCACCCCTTGATCGCCCCTGTCAATCACCTAGTGAAAGGGAAAAAAGTGATCAGTGTAAACTGTCACTTTTTTTTCCCACTGGTATTGACTGATAGTTTTAGGATAGTTTAGGCCCCTTGGTTAGGTAGTTAGCGATCATTTAGCGCCCAGCCCACCGCTCCGCAGTCACTGATTCGCTGATTATCATATCGCTAATCAGCTTTTATACTTTTATAGTATCTGTAAGTAATCAGAACTGATCCCAGTCAGATCTATAATAGTATTAGTGTCACCTTAGTTCACCCTCCACCCAAAACGCAGTGTTTGCCTGATCAGTTCACCCACGCCCGCCCTGCCGCAGTGACAAAAATTATTAATTTTTTTATCACTGCACAATCACTTTACAAGCGCTGCGGCGATAAAAAAAATCAGTTTTGATATTTTTTATCAATCGCAGCGGCCTCCGGTACTTTGCTAGCCTCCCATTTGTAAGACAGGCTTGCTTTTTTTTCTTGGGTAGTCTCAGGGAATACCCCCTAAATTTAGTTGACCAAATGGCAAACAAGGGGTATTCTTCTGAAGAGGCCTACAGGATTCTGACCCAGTCGGATGAGGAATGGGAACCCTCATCTGACGAATCTAGCGGGTCAGAATATGAACCTGTAGAAAGCAGTGGCAGTCAGACCCAAAGTTCGGACGAGGAGGTTAAGGTCCCTGATAGCACCAGGCGTACCCGGCCCCGTGTTGCTAGACCACAGGTTGCGCAGGATCCGCTTCAAGGGCAGCAGAGTGGGGCTGGCGCTGTCGGATTACGTGGTGAGGCATACACCAGCAGCGCAGCCCATCCTGGACCTAGTACCAGCACTGCCGTACAACATGGTGAAGTGGCGAGCACCAGAAGGGCAGTTGAAGCTGGTACGGTGGCACGTGCAATAGTTACCCTGTAGCAGCCACCGCACAGACAGGCCCGTAGAGCCCCTAGAGTCCCTGAGGTGCTGGCAAACCCTGATTGGCAGTCCCCAACTTCAGCCGCACCAATAGTTCCCCCTTTCACCGCCCAGTCTGGAGTTCGGGTTGAGACAGCTCAGATCGGTTCGGCACTGGGATTTTTTGAGCTGTTCTTGACTGCGGAACTCTTGGACTTAGTCGTGGCAGAAACAAATCGGTATGCCACTCAATTTATAGCCGCCAACCCGGGATGCTTTTATGCCCAGTCTTTCCGGTGGAAATCCGTCCAAGTTTCCGAAATAAAAAAATTTCTGGGCCTTCTCCTCAACATGGGTCTAACCAAAAAGCATGAATTGCGGTCATATTGGTCCACGAACCCAATTCATCACATGCCCATGTTCTCTGCTGCTATGTCCAGGACACGATTTGAGACCATCCTGCACTTTAGCGACAACAGCACCTCTCGTCCCAGAGGCCACCCAGCTTCTGATCGGCTCCACAAAATTCGGCCCCTCATAGACCACTTCAACACCAAATTTTCAGATTTGTACACCCCTGAGCAAAACATCTGCGTAGACGAGTCCCTTATACATTTTACCGGGCGCCTTGGCTTCAAACAATACATCCCAAGCAAGCGCGCCCGGTATGGGGTCAAATTGTATAAGCTCTGTGAAAGGGCCACAGGCTATACCCACAAATTTCGGATCTATGAGGGAAAAGATCAGACCCTGGAGCCGGTCGGTTGCCCTGACTACCTGGGGAGCAGTGGGAAGACAGTCTGGGACTTGATGTCACCCTTATTTGGCAAGGGGTACCATCTTTATGTGGACAATTTTTACACAAGTGTGCCCCTCTTCAGGCATTTGTTCCTAGAACAGATTGGCTGCTGTGTCACCGCGCGACCTAGTCGCCGGGGCTTCCCCCAACGGCTCGCTACCACCCGTCTTGCAAGGGGGGAGAGGGCTGCCTTGTGTAACGAAGAACTGCTCGTGGTGAAATGGAGAGATAAGCGTAACGTTTACATGCTCTCCTCCATTCACGTAGACACGACAATACAAATAGAACGGGCAAACAGTGTCATTGAAAAGCCCCTCTCAGTCCACGACTATAACCTTCACATGGGAGGGGTGGACTTCAATGACCAGATGTTGGCTCCTTATTTAGTTTCCCGACGCACCAGACGCTGGTATAAGAAGGTGTCTGAATATTTGATTCAATTGGCTGCATATAATAGTTTTGTTCTCTACAGTAAGGCTGGGAGAACAGGATCCTTCCTCAAATTTCAGGAAGAGATCATCGAGAAACTCCTGTATCCAGGAGGTTCCGTGGCCCCATCCACCAGTGTAGTGAGCCATCTACACGAGCGACATTTCCCCAATGTCGTTGATGGTACTCCGTTATAGGAGCAGGAGAACAGAAAGGACGGATTCGGCACATAACTGAGCCGAGCGGAGCCTATGGACCCCATAGACCCCCATAGACTATAATGGGGTCCATTAGGTTTCCGCTCAGAAGATGATTTTGGAGCGGAGACAAAAGTTGTGCATGCAGGACTTTTGTCTCCGCTCCGAAATCATCTTCTGAGCGGAAACCTAACGGACCCCATTATAGTCTATAGGGTCTGTAGGCTAAGTTTGGCTCAGTTATGAGCCGAATACGTCATTTCCGTTCTCCTGCTCCTATAACGGAGCAGGAGAACGGAAAGGCTGAACGCTGATGTGAACAAGGCCAAAAGATGTCGTGTCTGTAGCAGGAGTGGAATAAGGCGTGACACCCGCTATTTCTGTCCTGACTGCTCTGACCACCCTGCCCTATGCTTAGGGGAGTGTTTCCGGAAGTACCACACACAGTACACTTAGCATAGGGATTGCATCTCACAGGACAGGCACACAGGGCTATTAGGGCCCTTTCACTCACAGCTGCTGCAAACCTCTCCTCTCCTTTCACCTGGGACAAAGTGCATAATGTACTTCGCCACATCTTTGGGCGATTTGCGCTTTGCACATTGTCCCATGGGGAAGGAGAGGTTTGTCCTATAAAGGTAAAAAAAAAAAAAAAAAATCACCGGTAAGCAAAAAAGTTAACGTTCTGTTCAAACAGTTTAATAAAGTTTATATGTTCTGTTCAAATGTTATTATAAAGTTAATAAATTTATTGCGTTGCGGCCTGGTTTTTTCTTTTTTTTTTTTTTTTTTTTACCTTCCAGGTGGACCAACCGATGTGCATTCTGACAGAAGCATTACGCTGCTGTCAGATTACACAAAAGTCGGTGTACGCGGCGCTGCAAGACGAGATCTCCTCTGCAGTAAAAGATACATTTGCCGAGGCTTATGAGCTGAGGGGGCTTCGGTGTTCATATGCTTTGGCAAACACTTTGTATATAAAAAAAAACATCGATTGATGTGAATGGAGAAATCGGGTTTGCCAGGGCATACGAGCTGAAGTGGGTTTGGATGTTGGGCGGAGCTCCTATGTCCTGGCAGACGCCTTTCCCCTCCTTTTTTTTTTTTTGGCACAGATTTCTTCATTCGCATCGATCAATGTGGATGAAAAACCACATTGATCGATGCGAATGAAGAAATCTGTGCCGTTCATTTTTTCTTTCAGCCCAGAGGCTGAACGGAAAAAAAAATATCTCATTACCCGTATGCTCAATATAAGGAGAATAGCAGAAACTCCTAATGCTGGCCATACATGTAATGATTGCGGAGACCCTCAAATGCCAGAGCAGTATAAACACCCCACAAATGACCCCATTTTGGAAAGAAGACACCCCAAGGTATTCGCTGAGGGGCATATTGAGTCCATGAAAAATTTAATTTTTTGTCCCAAGTTAGCGGAAAGGGAGACTTTGTGAGCAAAAAAATAATAATCAATTTCCGCTAACTTGTGCCCAAAAATTGCTTTTTCTATGAACTCGCCATGCCCCTCATTGAATACCTTGGGGTGTCTTCTTTCCAAAATGGGGTTACATGTGGGGTATTTATACTGCCCTGGCATTTAGGGGCCCTAAAGCATGAGAAGAAGTCTGGAATCCAAATGTCTAAAAATGCCCTCCTAAAAGGAATTTGGGCACCTTTGCGCATCTAGGCTGCAAAAAAGTGTCACACATGTGGGTATTGCCGTACTCAGGAGAAGTTGGGCAATGTGTTTTGGGGTGTCATTTTACATATACCCATGCTGTGTGAGATAAATATCTCGGTCAAATGCCAACTATGTATAAAAAAATGGGAAAAGTTGTCTTTTGCCGAGATATTTCTCTCACCCAGCATGGGTATATGTAAAAAGACACCCCAAAACACATTGCTCTACTTCTTCTGAGTACGGCGATACCAGATGTGTGACACTTTTTTGCAGCCTAGGTGGGCAAATGGGCCCACATTCCAAAGAGCACCTTTCGGATTTCACAGGGCATTTTTTACACATTTTGATTTCAAACTACTTCTCACGCATTAGGGCCCCTAAAATGCCAGGGCAGTATAACTACCCCACAAATGACCCCATTTTGGAAAGAAGACACCCCAAGGTATTCCATGAGGGGCATAGCGAGTTCCTAGAATTTTTTATTTTTTGTCACAAGTTAGTGGAAAATGATGATTTTTTTTTTCTTACAAAGTCTCATATTCCACTAACTTGTGACAAAAATAAAAACTTCCATGAACTCACCATGCCAATCACGAAATACCTTGGGGTGTCTTCTTTCCAAAATGGGGTCACTTGTGGGGTAGTTATACTGCCCTGGCATTTTAGGGGCCCTAATGTGTGAGAAGTCTGGAATCTAAATGTGTAAAAAATGCCCTGTAAAATCCTAAGGGCTGTTCCACACGAGCGGATACCGTGCGTGACATCCGTTGCGTGAATGACAGCCAAGACCCGATGCGGACAGCAGAAGCACTGAGCATTAACATGAGTGATAATGCTGCGTGCCTCTCTGTGATCTCTTTACTACTAAATCACAGTGAGATAAAGTTGTCATTGTGATTTCGTAGTAAAGAGATCACAGAGAGGCACAGAGCATTATCAGTCATGTTAATGCTCCGTGCTTCTGCTGTCCACATCGGGTCTTGGCTGTCATTCACGCAGCGGATGTCACCCACGGCATCCGCTCGTGTGAAACAGCCCTAAAGGTGCTCTTTGGAATGTGGGCCCCTTGCCCACCTAGGCTGCAAAAAAGTGTCACACATGTGGTATCGCCGTACTCAGGAGAAGTTTGGGAATGTGTTTTGGGGTGTCATTTTACATGTACCCATGCTGGGTGAGATAAATATCTCGGTCAAATGCCAACTTTGTATAAAAAAAATGGGAAAAGTTGTCTTTTGCCGAGATATTTCTCTCACCCAGCATGGGTATATGTAAAAAGACACACCAAAACACATTGCCCTACTTCTTCTGAGTACGGCGATACCAGATGTGTGACACTTTTTTGCAGCCTAGGTGGGCAAATGGGCCCACATTCCAAAGAGCACCTTTCGGATTTCACAGGGCATTTTTTACACATTTTGATTTCAAACTACTTCTCACACATTAGGGCCCCTAAAATGCCAGTGCAGTATAAATACCCCACAAGTGACCCCATTTTGAAAAGAAGACACCCCAAGGTATTCCGTGAGGGGCATGGCGAGTTCCTAGAATTTTTTATTTTTTTTGTCACAAGTTAGCGGAACATGATGATTTTTTTTTTTTTTTTTTCTTACAAAGTCTCATATTCCACTAACTTATGACAAAAAAATAAAAACTTCCATTAACTCACTATGCCCATCACGAAATACCTTGGGGTGTCTTCTTTCCAAAATGGGGTCACTTGTGTGTCGTATTTTTTTTTTTGGAGTATTGGATTGTGATGATTAATATCTCCTTGGTGGCCCTATTTCAACTTTTCATTGTGTATTCAATTACCCCTTAATTCCACAGTTTTGTTCCCTGTACTGCCCACTTTTAGGCTACTTTCACACTAGCATTCAGAGCGGATCCGTCTGGGGTCTGCCCAGACGGATCCGCTCATATAATGCAGACTTGGGATCCGTTCAGAACGGATCCGTCTGCATTATATTGTAGAAAAAATTCCAAGTGTGAAAGTAGCTTCAGACGGATCCGTCCAGACTTTACATTGAAAGTCAATGGGGGACAGGTTCTTTTTAAAAATTAAGCCATATAGTGTCAAATTCAAACGGATCCGTCCCCATTGACTTACATTGTAAGTCTGGACGGATCAGTTTGCCTCCGCACGGCCAGGCGGACACCCGAACGCTGCAAGCAGTGTTCAAGTGTCCGCTTGCTGAGCGGAGCGGAGGCTGAACGCTGCCAGACTGATGCATTCTGAGTGGATCCGCATCCACTCAGAATGCATTAGGGCAGTACGGATGCGTTCGGGGCCGCTTGTGAGAGCCTTCAAACAGAGCTCACAAGCGGAGCCCCGAACGCTAGTGTGAAAGTAGCCTTACCTGTGCTTAAAATAGGGTTGCTAGGCATGGTCCGTCTATCTGTTGAAAGACGAAGCACCGCAGGCTCACATTACTGACAGCCAGGGACTGTAAGTAAATGATTAAAGCCAGGTCCTCCCCAGCAGCTGATAACAGTGCCTGGGCTGTGTGCACTTCTCCCTGTCCCTGCACTTGGCAGACGCTCCCTCACTCAGCAGAGCTGGAGAATGCAGAGTTGGAGCAGCGCAGACCAGGGAAGGGAGATCTGCCGTCTGCTCAGTGTATAAATGAAAGCAACATGTGGTGAGAGGACCCCTTTGTGCTGCAGGAGATTAACCCTTTAGGGGGGAGGGCTCTGGTTACTGTCACTTTTGGGGGGCTATTGTTACTGGCTAGTGAGGGCAGGCGGGATTAGCCTCAGGGTGAGGGCAGTGGTGGCCATCTTAACTGAATAGTGAGATTTCAGTTTTATGCAGACTGGTTGTTAAGGGCTGAATCTTATTAAATATGGGGTAAGTCAGTCTAATAGTAACTGATTCTGGAATATCATGTTATTAGTAACTACATATATAAAAATTGAAATTAGGGTCTAAGTATGACAGTTATCCTTTAAATTTCTAAAATTCGTCTTTAATTGGCCCTTCCATTCGATCCTTCTGCTTTAATAATTTGTCCCACATTTCCGATTCATCCCATTGCAGCCATTGACCTCCCTTGGATGAGGTCTCCCTTTCTCACGCTCCCTCTCAGGCATGGAACCCTGATTCGTCAATAACCGTGATCAACATGGTAGGCTCAGAAAAGAACATCGAAAGTTGATAAAGAAGATATCCAAATGGATGGTGGACGTCACGGGGGCACCTCTGCATAGGTGACAGGAACATAAATTTCAAAAAATCGTCTGTTACATTGTCAAGTGACATTTTACCAATTTTGCCGGATAGAAACCCCTGCTCTGCATAGGTGACAGGGACTTAAATTTCTAAAATTCGTCTTTAATTTGCCCTTCCATTCGATCCTTCTGCTTTAATAATTTGTCCCACATTTCTGATTCATCCCATTGCAGCCATTGACCTCCCTTGGATGAGGTCTCCCTTTCTCATGCTCCCTCTCTGGCATGGAACCCTGATTCGCCGATAAACGTGATCAACAAGGTAGACTCAGAAAAGAACATCGAAAGTTCATAGAGAAGATATCCAAATGGATGGTGGACGTCACAGGGACGTGCGATCAGGCAGAAGTTATCTAGAGTCAACAAAACGGCAGCAGAGCATCTCCTGGCTAACGTTTCCAAATCCAAAATACCCCAGTGACATTCCCTATATTTTTTTATTAATCATTCAAATAACAGGGCATCTTAAGAGTCCAGTATTTTTATTTATCGTCTCTACCTCCCTGAGTCGGGAGTGGGTAATTGCAGCGCCCCCTCCTTTCTTTCAAGTCTTCCTTTTTAATAGGTTCTCCCACATTTCCGCTCGATCACAATGCAATTTAATCCATTGATCTCCCTTGGATGTAGTCTCTTTTTCTCACGCTCCCTCTCCGGGGTGGAACCCTAAATCGCCGCTAACCGTGATCAACATGGTAGGCGCAGAAAAGAACATTGAAAGTTGATAGAGCAGATATTAAATTGGATTGTGAACATCACGGGTACGTGCGACATGGTGGGGCAGTATGTTTGCACACGCCTAAACTAATTGACTGATGGTTCTTCCCCCCTGCAACTTCTGGGTCTCCAAATTGGGCACATGGTCTGAGCTTGCCCTTTACGCCTTGGAGGTGCTGGCCTGCCCTGCAGCCAGTGTATTGTCTGAACGTGTGTTTAGCACGACTGGAGGGGTTATCACAGGTTATATTTCCCAATGTTTTGGGGTGTACCCTAATTTAAAATAAAAATAAATGTAAAACCAAAAAGCAGTAGGCTACCTCCTACACCGCCACTTCCACCAACACTGCCACATCCACCGCCTCTTCAACCTCCTACTCCATATGGACCTCGTCCTCCTAGATCAAGATTATTATTTTTTATTTTTACATATTTTATGTTATTTAAAGTTATTACCCTATCCACATTTGTTTGCAGAGCACTTGCCATGCTCTTAACCACATTTTGATGCCCTCTAGCCCTTTCCATGACATTTTTACAGCCATTTTAGTGCTCAAAAGTTCGGGTCCCCATTGACTTCAATGGGGTTCGGGTTTGGGGTCCAGTTCGGGTCCCGAACTCAAACTTTTTTGTGAAGTTCGGACGAACCCGTCGAACCCGAACATCCAGGTGTCCGCTCAACTCTAAACAAAAACAATAAGGTGCAATAAGAAGTCCAATAAGACATATTGGTCTTAATGTTTAGTATATATATTGTGACGGTGTGGTCAGTTCCCACCGTCACGGGTCCCCCTTTTCCTGCCCAGATCGTAAATAATCCTGTCAGGCGTACTCCCTCAGGCATGAAATCATCCCACACATCAGCTGAGGCCTATTGCTGGGTAAACCATGAACTGAACTTTATTGACACACACACATCACGTTTATACAGTACACATAACTCCTCCCCAGTATCCTGGGAGATAATTGAGAGACAAAATAAGCCAACCCCCCTCCCCATGTGTCACATCCTTAGTTGGCTGTGGTAAAACTAGGAACGAGTCAAATAGTGTTCATGATGGAGGGCATAATAAAGGGCTTACCTTCACATATATATATATATGTTCCGTATTTTTCGCCCTATAAGACACACATATATAATCAGCCCCCAGTCATATGTACTCAGCCCCCAGCCATATGTACCCAGCCCCCAGCCATACTGTATGTGAGAAGCCCCCAGCCATAATTCAGCCTCAGATCACAAAATAAAAAAAACACTTACCTCTCCTGCTCCTGGACGCTGCCGCTCCTCACATCGCGATCTCCTTCCTCCTGCTGTCGGCTGTGCTGTGAACTGGCGCGCACAGCGTGAGGCCACAGAGCGCCCTCACGCTGTGCGCAACCTTCACAGCCGACAGCCGAGGACCAGAAAGCGGTGAGTACAGAGCCTTCACCGCTTCATGGTCCTTCGGTATTAATAAGCGCTTTCATTCCAGTATTGGCCCCATAAGACGCAGGGGCATTTTTCTCCCACTCTGCATCTTATGGGGCGAAAAATACGGTGTGTATATATATATATATATATATATATATATATATACACAGTACAGACCAAAAGTTTGGACACACCTTCTCATTCAAAGAGTTTTCTTTATTTTCATGACTATGAAGGAATCAAAACTATGAATTAACACATGTGGAATTATATACAGTACATAACAAACAAGTGTGATATAACAGAAAATATGTCATATTCTAGGTTCTTCAAAGTAGCCACCTTTTGCTTTGATTATTGCTTTGCACACTCTTGCATTCTCTTGATGAGCTTCAAGAGGTAGTCCCCTGAAATGTTTTTCACTTTATAGGTGTGCCCTGTCATGTTTAATAAGTGGGATTTATTGCCTTATAAATGGGGTTAGGACCATCAGTTGCGTTGAGGAGAAGTCAGGTGGATACACAGCTGATAGTCCTACTGCTGATAGTCCTTTGAAGAACCTAGAATATGACATATTTTCAGTTGTTTCACACTTGTTTGTTATGTATATAATTCCACAAGTGTTAATTCATAGTTTTGATGCCTTTAGTGTGAATCTACAATTTTCATAGTCATGAAAATAAAGAAAACTCTTTGAATGAGAAGGTGTGTCCAAACTTTTGGTCTGTACTGTATATATATATATATATATATATATATATATATATATATAGAGAGAGAGAGAGAGAGAGAGAGAGAGAGAGAAAGAGAGACTTTGGATGCAATCATTTTCAATTCCTTGAAGCTGAGAGCTATACCCAGTAATTGTTTCTGCCAATATGCTGCTCTGACACATTTCATAATTTTCTCTTTTTGCTACAAGCAGGTATGGAATTTCAAGGGGTTATGTTGTTTGCATCAACACCATTTTAAATTATTCTTTATGAAGGTAGCTGCAATTTTGTAATGTATTTCTTTAACCTTTTGCTCCTATCTTCTGTTCTGGATGGTCTGTGTTCACATGACCATGTCCATGCAGCTTTTCCTTATTCCCTGTGATGTTTTGTCCATGCAGAGGCTGTGATAGAGGAGTGTCTATGTACCTACGTAGCTTGGTGGCAGTTGCTATAAACTAGCTGGGTGTTGTTAGGTGTAAGTTGGAGCTGTAGAAGAGAAAGAAGAAGGGCAGCATGGGTTTGATTGGGTACAGCAACAGAAAGTGCTACATACAGGATGTACACAAACCAAATGGAGAAAGCAGGTCAGGAGAATCCATAATAGAAAAAAAACATGGAGACAATGTACATGAGGTAAGCAACTACATGAGCATAGCTAGGAAAAAACTATAGTTATTCAAGAAAACTGATTTAAGGGTAAAAATAGAATTCAACTTCGGTTTTTTTCTATCACAGCGTTCCAAGCAAAGAACTTTCCAAGAAGCATATATGCATATGTGTACAGACAGCCTATAGCACACCCTATATACCCACCAAGTCAGCTCACTGCACGTGACTTCCTTCATGAGCTACACACTGCTGACATCAAAAGTGGTCATAATAATGTGACTCAAATGTGTATATTAATAAGTGGCCTTTTAGTTTTTCAAAGATCCAGAAGGTATTTTAATAAAATAAATCGATTTTCCTCCTGGACCTTCTTAATGCAGTATGTTCCCTTCCTTTGCTTTCCTCCATCCATTTGCACTCCTGTAAAGATTCTAATGGAGCCTTGAGTTGAGAGAAATAGTAATTTTATTAAAGAGAAGAAAGCATTCTCCAAAGTGACTCTCTTAAAGACCTCTTTTCATATTTTCATATTGTAGAAGTTATACCTTTTGCCACTTTCGCTATTTATATCTTTCCTGTCTGATGCATTTGCAGGAAGACCTTGCTATAAATGCAAAGACTGAAAGTTACTTTCATGAAGCAGTAAAAGAAAATTATTTCATTATTGTAAAACTGGTGAAAACTATTTAGTGGTCTTTCACATTGTAGGGTGTAGTCACACGTTGCAAAGGTATTGGATTTTTGGGTAATTTTTTACCCCATCAAAATCACAGCAAAACCAGTTCCTTTACTACGATTTTGCATACTTGCACTCACAGTGTTTGGCAGCTTGTGCAGTTTGGAGCTTAAGGAACGGTCAGATAATGTGGGTGGCTGCACATGCCCAAGTCATGTCTAGTGTTGAGTGGCAGGGACAATATTCGAATTTGCGATATATCACAAATATTTAGACGAATATTCACCAAATATTCCTGATTTTGTGATATTCTTTTCGATTGCGCTATTATGCGTGCGCACGCACGTACTGTCAGCTACATAAGTGATGAAAATGGTTGGCAGAAACTTTTGAGATAGTGAGGAAGAACTCCTGATCACGGTAAGTAATTGTACATTACAGCACTGTTTTAGATTAAAATTCCATGCATGTCATAACAATAGCTTTATATGCAGATAGAGTCTTTCAAAGTATTCGAGATCGCGCAAATCGCCACTATTGATTCGAATATTTTAGTGCAATACATACAACTTCACCTTTAATCAGGTCTGACAGCATAATACTGATTGTTGAACTTAGTATTGTTGTGACATCACAGCACTATTTCTGTAGCATGTATGTATGGACAGCAGAGAAATCTCTCTCACATGCACATTGCACATTTATTTTCCTGCCACACACTATAACCTATACTATCTAACACTAACTATATGGATTATATATTTCAGCTAACTATCTCTATAACCTACACTACACCCTGCACTAGACCCTATCAGCTACACAATTCCCTATTACTATCTAACATTAACTATCTGGAATATTCATATGCGATTTGGAATGTAATTTGAAAAAGCACAAGCTCCTCTCTCTCTCACAAGAAACTCCACAAAATGGCTGCTGGGGAGTGTCTTAATTTATATAGTGACGGGGTAGGTAACTTTTCTATTGGTTGCTAGGGATGTTTCTTAGCTGTGACAAAGCCTTCTCATTGGCCCATAAGCTAGAAGAAGGGAGGGATGATCACTGTGTTAAAAAAAAAGGAAAAAACAAATTTTCGTCATTACGAATATATAGCACTATATTCTAAATATTTGCGAATTCTTGAAGTGCTGATATTTGCAATAAAAATTCGTAATACGAATATTCACGCTCAACACTAGTCATGTCAATCCAAGGCAGCCAATGAGAATTTTATTGGCTGTCACTACAGGGAGAGGCTTGGCTGTATGTCGACAACCCTACCGTCTGGCTGCATTTTAATGGATCTTAAGGGATCAAGGTGCCTAGATGTATGCTGCTGCTCTAGGGCAGCGGTCCCAGGTGTCTTCTATAAATGTGTTTGGCATCTGAATATATACATAGATATCTGTATGTGTTGGTATACACATAGATAACCATACATAGCGTATCGTGTAGACGACACATTAAGAGCATTATCTATCATCATCTAGGGTATCCATGGCCGTGGTGCTCTATTGCTCTTTGTATTACAATTTTGTTGTTTTCTGTACCTAGACTAGGCCCCCTATATATGGGCATCCAATTTGGCTCTGCCTATAATAGTGCAATAGGGTCAGCCTAGGGCCTATCAGGAGGTTCCAGAATACGGGATCGCCCCTATCGGGGCGGCCATTCCGTTTGTAGGCAGGGACTGTATAGTAGAGGGCCACATCTAGGGACAGGTCCAAAATCACAAGAGATCACCTTGCCTATATCTCTATATCCTCAAACCACAATTGAGGAGTAGGAGTATTGCCACAGAGCATATACAATACAATACATACCCCTGATGTGTCGTCCCTTTATTTTCTTTTTTTTTCATTTCTATGTTTTGTTTGTCTGTGGGAGTTTGTTATTTTATATACACCTAATATTAAAGGCTACGTTTTACAGCAGGAGATACATACATACTACCTGTGATTATTACTCCCTCTGACGGGATATTGTCTTAGCTGTGATTTGCATTTTAATGGAATTGTGTCATGAAACATATTATACATTTTTCAAACCAGCATCTGGATCTAAATATTTTTGTAATTACATGTAATTAAAAATGTAGCATAGCCAGTGAGCTATTCAATAAAATGTATCTGAACAGCGTCACCTGCTGACACGAATCAAAGTGAGGGTAACTCTAATCCGTGTGATGTTAAACGTAAAGGGAAGCTGCTTGACCAGGACAACAGAATTAGGGAGCAGGTCACCTCCTATGCGTCCCTAACTCTGACCCTGACTCCTAGCTGTATGAGCCAACCCAGATGGTAGGAGGACTCATACTCAGGAACCTCGGGTCCCTACTAGCCCTCAAGGGATCCCTGAACTAGGAGCTGAGTAAGACAACCTGTTCCTCCTGGACACGGATGAACAGGAGTCTAAACTGGCCAAGCTGCAAGGGAAGAAAAACATAAATAGCCTATGGATATGGCAGGTGAGTGAAACGACTTCCACAACTACCTGCCACAGACACACTGACTGGATCCCGTGCTCACAGCTGATGTCCAAACCAAACATAAAAGGACACAGCACACACACATAAACACACAGGAACCCAGATCCATAGCTGCAGTAATAATAGACACCACATAAACATAAAATAACATCACGCATAACGTTTTATGACCACAATGGTGGCCCTCACTGGCAGATGGTATAAGAAACCAGAAGGATGACTCCAGCTATAACAAGGCTGGAGTACCCCTCAGCTACAGGTCTCAGCAGAGGCTAAATAGCCCAAATGGCCACACCCACACAGACACACACTGGAAAGGGAATTAACCCTTCCAACACCAACCAGGGAAGTGAAACCACTTAAAGGGGAAGTGCACACATACCTAAACCTTGTGCACAACAAACAGGGAAAGTGCACACATAAAAATCACACTGCGCCTGTTACCGCCGGCAACGGCATGCGTGGCAATCATGTCCTGGGAATCAGCCAGCAGGCCGAGACACTGCCACCACATGCATACAACACCACACGTTGCCGCGGACAACCGCAAGTGAAGGGAAAATGCTGAGTGCACACCATACAGACCAGAGGCACACCTGCATAGTCAGGTTGCCAGGTGTAACCACATGCACTTGACAGCAAGCTGCCTAGCAACAGCTCAGGCTGCTATACTGTCAATACAATCTTGTTGCCAGCGGCAACCACATGTGAGGCAACATACAAGCAGCCCTCACCATGTGGTTGACAAGAAAACCAAACCGCAGGCAACTGCATGCGGGTCCAGGAGTCACGACCATAACCATGGTCGTGACACCTGCTGTTGGTTCTTTTCCTTATTTTTTGTCTTTCTCACTGAGTTGATCAAACATGCTCAGTTTAATTCTGCTGCCTCCAGCCATATGTTCTCTTAGAAGCTGTGGCAGTTACAGGGTGAGAGCTGCAGCAAAAGGACACCCCTCCTGAGCTGCCAGGCTGAAGATAATCTAGCAGAACAATTGTGAATATGGAGAGATCTGAATCCATGTGAGGTGAAGGGCTGGCTCTAGCTTTATTAGCAAGGTATTGTCATGCACTTTATGATGTCTCATTTTAATTTTTAATTTGAATCATGGCATAACCTCTTTAAGGCTGGGGCTGCACTTTAACTTTTGTACTGCTACTGTTTGATTTTTAACTAGTGAGCCACAGCAGCAGTCCAAAATAATACATTAGGTTTTATGCAATCTTTTGACTGCAACTGCCACCCCATAATTAAAAAGAATCTACAGTACTACAAATGTTCACTTAGGTAGCCAAGGCCTTGCAGCCTCTGTGCATGCAGTCTGAGACATTCACCAGTACAGTAGGTTTAATGCAACTAGGGTAGAATACCTCCATATATTCAGTGCCTCTGTATCAAATTGGAGGATTATGAAGGTATGGTACAGGATTCATACACTTCTTTTAAAGCCCTATTAAAGATTTAGTTAAGAATGTAATTAGTCTTGACTTTCATGTACCATTCTTTACGCATTTTATGCTACAATAAATATGATGATGAACACATGTAAGCAAAGATTTACAGTATATTTTATAGCCAGGATGCTCAAACATTGAAACATTATTCTGAATATATTCTTATTAGTAATATTTAGTTCATTATTTCTTATCTGGGGGAGTCAACAATTGTTTACTTTTAGAGTGGTTTGCATATTTTTTCCCCCCCAAAATGCTGCCTTTGTTGTTTTGCTCAGAACTGCATCTGCCATTTTACAGATCAAAGGACAGCACATCAGGGCCAGAAGTATGAACAAGACGGATCACATGACCTCAGGTGGTGCCCTGACTGAAGGCCTTGCCTATAATGCCCTGTAGTCAGCCTAAGCAAATCAGGAGGGACAATATGGACATGTGTCACATGCACTATATATACTCCCAGGGAATCCATATGTATTCTGAGCTTGTACATTGATATGACGGGAAATCTATCATAGAGATAGATGTCATCTATCTTTAGATAAACAAAGCATCTAGTTTAGGGTCAGACATTTAGACTGGCAGAAATGAAAAAATTTGCCCATATAGAGGAGGTGAAAAGAGCATAATTTCCCGCTAACTACCGCAATAGGTACAATATTTTGAAAAAAGGAGCAGTAGCTTATTTAAAACTTAATTTTTAATATGGTATACACGCTTCCTAACAAATGTGCCCCAATCCAAAACAAAAACACAAATCAAACAACCCCAAGACTGGGATTAACGTAGCTGGTATACTATAGATGAATCTTACCAGTGGTGAATCTGCTCAAGGTGCAGATAAAGGTAGACCGCGCTTGATGAACAGTTGCTCAATTCGGTTTTCACCATAGAATGTTGCTCAATAGGTATCACACCTGGCAGAAAAGAGGTGGCCAAGGCCGTATAACTGACCCTAGTATGCCCTAACAAGGCTGATATACCCTAATGACCTCCTAATACGGAGTCATCGCCCTGAAAAGAGCGGCCCCGTCTGGAACCTTTCCCTAATCTGGAGGCCCTGGACAGCCCTACCTACCGGAGTTAATGTGCTCACAAAAAAAGTCATCTCAAATAGAGAAAAAGATGTTTCAACGCAATTCATCAAAATATTTCATGCTACAGAATAATCAGGGGATAGAGTCACGTCAGATATTGTAGTAGTCTCTACATCAGACATTGACCAGGGGCATTATAGTCATCATACAGTATGCAGCCCCCGGTTCCTCAGGGGTAGAGTTGAGTGGACTTGGCCCCGAACCCGAACCCCATTGAAGTCAATGGGGACCCGAACTTTTGAGCACAAAAATGGCTTTTAAAATGTCATGGAAAGGGCTAGAGGGCGGCAAATGGCATAAAAATGTGGTTAAGAGCATGGCAAGTGCTCTGCAAACAAATGTGGATAGGGAAATGACTTTAAATAACATAAAATACGTAAAAATTAAAAATAATAATCTTGATCTAGGAGGGCGAGGTCCATATGGTGTAGGAGGTTGAGGAGGCGGTGGATGTGGCAGTGTAGGTGGAAGCGGCAGTGGCGGAGGAGGAGGTAGCCTACACAGATTTTTGGGTTTAAATTTATTTATATTTTTTTAAATTAGGGTACACCCCAAAACATTGGGAAATATAACCTGTGATAACCCCCTCCAGTCATGCTAAACACACGTTCAGACAATACACTGGCTGCAGGGAACGCCAGCACCTCCAAGGCGTAAAGGGCAAACTTAGGCCATGTGCCCAATTTGGAGACCCAGAAGTTGCAGGGGGCAGAACTATCAGTTTGTGTAGGCATGTGCAAACATACCCCACCATGTCGCACATCGCCGTGATGTTCACGATCCAATTGGATATCTTCTCTATTAATTTTCGAGGTTCTTTTATGCGCCTACGATGGTGATCACGGGTGGCGGGGAATCAGAGTTCCAGGCCGGAGAGGGAGCCTGAGAAAGGGATACTACATCCAAGGGAGATCAATGTATGAAATTAAATGTAATCGAGCGGAAATGTGGGACAAAGTATTGAAGCATAAGCTTCCAAGTTAAGGAGGGGGCGCCGACTCGGGGAGATAGTGACGATAAATAACAATGCAGGATGCCCTGTTATTGGAATGATTAATAAAAAATTATAGGGAATGTCACTGGGATATTTTGGATTTGAAAACTTTAGCCAGGAGAGGCCCTACTGCCGCTTTGTTGACTCTAGATAACTTCTGCTTGATCGCACGTCCCTGTGACGTCCAGCATCCATTTGGATATCTTCTCTATCAACTTTGGATGTTCTTTTCTGAGCCTACCATGTTGATCACGGTTATCGGCGAATCAGGGTTCCACGCCGGAGAGGGAGCGTGAGAAAGGGAGACCTCATCCAAGGGAGGTCAATAACTGCAATGGGATGAAGCGGAAATGTGGAACAAGTTATTAAAGCAGAAGGATCGAATGAAAGGGCCAATTAAAGCCGAATTTTAGAAATTTAAGTCCCTGTCACCTATGCAGAGCAGGGGTTTTTCATCTCCAGAAATGGGTTAATGTCACCCACCAATGGAACAGATTATTTTTAAAAATTTCGGTCCCTGTCACCTATGCAGAGCAGGGGTTTATTCACGGCAAAAATTGTAAAATGTCACCCAACAATGTAACAGAAAAATTTGTGAAATTTATTAACCTTTCTACTAGGTAGAGCAGGTGTCTATCACAGCCAAAAATTGTTGAATGTCACACGAAAATGTAACAGACAAATTAGTGAAATTTATTAAGCTGTCAACTAGGTAGAGCAGGGGTATATCACGGCCCAAAATTGGTGAATTTCACCCGAAAATGTAACAGACAAATTAATGATTTTTTTTTTAACCTGTCTACTAGGTAGAGCAGTGTTATATCACACCCAAAAATTGGTGAATTTCACCCGAAAATGTAAGACCAATGAGTGAAATTTTTTTACCTGTCTACTAGGTAGAGCATGGGTATATCACACCCCCAAAATTTTTTATTTCACCCAAAAATGTAACAGACAAATTAGTGACATAAAATAAAACACGCACAAATAAAAAAAAAAAAAAAATTGATTTATGAGGTGGTGGTCCATATGGAGTAGGAGTTTGAGGAGGCGGTGGATGTAGCAGTGTAGGTGGAAGCAGCGGTGGAGGAGGACGAGGTAGCCAACATTGGTTTTAATTATTATTATTTTTTTATTAGGGTACACTCCAAAAGAGTGGGAAATATCCAAAATACAATTTGCGCTGTAGTATAACAATATACTACAGAGCAATTGCGCTGTAGTATAACAATGGCTGGTTAAGGCCGGTATATATGTCTATTCTGCACAAGGTACGGACAAGTCCTGTGGGATCCATGCCTGGTACATTTTAATGAATGTGAGCTTGTCCACATTGGCAGTGGACAGGCGGCTGCACTTGTCTGTGATAATGCCCCCTGTCGTGCTAAACAAACACACGTTCAGATAATACACTGGCTGCTGGGCAGGCCATCACCTCCAAGGCGTAAAGGGCAAGCTCAGGCCATGTGCCCAATTTGGAGACCCACAAGTTGAAGGGGGCAGACCCGTCATTCAGTACGTGTAGGCGTGTGCACACATACTGCTCCACCATGTTGGTGAAATGCTGCCTCCTGCAAAGACGTTCCATATCAGCTGGTGGTGCTGGTTGTTGTGGCGTGCTGACAAAGCTTTTCCACATTTCGGCCATGCTAACCCTGCCTTCTGAGGTGCTGGCGGTGCCCCAGCTGCGTTAGCGACCTCTTCCTCCTCCTCTGCCTTTGCTTTGTGCTTCCACTGTGCCCCTGTTGTCAGGTGGGAATGCCACCAGCAGCGCGTCTACTAGCATGCGCTTGTACTCGGGAATCTTACGATCACGCTCCAGTGAGGGAATTAAGGACGGTACATTGTCCTTGTAACGGGGATCCAGCAGCGTGACCACCCAGTAATCAGCACAAGTTAGAATGTGGGCAACTCTGTGGTCGTTGCAGAGACACTGCAGCATGTAATCCCTCATGTGTGCCAGGCTGCCCAGAGGCAATGAAAAGCTGTCCTCTGTGGAAGGTGTATCGTCTGTGTCCTCTGTATCCCCCCAGCCATGCACCAGAGATGACCATGAGCTGGTCTGGGTGCCACCCTGCTGTGAACATGGTTCCTCCACCTCTATCTCCTCCTCCTCATCCTCCACCTTGTCATCCTCCAGAACTGTGCCCTGGCTGGACAATTGTGTACCTGTCTTTGTGGGTGCAGGAACCCACCCTCTGAGCCACTTGTGAATGACTGGCCGGAAACCCTATAAAATGATCCCTCTTCCTCCTCCTCCTGTGCCACATCCTCTTCCATCATCGCCAGCAGCGTTTTTTCAAGGAGAACGGTGTTATCGGCACTGGCCAAGTTGGTGGAGTACTCGAAACAGCGCAACAAGGAACACAGGTCTCACATGGAGGCCCAATCATTGGTGGTGAAGTGGTGCTGTTCCGCAGAGCGACTCACCCGTGCGTGCTGCAGCTGAAACTCCACTATAGCCAGTTTGGCCAGCATGTGCAAGGTGGAGTTCCACCTTGTGGGCACGTCACATATAAAGGCGGTGAGCGGGAAGGCCGAAGTTACGCTGCAGCGCTGACAGGCGAGCAGCAGCAGGGTGAGAACGCCAAAAGAGCGCACAGATGGCCCGCACTTTATGCTGCAGCTCTGACATATCGGGGTAATTTTTAAGGAATCTCTGCACCACCAAATTCAGCACATGCGCCAGGCAAGGGATGCGTGTCAAACCGGCTAGTCCCAGAGCTGCAACCAGATTTCGCTCATTATCGCACACCACCAGGCCGGGCTTGAGGCTGACTGGCGCAAACCACTCATCGGTCTGTTGTTCAAGGCCGTCCACAGCTCCTGCGCAGTGTGGTGTTTGTTCCCCAAACAGATAACTTTTAAAACTGCCTGCTGTTGTTTACCCCAGGCTGTGCTGAAGTTATTGGTGAAGGTGTTACGCTGACCGGGTGAGGAGCTGGTAGAGGATGAGTAAGCAGAGTAGGAGAAGGATGCAACAGGAGGCAAACTGAGGCGCCCTGCAATCCTCGGTGGTGGAAGGACATGCGGAAAACTGCTATCCACCTCAGGCCCAGCCGCCACTGCATTTACCCAGTGTGCTGTTAGGGAGATATAATGTCCCTGATCGCGCTTACTGGTCCACGTATCTGTAGTGAGGTGCACCTTGCCTCAAATGGCTTTGCGCAGTGCACACCTGATTTTGTCCCCCACTTGGTTGTGCAGGGAAGGGATGGTACGTCTGGAAAAGTAGTGGCGGCTGGGCACGACGTACTGTGGGACAGCCAACGCCATAAGGCTTTTAAAGCTCTCCGTCTCTACCAGATGGAATGACAGCATTTCAAAGGCCAGAAATTTTGAAATTCTGGCATTCAGGGCCAGGGATTGCGGGTGTTTAGGGGGGTATTTCCTCTTCTGCTCCAGTGTGTGGGAGATGGAGAGCTGAACGCTTCCGTGGGACATTGTGGAGATGCTTGGTGACCCAGGTGGTGGTGTTGCTGGCAGATCCTCTGTTTGCGGGGTGGCAGGTGGCACTGTCACTCCAGAGGTGGATGAAGAGGCCGAGACTGCAGCAGAAGAGGAAGCAGGAGGAGCCAGAGATTTGCACTTAGATGCCTGGTCATGCAGGTTGTGCTCAGGTTGAGAACGATTATGCCTCGCTTCAGGCTCTGATTGCACAGCGTGCAAACCACTTGTGTCTTGTCGTCAGCACATTGTCTGAAGAACTGCCACGCCAGGGAACTCCTTGGAGCTGGCTTTGGTGTGCTCGGTCCCTTGCTGCGGTGGACAGTAGCTGGCATACTCTCTAGGGGACGGCCGCTCCGCTTTTGCACCCTGCTCCCTCTTCTGCTGTGCTGGTGGCTCTTTGCGACCACCGCCTCTTCCTCCGAACTACACAGGTCACTCGCATGACCTTGATTTCATGTGGGGTTGAGGACCTCATCGTCCTCCACATCATCTTCCACCCAGTCTTCACCCCTACCTTCCTTGTCGGTCTGCACACTTTTGAAAGCCCCAGCAGTTGGCACCTGTGTTTCGTCATCATCCGAGACGTGCTGCGATGGTCATCCCATGTACTCATCTTGAAACATAAGTGGTTGGGCATCGGTGCACTCAATCTCTTCCACTTCTGGGGCATGGCTAGGTGGATGGCCCTGGGAAACCCTGCTAACAGAGTCATCAAAAAGCAAAAGAGACTGCTGCATAACTTGGGGCTCAGACTGCTTCGCTGATTTGCAAGGGCGTGAGGTAAAAGACTGATGGACATCGGCTGCAGGTGCTAACTCTGATCTTTCAGCAGGAGACTGGATGGGAGCCAATGTAAAGGAACTGGAGGCACTGTCAGCCACCCAATCTACTATCTCCTGTACTTGTTCTGGCCTCGCCATTCGTAGAGCCGCATTAGGCCCGACCAAATACCGCTGAAGGTTATGTTGCCTACTTGCACCTGAGGAAGGGGTTTCACTTGTGCGTATTGCTGGCACAGATCGACCACGTCCTCTCCCTGCAACAGGAGCTCCACCAGCAGCACCACGACCGGGGCCACGTCCCTTATTTGATGCTCTCCTCATATTTCTCAAATTTAGGACCTTGCCCAAAATTGGTGTTTTATTAATAACAGAATAGAACAACAGTATCTAAAGGGTGTATCTCACAATGACATATGCAGCAAAGGCTGCAAAATTAAGATGTTTGCCCTAAATGTGTGTTTTTGTAATACCAGAATATGACAGCTGTATATAACGCTTGAATTTCACACGTACAGATGCAGACAAGGCCGCAAATTAAGTATTTTGCCCTAAATAGGTGTTTTATTAATACCAGAATAGCACAACAGTATCTAAAGAGTGTATCTCACACGTACAGATGCAGCGAAGGCTGCAAAATTAAGTTTTGTGCCTGAAATGGGTGTTTTTTAAAACCCAGAAAATCATAGCTGTATTTCTAGCGGCGTTCCTGGGCACCGTGGAGAAAGAATAACGCCCCTCTGGGCTCCTTACAGCTTCATTTGCATATCATAGGAAGTGTTTTTTTGAAGAAATGACAATACTCACAATAAAAAGAACAAGACATATGGAAATAAGGTACTTTATTATACATGGATTCATATATTTATTTTTTTATAATATGCTAGTGACAGATTCCCTTTAACAATCACAGATGCAGCAAAGGCTGCAATATTAAGTATTTTGCCCAAAATGGGTGTTTTTTGAATAACAGAATATGACAGCATTATATAATGCTTGAATTTCACACGCACAGATGCAGCAAGGGCTGTAAAATTGTGTATTTTGCCCAAAAAGGGTGTTTTTTAAAACCCAGAAAAAATAATACTGTATTTCTAGCTTAAATTGCACACTGACTAATGCGGCAGAGGCCCAAGATGGAGGTTATTGACAGAAATGGGTGTTTTTTCAAAGCCAGAAAATTATTGAAGTATTTCAAGCTTGTTTTTAACAATCACAGATTTCAAAGCCAGAAAATTATTGAAGTATTTCAAGCTTGTTTTTAACAATCACAGATGCAGCAAAGGCTGCAATATTAAGTATTTTGCCCATAATGGGTGTTTTTTTTTACTAACAGAATATGACAGCAGTATATAACGCTTGAATTTCACACGTACAGATGCAGCAAGAGCTGTGAAATTTTGTATTTTGCCCAAAAAGGGTGTTTTTTAAAACCCAGAAAATTATAGCTGTATTTCTAGCTTAAATTGCACACTGACTAATGTGTCAGAGGCCCAAGATGGAGGGTATTGCCAAAATTGGGTATTTTTTTAAACCCAGATTATTATTGCAGTATTTCAAGCTTGGATTTGAATGTCACAAAAGCTCATAAGCAGTGCTGGTGCACTGAGCTTGCATAAAATGGCCTCCGCCGCCCACGTAACTAACAGACGGATAAGAGTTTTTTTTCTCTGTCACTGGGCTCAGGGCAGGGTAAAAAGATTGTGCACTGCACCCACACAAAAAAAATCTATGTAGATCACTGAGTTCAATTGCAGTTCTGATTAAAGTTTCTTTCAAATTCTCTCCCTCACAGCAGCAGAATCCTTTCCCTAAACTAAGCACAACAGAGTGACGTGCAGCGCTACGTGACTCCAGCTTATATAGAGGCTGAGTCACAGGCTGCACTGGCCAATCACAGCCATGCCATTAGTAGGCATGGCTGTGATAGCTTCTAAGGGCACAGAGTTAAACGCTTTTTGATTGGCTGCTCTGCAGCCTTTCAAAAAGCCCCAAGAAATAGCCAAACACTGAACCCGAACTTTTACTGAAATGTTCGGGTTCGAGTCCGGGGTCCAAAAATCCAAAAGTTCGGTACGAACCCGAACATTACAGTTGGGGTTCGCTCAACCCTACTCAGGGGGAAAAATTACCCCATCAAAAATCATAGTGCAGCAAGGAGGATATGGTATATAAAAAGTCCTCCCCAGCAGCAGGGAGGGTATGGTTTGCAAAATCCTCCCTGCTCAGATGGTATCAAGCTTGTGGCCAAAGCTATCCTCCTGACAAATACAGGGATGCTGTCTCGTTTGCAGCATCCCTATTAGAGCATTATTGTGGCGGCAATCAATAAGGATTTCACTTTTTAAGGCTTTGACACTTTCCTTTCCTGATGTATCTTAATTCTGCACCCCTCAGCTGAGAATTAAAGACACGTTTGCAAGACACTTATTGCCAACCTTAGATTCTGCGGAGAGAGACTTTGGAAAGATAGAAAGAAAGAGTACTACATTCCACATCCTTGCTTATATCCATACATCGCTATCTGGGGCAATTTGCTTTGTGAATTACTATGGAACTGTGTTTGATATTGTTGGATATACTACAACTCTCATTATGCACTTTGTTAATATAGATACTTATCTATTTTCTACAAATGGCCTGCTTACTGACTCCAGCACCATTCACCAGCCACAACATCTAAATCTCCTGCCTTGCACCAGTACAAAACTCATATGTCATGGCTGAGGATGGGGAAAACCCTCAGCCGTGTGATGCCAGAAGATGGTGGTCACTGCAAGGCCAGGACAGGAATAAGGGAGCAGGTCACCTCCTAATACGTCCCTAATTCTGACCCTGTCTCCTAGCCGTATGAGCCAACCCTGATGGTAGGAGGGCTCATACTCTAGAACCTAAGATTCATACTAGCCCTCAGGGTGGCCCTGGACTAGGAGCAGAGTAAGACGACCTGTTCCTCCTAGATACGGACGAACAGGAGTCTCAGTAGCCAAGCTACAAAGAAAGGGGAACATAAACAGCTTATGGCAATGGCAGTTAAATGAAACAAGTACAACACCTACCTGCCACAGACACACAGCCTGGAACCCATGTACAAGTGCTGCTGTCCACAACAACACAAACGGACACCGCACACAACACACATCACACAGGAACCCAGGAAACCATAGCTGCAATAAACAAAGAGACCAACGAAACATCTTCATAACATCATGTATAAACTTATGACCACAAGGATGGCCCTCACTGGAGAGATGGTATATAACCAGGAGGATGACTCCAGCTAACCATGGCTGAAGTACCCCTCAGACTTCTGGCTTCCAGCAAGAGCTAAATAGGCCAAGTAGCCATTTAGCCACACACACAAGGAAAGGAGTTAACCCTTCCATCACCAAACAAGGAAAGTGTCACTTAAAGGGAAATGCACACACAGCTAAATCCCGTGCATACCAAACGTAGACAGTGAACACATTCAACCACACGTTGCCAGAGGCAACCGCATGCTATGACAGCGAGCAGCCTAGCGACCAGCTCCAGCTGCTACACTGCCAACTACAACATGTTGCCAGCCACACGTGAGGCAACAAATACAGAGCCCTCACCTGTGATTGAGAACAAAGAAGAAACCGCTGACAAGTGCATGCGACCAAAGAGTCACGACCATAACCATGGTCGTGACATATCACCAAGGGCACCACAACTACCATAAGGCAGGAGTCCTAACAGACGGGTGTGCCCCAAGAAAAGAAAGGGAGCACCCTCCTGTCACTGTCTGGCCCTAGGTAGAATCAGTGTAAGGATTGCCACTGTAAATAACTGTTGCACCCAGAGCCACTAGGGCCTTGCAGCATTTGCATCTTCTGCCTTGTCCATTATGTTCCTGTACTGTACTAGAGATGCTAGGAGCCATATCCTACACTGTATAACAAACCAAAAACCTCCCCCAAAAAGGGTTCCTGCCACTACCCTGCCCTAGTGAGCATCAGTGTAATAATTACTGTGAATAACTGTTTCAGCCAGAGCCACTACTACTCCCACCCACTCCCATCCACAGCTTTCAAACCTAAAACTTCCCAAAGAAAGGGCTAATTTTTATTGCTTTTGTAAAATGTCATTCCTTCTTTACCATCCAACATGATTACATCAATTACACTTTTTATAACTATAAAAAATGACTTATTCTGACCTCAACAACTTTTTTATATTTACATCTATGCAGCTGTGTGAGGGCGCATATTTTGCAGGGCAATCTGTAGTTTTCAATGATTTTTCATCACTTTTTATTTAATTTCTTTGGAGAGGTGAAGCAATGATTTTTTTTATTCTGTTATGGCATTCACCGTACAGGATAAATACATTTATATTTTATTTGTATATGTGTTTTAAAATGCAGCAGTACAAATTATCTTTATTTTTAGTATTATTTTTTATGGGGAAGGAGTGATTTAAAAAACATTTTCCTTTTTTTTTTTTTTTACAGTTATATTAGGTCCCCTTAGGTAACTTGAACACATGATCGTTACATTGATTGTCCCAGAGAATTTGATAAAACTTCTGTTTTCTGTTAGTGGTATGTAATCATATTAATACAGTTTATTACACTAAATACACACGTTTATGTACCTATTTTAAAATTGTCTGTCCATTACACAACAATTTAGTTACTTAATTCACTTCAATTCAATTTTGTATCTCTTATTCAGTTTCTCAAGAAATTGAAGCAGTTGATTTAAAAAAACTCAAACTTCATGCTTTTAAAAAATCTAAAAATAAATGTACCAAACAAGTCAACTTAACTTTTTTTCAAGAGTAATTCAACCAAGGTTACTGCAATGAACAACTAGGAGTCAAATATGGGAGCAGACTGCTACATACTTTATGTAATAGTTCCCATGGGAGGTTCTGGTACAGTCGTAATCATGAGTGGTATGATAATGAAGCAGTTGTCTTACACAGTCAAATTTCTGGAGAAAAACATTCTGGGGATGAAAACCTCAAGACTAAATTTTTCATAAGCCATTGTTTGATTGCCTGTTTTCTGACTGAGTCAAGAGAAATGTTTACAATAACCAGACATAGAATATTAAAAGATTTATCAAGGAATGACTAAGGAATAATGTAGTCATCATTTCAGTACAGTACATAATTTAGTGTAAACCTACAAAAGATATATTCATTGTCTAATGCTAGGAAAGTAGACACTGCATATGAGAGACTTATTGAAATTCATTGTACATCAAGAATAGAAAAGTCAATAAATTTTATCCACCTTGGCCTCCTGCTCTCATTTTACACGACAGTAAATTTAATTCTAATATATTTCCTTTAAAGTTAGCAAGGTAACAGCTAAAAGGCACAAGCCACATCGGTTTTCTCCTGTACATAAATGTTTACACAAACTTATCATTTCACTGTAACAGAGAACAATACAAGAGATAGAACAGCCGGCACTCCGTTGTGTAGTGAGTGGTGCACGCGTTTAGGGTTGGTGTCCCATCAATCCAAATACAAAGAATACCGGCACTCGCTACGATGAATACAATGTTATCTTTTTAATTCCCACATAGAGGAACAGATTAAGTGATGCGTTTCGACTCAACAAACAAACGAGTCTTTATCAAACAGGTAAATACAAGGAAGCAAATACATTTAAATAACTAGCTCAGTTGTCACAGGATGTAGTCATGGTAACATATAAACAAAACAAGAAAACCATGTGGGCAAAACCAATATGCATTGGAATGCACAAAAGAGGGTAAGATACTATAACTCGGACATACATATTTAAAGGTGAATCCACATACATGCATGGAATGGCAACCAGTGTATATTAGAATGGTTAAATACTCTAAATTAATGCACACAAAAAGTTAGTTAATATAATGTTACATCTAATATATAAAGCTGAGTGTATGTGTGTGTATGTGTGTATGTCCGCTAAAGGAATCCGCACCATCGCATTTACAATCACAAAATTTGGCACACAGGTACATCAGGTGTCCGGGAAGGTTTTAGAGCAGGTCTCAGCTCTATAGGACGTACAAATCCTGAGATATTCCCCCAAAAAATCCATTAGCCAATAGAAGCTTGGTCACATGACCTTTATCAGCCAATAGAAGCTCGCAGGTCCTCCAGCCTCCACATACACAGTTCTACTCCAGGTTTCCATAACAATCCAGCCATTTATCTTCACTGCTGTAGGAGAGCTTTAAAGGAAATCTGTCACCAGGATAATTGCTATTGAAGAAAAGCCTTGGCCTAATAGCACTTTGTACCTTATTTCAAGATGTGCCTTTGTTCTAGCAATAGATGTTTTTATCCTCTGAAAATTCAGTTTATTTGGTATGCAAATGCGCCAGTAAGGTGCCCAGAGCGGCGTCACTCTTGCAGGAAGGATCCCAGACACGCCCCCTGCCACAATGTGCCCACCCTTCAAAAGACTTAAAACCCCGCCCCCAAGTCCCGCTAAGCCACGCACCTGATCTGGTTAGGCCATACCCCCTCCCACTCCTGAGCCAGCGGGGATTGAAAAAATGAAGGTAAAAATCAACTTCTGTCATCTGCAGGGGTGGGAGGGTGACTTTCTCCCTGCAGGTCACGCTCAGACAGCACAGTCCTGCTGTCTTAGAGTGAGCTGTTCAAAAGGACACGCCCCAATCCGGTTAGGCCATGCCTCGTCCTACTCCTCAGCCAACTAAGATTGAAAAAAATGAAGTTAAAAATCAACTTCTAGGTCCCTCTAGGCCACGCCCAGATCTGGTTAGGCCACACCCCTCCCACTCCTGAGCCGACGGGGATTGAAAAAATGAAGATAAAAATCAACTTCTGTCAGCTTCAGGGGTGGGAGGGAGGGTGACTTTCTCCCTGTAGCTCACACTCACACAGGACAGTGCTGCTGTCTTACAGTAAGCTGTCCAAAATCACACGCCCCTGATCCGGTTAGAACACGCCCCCTCCCACTCCTCTAGCCGACAGGGATTGGAAAAATGAAGGTAAAAATCAACTTCTGTCAGCTGCAGAGGTGGGAGGGATGGTGACTTTCTCCCTGCAGCTCACACTCAGACAGTACAGTGCTGCTGTCTTAGAGTGAGCTGTTCAAAAGGACATGCCCACAATCCAGTAAAGGCCACTGTTAAGGGGACAAGCCTTTGTGGAGGTCACTGTCAAGGGGGTGGTATGCTGTGAAAGTCACTGTTAAAGGGAAAGGCTGCTATAAAGGTCAAAGTTAAGGGGGTGGGCTGCTGTGGAGGTCCAATTTTAAGGGACGGGCACTGTGGGTGGGTCAGTGCTAAGGAGTGGGGGGGGGGGTGGAGGTCACTGTTAAGGGGGTGGGGTGCTGTAGATGTCACTGTTAAAGAGGATAGTGTTGATATCTTTTAACCACACACACAAACATTAAATTAAATAGATTAAATATACCCGAGCAAAGCCGGGTCCTTCAGCTAGTAAATAATAATAATGAAAACCTGAAGGAGTAATTTCATCAATCATCATGTTTTCTCAAAAAGAACAAAATTTAATAAATTATAAACGTAATAATAATAACCTATATTCCAAATGAATTGAGTTCATATTCGCGGTTCATGCCTCTTGGTTCCAGCGTTTGTAACCTGTGGATCCAAAAGGCCTCGCGTTTTTTTAGAAATTGGATTCGATCACCTCCCCTGCGTGATGGTAGCACTTGCTCTATAATCTGAAACTGTAATTGAGAGACATTGTGGCGGCATTGATCAAAGTGAAAAGGCAATAGCAGGTATTTTTCCGTATTGTCAAAATGACTCTTTCAGATTTTCATTATTATTATTTATGTAACATTATATTAACAAAATTTTTGTGTGCATATTTAACTATTCAAATGCTATTTTATTTTTATTTTAAATACCCGACTGTTACTGCCATGGGGGGAGCGGGAGGCACCTGATACTGGCACATGGGGGGGGGGGGGTTGGCACTATGATACTGGCATATGGGGGGAAGGAGAGAGGCACTTGATACTGGGACATGGTGGGGGGGAGAGAGGCACTTTATACTGGCACTTTTTTTGGGGGGGGAGATTGCACTATGATACTGGCACATGGGGGGAAGGAGAGAGGCACTTGATACTGGGACATGGGGGGGAGAGAGGCACTTGATACTGGCATGTGGAGGGGGGTTGGCACTTGATACTAGCACATGGGTGGGGGGAGAGAGGCACTTGATACTGGCACTTTTGGGGGGGGAGATGGCACTATGATACTGGGACATGGGGGGAGGAGAGAGGCACTTGATACTGGCACTGGGGGGTGTTTGTCACTTGATACTGGCACATGGGTGGGTTTGGCACTATGATACTGGCACATGGGGGGTTTGGCACTATGATACTGGCACATGGGGGGGTTGGCACTATGATACTGGCACATGGGGGAAGGAGAGAGACACTTGATACTGGGACATGGGGGGGAGGAGAGAGGCACTTGATACTGGCACTTTTTTGGGGGGGAGATGGCACTATGATACTGGGACATGGGGGGGAAGAGAGAGGCACTTGATACTGGCACATAGGGGGGTTTGACACTATGATACTGGCACATGGGGGGTGGGAAGGAGAGAGGCACTTGATACTGGCACATTGGGGGGGGGGGATGGCACTATGATACTGGGACATGTGGGGGGAGGAGAGAGGCACTTGATACTGGCACATGATGGGGGGGCATCTATGCGGACACTTACTGGAACATTATTGGGGGGCATTATGGGGGACACTAGGCCAGCAGCCTATCAGAGGCCGGACACTGAGGGCATCTACTGGGGCACTATATATGGGGCATTTTATACTGGTACATTATGGGGGGCACTAGCAGGAAGGGGGGGAGAGGAGCACTATGGGGGAATTTACTAGGGGGACTATATAGGGGTATTTTATACTGGGACATTATGGGGACATTAGCTAAACTGGGGGCATTACAAGGGGGTATTTTTTGCACTGTCACATTATAAGGAGAATTATTTCTACTGGGGGGGGCACTATGGTGGGCTTTATTACTTCCCCCATGGTATGACCCCCTAGTAGCAGCACCAGTCTCTCCCTGCTCTGCTATCCCTCTGCCCCTTCTCCAAATCCTTATTATGAAATCTTTCTCATTAGGATAAAACACAACATCAGCTCCAGCGAGCCTGAGACCAAAGTGTGGAAGTGGATCCCCAAGGGCCAAGTCAAGTAATTGTAAGCTTTCATGTGGAATATGTTTGTTATACACATATAGCATACACTGTGCCACACAATATAGAGTATACCGCTACACTGTGCCACACAATATACAGTATACCGCTACACTGTGCCACACAATATACAGTATACCGCTACACTGTGTCACACAATATACAGTATACTGCTACTTTAATGACCGGCGTCACGCACAGGGAGGGAAAAGGGAAAGCCCTGCCCAAGGGAGAGGGTAAGGTGGTGACCCCTGACTCACCTGACTGCACTGACGTCCCTAGACGGGTTCCTCACCCGTGCGGCGATCACGTGCCTAAACCCTGGCTTTCTCTAAAATGAGCCCTAGATAGTGAACGGGCCGGTGGGATCGCTAGTCCGCACCACTGACACTAAGAGGGAAACATCAGGGAGAGGACAGACAATACAGACAAACACATACACCCAGGTGGGCGACACAGCAGACCACAAAGGTCCAACAGGGATCCGGAGGGTAGCGTTCTGGACTAACAACCAGAGAACGCAGCAACACAGCTCCAGAGGGTCAGAATAGATGTCCAGGCAGGAAGCTCTATATCTGGCAACCAGAGAAGCGTGAGAGGGGAATATAAGGAGGCTTGGGAGTGCTGAACAAGGAACAGCTGAGGAGAAGGAGCTACAGATCCCTGAGTGAGCAAAAAGGGTTTGCAAAGCAAACCCAGAAAGCTACCATAAGGAAACAGCCCTATCTTACATAGAGCGCGCAGCCAACCGCTGCGACTTCCTGACCCTGGGTATAACGGAGTCAGGCGTGGTTCTTGACACCCTCGTGACAGTACCCCCCTCTCTACGAGGGGCCTCCGGACACTCAGGACCAGGTCTCTCAGGATGAGAGGCATGAAAAACCCAAACTAACGTGTCGGCGTTTACCTCAGACGCAGGAACCCACATTCTTTCCTCGGGACCGTAACCCCTCCAATGCACCAGATATTGAAGAGAGCGGCGGACCCGACGAGAATTAACAATTTTGGATATTTGAAATTCTAGATTACCATCCACGACAACAGGAGGGGGTGGCAGCAGTTTTGGTTCTAGAGGTGGAACATATTTTTTGAGTAACGACTTATGAAAGACATTATGGATTTTAAAAGTCTGAGGTAACTCCAGGCGAAAAGCCACGGGGTTGATGATGGCTACAATTTTGTAAGGACCAATAAACCTAGGACCCAGTTTCCAAGAGGGAACCTTCAATTTAATATTCCTAGTAGACAACCACACATAGTCATTCACTCCTAGGTCCGGACCTGGCGACCGTCTCTTATCAGCCATGCATTTGTATTTACCTCCCATATTTTTCAAGTTAGCTTGCACCTTCTGCCATACCGATGAAAGAGATGACGAAAACCGTTCCTCTTCGGGAACCCCAGAAGACCCCCCCCCCTCTTTGAAAGTACAGAATTGGGGATGAAAACCATATGCACCAAGAAATGGTGACTTGCCAGTGGATTCCTGACGACGATTATTTATGGCAAACTCAGCTAACGGTAAATATGATGACCACAACTCTTGGTTTTCAGACACAAAACATCTTAGATATGTCTCCAGGTTTTGAATGGTACGCTCAGTCTGTCCATTCGACTGAGGATGGAAAGCTGAGGAAAAGGACAAGTGTACCCCCAAACGGGAACAAAAAGCTTTCCAAAATTTAGAAATAAACTGGGTACCCCGATCCGGAACAACATCGGAGGGGACCCCGTGAAGCTTCACGATTTCACTGAAGAATACCTGAGCAAGAGTCTTAGCATTAGGTAGTGCGGGTAACTCAACGAAGTGTACCATTTTGCTAAACCTGTCCACTACTACCAAAATAACTGTTTTACCCGCAGACAAAGGTAAGTCAGTGATAAAATCCATTGACAGATGTGTCCATGGTCTATTGGGAATGACGAGTGGTAATAGAGACCCTGCAGGACGTGTATGTGAAACTTTTGCGCGCGCACAGGTAGAACAAGAAGACACAAAATCCAATACATCCTGACGCAACCTTGGCCACCAAAAACGACGAGACAATAGCTCCAAGGTTGCTTTACTACCCGGGTGCCCAGCAAGTGCCGAATTATGATGTTCCTTTAATAATTCGAAACGTAGGTTCAACGGTACAAACAATTTCTCTGAGGGGCAAGAGACCAGGGCGTCCCCCTGGGCCTCTAACACCTTCCCCTCCAGAACAGAGTGTACCGCAGAAAAAAACACTCCTCTTTGAAGAATGGGCACCGGATCACTCACATTACCCCCTACAGGGAAACAACGAGATAGTGCATCAGCCTTGGTATTCTTTGCCCCAGGACGATAGGTAATCACAAAGTTAAACCTGGTAAAAAATAGCGACCACCTAGCCTGTCTAGGGGTGAGACGCTTAGCTGATTCGAGGTACAGAAGATTTTTGTGGTCCGTAATCACAGTGACGGGGTGGACTGCCCCCTCTAAAAAGTGACGCCACTCCTCAAACGCAAGTTTAATAGCTAATAGTTCCCTATTGCCAATATCGTAGTTCTTTTCTGCTGCAGATAGTTTTTTTAGAAAAGAAAGCACAAGGACGCCATTTGCCAGGAGACGGACCCTGAGACAGTACAGCCCCCACTCCCACCTCTGACGCATCGACTTCAACAATAAAAGGCTGAGAGACATCAGGTTGGACTAGTACAGGTGCTGAGGTAAACCTCTCTTTTAGAGAGGAAAAAGCAACTTTAGCGGCGTCAGACTATTTAGAAAAATCAGTCCCCTTCCTAGTCATGTCAGTAAGGGGTTTTACAATAAGTGAATAATTTTTAATGAATTTCCTATAGAAATTCGCGAAGCCCAAGAACCGTTGTAGTGCTTTGAGGTTCTCAGGAAGATCCCAATCCAAAATTGCCTGGACCTTCCTAGGATCCATACGGAAACCTGAAGCAGATAAAAAATAACCTAGGAATTGTATCTCCTGAACGGCGAAGACACATTTTTCAATTTTAGCATATAATTTATTCGTCCGTAGAACCTGCAGTACTTGTCTGACATGCACCTCATGTGTTCTCAGATCAGACGAATAAATTAAAATATCATCTAGGTATATTACCACAAACCTGCCGATTAGATGACTAAAAATGTCATTAACAAAATGTTGAAAGACGGCAGGAGCATTGGTCAGACCGAAAGGCATAACTAGATTTTCATAATGCCCCTCAGGGGTGTTAAAAGCTGTCTTCCACTCATCTCCCTCCTTGATACGAATCAGATTGTAGGCCCCCCTAAGATCAAGTTTGGAGAACCACCTAGCACCCGCAATCTGGTTAAACAGGTCAGGAATGAGAGGAAGAGGGTATGGGTCTCGGATGGTTATCCGATTTAATTCGCGAAAATCTAGGCAAGGACGCAGGCCCCCATCTTTCTTTTTAACAAAGAAAAACCCTGCAGCCACAGGTGAAGAAGAGGGTCTGATGTGTCCCTTAGCCAAGCTCTCGGAAATATAATCTTTCATGGCTTGTCTCTCTGGACCTGAAAGATTATATAACCTGGTCTTGGGTAATTTTGCGCCGGGAATAAGGTTAACCGGGCAATCATAAGGACGATGAGGTGGTAACTTCTGACAACCCTTTTCAGAAAAAACGTCTTTAAAATCTGAAATAAATGTAGGTAGGGTAGTTATGGAGGCGACTAAGCAATTGCTATTTAAGCAATTTTCTCTGCACTGCTCACTCCACTCCAATATCTCCCTGGCCTGCCAATCCACCACTGGATTGTGCGCTACCAGGGAAGACCCAGCACTACCGGAGTGGGAAGCCCCTCCAGAACATAACATGAAAGCATCTCGTTATGGTGGTCCCCTACCCGAAGGTGTAAATTATGAACAATGTGGGTGAGGTTTCTCTGAGACAGAGGAGCAGAATCAATAGCGAATATGGGAATAGGCCTCTGTAGCGTACAGAGAGACAAACCCATAGTGCGGGCAAAATGGGCATCTATCAAATTTACCCCTGCTCCACTGTCTACAAAGAAAGAAATAGTCTCCTTCTTATCACCAAAAACAATAACCGCTAGCAACACAAATTGCGATGTACGTATGGAGGAAACATATACCCCCCGGCTGACATCCTCCACACAGCCTGGGGTTAGTAGTTTTCCGACGGTCTTTTGTTTCTGAGGAAAGAAGGACAGACATTAATGAAATGACCCCTCTCCCCACAAAAAAAACAAACCCCACGTCTACGGCGAGCCTCAGGAGGACGGACCTGACGAGTAGTTCCTCCTAGCTGCATAGGCTCGTCTAAGTCCGTACAGACTAACTGCTGCTTGGGAGGGGTTACCAATGGCTCCGGTTTTTTCAACCTGTCCCTAAGGCGTCTATCTATTCGGATAGAAAGGGACATAACCGCATCAAGGGAAAAGGGGGTCTTATATAATGCAAGCGCATCCTTAATCCTTTCGGATAACCCAGAGCAGAACTGACTCCTGAGAGCCGGGTCGTTCCATTGGGTATCCGTAGCCCACCTACGGAAGTCAGAGCAATATTCCTCTACCGGCCGCTCTCCTTGTAGGAGTCTCCGTAATCTTGATTCAGCCAGTGCGACTCGGTCAGGGTCGTCATATATGAGACCCAAGGCCCCGAAAAATTCATCCACTGACCGAAACGCCTGGGAATCAGTAGGTAAAGAGAACGCCCAGGACTGCGGGTCCCCCTGCAGCAGGGAAATAACAACCCCCACCTGCTGTTCTTCATTACCAGAGGAGTAAGGGCGCAGTTTAAAGTATAATTTACAGGCCTCACGGAATGTCAAAAACTTGTCCCTTCCCCCAGAAAATCTGTCAGGGAGAGGGACCTTGGGTTCCGCAACAACCTGGTTACCAGTAGCAACCGCTGGGCTTGCGGTCTGTTGTTATTGCTGCTGTTGCTGGAGGACCGACGCCTTCAATCCTGCCACCTCCAAAGACAGGCCATGAAATTTTTGGACAGAGCAGCAATTTGATCCATACTGGATTCTAAGTAGGTAAAAAATTATATATTTTTTTTTTTTTACCTACACAAAATAAGGGCCAGATATAATGTAATGACCGGCGTCACGCACAGGGTGGGAAAAGGGAAAGCCCTGCCCAAGGGAGAGGGTAAGGTGGTGACCCCTGACTCACCTTGCAGCTGGCACCTGACTGCCCTGACGTCCCTAGAAGGGTTCCTCACCCATGCGGCGATCACGTGCCTAAACCCTGGCTTTCCCTAAAATGAGCCCTAGATAGTGAACGGGCCGGTGGGATCGCTAGTCCGCACCACTGACACTAAGAGGGAAACATCAGGGAGAGGACAGACAATACAGACAAACACATACACCCAGGTGGGCGACACAGCAGACCACAAAGTTCCAACAGGGATCCGGAGGGTAGCGTTCTGGACTAACAACCAGAGAACGCAGCAACACAGCTCCAGAGGGTCAGAATAGATGTCCAGGCAGGAAGCTCTATATCTGGCAACCAGAGAAGTGTGAGAGGGGAATATAAGGAGGTTTGGGAGTGCTGAACAAGGAACAGCTGAGGAGAAGGAGCTACTGACGCCTGAGTGAGCCAAAAGGGTTTGCAAAGCAAACCCAGAAAGCTACCATAAGGAAACAGCCCTATCTTACATAGAGCGCGCAGCCAACCGCTGCGACTTCCTGACCCCGGGTATAACGGAGTCAGACGTGGTTCTTGACACCCTTGTGACAGCTACACTGTGTAGTCTGTTCTATAAGCACCATTGTTTTGTGGCGGCGGACAGAAAATAATCTGGAAGTGCCCCTCCCGAGACCAGGCTCTGACTGCTAGGAGATTTCTGCTGAGCTAACGGATGGCCCTATGGCAGTAGCACCTCCATAGCCCCCATATATGGCAAAAAAAAAAATTCTACCACACCGGGTGACACCGGCCCTAGCAACGCCAATGACCAGGCACCATCCCCTCTTCAGAGCAGAGGGTTCCTGGTTTAATGCTCGGCTTCTCCTATTGACTTCCATTATACTCGGGTACTCGGCATCTGGCATCTGTGTTGGTCCCATGTTCATATGTGCCCGCATTGCTGAGAAAAATTATGTTTAAATATATGTAAATTAGTCTCTAGGAGCCTCTTGGAGAGACTCGGCTCCCTCTGCAACTGCCACTCCCTTTGCACTGTAATTGACAGGAACGGGTGTGATGACGTTTTTAATGTCTGGCCCTGTCAATCAAAGTGGAGAGGGTGTGGCAGTTGCAGAGAAATCAGAGCTTGTAGGTTTCTTTAGAGAGACCAGAGCTTTCAGAGCTAACCAACAGATTCCCCAATCGACATACTGGGGGAGCTGTTTTTTATCTGCAGTCGGTGTTATCACTGCAGACATTAGCCACTGATTGCAGAAACCCAGTGGCTATGGCAGCTGCTCTACTCGCAAGCGGGTGTCATTTTTAAAGATCAAACTTTTGTAGTACAAATACAGTGGAGGTCCAGAAAGGGTTAAAGAGAGATTTTGATAATGATGACCTTTCCTCAGCGTAGGTCATCAATATCAGATCTCCAAGATTCAGTCACCCAGAACCCTGAAGGTCAACTCTTTAAGGAGGCTGTGGTGCACCAGTGAGCTCTGCGTCCTCCTCAAAGCTTACCAAGCATATCTCCGCCCATTGGATAGTGGCTGTGTCTAATTTTGCAGCTTAAATCCATTCACTTTAATGAGGGTGAACTGTGCCTAGGTCATGTGACTGACGAACAGGACATCCCTGGCCTAGGAATAAAACACGGTGCTCACCGAAAGGCTATAGTTTCTTTAAGCAGCTGGTTGGTCGGGAACCTGGAAGATAGGCCCCCACCAATCTAATACTGATGATCATGCCCTGAGAATAGGTCATGAATATAAAACTCTCAGATAACCTCTTTAATTCTATAAACGTAAAAATATAAAGAACCCAGGCTTGTGTAGTACTCTGTCGAGTCAGAATCAGTAAAAATATATGAACTCCAACTCTGACTTCAAAATAAAAATATGCTTGTTGCATATTAAATCATAGGAATTTTTTAAAGTTTTTAACAGAAATTGTACACCAATAATTATATTTTATGTTCTACTAGCTGAAGGATCTGGCTTCGCTTGGGTATATTTAATCTATTTCATTTAATGTTTGTGTGTGTCGTTAAAAGATGTCAACACTATCCACTATAACAGTGACCTCTACAGCACCCCGCCCCCCTCAGACTCCCTGTCATCTGTCTGGCGCAGGGCCTGGACAGACACAGGGATGTCCTTTTAAACAGCTCACTCTCAGACAGCCGCTCTGTGCTGTCTGGGTGTGAACTGCAGGGAGAAAGTCACCCTCTCTCACACACCTGCAGCTGCCCGGACCGGATCAGGGGCGTGGCTTCGGGAGATCTGGGGGTGGGGTTTTAAGTTTATCTTTTGAGGGTGGACACATTGTGGCAGGGGGCGTGTCTGGGCTCCTTCCTGCAAGAGTGACGCCCCTCTGGGCACCTTACTGGCTCATTTGCATACCAAATAAATTGGATTTTCAGAGGATAAAAACATCTATTGCTGGAACAAAGGCACATTTGGGAATAAGGTACTAAGTGCTATTAGGCCATGACTTTACTCCAATAGTGATTATCCTGGTGACAGATTTTCTTTAACCACTTCACATCCGGGCCAATTGCCCCCTTCCTGACCAGGCCTAATTTAGCAAATCTGACATATGTCACTTTATGTGGTAATTGCTTTGGAACGCTTTTACTTACCAAGTCATTCAGAGATTGTTTTCTCGTGACACATTGTAATTCATGATAGTCATACATTTGAGTCAATATATTTCACCTTTATTTATGAAAAATTCACAAATTTACCAAAAATTTTGAAAAATTCACAATTTTCTAAATTTCAATTTCTCTGCTTTTATAACAGAAAGTGATTACTCATAAAATATTTATTATTTAAAATTCCCCATACTGTATGTCTCCTTTATGTTGGCATCATTTTGTAAATGTCATTTTATTTTTTTAGGACATTAAAAGGCTTAAAATTTTAGAAGCAATTCTTTTAAGCCACAACCCACTTTTTAAGGACCAGTTCAGGTCTGAAGTCACTTTGTGGGGCTTACATAGTGGATGCTCCCATCAATGACCCCATTGTAGAAACTAAACCCCTCAAGTTACTTAAAACTGATTTTACAAACTTTGTTAACCCTTTAGGTGTTCAACAAGAATTAAAGGAAAATGGAGATGAAATTTAAAAATTTCACTTTTTTGGCAAATTTTCCATTTTAATCCATTTTTTCTTTAACACATCGAGGGTTAACAGCCAAACAAAACTCAATATTTATTACCCTGATTCTGCGGTTTACAGAAACACCCATCATGTGGTCGTAAATTGATGTAAGAGCACACGGCAGGGTGCAGAAGGAAGGTAGCGCCATATGGGTTTGGAAGGCAGATTTTGCTGAACTGGTTTTTAGATGCCATGTCCCATTTGAAGCCCCCCTGATGCACACTTACACAGTAGAAACTCCTAAAAAGTGACCCCATTTTGGAAACTAGGGGATAAGGTGCCAGTTTTATTGGTACTATTTTGGGTTACATATGATTTTTAATTGCTCTATATTATGTTTTTTGTGAGGCAAAGTAACCAAAAATGGCTGTTTTGGCATTGTTTTAATTTTTATTTTTTACAACATTCATCTGACAGGGTAGATCATATGCTATTTTTATAGAGCAGGTTGTTACTGACGCAATGATATCAAATATGTCTACTTTCTTTGTTTGTTTCAGTTTTACATAATAAAGCATTTTTGAAAAAAAATTATGTTTTTGTGTCTCCATATTCTGAACGCCTTATTTTTTTAATTTTATGCCGATAGTCTTATGCAGGGGCTAATTTTTTGAAGGAAGATTTGACGTTTTATTGGTCCCATTTTTGGGTACTGTAAGCATCCAAAGGGAGAGGTTATTGATGGTAAGTATGTGTCACTGAGGCTGCTGCTCTCAGTGATGTAAATCCCGGAGGTAAATGGCAACCAGTGATGTTAGATTGCTGAGTTTGGCAATAAAGTGGGCCCTCGTGGCTTTGCGGTACTATTTGGCAGGTAGGAAGTTCCGCTTGGTATCTGACCATGCCCCTTTAAAATGGATGTGCCGAAATAAAGGAAACAATGCAAGGGTAACACGGTGGTCCCTGGAGTTGCAGGACTTTAATTTTGTGGTAGAGCACAGGGCAGGGAAGCTTCATGTTAATGCTGATGCCTTGTCAAGGATTTACTGTCTATCAGGGTCAAGTGCCCAGTCCCTTGGCCTTGGGCAGAGGGGGGGGGGATATGTAAGCATCCAAAGGGTGAGGTTATTGATGGTAAGTATGTGTCACTGAGGCTGCTGCTCTCAGTGATGTAAATCCCGGAGGTAAATGGCAACCAGTGATGTTAGATTGCTGAGTTTGTGGTAGCTGGAATTTGGGTCCGGGATTTAGGAGTGACTGAAGAGTTTGGGTGGGAAGGTCACTTCCGTACTCCATCTCCTGTGTTACCACCTCACCCAGCTGGAAGCTAATTTAAAAGACACACTGTCAGTATGTGTTTGGTGTTGGTCTGCAGAGGACTTAGGAGCATTCCTCTCCACAGTGTTCCTGAGAAGGCAAAAGACAAGATTCTGCACAAAGGTGACTCCTGTATTTTACCTGTTTAACAATTGAACTGTTATATGACACATGAGGGCTGAAGATAAGTGCTTTATGTGACTGAACTTTGATGGGCTTAAGCCAAGCCATCCTGTTGGAACAAATTTGAGTTGTGTTTTTTCCAATAAAACCCTTATGTTGCATCCAATCCTGCCGACTGCCTACCATTTGTACAGCTAATCTCCACAGTGCATATCATTTTTTGATCATTCATTATTAAATTTTGAGGCAAGGTGACCAAAAAAATAGGTTGTTTTGGCACAGTTTTTATTTATTTTCACAGCGTTCACCTGAGGGGTTAGGTCACATGATATTTTTATAAAGCAGGTCGTTACGGACGTGGCAATACCTAATATGTATACTTTTTTTATTTATTTCACTTTATCACAATATTTGCATTTTTTTAACAAAAAAAATGATGTTTTAGTGTCTCCATGTTCTGAGAGCTATAGTTTTTTTTATTTCTAGGGCGAATGTCTTAGGGTACTTTCACACTTGCGTTGTTTGATTCCGGCAGGCAGTTCCGTTGCCTGAACTGCCTGCCTGATCAGGCAAACTGTATGCAAACTGGATCAGTCTGATCAATGCCTGATCAGTCACAAAAATGCATTGCAATATCGGGTCCGTTTTTCAGGTGTAATCAGGCAAAACGGATCCGGTATTTATTTTTTTCTCATTTTTAAAGGTCTGCGCATGTGCAGACCGGGAGGACGGATCCGGCATTCCAGTATTTTGAATGCCGGATCCGGCACTAATACATTCCTATGGAAAAAAAATGCCAGATCCGGCATTCAGGTAAGTCTTCAGTTTTTTTCGCCTGAGATAAAACCGTAGCATGCCACGGTTTTCTCTTTTGCCTGATCAGTTAAAATGACTGAACTGAAGACATCCTGATGCATCCTGAAAGGATTACTCTCCATTCAGAATGCATGGGGATATGCCTGATCAGTTCTTTTCCGGTATAGAGCCCCTGTGACGGAACTCTATGCCGGAAAAGAAAAACGCTAATGTGAAAGTAGCCTTATGTAGGGGCTCTTTTTTGGAGGGATGAGCCATATGCCTTTTTGATTGCTTGGTTTTCCCTCTTTTTTATGATTTAAGGTGACAAAAATGGCTTTTTTTAAACAGTTTTTTTTTTAACTGTGTTTATCAGACGGGGTGGATCATGTGATATATTTATAGAGACGGTCGTTACGGACGCGGCGATACCTAATGCGTGTTTTCTTTTTTTTTCTATTTTTTTTATAAAATCAGGAGAAAGGGGCTTTTTTTTCTTTTTTTACTTGCAATGTCATTTTTTTTAAATTAAAAACTCTTTTTTTTTTAACTTTTTTTATACTTTATTTCTGTCCCACTCTGGGACTTAACTTTTAAGATTAGATTGAGTAATACACTTACAGCCAATGCATTACAATGCAGAAGTATTGTAATGCATTGTAAAGGGGATGTAATGCATTGTAAAGGGGATCAGACCCTAAAAGTTGTAGTCCCAGAGTGGGACAAAAAATAAAGTGAAAAAAAGTGAAAAAAAATAGTTTTACAAAAAAAATGTAAAAGTTTCAAGTAAAAAAAAGAAAAATCGTCCTTTTCCCAAAAGTAATTTTTTTTTTTTTAAAGAGTAGGGGGAAAAAACATATTAGGTATCGCCGCGTCCATATCGACCGGCTCTATAAAAATACCATGCCATTGAAACTGTCATCTTATCACGTAAAAAATGAGACCCTACCTAAGACAATTGCCCCAAAAAAAAAAAACTATGGCTCTCAGACTATGGAGACACTAAAACATGACTTATTTGTTTGTTTCAAAAATGCTGTTATTGTGTATAACTTAAATAAATAAAAAAAGTATAAATATTAGGTATCGCCGTGTCAGTAAGAACCTGCTGTATAAAAATATCACATGACCTAACCCCTCAGGTGAACACCGTAATTTTTTTTTTTTTTTAAAAGTGTGTCAAAAAAGCAATTTTTTGGCATCTTATTATCACAAAAAATGTAATACCAAGTGATCAAAAAGTCATATGCACCCTAAAATAGTGCCATTTAAACCGGCATCTCATACTGAGAAAAATGATATCCTACATAAGACAGTACCCAAAAAATTAAAAAACTATGGCTTTCAGAATATGGAGACACAAAAAAAATAAAAATATTTTTAAATGCTTTATTATGTAAAACTGAAATAAACAACCAAAAAAGTAGTCATATTTGGTATTGTCGCGTCCACAACAACCTGCTCTATAAAAATAACACATGATCTAACCTGTCAGATGAACATTGTAAATAGCAAAAAATACAAACTGTGCCAAAACAGCTATTTTTTGTTTACTTGCCTCACAAAAAGTGTAATATAGAGCAACCAAAAATCATATGTACCCTAAAATAGTACCAAAAAAACTTCCACCTAGTTTCTACTCTACGGGTTCATCGGTGGGGGGGGTCTCAAAATGTGACATGGCAATTTTAAATTATCCCAGTGAAATCTGCCTTCCAAAAACCATATGGCGTTCCTTTCCTCCTGCGCCCTTCCGTGTGCCCGTACAACAGTTTACGACCACATATGAGGTGTTTCTGTACACTACAGAATCAGGGCAATAAATATTGAGTTTTGTTTGGCTGTAAACCCTTGCTTTTGTTAGCAGAAAAAAAATGCATTAAAATGGAAAATCTGCCAAAAAAGTGAAATTCTGAAATTTCATCTACATTTTCTTTTAATTCTTGTAAAACATCTAAATGGTTAACAAAGTTTATAAAATCTGTTTAGAATACCTTGAGGGGTGTAGTTTCTAAAATTGTGTCATTTATGGGTGGTTTCCATTATGTAAGCATCACAAAGTGACTTGAGACCTGAACTGGTCCTTAAAAAGTGGGTTTTGGAAATTTTGTGAAAATTTTCAAGATTTGCTTCTAAACTTCTAAGCTTTCTAATGTCCCAAAAAAAGAAAATGTCATTCTCCTAATGATCCAAACATGAAGTTGACATATGGGAAATGTAAAGTAATAAATATTTTAGGAGGTATCTATCACTATCTGTTGTAAAAGAAGAGAAAATTAAAATTTTGAAAATTGCTAATTTTTCAAAGTTTTTGGTAAATTTGGAATTTTTTTCTAAATAAAAATGAAATATTTTTACTCAAGTTTACCACTGTCATGAAGTACAATATCTAAAAATGGCTTGGATAAGTAAAAGTGTTTTAAAGTTATCACCACATAAAGTGACACGTGTCAGATTTGCAAAAAATGGCCTGGTCCTTAAGTTGAAAAATGGCAGGGTCCTTAAGGCGTTAACTATTTTGTTTCTTGTTTGGCACAATTCAACACATAAAAAGTAAAAGAACACTGTTTATCACTTAAATGTTTGCTGTCACTTCTCATGACATGGTCATGTGAGATATGTCAAATAGGTTCACTGTCAGCAATACCAAAGGGTGGTAGAAACTAATCACCAGAAAGAATATATCCAAAGCAATATTGTGTATATATTGTAAGTAAAGAAGACATAGGAAGGGAATAGGAATATCTGTGACTACAGAGTGACGTATATATGCCACCGCTACATCGATCACCCAGTGGACAAGCGCAGCCTCATGTGATAACACTAGTACAGTAGTCACACGATAGCACGGTGAGGTGAAGCAGGCATATATGGTAAATGCCAGCGGTGAAAAATCAATGATTAGATGAAGCAAGTATATGAAATAAAATCATTGAGGCCGCTAGGTTTTAATGTTTGTAATGTAAAGGTCCATTGCGCTTCTTTGCCCAACAGTAAGTTGTCCACATCACCCCCTCTGCGGGAGTCCCTCCCTCACATGTTCGATGCCCTGAATGTAAAATACACTTACTCTCTCCTGGAAGACATTCCTTGAGATGTTGTGCAATCGGTGTATCGTCCTGTTTAGAGATGTTGGAGAGGTGTTTCCCTATACGTCTACGAAACTCTCTCTTAGTCTTACCCACGTATTGTTTGTGGCATGTGCATGTAGCCACATACACCACCCCAACTGTTCTACAGTTTATAAAGGACCTGATGTTGTAGGAGCGGCCTGTTACAGTACATTTAACCACATCACCTCTCTTGATTGCCTTGCAGGCTATGCATTTTACGCACCTGAAGGTGGCCAGAGGTTTGGTGGTCAGCCAGGTAGGTTCAAGTGGGGGATTGAACAGACTGTGTACCAACTTGTCTCTTAGATTACACCCCCTTCTGTAGGTTATAGGGGACTGTCTCCCACTAGCTGACCTATCATTGGGTCCGTTTTCAAGAGCCCCCAGTGTTCATGCAATAGGTTCTGAATTTCCCTGTGTGCCACATCAAAGGTCCCTATTATACGGACCATACCGTCACTCGAATCTCGATTTTTGGGAATAAGGAGATCTTCCCTGTTGCTTGTGGACGCATGTGCATATGCCTCAGTGAGACATGCCCTGGGGTATCATCTGCGGGAGAATCTTTGTTGCAGATCACCAGCAGCCAGTTTAAAATCCACCCACTCAGAGCAGTTTCACCTAGCTCTTAAGTACTGGCCCTTCGGTATGCCGTATTTGAGGCCTTTTGGGATGCGCACTTTCCCATCTGAGTAGGTTGTTGGTGGCCGTGGGTTTGCAATATATTTTAGTAATAATCTTTCTCGATTTGTCGATGGAAACTGACAGATCCAGGAATGTCAGGCGAGTGTCATCAATGTCACAGGTAAAAAACAGGCCAAGATCATTATTATTCAACTGTGACACAAATTCCTGGAAGGCCATATGCGTGCCCTTCCATAGCATAAAGACATCGTCTATGAATCTCAGTCAGAGTACAATAGACGATGCCCATTGTTCCATTTTGTCACCAAAGACATGTTCCCTTTCCCACCAGCCCAGGTAGAGATTGGCAAAGGTTGGGGCACATGGACTTCCCATGGCCACTCCCCTGAGCTGGTGGTAAAATCTGCGATTGAAGAGGAACACATTATGGTTCAACACGAACTCCAGTAGTTCCATCACAAATTCATTGTGAGCTGCCAAATGTGATCCCCTCTCCTGTAGAAATATCCTGACAGCATTACAGCCCTTGTCATGCAGTATAGAGCTGTAAAGTGCCTCTACATCAAGGCTAGCTAAGAAGGTTTCTCTGTCACAATAGACATCATTGAGACATCTCAAGACGTCCATGTAGTCTCTTACGTTTGACTGGAGATTCATCATGAAGGGTCTTAATATCTCATCCACGAACATACTGATTCTCTCTGTGAGACTCCCTATGCCTGATACTATACGCCTGCCTTTGAGGGGACTTAGCCCTTTGTGAACCTTGGGCACACTATAAAAGGCAGCTATAACCGGGAAATCAGGTAGTAAAAATGAGAACTCTGTCTTATCAATAAAGTGACTCTGCATGGTCTTATTTTAGATGTTACTCAGCTTGAGTTTGAAAACATCAATGGGATTGTGGTCAAGCCGCCTGTAACATGAGCTGTCATCCAAAATTCGTGTCCACATACCCTCATACTTGTCCACATCCAAAATCACCACATTACCCCCCTTATCTGAGGGTTTGACCACTATGGTGGAGTCCTTTTGTAACTTCTCAAGTGCCACCAATTCCTCCTCCTTGAGATTTGATGTGTGGAATGTGTGCACACGGAGGGCCTTAAATTTTTCAGTGATGATAGTTAGGGATGCGTCAAGTGGGGAATAATCACTTTGAGGGGGACTTTTGCGTGATGGTAGCCTTAAATTTGTGAAGGGGCCTTGGCCAGGATGTCTTTCCCCTTCCTCTATCAGACCCACTAGGAGTCTGACATCCTGTAGCTCATCAGGTTCAATTCCTAATTTGTGACACTGTTCTCTATCATTTCGTAGTAAGAATTTTTTCCATTTGAGCTTTCGGATAAACAGGTTGACGTCCTTGACCCAATAATAGGGGTTAAAGCGACAGTCTGGGACAAACGAGAGGCCTTTACATAATACCTCCATTTCTGTTCTATTGAGGGGGCGTTTAGAGATATTGATAAATTGTAGTTCGTCTTTTTTTTCCCCTGTCCCTAAACGTCTTTCCTTCTCCTCAGTTGATAGTCTGAGGTAGGGGGTACTGTCCCTAAAAAAAAACCTCTGTCGTTTCTGTCACTCATACCTCGTCCACGACCTCAACTACGATAGAGGCCCCTCCCTCTACCTCTCCTAGATGTGTTTGTGGTAGTCTGACTGTCTGACTCCATCTTGTAATCAGAGGATGACTGTTCTCTTTCACTGTCTCCAGTAGTCTTCTGGCCCGTGTTAATGAAATCAAATATTTTCCCTTCCTTAAAATCCCTAGTGTCTCTGACAAACTGAAAATATTTGCGTTCCTTGAGGAATCCTGTGAGCCTTTCAATTGACTTTTGTAGTAGTAACTCTCTCCTCTCAAAATCACTAGCCACAGATAATTTTTTGGGCTATTTCAATGCACTCCTGTAGTTCAGATGTATTTTTCGGTAGAAGTTCCTTTTCTTCTTCTAGGAGTAATTTCATGAGAAGCAGGGTACAGTCAATTGACTCATTCTCCCACTTTTTCATGAAAGATTCTGATCTCAGGTGTGCATTGGGCAGGACAGGGTTTCTCAAGCCTCGTGGAACTATGTTGTTTTTCAAGTAGGTCTCTAAAGTTTGTACCTTTGACCAAGATCGCACCTGATGTTTGTAAACCCTGGTAAGGTTCCTAAATGCTGATGAAATACTCTGTGTTTTTGCCTGCGTTGGTAGATCTTTATCTGAGAAAACTTCCATTGGGTTGCCCAGCCACTTTTCAGGATCAAGGTTTCCTGACAAAAATCCTGCCATACTATTTCGGAATTGTAATAATCGAGTAGAGCATAGATTGGTTTGCGTACTTATACTAAAAAGTTGGATAACTGCCTGAGAAGAATGCTAAAATAGATAATTTATTATGTTATTATTAAAATATAGTGGCTACCCACCAGCAGAACAAAACAGGCTAGGTGTGCTGAGCTAGTGGACTGTGTGTATATATATTCAGCCACTATTTCCATTAACACCACTGAGCAAAGAAAACAGTTTGTGGTGTCAGGGGATACACTGTTTTCTTCACAATTGCCTCCTTGAAAAAACGCTCCTGGCGATGATGGAAGAGGATGGGGCACAGGAGGAGGAGGAGGAAGAGGGATCATTTCGTAGGGTTTCCGGCCAGTCATTCACAAGTGGCTCCGAGGGTGGGTTCCTGCACCCACAACCCCAAGGTACACAATTGTCCAGCCGGGCCACAGTTCTGGAGGATGAGAAGGTGGAGGATGAGGAGGAGGAGATGGAGGAGGAGGAACCATGTTCACAGCAGGGTGGCACAAAGACCAGCTCATGGCCATCACTGGTGCGTGGATGGGGGGATACAGAGGACACAGACGATACACCTCCTACAGAGGACAGCTTTTCGTTGCCTCTGGGCAGCCTGGCACACATGAGCGATTACATGCTGCAGTGTCTCCGCAATGACCGCCAAGTTGCCCACATTCTAACTTGTGCTGATTACTGGGTGGCCACGCTGCTGGATCCCCGTTACAAGGACAACGTACCGTCCTTAATTCCGTCACTGGAGCGTGATCGTAAGATGCGCGAGTACCAGCGCACGCTGGTAGACGCGCTGCTGGTGGCATTCCCACCTGACAGCGGGGGCACAGTGGAAGCACAAGGTGAAGGCAGAGGACGAGAAAGAGGTCTCTAACGCAGCTGGGGCACCGCCAGCACCTCAAAAGGCAGGGTTAGCATGGCCGAAATGTGGAAAAGCTTTGTCAGCATGCCACAACAACCAGCAACACCAGCTGATATGGAACATCTTAGCAGGAGGCAGCATTTCACCAACATGGTGGAGCAGTATGTGTGCACAAGCCTACACGTACTGAATGACGGGTTTGCCCCCTTCAACTTCTGGGTCTCCAAATTAGGCACATGGCCTGAGCTTGCCCTTTACGCCTTGGAGGTTCTGGCATGCCCTGCAGCCGGTGTATTGTCTGAACGTGTGTTTAGCACGACTGGATGGTTATGTTTCCCAATGTTTTGGGGTGTACCCTAATTTAAAAAGCAGTGTAGACTACCTCCTCCTCCTCCACTGCCACTTCCACCTACACCGCCACATCCACCGCCTCCTCAACCTGCTACTCCATATGGACCTGGTCCTCCTAGATCAAGATTATAATTTTTTTTTTTTTACGTATTTTATGTTATTTAAAGTCATTTCCCTATCCACATTTGTTTGCAGAGCACTTGCCTTGCTCTTAACCACATTTTGACGACATTTGCAGCCCTCTAGCCCTTTCCATGACATTTTTACAGCCATTTTAGTGCTCAAAAGTTCGGGTCCCCATTGACTTCAATGGGGTTCGGGTTCAGGGTCAAGTTCGAACTTTTTTCCGAAGTTCGGCCGAACCCGTCGAACCCGAACATCCAGGTGTCCGCTCAACTCTAGTGATGACAAATAATAAATAAATAAAAATGATGTTAATTCAAATGGTGATATATTATGTAAAAGTGTTAAATCCCACTACGTTCATGTCTTCAAACGTTATAAAAGTCGGGTCCGACCAGACACACTCGCGGTCATTATAGGAAGATGAATGCAGCCAATATATCCTAGGTATATAGAAAGGCATGATGAGTAATAAATATTGGTTAGAAGAACACATGAAACAGCAAATAAACAAATATTCAAAGTAAAATTATTAAAAGAGCACTAATGCTCATTACAGAAATGGGGCAAAAGACAGAGCATCATTGAGGCCTTTGGGCTGCATGGTATCTAAGGTCCAGATCCACTTAATGTTTGGCCCCACGTGAGACTAAGTGGATCTGGACCTTAGATACCATGCAGCCCAAAGGCCTCAATGATGCTCTGTCTTTCGCCCCATTTCTGTGATTAGCATTAGTGCTCTTTTAATAATTTTACTTTGAATATTTGTTTATTTGTTGTTTCATGTGTTCTTCTAACCAATATTTATTACTCATATTGCCTTTCTATATACCTAGGATATATTGGCTGCATTCATCTTCCTATAATGACCGCAAGTGTGTCTGGTCGGACCCGACTTTTATAATGTTTGAAGACATGAACGTCGTGGGATTTAATATCACTTTTGCATAATATGTCACCATTTGAATTAACATCATTTTTATTTATTTATTTGTCATCACTTTTTGAGTCTCTTGTCACTGTTATGATTGCTCTTCACTTTGTTTCTTTTCACTAATACTTTTTCACATATTTCATTTTTCCACTCATTCACACTAGTTTTCACCTTTTCCTTTCTTTCCGGTCTTTTTGTGTGCGATCCATTTGTGTGCATTGATGCACCTTTGTATACAGTATTCATTTCTTAATAATGTCCCATTTCTCTTTCACTAGTATTCATGTCCTCACCTTATTCCCGCAACGTCATCAGGTCTTCCGGGTTGCTCGATGTATGCCGGTCATGTGACCGCTGGTTGTGGTCACATGAGCCATCATTTCTGGGCCCTCTGACGTCAATGGTCATGTGACGGGCCATCACGTGACTTCCGTCTGTCTCGCGGGATTACCGCGCTAGTCCAGGTCCGGATGATTCTGTCCATATCATATGTTTTTAATCTACATTAATAAGATAATGTCTCACTAGAGTAGTGCTTATTTAAATAGAACCCTCCTAACATAAATAAACGTGCCCCCAGAGAAAGGTTTCCACCTAAACGCGCGTCGGGGGTGTGCCGTCTTCCTGCGGAGATATTACTTTTACAACGGTATGTGGTTACTTGTATATATTATATACTATTTGGTAGTTATTTGGTAGGGTAGGGATACAACCTCTGTTGTATAATAGGGATTGTCTTTGTACTTCATCTATATGGCACTTTGCACTTTATATGGTTGGGTGCCAGTAGTAAGAGGGTATATGTTTCGTCAAACTAAAAGTGACAGGTACCACGCCCCCTTTTATACAGATAACCCCGCCCCTTTTATATTGATTGATATTGTTTGATATAAAGTTTAAATCGCTTGATATAAAGTTTATATCGCTTTATATTATTTTTATATCGCTTGATATTGTTTGATATAAAGATTATATCGCTTGATATTAATTTTATATCGCTTGATATTGCTTGATATATATATATATATAGTATTCGTCCATTAAGGTCTTACCACTTCTGACAGCTTCTTACTACAGATGGCAACATCCCCCCAGACATTCTTCTCAGATTACTGTTAGGTCTAAACCAGGAAGTTGAACTTTCTTAGAGAAGCAGGACAGCTTACTACAGATGTTGAAATCTAATGTCCGGCAGTTACAAATTAAAAATAAATAAATTTGCGGTTAAATTTATATTGATTCTTACTACATTTGTATTTGGCCATTAAGGTCTTATCACGTCTTCCAGATTCTTACTACAGATGGCAACATCCCCCAAACATTCTTCTCAGATTACTGTTAGGACTAAAAGAGGACATTGTGGTTTTTTGAAAGCCCCCTGGCAGCTTACTACAAATGGTGAAATCTAATGTCATAATCTAATGTCAGGCAGTTACAAATTAAAAATAAATAAATTTGCTGTTAAATTTATATTGATTCTTACTACATTTGTATTTGGCCATTAAGGTCTTATCACGTCTTCCAGATTCTTACTACAGATGGCAACATCCCCCAGACATTCTTCTCAGATTACTGTTAGGACTAAAAGAGGACATTGTGGTTTTTTGAAAGCCTCCTGGCAGCTTACTACAAATGGTGAAATCTAATGTCATAATCTAATGTCAGGCAGATGAATACAAAAGCACAATTTTTTTTTTTTTTTTATATAAAAGCCAACCAAATTATACAGTTTGTTAAGTTTCATATACCACATTGATATGCATAAATAACAAATTATACAGTTTGTTAAGTCTCATTTGATAAAAATCTTTTTGGATATGCCCATTTCTAACACTTTGATACATTTTTTTATTTTTTTTATATAAAATTAAGATTTGGACATAAAAAGGTCTATAATAAACATATCAATTCTTATAAAACATAATCTAACTTTTTGAAAGACAGCAACTACTTAATGTGTAAACACAAGTTCTTGGTATAAAAGCCAACCTCTTTGATATGCAGTTATATCAAATTATACATCTTGATAAGTTTCATTTTGTTAAAAAATCTTTTTGGCTATACCCATTTATAACAGTTGATAAGTTTTTGATATAAAATTAAGATTTGGGCATAAAAAGGCCTATAATATACATATAAATTCGTATAAAACATAAGCTAACTATTTGTGAAACAGCAACTAATGAATGTGCTAATAGTTGCAACATTTTGTGGTTTACAACAGGACCCCCAGCCTATTTAAACATGACACATTCTGGGCATTGTTAGCACAGAGATACGCAGGCACATACAGGCATAGGTCCCTAAGGCAATAAACACATCAAAAGGTAAGCACCATTTGGCGGTTGTGCTTTTAAATCTTTTACTATTTATTGAATATGAATTTTGTTATCTGTAATTATGTAAATGATGATTTATAGGGTCGTAATGCGTCACTAACTAAATGTCTTTTTCTTTTACATCCGACAAATGTTGCTATATTTTAACTAACAATATACATTTTGTTTAGATGGATTCTTACCAAAATATATGGGGAGATGACAGTATACCCGATGCGCAGCTGCTTATAGCGGGCGATGATTTCTATGATTCGTACATTAGCGGCGGTGGGGGACAAATGTTTTCAGACGATTCGCACCGTATGGCGCTAGCTCATACTGATATTTCAAACGAACCCAATTACAATCCGACGTCTCCTTGCCTGGCCGGTAAGTATAACTGTCTTATGCTTTTATTACGTATATAGTTTTAGAGCTCGTTTTATTACAGGCACACAAATCAGCGACATTTTAAGAATTTTGAACAGAGACGTTGAGACTGAAAATACAGGACATTCAAACATTGAAGTTACGCGCAAAAACTATTCTGACTCGCTAAAGGAGAACGAGCCATCGCAAGTTATCGATCTCACAACCCCAGGGCGCCATGAACAGGCGACAAGGCTAGACAGAATACGTAAGGCTCGATCGGCTTCTTTGATGTTGGCTGTTTTAAACATTATCGATATTTCTAATACACTTTTTTAAAATGCAGCGATGGAAAGAAAAGTGTATACAATTGAGGACATCGCGACACGCTCCAATGAGGCCCTACAAAAGCGTAGCAAGCGGGGCAAAGCGCGTAAGTCCCAAAACGCATTGTTGTTGTAACATATTTTAAACAATGTCTAGAAGTCTAATACTTTTTGTTAAAATGCAGCGCTGAAAAGAAAAATGGCCACGGCCTGTATCTCCAAAGCGGCGTCAAAGAAATCTAGCACAACAGGTAATGCTTCCTCTACAGCAGCTCAAACAGCAATGTGTATAACTTTTAAGCGTGTATAAACAATGGTGTCTAATCAAACCTTGTAATTTAAAGTTTTTCAGATGCCTGGTAGTGGCGCCAGTGTCAACAGAACTGTTTCATTCCCAGAACCGCCAGAGTTGGGCACCAACGCCCGTGACAGTTGGCTGACGGAAAATCATGCATTGCCGACTATCCGCTGCCCTGATGCCCGTAAGTTAATATTACACGGTGCTCTGTTTTAATTAGGCCCGCTTCAAGTTCTTAACACATACATCTTGCTGCTGGTCTTTAAATTTTTAATAAAAGTCATAATGACATATATCCATCTATCTAACTAGCTATCTATATCTAGCCATTTATCTATCTATGTCTCCATACATCCAAATATCCCAACTATCTAAATTCTATCAAATTATCTATCTATCTATCTATCTATCTATCTATCTATCTATCTATGTCTCTAGGCATCCAAATACCCCCACAACTATCTAAATTCGATCAATTTAGCTATTTATCTAGCTATTTTTCTAGCTACATATCTATAGATCAATTTCCTATCTATATTTCGCGGGTGGTGGGGGTTGTTTTAATTAGCGAGCTTGAAATTCTTAATACTTATATCTTAATGTTTGTCTTTAAATTTCAGCCAAAAGAAAAGAAAGCAACAAAGCCAGAGGCATTAAAGAGAGACGGCGAGCAACCACAAAACAGCAGCAGGAGCAGTTTACACTGATAGCTGGAGTTCTAACAAAGGCTCGGCCGGTTCTACAGAGTGGTGAGCCAACTAGCGTAATAAATGATATTACAGATTTATGCAACATAACAACGGTGACCAATACGCAAGATGTAATACCTTGTAAAAAGCGCATCACGTTTGATACACCAGACACAAGCAGTAACGGACAAAAGATAAGCGAACCCCAGCAGCGATACGCGCCTCTTGTCCATTCCTGTTATTGCCGGGGTGGCGAGACGTACGACGCATTGCGGGATATCGCGAAATGTAATGACAAAATGTCACGCGTAGCACTGCATTTAAAATGTTACGTTAACCGCCTCACGTCCGCCCATAGACTATAAACGTCCTATGGGTGGACGTCTATTTCTGACAGCACGTTTTAAAACGTCCTGTCAGAAATAGCAGCTGCACGCTAATCGTGCAGCTGCTGATCGGGTTGCCCACTGTCAGTGACAGCAGGGCAACCCTAAGACAAGGCAGGGACAGTGCCCAGGTGTCCCTGCCTTCAGGATCGCTGCAGACACAGCGCTCACCGAGCGCTGTGTCTGCAGAGCAGGAAGCGCTGTGCGCTTCCTGTTCCGGCCCGGCGGTCATGTGACCGCCAGGACCGGAGAGTGCAGGGGCTGTGTGAGGTCTCTCAGAGACCTCGATCAGCCCTGCTGTGAGGCTGTACAGCGCAGGATTGCTGCTGTACAGCCTCTATAGGGGTGCATTTGTCCTGTAACTGGGGCTACTATCTCAGCCCCAGTTACAGGAGAAATCAACTGTGAAAAAAAAAAGAAAAAGTGAAGCAAATGTCCCCCAGAGGTCTTGTATGACCTTATGGGGGACGAAAAGTGTAAAAAAAAATAAAAAAAATAAAGGGTTGAAAAAATAAAATAAAATAAAGTTTCACATGTAAAAAAAAAAAAAGTTCCCAAGTTAGGAATAAAAAAAAAAAAATTAAAATAGAAAAAATAAAGTAAAATAGACATATTTAGTATTGCCGCGTCCGTAAAAACCAGCTCTATAAAAATATCACATGACCTAACCCCTCAGATGAACACCGTAAAAAATAAATTAAAAAAACTGTGTCAAAACAAGCAATTTTTGTCACCTTGCATCACAAAAGGTGCAACACCAAGTGATCAAAAATGCGTATGTCCCACAAAATGGTACCAATAAAACCGTCACCTCATCCCGCAAAAAATGAGCCCCTACATAAGAAAATCTCTCAAAAAATAAAAAAACTATAGCTCTTAGAACATGGAGACACTAAAACATATTTTTTTTGGTTTCAAAAATGCTATTATTGTGTTAAAGTGAAACAAATAAAAAAAAGTATACATATTAGGTATTGCCGCGTCCGTAAAAACCAGCTCTATAAAAATATCACATGACCTAACCCCTCGGGTGAACACCGTAAAAAAAAAAAAAAAAAAAATGTGTCAAAACAAGCAATTTTTGTCACCTTGCATCACAAAAGGTGCAACACCAAGTGATCAAAAACGCGTATGTCCCACAAAATGGTACCAATAAAACCGTCACCTCATCCCGCAAAAAATGAGCCCCTACATAAGAAAATCTCTCAAAAAATAAAAAAACTATAGCTCTCAGAACATGGACACATTAAAACATAATTTTTTGGTTTCAAAAATGCTATTATTGTGTAAAACTTTAATAAATGAGAAAAAGTATACATATTAGGTATCGCCACGTCCGTAACAATCTGCTCTATAAAAATGTCACTTGACTGAACCCCTAAGGTGAACGCTGTAAAAATAAATAAATAGAAACTGTGCTAAAACAACCAATTTTTTGGTCACCTTGCCCCATAAAGTGTTATATTGAATGATCAAAAAATCATATGTACCCAAAAATAGTACTAATAAAACTGGCACCTTATCCCTTAGTTTCCAAAATGGGGTCACTTCTTGGGAGTTTCTACTGTAAGGGTGCATCAGGGGGCTTCAAATGGGACATGGCATCTAAAAACCATGTGGAGTTCCTTTCCTTCTGCGCCCTGCCGTGTGCCCATACAGCAGTTTACGACCACATGTGGGGTGTTTCTGTAAACCGCAGAATCTGGGTAATAAATATTGAGTTTTGTTTGGCTGTTAACCATCGATGTGTTAGAGAAAAAAATTGATTAAAATGGAAAATCTGCCAAAAAAGTGAAATTTAAAAATTTGATCTCCATTTTCCTTTAATTCTTGTGGAACGCCTAAAGGGTTAACAAAGTTTGTAAAATCGGTTTTGAATACCTTGAGGGGTGTAGTTTCTACAATGGGGGTCATTTATGGGGGTATCCACTATGTAGGCCCCACAAAGTGACTTCAGACCTGAACTGGTCCTTATAAAGTGGGTTTTGGCAATTTTCTTAAAAATTTGAAGAATTGCTTCTAAACTTCTAAGCCTTCTAACGTCCTAAAAAAATAAAATGACATTTCCAAAATGATGCCAACATAAAGTAGACATATGGGGAATGTTAAATAATAAATATTTTATGAGGTATCACTTTCTGTTTTAAAAGCAGAGAAATTGAAATTTAGAAAATTGCGATTTTTTTTAAATTTTTGGGTAAATTTGGGATTTTTTCATAAATAAAGGTGAAATATTTTGACTCAAATTTATGACTATCATGAAGTACAATGTGTCACGAGAAAACAATCTCTGAATGACTTGGATAAATAAAGGCGTTCCAAAGTTATTACCACATAAAGTGAGATATGTCCGTTTTGCAAAATTTGGCCTGGTCAGGAAGGGGGCAAAGGGCCCAGATGGGAAGTGGTTAAAGACTCTACGTCTCTAGCGTTTAACAGCCCCAACAAAAATACTGAGGGGCAAATACACGCTACGCGTAACAAATGCATACGACTGATTACGCATCTTGACGCTCTTGAAAAAGAGCTGCTAGGCAGCGAATGACTAGTGATGACTGGTGGAGGTGGACGCCCTTTTAAAAGCTGAAAAACAACTGTAAGTGCTAGGATTCAAAAGTTAAAACAGGCTATAAAAATCTGCTCTTCAGTTAAACGTTCTAAAATAGCTAGAGAAAAAAGGCTTCGCCGGCGTAACAATACGCCGCCGACGCTTCCGAACAAAATAGATCGCAAAAAAAGACAGGAATGTCGTAACAAGTCTGTTGCGGCGGCTCGTCTGAATGCTGGACAAGCACAACAGCAATCGCAGACAGCGCAAGCGGGGCCCATCCGTCCAAACAGTTTGCACACTAACAGGCATTCAAATACGCAATCAGCGCGTATTCAGTCCGGCGGCCACAAAATGGCGACTTGCCCTATAACACGGCTATTACAGACGATCCCCCAGAACCACAAAACGTTAGTTCCGTTTATCTAGAACGTGTATATCATCAACAGCGTGACTTAGCGAATTTTAATAGTACCATGTACACGGAACACTTCAGATTCGCTAACCTCGAAGCCATTCGCTCATTTGTTGAAGCTCTTGAGGCAATACACGCTGCTATACAGACATTGTTAGATATGATTTTACGGGCCGTCGAGCCGGGTGATTTCATACAATTGCGTTTAGACGGCGGCGAAACGTTTGATTCGATTTTTTCTAATAGGTATTCTAGAGATGGTTTTAGAGTCGAAACATTTTTGGACAATATCGCTAACGCATTACAGAGTAACGAGGAGTGCATAGCTGGAAATACACTTAAACTAGTTGTCATCATTGTCAGGTGTCGCCATGGGGGGTCCCGAAGACGTTTGGGCGGTGTCGCGTATAGTCGTATTATTGATCGTAAAAAACAACATTTATACGATTTTAATAATTACGATAATAACGTCTGTCTGGCCGCTAGTGTTTACGCTATTTTGGAGGGTGCTTCTTTGAGCGACGTCGCCTTGTTAGAGAAAGCTCAACAACTGCATGGACACTTACAAATACCCGAGGGGCATTTGGTGTCTTTTACGGACATTGCTGAATTTGAAAAAAAATTAAACATCACAATTAAAATTTTGTACCATAATAGGGGGCAGTGGCGTTATTATCACACAGCCCACACAGCTAAAGAAAAGACCGTCTATATATTGCACCATGATAAGCATTATTATGGCATAAAAAATCTAAAAGCCTTTATCGGTTTCGACTATTTTTGCGACGTTTGTTGCACTGTATACAAACATAAATATCGACACGGGTGTATGCAGTTTTGTAAAGCGTGCCAGAGTCCGAATTGTGTTGAACAGTCTAATAACACACGTTGCCCGATATGCAGGACGTATTGCCGCTCAGAGGCATGTTTTGAAACACATAGAAACCGGGCACTTAGTGATAAAGCTCTTTGTAAGAAAAAAACTTTTTGCGGCTTTTGTTACAAATATATAGACTGCGGCGATGAGCACAAATGTAACGGTTTAAAATGCACCATCTGCGGCGGGGAGGTTGACAAATTTGACGACCATGCTTGTTACATGCAGCCATACAACCCTAAAAAAATGACTGACAAGTATATCTTTTACGATTTTGAATGCATGCAAGAAACAGGCGTGCACATACCCAATTTCATTTACGCAACCACACTATACGCCCAAAACTCCTGGCAATTTAGCGGAAAATCCTGTACGCGGGACTTTGTGCGATTTTTTGCAGACGGTAAGTTTTCGGGTTACACGTTTATAGCGCACAATGCAGGACGCTACGATGCTTATTTTGTTTTACAGGAGTTGATTAATGAAAAATTTAAAATTGATATTATAAATCAAGGAGGCCGGTTAATGTGCGTTACCCTGAAGGACTTAAAAATTATATTCATAGACTCGCTGAATTTCATGCCTATGAAGCTCAGCAAGATGCCCGAGGCTAGGTGTTACGGAGTCAAATACATGATGCCCTGTGAGCAAAAAGAATTCACAGATTGGTACGAGAAACATAAAAATGACACCTTTAATTTTCAGGAGGAGTTAAAAGCTTACTGTAAGCAGGATGTGGAGGTTTTAAGAAGAGCTTGTGAGTGTTACAGGGACACGATTATGGCTATGAAGGAACAAAAAGTTCTGCAATACATTAAACGTGAAAAGAAATACAGAACGGTCACTAAATGTATTGATCCGCTCCAACTTATCACATTGGCATCCGTGTGCATGGCTCTGTATCGGTTTAAATTTCTACCCAAAAATACCATAGCGATTGTCCCGGCAGATAATTACCACAAGACCCAGAAACGCTTTTCAACACCCGCTATACAGTGGCTCATGTACCTTGAACATGCTGAAGGCATTTCTATACAACACGCGTTAAAGGGAGGTGAAAAAAAGGTCGGTAAATATTTTTTGGACGGGTATGCTTTTGTTAACGGTAAACACACCGCTTTTGAATTTCAGGGCTGTTTTTATCACGGGTGTCCTGTGTGCTATAAAGATCAGGACAGCAACGAACTTACTAAAACGTCCTACGGGCAGCTATACCAATCTTTCCTAGTCAGGAAAAGCCGACTACAGAGACAAGACTTTACGGTCCGTGTCCTGTGGGAACACGAGTGGCGGGAAATGGTTGCAAACGATTCGGGGGTCAAAGACTTTCTGTTTAAAATGAAATTCCCGACTCCTTTGGATCCACGTGACGTGCTTTACGGCGGGCGCACTAACGCCATTAAACTTTATCACAAGGTGCAGGCCGATGAAACAGTGCATTATTACGATTTCACCAGTCTGTATCCTTTTGTTAATAAAACTAAGACGTACCCTGTAGGACACCCAAAAATCATTTATGATCATTTTGGATACATCAAAAAATACTTTGGCATTGCCCGAGTTAAAGTGTACCAGCCCAGAGATTTATTTTTTCCGGTCCTGCCTGTAAAGCTAAATAAAAAAACTAATGTTCCCTCTATGTTACACCTGTGCTTTGAACTGTCTGAAAGACATTTGCACCCACACAGACGATGAGCGTTCCCTAACCGGTAGATGGTGCACCATAGAACTAGTTTTAGCTGTTGAAAAAGGTTACAGGATTGCCGAGATCTACGAGATCTGGCATTTTCCGAACACAACAGACGATCTGTTCGCCCCGTACATCAAATTACACCTCAGAGATAAACAGGAGGCTTCCGGTTATCCCAGTTGGTGTAAAACGGATTCTGAAAAAACGGCTTACATCGCGGCATTTTAAAAAAAAGAAGATGTCTGCTTGCGTTCTGATAAGATAGCTGTAAACCCAGCAAAAAGACAAATTTCAAAACTGTTCCTAAACTCTTTGTGGGGTAAGTTTGGACAGCGTTCTAACTTGTCACGTACCAGCATAGTCACGGACCCTGACGAACTTTTCAAACTAGCTTTTGTGCCATACTACGACCTCTCCGAGGTTAATTTCATCGATGACGATACGGCGTTAGTCAATTGGCGCTATGTAAAAGAGCGCTACACCCACAACAAAAACACAAACATTTTTATAGCCTGTTTTCCAACCGCCTATGCCAGACTCGAATTATACAAGCTCCTAGACAGGCTGCAGGAACGTTGCCTTTATCACGACACAGACTCCGTCATATTCGTGAGTAAGGGGTCTGAATGGACGCCACCCTTGGGTGACTTTCTCGGTGAACTAACTAGTGAAATACCCGACGACGCCCACATTACCGAGTTTGTATCCGCTGGCCCAAAGACTTACGGCTACAAACTTAACAACGGTAAAACCGTATTGAAGGTTAAGGGTATAACACTCAATGTTGCTAACACACGGCTTGTTAATTTTGACAGTTTAAAAGACCTTGTGTTGGATTACTCACACAACACCGACCCCGAGACGCAGAAAACAATAGGTATCGAACAAGACGGCATTTTCAGAAATAGGAAGCGTTTGACCATAGAGACAAGACCGTTACGTAAAACGCAAAAGTGCGTCTACACAAAGAGACAGCTGACGGCTGACTTTACAACGCTGCCTTTTGGCTATTAAACATGCCTGCGCAATTTCAACATCCTTTTTCGTGTATTCTAGCAGGACCCTCAAATTCCGGAAAGAGTTTTTTTGTTAAAAATGTATTAATGCATCAGGATACGTTAATGTCGCACAAACCTGATAATGTCATTTGGTTTTACGCATGTTGGCAGAAATTGTATGATGAACTAACCCGTTTGTTTACAAATATCAGGTTTATGGAGGGGGTCCCACAAAATTTTACAGACGCCGAGCTATTTCCAATGGATAAGGTAAATTTGGCGGTTGTTGATGATCTTATGGAGGCGGCTTGTGAAAATCTTGAAATACAAAACGCATTCACCAAATACGTACACCACAGAAATTTGAGCATTATGTATCTCGTTCAAAACGTTTTTTGTCAGGGTAAGAAAAGCCGAACCATAAATTTAAACACTAAATACATGGTCCTTTTTAAGAACCCTCGTGATAAATTACAGGTTATTACGTTGGCTCGGCAGATGTACCCCGGTAAAACACGTTTCTTTTTAGAAGCTTTTGAAGATGCTACACACAGGCCTTACGGCTATTTACTTGTAGATTTAAGATCTGACACGCCTGAGGACCTGCGACTCAGAACCGGTCTGTTCCCACCAGCTCTGCCGGTGGCTTATGTGTGCAAACAGAAGCTCTAAAATGAGGTATCTCACATCTTTACGGTTATTTTTGTTAGCTGCGCTGGTGCTGTAAGGATGTCGAACAGGTTCCGGCGTAATTGGGGTCTTTTAACCACCTCAGCCCCCAGTGCTTAAACACCCTGAAAGACCAGGCCACTTTTTACACTTCTGACCTACACTACTTTCACCGTTTATTGCTCGGTCATGCAACTTACCACCCAAATGAATTTTACCTCCTTTTCTTCTCACTAATAGAGCTTTCATTTGGTGGTATTTCATTGCTGCTGACATTTTTACTTTTTTTGTTATTAATCGAAATTTAACGATTTTTTTAGCGGATGTGTGACACTTTTTTGCAGCCTAGGTGGAAAAAGGGGCCCATATTCCAAAGAGCACCTTTCGGATTTCACTGGTCAGTTTTTACAGAATTTGATTTCAAACTCCTTACCACACATTTGGGCCCCTAGAATGCCAGGGCAGTATAACTACCCCACAAGTGACCCCATTTTGGAAAGAAGAGACCCCAAGGTATTCGCTGATGGGCATAGTGAGTTCATGGAAGTTTTTATTTTTTGTCACAAGTTAGTGGAATATGAGACTATGTATGAAAAAAAAACCAAAAAAAAAACATCATTTTCCACTAACTTGTGACAAAAAATAAAAAATTCTAGGAACTCGCCATGCCCCTCACGGAATACCTTGGGGTGTCTTCTTTCCAAAATGGGGTCACTTGTGGGGTAGTTATACTGCCCTGGCATTCTAGGGGCCCAAATGTGTGGTAAGAAGTTTGAAATCAAATTCTGTAAAAAATGACCTGTGAAATCCGAAAGGTGCTCTTTGGAATATGGGCCCCTTTGCCCACCTAGGCTGCAAAAAAGTGTCACACATCTGGTATCTCTGTATTCAGGAGAAGTTGAGGAATGTGTTTTTGGGTGTCTTTTTACATATACCCATGCTGGGTGAGATAAATATCTTGGTCAAATGCCAACTTTGTATAAAAAAAATGGGAAAAGTTGTCTTTTGCCAAGATATTTCTCTCACCCAGCATGGGTATATGTAAAAAGACACCCCAAAACACATTCCTCAACTTCTCCTGAGTACGGAGATACCAGATGTGTGACACTTTTTTGCAGCCTAGGTGGGCAAAGGGGCCCATATTCCAAAGAGCACCTTTCGGATTTCACTGGTCAGTTTTTACAGAATTTGATTTCAAACTCCTTACCACACATTTGGGCCCCTAGAATTCCAGGGCAGTATAACTACCCCACAAGTGACCCCATTTTGGAAAGAAGAGACCCCAAGGTATTCGCTGATGGGCATAGTGAGTTCATGGAAGTTTTTATTTTTTGTCACAAGTTAGTGGAATATGAGACTTTGTATAAAAAACAAAACAAAAACAAAAAAACATCATTTTCCACTAACTTGTGACAAAAAATAAAAAATTCTAGGAACTCGCCATGCCCCTCACGGAATACCTTGGGGTGTCTTCTTTCCAAAATGGGGTCACTTGTGGGGTAGTTATACTGCCCTGGCATTCTAGGGGCCAAAATGTGTGGTAAGGAGTTTGAAATCAAATTCTGTAAAAACTGACCAGTGAAATCCGAAAGGTGCTCTTTGTAATATCGGCTCCTTTGCCCACCTAGGCTGCAAAAAAGTGTCACACATCTGGTATCTCCGTACTCAGGAGAAGTTGGGGAATGTGTTTTGGGGTGTCATTTTACATATACCCATGCTGGGTGAGAGAAATATCTTGGCAAAAGACAACTTTTCCCATTTTTTTATACAAAGTTGGCATTTGACTAAGATATTTATCTCACCCAGCATGGGTATATGTAAAAATACACCCCAAAACACATTCCTCAACTTCTCCTGAATACAGAGATACCAGATGTGTGACACTTTTTTGCAGCCTAGGTGGGCAAAGGGGCCCATATTCCAAATAGCCCCTTTCGGATTTCCCAGGCCATTTTTTACAGAATTTGATTTCAAACTCCATACTACACATTTGGGCCCCTAGAATGCCAGGGCAGTATAACTACCCCACAAGTGACCCCATTTTGAAAAGAAGAGACCCCAAGGTATTCGCTGATGGGCATAGTGAGTTCATGGAAGTTTTTATTTTTTGTCACAAGTTAGTGGAATATGAGACTTTGTATGAAAAAAAAAAAACATCATTTTCCACTAACTTGTGACAAAAAATAAAAAATTCTAGGAACTTGCCATGCCCCTCACGGAATACCTTGGGGTGTCTTCTTTCCAAAATGGGGTCACTTGTGGGGTAGTTATACTGCCCTGGCATTCTAGGGGCCCTAATGTGTGGTAAGTAGGTAAATGAACTGTGAAATCCGAAAGGTGCTCTTTGGAGTGTGGGCCTCTTTGCCCACCTAGGCTGCAAAAAAGTGTCACACATGTGGTATCTCTGTATTCAGGAAAAGTTGGGGAATGTGTTTTGTGGTGTCATTTTACATATACCCATGCTGGGTGAGAGAAATATCTTGGCAAAAGACAACTTTTCCCATTTTTTTATTCAAAGTTGGCATTTGACCAAGATATTTATCTCACCCAGCATGGGTATATGCAAAATGACACCCCAAAACACATTCTCCAACTTCTCCTGAATACGGAGATACCACATGTGTGACACTTTTTTGCAGCCTAGGTGGGCAAAGGGGCCCAAATTCCTTTTAGGAGGGCATTTTTAGACATTTGGATACCAGACTTCTTCTCACGCTTTGGGGCCCCTAAAATGCCAGGGCAGTATAAATACCCCACATGTGACCCCATTTTGGAAAGAAGACACCCCAAGGTATTCAATGAGGGGCATGGCGAGTTCATAGAAAAAAAAAAATTTGGCACAAGTTAGCGGAAATTGATTTTTTTGATTTTTTTTCTCACAAAGTCTCCCTTTCCGCTAACTTGGGACAAAAATTTAAATCTTTCATGGACTCAATATGCCCCTCAGCGAATACCTTGGGGTGTCTTCTTTCCAAAATGGTGTTATTTGTGGGGTGTTTGTACTGCCCTGGCATTTGAGGGTCTCCGCAATCATTACATGTATGCCCAGCATTAGGAGTTTCTGCTATTCTCCTTATATTGAGCATACGGGTAATGAGATTTTTTTTTTCCGTTCAGCCTCTGGGCTGAAAGAAAAAAATGAACGGCACAGATTTCTTCATTCGCATCGATCAATGTGGATGAAAAAATCTCTGCCAAAAAAAGAAAAAGGAGGGGAAAGGCGTCTGCCAGGACATAGGAGCTCTGCCCAACATCCATACCCACTTCAGCTCGTATGCCCTGGCAAACCAGATTTCTCCATTCACATCAATCGATGTGGATGAATAAATCCTTGCCGGGATTTTTTTTTTTTTATATATATACAAAGTGTTTGCCAAAGCATAGGAACACCGCCACCTCCTCAGCTCATATGCCTCGGCAAACGTATCTTTTACTGCAGAGGAGAAATCTCGTCTTGCAGCGCCGCATACACCGACTTGCGTGTAATCTGACAGCAGCGCAATGCTTCTGTCCGAATGCACATCAGTGCTGCAGCTAGTCGATCGGTTGGTCCACCTGGAAGGTAAAAAAAAAAAAAAAAAAAAAAGAAAAAACCAGTGCGCGAACACAATAATTTTATTAACTTTGGAAGAGAACATATTAACTTTAACTTTTTGAACTAAACATTAACCTTTTTGCTTACTGGTGTTTTTTTTTTTTTTTGTTTGTTTTTTACCTTTATAGAACAAACCTCTCCTTCCCCATGGGACAATGTGCAAAGCGCAAATCGCCCAAAGATGTGGCGAAGTACATTATGCACTTTATCCCAGGTGAAAGGAGAGGTTTGCAGCAGCTGTGAGAGAAAGGGCCCTAATAGCCCTGTGTGCCTGTCCTGGTGAGATGTGATCCCTATGCTAGGTGTACCTGTGTGTGGTACTTCCGGAAACACTCTCCTAAGCATAGGGCAGGGTGGTCCGGACAGTCAGGACAGAAATAGCGGGTGTCACGCCTTATTCCACTCCTGCTACAGACACGACATTTTTTTCAGGGTGGCGGTTGGGTTGAGGTACCAGCAACGACACTGGGGAAATGTCGCTCGTGTAGACGGCTAACTACACTGGTGGATGGGGCCACGGAACCTCCTGGGTAAAGGAGGTTCTCGATGATCTCTTCCTGGAATTTGAGGAAGGATCGTGTTCTCCCAGCCTTACTGTAGAGAACAAAACTATTATACAGCGCCAATTGAATTAAATATACAGACACCTTCTTATACCAGCGTCTGGTTCTGCGGGAAACTAAATAGGGAGCCAACATCTGGTCATTGAAGTCCACCCCTCCCATGAGCGCATTATAGTCGTGGACTGAGAGGGGCTTTTCAATGACACGGGTTGCCCTTTGAATTTGGATTGTCGTGTCTGCGTGAATTGAGGAGAGCATGTAAACGTCACGCTTGTCTCTCCATTTCACCGCGAGCAGTTCTTCGTTACACAAGGCAGCCCTCTCCCCCCTTGCAAGACGGGTGGTTACAAGCCGTTGGGGGAAGCCCACGCGACTAGTTCGCGCGGTGCCACAGGCGCAAATCCGTTCTAGAAACAAATGCCTAAAGAGGGCCACACTTGTGTAAAAATGGTCCACATAAAGATGGTACCCCTTGCCGAATAAGGGTGACACCAAGTCCCAGACTGTCTTCCCACTGCTCCCCAGGTAGTCAGGGCAACCGACCAGCTCCAGGGTCTGATCTTTTCCCTCATAGATCCGAAATTTGTGGGTATAGCCTGTGGCCCTTTCACAGAGCTTATACAATTTGACCCCATACCGGGCACGCTTGCTTGGGATGTATTGTTTGAAGCCAAGGCGCCAGGTAAAATGTATTAGGGACTCGTCTACGCAGATGTTTTGCTCAGGGGTATACAAATCTGCAAATTTCTGGTTGAAATGGTCTATGAGGGGCCGAATTTTGTGGAGCCGGTCAAAAGCTGGGTGGCCTCTGGGACGGGAGGTGGTGTTGTCGCTAAAGTGCAGGAAACGCAGGATGGCCTCAAATCGTGTCCTGGACATAGCAGCAGAGAACATGGGCATGTGATGAATCGGGTTCGTGGACCAATATGACCGCAATTCATGCTTTTTGGTTAGACCCATGTTGAGGAGAAGGCCCAGAAAAATTTTAAGTTCGGAAACTTGGACTGGTTTCCACCGGAAAGGCTGGGCATAAAAGCTTCCCGGGTTTGCGGTTATAAATTGTGTGGCATACCGGTTTGTCTCTGCCACGACTAAGTCCAAGAGCTCCGCAGTCAAGAACAGCTCAAAAAATCCCAGGGCCGTACTGATCTGAGCCGTCTCAACCCGAACTCCAGACTGGGCGGTGAAAGGGGGAACTACTGGTGCGGCTGAAGTTGGTGACTGCCAATCAGGGTTTGCCAGCACCTCAGGGATTCTAGGGGCTCTACGGGCCTGTCTGTGCGGTGGCTGCGACGGGGTAACTAGTGCACGTGCCACCGTACCAGCTTCAACTGCCCTTCTGGTGCTCGCTACTTCACCATGTTGTACGGCAGTGCTGGTACTAGGTCCAGGAAGGGCTGCGCTGCTGGTGTATGCCTCACCACGTGATTCGGCAGCGACAGCCCCACTCTGCTGCTCTTGAAGCGGATCCTGCATAACCTGTGGTCTAGCGACACGGGGCCGGGTACGCCTGGTGCTGCCAGGGACCTCAACCTCCTCGTCCGAACTTTGGGTCAGAGAGCCACTGCTTTCTACAGGTTCATATTCTGACCCGCTAGATTCGTCAGATGAGGGTTCCCATTCCTCATCCGACTGGGTCAGAATCCTGTAGGCCTCTTCAGAAGAATACCCCCTGTTTGACATTTTGGACTACTAAATTTAGGGGTATTCCCTGAGACTACCTAAGAAAAAAAGCAAGCCTGTCTTACAAAGGGGAGGCTAGCGAAGTACCGGAGGCCGCTGCGGTTGATAAAAAATATCAAAACTGATTTTTTTATCGCCGCAGAGCGTGTAAAGTGAATGTGCAGTGATCAAAAAAAAAAATTTTTTTGTCACTGCGGTGGGGCGGGCGTGGGTGAACGCACGTGTGGGCGACCGATCAGGCCTTATCGGGCAAACACTGCGTTTTGGGTGGAGGGCGAGCTAAGGTGACACTAATACTATTATAGATCTGACCGTGATCAGTTTTGATCACTTACAGATACTATAAAAGTACAAATGCTGATTAGCGATACGCTAAACAGCGAATAAAAGTGACTGCGGTGTGGTGGGGTGGGCGCTAACTGACGCTAACTACCTAACCAAGGGGCCTAAACTATCCCTAAAACCTAACAGCCAATACTAGTGAAAAAAAAAAAGTGTCAGTTTACACTGATCACTTTTTGTCTTTCACTAAGTGATTGACAGGGGGCGATCAAGGGGTTAATTTGGATGATGGGGGTGATGGATGGTGATCAGGGGCTAAGGGCAGTGTTTGGTGTGTACTCACAGTGATGTCTGCTTCTCTGCTGGATCCAACCGACGAAAAGGACCAGCAGAGGAGCAGAGAAGCCATATAACAGATAATATTTACTAATATGATCTGTTATCTGGCTTGTGATTCGATTTTTTAAAAATCAGCAACCTGCCAGCGACGATCATTGGCTGGCAGGTTGCTGATGCAATAGTCCTTTAACTTTTGCCGGCCCGCGATGCGCATGCGCGGGCCGGCTGTGACCGAAATCTCGCGTCTCGCGAGAGGACGCACCGGCGCGTCCAGGAGGAATGAAACAACCACCTCTAGGACGCGTCTGTGCGTACAGCGGTCCGGAGGTGGTTAAAAACATTAGTCAAAACAAATCTGAAGGACCGAAAATCAATATTACGTAATGCCAGTAATGATTTGATATCGGCTATTGGCGAGATAGCGCTCAACATCCTTAAAGGAAAGATACCTCTTAAAGAGCACCAAAAAAATATATTGAAAAAATGGCGTCGGGCTATAAAGAAATTAAGCGATAAAAAGTACTCCATTAAAGGAAAGAAGCGCATTGTGAGCCAGCGCGGCGGTTTTATAGGAGCTTTGCTCGGTTTTGCAATACCTTTAATCACTAGCCTGATAGCTAATACAGCGGGTGGCTCATAATGCAGTATGCAGAGAAAATGTTCCTGGTTTCCAAAAATGAAATGGACAGGCTTAAAAATTTGTCCGTAGATGCAACAGATATACGCCAAACAGCCATACGGCGATTAGATGATGAGATTAGCGAAATACTACACAGAAATGACCTTTCAGATGATGAAAAAATTAAGAGATACACAGTCGTGTTACAGAGGTACTTAATGCTCAACAAACAGTCCGGTAAAGAAATGCCTGGTATAACCCTGATTACGCAGCCGCAAACCGATCAACAACAATTGTCAAATGCAACCTCAATCAGCACAGATACTAACGAGATACTTGACAGTATTAACACACGTTATAGAAAAAATGCAGAACTATTGTTAAGTAAACTGTACCGCGCTGGTAATAAGCCGTACTGGAACGCTATGGGTGAGTTCATTTACAAAGAACAAACTGTAACCGGTTCAAACATTATTGACCTGATTCGAACAGCTACCCAGAGTCATGGGCTGCCTAAGATTAAACCTCACGGTTGGGACTATTTTATGGAAACTATCGCACAGCTGAACACCCCGTCAACGGTTATCGGTAATACAGGGAGTGCAGAATTATTAGGCAAGTTATACTTTTGAGGATTAATTTTATTATTGAACAACAACCATGTTCTCAATGAACCCAAAAAACTCATTAATATCAAAGCTGAATATTTTTGGAAGTAGTTTTTAGTTTGTTTTTAGTTTTAGCTATTTTAGGGGGATATCTGTGTGTGCAGGTGACTATTACTGTGCATAATTATTAGGCAACTTAACAAAAAACAAATATATACCCATTTCAATTATTTATTTTTACCAGTGAAACCAATATAACATCTCAACATTCACAAATATACATTTCTGACATTCAAAAACAAAACAAAAACAAATCAGTGACCAATATAGCCACCTTTCTTTGCAAGGACACTCAAAAGCCTGCCATCCATGGATTCTGTCAGTGTTTTGATCTGTTCACCATCAACATTGCGTGCAGCAGCAACCACAGCCTCCCAGACACTGTTCAGAGAGGTGTACTGTTTTCCCTCCTTGTAAATCTCACATTTGATGATGGACCACAGGTTCTCAATGGGGTTCAGATCAGGTGAACAAGGAGGCCATGTCATTAGATTTTCTTCTTTTATACCCTTTCTTGCCAGCCATGCTGTGGAGTACTTGGACGCGTGTGATGGAGCATTGTCCTGCATGAAAATCATGTTTTTCTTGAAGGATGCAGACTTCTTCCTGTACCACTGCTTGAAGAAGGTGTCTTCCAGAAACTGTCAGTAGGACTGGGAGTTGAGCTTGACTCCATCCTCAACCCGAAAAGGCCCCACAAGCTCATCTTTGATGATACCAGCCCAAACCAGTACTCCACCTCCACCTTGCTGGCGTCTGAGTCGGACTGGAGCTCTCTGCCCTTTACCAATCCAGCCACGGTCCCATCCATCTGGCCCATCAAGACTCACTCTCATTTCATCAGTCCATAAAACCTTAGAAAAATCAGTCTTGAGATATTTCTTGGCCCAGTCTTGACGTTTCAGCTTGTGTGTCTTGTTCAGTGGTGGTCGTCTTTCAGCCTTTCTTACCTTGGCCATGTCTCTGAGTATTGCACACCTTGTGCTTTTGGGCAATCCAGTGATGTTGCAGCTCTGAAATATGGCCAAACTGGTGGCAAGTGGCATCTTGGCAGCTGCGCGCTTGACTTTTCTCAGTTCATGGGCAGTTATTTTGCGCCTTGGTTTTTCCACACGCTTCTTGCGACCCTGTTGACTATTTTGAATGAAACGCTTGATTGTTCGATGATCACGCTTCAGAAGCTTTGCAATTTTAAGAGAGCTGCATCCCTCTGCAAGATATCTCACTATTTTTGACTTTTCTGAGCCTGTCAAGTCCTTCTTTTGACCCATTTTCCCAAAGGAAAGGAAGTTGCCTAATAATTATGCACACCTAATATAGGGTGTTGATGTCATTAGATCACACCCCTTCTCATTACAGAGATGCACATCACCTAATATGCTTAATTGGTAGTAGGCTTTCGAGCCTATACAGCTTGGAGTAAGACAACATGCATAAAGAGGATGATGTGGTCAAAATACTCATTTGCCTAATAATTCTGCACGCAGTGTACAAGAACAAGAGAACTTTTCGATAATTTGAAAAAGCGGGCGCTGAGTGAACCCTTTGACGAGGCTCGAAGCCCTTTTAACCCTCCGGTGTTATTAACATCGCCTACTGTGTCGACCCGGGGCTCATTATTACCTAAAAAGAGGCCCCCGCCCTTGTTGCAAGCTGCTTGGTTAACGTTGTAAATTTTCTTACTTTGGCGATTATATATAAACTTTCTTTGTATTAAACAGCTTATAATGTTTTTATTTGTTTTACATAAATTTTTACTTTGCATGTATATAAAATTTATTTGTGTGTAATGTCTTATAATGTTTTATTTACGCTACATAAACTGTTTTAAATAAAAATGTAGTCTGTTTTTCTTTTTACAATAAATATAATAGCTTGATTATTTAAAATTGTATAAACAGTTAGGACGCTGAGTAGACGCTGTTTAAAACACAGCTAAAATGCCTGCAAAAAGCAAAATATTGCGAAAGCAATACTACACGCCTAAAGCGGTCAGCTCTTATGGGGGCGTTGAATCCTTATTCAGAGAAGTACGGAAATTTGGAATGAGAAAAGACTCTGTAAAAAACTGGTTGAGCAACGAGGATACTTATACATTGTACAAACCTGTTAAAAAATCTTTTACAAGAAACAAAGTTATGGTGTCTGATATAGATGCTCAATGGCAGGCAGATCTTGTGTCGATGCTGGATTTTTCTAAAGAAAATAATGGTGTAAAATACCTGCTGACGGTCGTTGATATTCTATCTAAATATGCCTAGGTGTCGGGCCTTTCAAATAAGTCCGGCGCTACCGTGGCTACCGCTTTTGAGCAGATATTTAAGTTAAGCGGCCGAACCCCCCGAAAGCTCCAGACTGATCGGGGCCGTGAGTTTATAAACAAACCTATGAGGCGTCTTTATGAGTCCTATAAAATACATCATTTTTTAACTACAAACGCTGTTAAGGCTGCGTTGGTCGATCGTTTTAATAGAACGCTGAAAACTAAAATGTGGCGCTATCTTAGAGAACAAAACACGTACAGGTACATTGACAAGTTACAAGACTTGGTGTATAGTTATAACCACACATACCACAGAACTATAAGGCGGCGCCCCGTCGATGTGACAAAAGAGAACTCTTTAACCATTTGGAAAAATATCTACGGGTGTTACGATACTATTAAAAAAGTTAAACCGTTATTAAAAATAGGTGACCACGTCAGAATTGTGTGCGTTATAAGGGGGTTTTTACAAAGGGGTATGAACAAACCTATACGGACGAGATATTTAAAATTCACGCTGTAAACACTCGGGGCCTCCGACCCCTTTATAAGTTGAAAGACCTGTCCGATGAGCTCATTGAAGGCTCATTCTACCCGGAGGAAGTCCAAAAAGTAACTCTCGGCAAGCTACGAGTTTACAGGATAGAAAAAATACTGAAAAAGAAGAAAGTTCGTGGTAAAACACTGTGTTTTGTAAAGTGGATAGGTTACCCCGACAAGTTTAACTCTTGGGTACCTGAAAAACAGTTGATGCGTCTGTAAACTATGGAGGACGGCTCGTTTTTTATCACGCTGCCCTGCAACGCCTCTGCCAAACTTTATCCCGAAAACAGCATCGCCGATTACACCACTAAGTTAGCAAAAGCGGTGCATCTTCGCGGCCCTTACGAAGTGGCTTTAGTGGAGATTCAGTATCCACATACGTGGGAAACCTTTGGCCCCGGAGATGGTGTATTTTACGTCGCACAGCGCTCCGAGTCGATCAGTGAGCTTTTTGTTAAATCGGGTTATTACGCCAATATGCACGATCTCATCAAAGCCATTAATAGCAAACTTGAATTTATAAAAATACCTCCCGATCAACTGCGTCTAAGATACGACGATATTGACAGAACCGTTTATGTACTGAATTCACCAGCCTACAAGTTCATGCCTTGTGTGAAGTTGGGGAATATTTTGGGGCTGACGGGGTATTCGCAAGCTCCGTCGCTCAAGAATGTAGACACCGAGCACATCACTCTCCGCTACAAAGGACCCGGCTTACCTGTTTTAGAACATCATGTTGGCGGTATAAAGGGGCTTGCTCTAGTTTCATCAAAAGAGAAAAAAATTTATTCCGATATTAAAGCTGGTTTTTATACATTATTTGTTTGTACCGATATCGTCCAACATCAACTTGTTGGCGATAGTTACGTACAACTTTTAAGAACTGTCGAGTTAGGCGGTAAAAATGGTGATATAGTCACGCAAAAGTATCACCGGCCGGTCTATATACCTGTTTGTAAACATCATTTTGACACGGTCACAATATCGATACTCACGGACCAGGCTAAACCTGTTAAATTCAAATACGGTAAGACTATTGTGCGATTACACTTTAGACCGCGCGCTGTGACGACGCATTAAAATGTTGTCCCAGAGAGTGTACGGTGACCCAGACGCATATACGCATTATTACATAACGCAAGCCGGTCATGGCTTGGACGGATTTCACGGTACTGAATTCATGCATGGTTCTGGACTCGCCGGATTATTTAGGGGTCTGTTCCGACGTGTCGTTCCCCTATTTAAGAAAGGTGTGGAGCTTGTAAAACCGCACGTGAAAACAGCCGCCCGTAACATTGCTAAAGACGTTGTCACTACGGCCTCGACCGCCTTTATGGATCGTATAAATAGGTCGGCGCAGCGTCAGGAGGGCTCTGGTGTCGTACAAATACGTAAAAAAACGCGTAAAAGAAAACGTGAACGCGCGGCCATTGTCTTTCCAACTTTTATGAATAAAGTAGCAAAACCTAAGAGACGTCGCCGCCAGAAAACAAGAAGTCGTTCACCGAGTGACATCTTCTAGTCACCCGTTATGGCTTTCGTGCATGACGCCTCCGCCGAGTACGCCAAATCAGAATTGGATATCTTTCAAATACCGCCTACCCAAACAAGCATTGAAAAATCGCTTTATGTAGAGGTACAGCCAATCGCAGCAATCACTGACAATGCCCCTTTGGAATTCTACATCACGGGCAGCGGTGAATATTATTACGATCTTAATAACACCTTGTTACACGTTGTTTGCAAAATCGTTAGTCCTGATAACACCCCCATACCCGAAGGCTCCCGCGTTGCGCTTATTAACTACCCTATAGCGAGTCTTTTTAATCAACTGGATATAACGCTCGGCGACACGTTGATTTCAAGAAGCGACAACCTTTATACGTATAGAGCGTATATAGAGTCGCTAATAAATTATAATTCACAAACTTTAGCGTCCCAATTTACCGCCGGTTTATTCTATAAAGACACAGCGGGGCATCATGATGACCGGGTTATCGACGGGCGTAATGAAGGCTTCAGCAGGAGAGCAAAGTATTCAGCCCGATCTAAGAGTGTTGAATTAATGGGCCCCATTTACGCCGATATATTTAATCAACCGAAGCTAATACTGAACGGTTTAGACCTAAAGATAAAATTGACCAGAAACAAAGACACTTTCTGCCTTATGTCGGCCGAGGCGGCCCATTTTAAAGTCCAAATACAGCACGCTTCCCTGTTTGTCAAAAGAGTACAAGTATCGCCCGCTGTAAGAATCGGTCACAGTCGCGCTCTGTTAACAGCTAACGCGAAGTACTCGATAGATCGGGCATCGCTTAAAGTGTATAGCGTCCCCGCCGGTACTCGCATTTGCAACCACGAGAATCTTTTCCTCGGAAACCTACCAAAAACAGTAATACTATCGTTTGTGGATAACGAATCATTTTCCGGGAGTTACCAAAGAAATCCTTTGTGCTTCAACCACTATAATGTGAATTATGCAGCCTTATATTTGGATGGTCAACAGATACCGGCAAAACCTTTTCAACCTAACTTCCAAGACGAATCAGCTGTTCGTGAATATATGTCCCTAGTACATATTTCGGGGAAACACAAGGCCGACAACGCTTTATCCGTCGATCGACACGAGTTCTTGAACGGTTACACTTTGTTCGCTTTTGATTTATCGCCGGATCAAGAGCCCGGCGGTCATTTCTCTCTAGTAAAAACTGGCAATCTGAGAGCTGAAATTAGATTTGCAGAGCCGATTGCAAACACAATTAATATGATTGTATATTCAGTTCATGAAAATATTATTGAAATAAATAATCTTCGGGATGTCTTATATGATTTTCAATAAAAATGAATAATTATGAAATTGCCTGTGTTATTAAAGCTGATATTAACGCCAGGCGCATATTTAAAGGTGTATTCCCATGTGATTTATTACCTGGAGGTAAAATCATCGACAGGCCCGCTGCCTACATTGTAAATATGGATAATTCATCTCAGCGGGGGAAGCATTGGATTTTACTTATATTATACCCGAATGATATATCTTATTTTTTTGATAGTTATGGTTTATCCCCCGCAAATGAAATATTTCCTGGCGACTTTATGCAGTTTTTATATAAAAATTCTAAGACTATAAGATATCAAAACAGACAAATACAAGACGCCGTTAGTTCCGTCTGCGGCCATTACTGTATCTATATCTTACAATGTCTCGCTAAAGGAATGTCTTTTGAAAATGTTTTAAAAATGTTCACTAACGATTTTAGAAAAAATGACCGTATTGTGCGATCATTTGTAACAAGACGCATGAAACGCTTATGTATACGATGCTGTAATTACAATCAAACGTGTCTGTCCCTACGTGATTGTTGCAAATAAGGAAATAAATAAAGCTTTTTAACCGAATAATATTCGTCATCGTTTTATTTTAATACTATTATATTAAATTAATATCAGGTGCTATAAATTTTAATATCAAACACGATCAATTTTAATATCAAACACGATAAATTTTAATAGCTAACACTATAAATTTTTAATAGCAACCACTATAAATTTTAATAGCACACACTATAAATTTTAATAGCTAGCGCTATAAATTTAATATCAAACACTATAAATCTTAATAGCAAACACTATAAATTTTAATATCAAACACTATAAATTTTAATAGCAAACACTATAAATTTTAATAGCACACACTATAAACTTAATATTAAGCAATATCAAGCGATATAAAATTAATATCAAGCGATATAATCTTTATATCAAACAATATCAAGCGATATAATCTTTATATCAAACAATATCAAGCGATATAAAAATAATATCAAGCGATATAAACTTTATATCAAGCGATATAAACTTTATATCAAACAATATCAATCAATATAAAAGTGGCGGGGTTATCTGTATAAAAGGAGGCGTGGTACCTGTCACTTTTAGTTTGACTAAACATATACCCTCTTACTACTGATGCCCATTCAGTAGGTCAATTTTAGTATGCTCTTCCTATATTCCTCTTTACACCATACCCATACTTTATATCTCCCAGGGGTGTACCGCACTTTGTATTTATACGTTTGTCATCTCGTTTTGAATGTTTTTTAACATGTATTTCAATAAAATATATATATATTTATAGCTAATTAGCCTCAGTGTTTTGTTATAGGTCTTTCCATGTTGCTGAGCTAGCTTTGCTAGAAGGGTTTGTTACTTGTTGCTTTTTGTGTTTTCATGTAACCTATTTTTGGTTCAATTTATATGACAGTAGTTGGTGGGCTAGCAGTTCCGACAAGCCAGCAGTTAGCCGTTGGGCAAGAGGATTATCCGGCGTCCTCATTTTTTTACACTCGAACATTTGGGCCATGGAAGCCTGCCTTGTGCCAGATGAACGCGACGACGGCATGGTGGAAGGTGGAGTGAAAGACAAATGGGAGGAGAGAGGAGAAGGAGAAGAGGCAGGACGTGGAGCACCAGGAGTGTGGCTTTGTGGGTTCTGACGGCGTTGCTCCCACTGGGCTCGTGATGGGAGGCCAGGTGCCTTCTTAAGGCGGTCGTCCCTAGGTGAGTTTTGAGCTTACCGTGACTTATGCGTTGACAGCACAGGGTGCAGATGGCAACACTATTATCAGCAGCTGACAAGTTAAAAAAAGCCCACACTGCGGAGCCATGTGTCGGTGTCCTGGGAGCGCAAGATGTGACCGTGCATGGTGGATGGCTCGCTCTAGATACATTTGCAGTCTGCTTTTTGCCTCCTGTGCACTGCGTGTTCTGCCTGTTTCTCCTCCTTCTCCTCCCTATCTGCTGCTTCATCTCTCCCTCTGAACTCCCCTACTCTTCCTCTCTTGTGGGCACCCAAGTGACGTCCATCGACACATCATCATCGTCACCTTAACCACCACTGACATTAGAGATCTCAGAGTAGGCAGCAACAGCGGAGACAATCCTCCTTGGGCTCATCTGGGTACTGTTGTCAGACCGCTGGCTGGCGGCCATTGCTACCTCCTGATCCGATGCCAAGAATGGCTGTGCATCGGTAATGTCTGGGAATTGATGGGAAAATTCCTCTGACTCGAATGGAGGGGCTATGGTGGTGGTGGTGTCTTTGGGGGGGCACACAGCAGAGAGTGAGGATGGTGCAGATACCGAGGATGAGGAGGGTGCAGAAGCGGAAGGTTGAGGGAGCCACTCAACCAACTCTGGTGCGTCCTTTGACATAATAGCATGCACCTTCTCCAACTTCCCACTTATGCTCTGGCCTGCACTTATGCTCACGACCCCTAACACCCCTGCGGAACGGCCTGCATCTTCCTCTGCCTGTCATTTTCAAAATGACACTGTACCAATGTCCCTAGAGAAGAGCAGTATTTGTGAAAGCTGATATATGGCAGGCCTCAATCAGTTGTTAGTTGAAGCAGGTATATCACCCTCAAGCAGTAATTTTGTGGACGCAGGTATATGGAAAACCTCAATCACTATTTTGTGGATGCTGATAGATTGCAGCCCTCAATCAGTATTTTCTGGAAGCATACAAATGCACTATAATATACTTTCTTTGTGAGAAAGTTAGTTATAGGTATATCACACCCCTTAGTGTATCACATCTATCGATAGCACAATGTTACCAGTCCTTAAAAGGACTTTTGTTGCCCTATTAGCTAGCGTTTGGTATCTCTAAGTTCCTAAAAGCCTGTCCCTGCTCCAAAATGCTACCTTTCCCTACACTGGCAAAACACATAATGTAAAATGGCTGCCAGATCGGGTTCTGTTATAGGGTTGGGGGGTGTCCATTTGCTGAAACGTCTTAATTGGCTGTCCTGTCCCACCTGATGGATGTGTCATGGGTCAAAGTTCGGCGCAATGCAAAAGAATATGGCGCGCGCGGACATCGCCATATGTTCACATGTTCGGCGAATTGCGAATGAGCAAAGTTCGCTGCGAAACGACTGCCAGGCAAAACGCAAGGCCATCTCTACTGGTGGCTCCCCTGCAGCAAAGATCAGCTGCCTGTATGGGTTTAAAGGGTGAAAACCAGGAGACTGCCTGGATAACACTCTTAGGTCTAGCCCAAAGTTAAACTGGTTAGTTGGCACAGTGGCTCCACACCCATTGTTTGTTACACCCATTGTGTTCCACATTATGAAGATTTTAGCTACAGTGTCTCTCTATCTCCCTGTCTTAGAAGGGAGGATATAAAGGGCTGCAGTTATTTCATTTCCATCTGCCTTATATTAATATGAACGCAGAATGCAGCTTGAAAATGAACACAGATCAAAATGGAGCACTCAGTTTTTAATTTTAGTTTAGATAATGGAGTTATGTTACAAATGGTCCTATAAACTAAATCATCTCACATAACATTTACACAGGAGGGTTAAATTCTCCAAATGGCATTGAGAAAATGAAGCTACATTTATCTGGATTTCTAAATATGTATTCAAGACATAGATGCTGTAGGTGTAGATGAAAGGTTTGTGAAATAAAGGAACAGGGGTAAATAAATAAAAGATAGGTGCTTTTGATGGGAATATTTGTGCACTCCATAGGAGTGTAGTGCAGGAAATGTGTCCTTAGGAATGTATGTTTACTGTATAAACGGATTCTTCAGGAGAAGGAAAGAGAATATAAAATAGACCTTCCCACTGAGATTCATTCTGAACAGGCACTTTTGTCTTACAGACCATCAAATTTCAGGAAGCACATAGAATATTTTTTCAAACATGTGCAGCAGGGTGGCTCTGCCATTACAGAAATGTCACCTTCCACCCACCAGGCAATGATTAAATGGAGGAACAATCAATTGTTCCAGGGAAAGAAAAAACTGTTTAGCATCCCATGGTTTGTAGAGGCAGGCAGAAGGTGATTGTGATCCATTGGAAAGCTTGTCTGCTGTGTGTGGCATTCTCCATTTAGGTGGGCAGAATAATGGTTCTAGGGTACTCAGCAAGCTTCACATTCTACAAACTGTACAGCTCACTTTTACTGCTATTTAATAACTGGTTGGCAAAAGCTATTGTCCTAAAGTGCTGGTAGACCCTTCAGTATTTAATTAGCTTAATTCTAATTAAGGCCTCTTGCACACGACCGTATGGCTTTTTCAGTATTTTGCGGTTCGCAAAAAACAGATTCACAAAAAATATGGATGATGTCCGTGTGTATTCAGTTTTTTTGCGGAACGGAACAGCTGGCCACTGATAGAAAAGTACTATCCTTGTCCATTATGCGGACAATAAGGGTCCATTCACACGTCCGCAAAATGGGTCCGCATCCGTTCTGCAATTTTGCGGAACGGGTGCAGACCCAGTCATTTTCAATGGGGGCCGGAATGTGCTGTCCTCATCCGCATTTGCGGATCCGCACTTCCGCATCTGTGCTTCCGTTTCCGCAAAAAAATAGAACATGTCCTATTCTTGTCCGCAATTGCGGACAAGATTAGGCATTTTCTATTATAGTGTCGGCGATGTGCGGTCCGCAAATTGCGGAATGCACATTGCCAGTGTCCATTTTTTGCCGATCCGCAATTTGCAGATCCGCAGAACACTTACGGAAGTGTGAATGGACCCTCATAGGACGTGTTCTATCTTTGAACGGAACGGAAAAAAGGAAATACGGAAGGCATACGGAGTACCGTTTTTTTTGCGGATCAATTAAAATGAATGGTTCCGTATACGGAACGCAAAAAATGGAACCTAAACGGAAAAAAATATGTAAAAGGAAGGTAAATGCAAGTGTAGCCCTATTTTTTTCTTTCTTTTTTTACTATGCAACTGTATTGATATTCACCATTAATCAAACATACAATTATATTTTTTACTTCCTGTGCAATATACTGTATTCTCCTCTACTGTATTTTTCCTTTACTCACTTATTTTTTTCCTTCCACTTCCTTTCTTTTCCTTCTTTACTTTCTCCTCTGTTTTCTTAAAAACACTATTACATGTTAAGGCATCATGTACCTGACTGTATCCATTTTGCAGTCTGCAAACTGCAGATCCGCAAAATACAAATACCGGCTGTGATCATTCCGCAATGTTCTCACTCCTATCAGTAGAAATGCCTATTCTTGTCTACAAAATTGACAAAATAGGACATTTTCTATAATTTGCGGAATGGCCACACGGATGCAGACAGCACACAGATAACATCCGTGTGCTGTCCACATATATTGCGGACTCATAGAAATTAATGGGTCCACAAAAAATGTGGACCAAAACTATGGTCATGTGCATGAGGCCTAAACCCTACACATTGTGAAAAAAGGTACAGTATAAGGCTACTTTCACACTAGCTTTTTTGCTGGATCTGGCAGTGTTCAGCAAAAACGCTTCTGTTACTGATAATACAACCATCTGCAGCTGTTATGAACGGATCCGGTTGTATTATCTTTAACATTGCCAAGACGGATCCGTCATTAACTCCACTGAAAGTCAATGGGGGACGGATCTGTTTTCTATTGTGTCAGATTGTGTCAGAGAAAACTGATCCGTCCCCATTGACTTGCATTGGGGGTCATGTTGGATCCATCTTGCTCCGCATCCCAGGACGGAAAGCAAACTACAACATGTTGCGGTTTGCTCTCCGGTCTTGAAACGCAACTAAACGGAACGGAATGCATTTTGGAGGTACTCAATACCTGAAAACTTAAACGCTAGTGTGAAAGTAGCCTAAGCGTTTCTAGCACACAAATAAGAACATCAATGAAAAGTTCAATAATCCTATATAGATGAAGAAAGCAGTAAATATCATGCAGTTTATACAAAGGTATATTATTATCAATACTATCACAAACTTATATGAAAATTCATCTGGTATACATTTAAAATATGCAAACAGGATATAGTAAAATATATACCTACAGTGTTGTTTACAAACAACGACAAAATGCCCGAAATGATCATAAATATAGTTCATTTTATTACAACAAATTCATAACATATCATAATGTACATAATAAAATTAAAATAGCAGGGAACACCAGCAGAAAGGCAAATGCCAGAATACACCGGCCTATGCCGCTATCACCCACCAAAAGTTGTAAAACATGTCAAGCACAACCAAGTTATGAATGCATACATTATCTAATCAAAGAAGTAATATCAATAAGTATATGGCCCAATATGTAGCATATAAAAATATCATCTAAACGTGTACAAATCCCTAAAAGGAACAAAACTCTAGGGTGAAACCTATCACTCAATAGAGCCAATAGCCAAAGACAGAAATACAGCAAAGGCTAAATATAAGAGCAGGAGAGAAAAGTTAATCCCTCAAGAAATAGCAGTGAAAGACCCTATAGTAAGAGGGTGAAATGAGCCAAATAAATTGTTGTAATCAAATCAATGTATACCGCAGGACATGATGGGGGGTGAGAGGAGCAGCACAGGTCAGGATAGGAACCTCGACACGTGTTTCGCCTCAGCTTCGTCGAGAGGTAAGTAACATATAGCCATAAGCCCCTATTTATATCTCCCACAAATGCCAGGTGCATATGATATTAGTATAAATCAAAAACAGCTGCTGCCTAATATCGAGCGCTTCATACCTAGACGCCGTACTCATCAGGAGGAGGGGTGGAATGCAAGCCATGCGTTCCAGCCCGCCTCCCAAGGATACGTAGCGGCGTCCCCACGTGACACAGCGCACAGCGCACCACGGCAAAGCTCTGCATCAGCTCATCAGGTAACTAAGATACCCAGGTAAATAATAATATACCCGGCGCACAGACCATATTATATGGAATCCAACATGTGGGAGATATGAACCACTCAAATATAGTCTAAAAAATAAATATGAACAGAGAAGTAAAGACATCCACCTAGATATTACCAAGCGGTCTCAACATAGCATGGGATACATCACTGAATACGATAGCCAAACATTAAAAATTACATGATTAAACCATAGTGCATGACATAGTAACATATCCTACAATAAATCATACATATTTAATAATAATGATACTAATTCATATATAGAGTGAAAAATACATAATGAATAGAAAAAACAATAATATAATATAAACAATATTATAATAAATACATACAAGTGACAATTCATAATAATGGTGTCAAAAAATACTGGCACCACAACAGTTAGAGTGACATAGTGCAACAAAAGCCAAATATTTATGAACATGTCAATGGCAACTAAATCAAAGATCTAATAGATATAAAGTGACAAGTGCAAAAATGTAAAGTACAAGATCAACACAAAACATATACTATCGAAAATCCCATTATAATACAGCAATGATTCATCTTCATGTTCTTATTCCATGCGGTCCATCCCTCTCGTAGCATACCAAAGATAGTGGTTCAATGATCATAAGGCCATACGGCTACAAAGGAACTAATCACTAAAAATCTCTATAAAAAAATACCTAAAGAAAAGATTTGAAACTCAAAGCCTCATTCAATCCATGAGGAGTCACGGTATTAAGCAGAACCATCCATTTTGTTTCTTTTTGGAGGATACAACGCTTTATGTCTCCTCCCCTAATTCCCAATTTACGCAATCAATCCCTCTAAAGGAGATTCCTCTGGGATTACAGTTGTGGGCCTCCCTAAAATGTTTCGCCACCGGTTTCAACTTCTTGAGTTTATCTTGTTTAGTGATCTCACCTGCTGCCCTGATGTCTCGGATATGTTCTAATACTTTAATTTTGAACGCCCTCGTGGTCATCCCTATATAGATCAAACCACAAGGGCACCCCACGCAATAGATGACTGCCTCTGCTTTGCAGGAGATGTGATGTAAAATTTTATATTCTTTGTCCCTACCAGAATTGGCAAATTTGTCTGTCTTAACCATATAGCGGCGTGCAGTACAGCTACCACATGGGAAAGATCCCCATTGTGGGCCTTTGTTGCCAAAGAGACCACCTCTCGTCGGGGCCACATAGTGGGTTCTGGTCACCGTGTCCCTTAGGTTCTTTGCCCTCTTCCAAGTGACAAGTGGTCTCTCCGAGATCACTCTCTTCAAGTCCTTGTCCGTGCGAAGGACTTGCCAATGTTTCTGGAGGATAGCCTGCAGTTGTCTCCATTATGCATTGAAGTTGGTAATAAATCTGGGGAAGCCATAATCTCCTCCTTTTTTTTGGTTAGCATGACCCAACAAATTCTCCCTAGAGAGGTATTTGGCCTTAACATAGCCTTTATGAATCACTTTCTTTTACAATAACCCCTCTCCAAAAACCTCTGTGATAGGTCCGCTGCCTGTCGCTCAAACTTAACCTCACTAGAACAGATCCTCCTAGCAGCTTCAGAACTGGCCAACGGGTATAGCTCGACAAACCTGTGGATGCTGTGAGGAGAAAGAAAACAGCAGGGAGTTGGTGGCGGTAGGATATAGTAAAATCCTGCAAATAAGAAACTCCACTTTGATATCACTTTAAGTGAAGGAGTACTCCTCCAAAATTTTACAGTGGGTTCCTATCTTTAGTATAAACGCCCGCGTTATTAAGACATGTAATATACAGCTATTGAAACACAACACACATCTACACAGTACATAATACATACATAATATATTATATCCAACTGTACCTTCATAATAATAATAAAAAAATACCCTCATAAAAGAAACCCTCATCCATACAAAAAGTAGAGTATATGACCTGAAAAGGGATGAAGATTCTATTACATTGCAAAACGTGATTATTTTCTTTCTTGTTTCTCCTAATTTTGGTCAAACACCAGCTAAAAAGTGAAAATTATTTTTATATAATTTTATATATAATTTTCTTCTGTACAGTACCCTGAAAGATTATCAAAACTAGGGTTATTCACTTTAGAAAAAAGACAACTGAGGGGGAGATCTAATTACTATGTATAAATATATCAGGGGTCAGTACAGAGATCTATCCCATCATCTATTTATCCCCAGGACTGTGACTGTGACGAGGGGACATCCTCTGCATCTGGAGGAAAGAAGGTTTGTACACAAACATAGAAAAGGATTCTTTACGGTAAGAGCAGTGAGACTATGGAACTCTCTGCCTGAGGAGGTGGTGATGGTGAGTACAATAAAGGAGTTCAAGAGGGGCCTGGAAGTGTTTCTGGAGCGTAATAATATTACAGGATATAGCTACTAGAGAGGGGTCGTTGATGCAGGGAGTTTTCTGATTGTCTGATTGGAGTCGGGAAGGAATTTTTTATTCCCCTAAAGTGGGGAAAATTGGCTCCTACCTCACAGGTTTTTTTTTGCCTTCCTCTGGATCAACTTGCAGGATGACAGGCCGAACTGGATGGACAGATGTCTTTTTTCGGCCTTATGTACTATGTTACTTTTCTACTATTATACAATGACAATGGGATAACACAGCCGCACTGTCACAAGTTTCCTCTGTTAAATTTATCAAGAGTGAGGTTCTCAGTATAAGAAATTATTGACAGCTGAGAACAAGGAAGACTCAGAACTCAAAGAAGAGGAAGAGTGTAGGCTGACTGCAATTATTGAAGGTATGGTATGGGCAATACTGACTCTGTGACTTGAGAAGGGATCTTCAGGTACACAAAAAGTCACCGCTACAGCCAATCGCTGTCCTCAGTGTCAGAAGACAGTGATTGGTTGCAGTGCTCTTATGCTCTATACCTGCACGTCCCCACTATAGTTTATAAACAAACAGCAGCAGAAGGACCAAGCAGAATCACAGAGAACAGCACCGTAGGATGGAGTGTCATTTTTTTATTTTAAGCTGTTGCAGGGTTTGTCCAAGATTTTTATTATCTGGGGCAACATCTTTAAATCCTTAAGACATCTTTAAATCCTTAAGAAATAATGACATACCTGTACTTCATGGATTGCCATACTTAAAGGTACCATGATGTATAGGCGTGTCATGATGATCATAGGGGCACAAGAAATGTTCATGTACGATCTACATGAGGAGTCTGGTTGCAACTGATAACCAGGCATCTGTAAAAGCAGTGTGCTGCTGCAAATAGTGATAGGTAGATAGATAGATAGATAGATAGATAGATAGATAGATAGATAGATAGATAGATAGATAGATAGATAGATCTCTCTTTCTTATCTTTTAAGTGGGGTGCAGGAAATAAACTTTATCTTGTGAACTCAGGACTTTTTAAACATAACTTGACTGTGCAGGTCAAGTGCATTTTCCATCTTATCCTCTACTGCTAAAAGTTATTCCAGTTGTGGGAGCATACTCACACTCTTTCAATACCATAATATGTCTTATATATCCAAGTGACTCAAAGTCATTGTTTAAATATAACATAAAGCAAAACATAATTGAAAATGAGAGAACAGAAAGAATGGACTATACTATTTGTTCAGAATTGGCCATTAACTTTCTATGATATTTCACAACTCAAAATAATTATCTCTAAATATTGGAATGATAACCTTGAGCTTTTATGAACCACTACACAACTTTTTTTTCCACCTTCTAAGCTGAGAATATTGTTACTGTATAAATATAAAAGTGCATTCAGGAAATTCTTCATGTATTTTGTAATCAGTGTACAAAGTTATTTATTGCTACTGCAAAGTATCAAGAGATACAGCCAACACTTTGAGAGTTGATGCCATCATTTTCTATAAAAATGATTGATTAGTGTCATTTGAAGCTGGAAAGCGATCACAATTCAACATGCCGGGCATTATGACACAATGACACTGTACAATAACTTTATTACCATCAATGATTTAATCTGAGCTTAACATTTGAAAGCTACCCGAATCAGAAGACAGAATGTGCCTTTGTCATAACTTAGTTTTTAAGGATGAAACAAAAAGTTTATAACAATAATGGATTACAGTCTTCGGGTGGATGGAACGTGCCTCAAGATCATTCAAGGCATGTTAGTAGTTTCCATTAGTGTTGGTTGAGCACCAAAGTGCTCGGGTGCTCGAGTAGAACACTTTGGGATGCTCGGGTGCTCTACAGAGCATCAGAGCACAATGGAAGTCAATGGGAGAACCCGAGCATTAAACCAGGCACCCCTGCTCTGAAGAGGGGAGGGTGTCTGGTTCATAGGAAAAGGACAGAAATTGATAGAAACACCACCGAAATGGTTCGGGAACAGCATGTGCATCTTGGACTTCCAGGTCGCTGCTGGGAACGATGTTGTCTGAGTAGTACGACAATTTTACAGACTGACAATAATATGCACAAAACCAAAGATAAAATCGATTTTAGAGGTAAAATTGTTAGAAAACATTCTTTCCTGTATATTTACTTGTATATAAAGTGCAAGTGCTGTCAAAAATTACAAGGAAGAAGCACTCCCATATAACCTGTATATCACATAATGGAGGGCCTCATTCACATTGTGGTACAATAGTTCAGGTAGTGGGACTCCTACAGTCATAAAGCCTATGCACTAAGGGGAAGGGCTGCCAAAACGTAAAATTTTTCAAGGGTGTGTAAAGGGGCGTACATAGAAATCATAGGGCCCCATGGCAAGAATTTAAATTGGGCCCCCATGCCCGTTCCTAGTCCCTCCCACTATGCGCCCTTGCTCCTCTCACTACCCTCCCTAACTTCTCCCCTGCCCCACCTCGTGCAGCAGTATTATACAAATTGGCAGTACTCATGCCGGAACCCAAAAGACCCATTATAGTGAATGGGATCTGGTAGGTTCTGGCGGTGTTCAGCATATTTTAACAAGAATCTGGGGTATTACATGATGTAATACCACCCAACTTTACTGCTGTCCAGCATGGCACATGCGCAGAGACATGAGAAAAGTTTGAGGAAGTAAGTGCCCCCCTTCCCCCATCCTCTGTGTCATGCAGGACAGCTGGGAGACACTGACATTACTCGCTATCCTGCATGACACATGTGCAGAGACATGAGTCTCTAGGAAAGCTGGGTGAACCCCTCCCCCCTGCCTTTCCATGTTCTTATTATCTGCATTTATGCCTTGCAGGATAGCAGGAAATCTGAGTGACATTACATGACGTAATAGCACCCAGCTTTTCTGCTGTCCTGCATGGCACATGTGGAGAGACATGAGAATAGTCTGAGAAAGCTGAGTAACACAACTCCCACCTACCCTCATATCTTCTCATGCCTCTGCACTTGTTCCATGCAGGACATCAGGAAAGCTGAGTCACATTACATGATGTAGTGACAACCAGCTTCCCTCCTGTTCTGAATGGCATATGTGAAAACAATCAAGAGGAGAAAGCGCTGCCGGCACTGCTACACCTGACCAATATGCAGGATTGCAGGGAAGACACAGGAGATGCGATTCAGCAAATGGATACGGTGGTGCTCTGCTGAGATAGACACGGTGGTGTATTCGAAGGAGAGATGAAAGGAGACAGCGGCACTCACCAATTCCAAGATAAAACGTCCAGTTTATTAGGCTTCCATAAAATAGGGTACAGGCAGGTCTGTGCACATAGGTCAAATGAAGGTACAGCCGTTTCACGCTAGATGCGCTTCATCATGCCTTTCATGCTGTGGAGGTGAGTGACTGACCTATAAAGGTCAGGTCAAGCCACTCCCCCCACCGCATCACATAGAGGAACACAGTATTAATTTATTCAATACTCTAGAAGACCAAAAATCACAGTGTATTAAACAAAAACAAATAAATCATTCCTATCATTAAAACCTAATGGTCCCATCTCTTCTGTCTTAATGATCCATAATGCTTCTCTCTTTAGGAGGTTTTGATGCGTTTCTTTCATGTGTTGGATTAATCTAGTGGCTCCAAATTCTGTTTTAAGGCTGTACTTGTGCTCTCTAAAACAAACGAAAAGAGGTCTGAAGGTTTTTCCAATATAAAATTGGCCGCAGGGGCAGAAAAGGGCATAAACTACAAAGGTGGACCTACAATTAATGAAGTCCCTCACTCTGTGTTTTATAGTTCCGATTTTTTAATGTGCGCCTCTCCGCATCTGTTCACACATAGAGCAGTGTCCACACCTGAAATTACCCTCAGCGTTCAAGCCAATTTTTGTTCACATTACATTTAAACTGGCTCTGTGTAATCATGCTTCCTATGGTTTTGCTTCGTCTGAAGCCCACCACAGGTCTACTAGCTACTTTTTCTTGAAGGGTGGGATCCCTTTGTAAAATGTGCCAGATTTTTAATATGGCATTTTTTATTTGCTGCGCCATGGGTGAAAAATCAAATGTTAACACTGGTCTGCTAGGAACTGTGTTGGAGATGGGATTTTTTGCTTCTTGTAGCCCTAAATTTCTGCGCCTGCGGATAGACTTCAGATCAAAATCACCTGCAGATCTTTTCCCTGCAGATTTGAGGAAGGCTTGATCAATGCTAGATTCTGAGTAACCCCTTTCTAGAAACCTCATTTTCATTATTTTGGATTGTTTTAAAAACTCAGTATCACTAGAGATGATCCTATTTAGATGGGAAAATTGACTATAGGGGAGGGCAGAGGTCACATGTGGGTGGTGGAAACTATTGAAGTGCAATAATGCATTGGTCGAGGTGGGTTTCCTAAATATGGTGGTTTCCAAGCAACCTTCTGCCACCTTCACCAAGACATCCAAGAACTCAAATTCTGAGGAATTGATTTTGCTGGTAAACAGCATATTCATATCGTTTTCGCGGTTTAGGTAATCCACAAAGGCTGCAAAGCTTTCTTCATTACCCGCCCAAACGATGAACACGTCATCGATATATCTGAAAAATGCCTTGATATATCTGACGAAGGGATTTTTTACTGAAAACACAAATTTAGATTCAAAATATGCTAAAAAAATATTTAGCAAAGGTACATGCTATGGGGGTCCCCATCGCTGTACCAGATTGTTGATAATACCACAAATCATTAAATAAGAACGCGTTGTGTGTAAGTATGAAGGAAAGGGAGTCTGTGATAAAGTCCACAAGAATTTTGCTTTTTCCCATATCCCTCAATTGATCTCCAATCACTTTTACTCCGAGTTTCTGGGGAATTCTGGTATAAAGATTTTCCACATCGATAGATGCTAAAGAGAATTCTTCATGCCATTCTATCTCTTTTATTGCTGTTAAAAAGTCACTGGTGTCCCTCAAAAAAGAGGGTATCCCTTCCAACAAAGGGATTGGAATTGGTGAGTGCCGCTGTCTCCTTTCATCTCTCCTTTGAATACATCTGAATTTCATATGTGCAGAGGAATAGCCTGGGAAAGCTGAGTGACCACCTCCCCCCCCCTCCACAAATACACCTCTGTACTGTCTTCACCTACAAGTCGTCACTTACTTCAATACCGGTGGGGTTGTGGCAATCCAGAGGAATCAGGTGTGGTGGAGCTAGCAGGCGGGAGGCGGAGCTAGAAGGAGGGAGGTGGGGCTATGAGGTGGGTGCGGGGCTAGCACACGGGAGACAGTTAGGAAGATAGACGGGGGCAGGGACTCTCCTCTACTGCGGGCCCCCCTTCCTTACGGGCCCCATAGCAGCTGCGTGGTCTGTCTATATGGTAGGTATGCTACTGGGTGAGTATGATGCCCTCCTTTATGTGTAATAAAGGGTGTATTGTAGTGTCGGTTCCTTAATTTATTTGAGGGTCAACAGCAGGCCCTCACCCATAATGTTTTAGAGGGGTGACCCTCAAAAACTATTGGAGCAAGGGCCTGGTGATCTGACCATGTAAAACATTAGGGGCGAGGGCCTGCTGCTGATCTGACCATCTAAAACATGAAATCACAGCTAAGACGATATCCCGTCAGAGGGAGAATAAACACGGATGGTATGTATATATTGTATAGTCACAGGGTACCACCTGTCATAAAACGTAGCCTTTATTATTTAGTACGTATAAAATAACAAACTCCCATAAAGACAAACACACAAAGGAAAAGAAAAGAACGACACTTCATAAGTGGATGTGCACTTAGTGCGCTCTGTAACAGTGTTTCTGTTCCTCAGTGAGATTTTTTTAACTCCTTAGGGACACATGACGTACCGGTATCACATGGCGGGCGGTGATCGGAACATGGTGCCTGCTCAAATCATTGAGCAGGCACCTAGGCTAAATGCGCGGGAGGGTCCCGTGACCCCCCCGTGTCGGCGATCGCCACAAACCGCAGGTCAATTCAGACCTGCGGTTTGCGGCTTTCTATAGTGCGGCGGCGGTGCCATCGGGTCCCCATGGGGCTGTGGGGGGGCCCGATGGCATGGAAGGCAGCGCGATGCCTTCCTGAGGCATCTGCGCTGCGTTCCGGTGAAGAGCCTGTGAGATCCAGCCCCCTGGATCTCACAGGCCCCGGAAGCTGTATGAGTAATACTCACAGTATTACTCATACAGCCAATGCATTCCAATACAGAAGTATTGGAATGCATTGTAAAGGAATATACCCCCATAAGTCCCAAAGTGGGACAAAAAATAAAGTGAAAAAAAAGTAGAAAAAATAACGTTTTCCCCCAAAAAAATTAAAAGTTTCAAGTAAAAATAAACAAAAACGTCATTTTCCCCAATAAAAGTAAAAAATAAAATTGGTAAAAAATAGGGGGAAAAAAAAGTATACATATTAGGTATCGCCGCATCCGTATCGACCGGCTCTATAAAAATATCACATGGCCTAACCCCTCAGATGAACACCGTAAAAAATGTAACATAAAAACTGTGCTAAATAAACCATTTTTTGTCACCTTACATCACAAAAAGTGTAATAGCAAGCGATCAAAAAGTCACACGCACCCCAAAATAGTGCCAATAAAACTGTCATCTCATCCCGCAAAAATCATACCATACCCAAGGTAATCGCTCAAAAACTGAAAAAATTATGGCTCTCAGACTATGGAAACACTAAAACATGATTTTTTTTTTTGCTTCAAAAATGAAATCATTGTGTAAAACTTACATAAATAAAAAAAAAGTATACATATTAGGTATCGCCACATCCGTGACAACCTGGTCTATAAAAATCTCACAAGATCTAATCTGTCAGATGAATGTTGTAAATAACAAAAAATAAAAACTGTGCCAAAACAGCTATTTCTTGTTATCTTGCCTCACAAAAAGTGTAATATTGAGCAACCAAAAATTATATGTACCCTAAACTACTGCCACCCTATCCCGTAGTTTCTAAAATGGGGCCACTTTTTTGGAGTTTCTACTCTAGGGGTGCATCAGGGGGGCTTCAAATGGGACATGGTGTCAAAAAAAATAGTCCAGCAAAATCTGCCTTCCAAAAACCGTATGGCATTCCTTTCCTTCTGCGCCCTGCCGTGTGCCCGTACAGCAGTTTACGACCACATATGGGGTGTTTCTGTAAACTACAGAATCGGGGCCATAAATATTGAGTTTGGTTTGGCTGTTAACCCTTGCTTTATAACTTGAAAAAAAATATTAAAATGGAAAATCTGCCAAAAAAGTGAAATTTTTAAATTGTATCTCTATTTTCCATTAATTCTTGTGGAACACCTAAAGGGTTAACAAAGTTTGTAAAATCAGTTTTAAATACCTTGAGGGGTGTAGTTTATAGAATGGGGTCATTTTTGGGTGGTTTCTATTATGTAAGCCTCGCAAAGTGACTTCAGACCTGAACTGGTCCCTAAAAATTGGGTTTTTGAAAATTTCTGAAAAATGTCAAGATTTGCTTCTAAACTTATAAGCCTTGTAACATCCCCAAAAAATAAAATATCATTCCCAAAGGCCCCTTTCACACGGGAGTTGCGGTAAAAGGTCCGGGTGCGTTGATTTTTCCGCGCGAGTGCCAAACATTGTAATGCGTTTTGCACTCGCGTGAGAAAAATCACGCATGTTTGGTACCCAAACCCAAACTTCTTCACAGAAGTTCGGGCTTGGGATCGGTGTTCTGTAGATTGTATTATTTTCCCTTATAACATGGTTATAAGGGAAAATAATAGCATTCTGAATACAGAATGCATAGTAGGTGATCAATTGAGGGTTAAAAAAAAAGAAAAAAATTAACTCAGCTTCTCCTCTTGTTCGTGTAGTTCCCGGTCTCTTCTTTACTTCTTTAATGATGAGCTGTGGGCTAAAGGACCTTTGGTGACGTCAGATCACATGCTCCAATCACATGGTCCATCACCGTGGTGATGGACCATGTAATTGGAGCATGTGATCTGACGTCACCACAGGTCCTAGCCGGTAGTTCATCTTTTAAGAAGTAAAGAAGAGAGCGGGAACTACGCGAACAAGAGGAGAAGGCGAGTTAATTTTTTATTTATTTTTTTAACCCTCAATTGATCACCTACTAAGCATTCTGTATTCAGAATGCTATTATTTTCCCTTATAACCATGTTATAAGGGAAAATAATACAGTGAATAGACTGTCACCTAGCAACCATGCGTGAAAATCGCACCGCATCCGCACTTGCTTGCGGATGCTTGCGATTTTCACGCAACCCCATTCACTTCTATGGGGCCTGCGTTGCGTGACAAATGCAGACTATAGAGCATGCTGCGATTTTCACGCAACGCATAAGTGATGCGTGAAAATCACCGCTCATCTGAACAGCCCCATAGAAATGAATGGGTCGGTATTCAGTGCGGGTGCAATGCGTTCACCTCACGCATCGCATCCGCGCGGAATACTCGCCCATGTAAAAGGGGCCAAAATGATCCAAACATGAAATAGACATATGGGGAATGTAAAGTAATAACTATTTTTGGAGGTATTACTATGTATTATAGAAGTAGAGAAATTGAAACTTGGAAATTTGCAATTTTTAAAAAATTTTTGGTAAATTTGGTATTTTTTTAATAAAATTTTACCAGTGTCATGAAGTACAATATGTGACGAAAAAACTGTCTCAGAATGGGCTGGATAAATCAAAGCGTTTTAAAGTTATCAGCACTTAAAGTGACACTGATCAGATTTGCAAAAAATGGCCTGGTCCTTAAGGTGAAAATGAGCCTAGTCCCTAAGGGGTTAAATTGCATACTGACTAAATTAGATGTTGTAGTTTGCCAGGGGGGCGTGGCTAGCTTCTAAAGGAGGAAGACGTCTCTCTTCCCAGCTCTACTGAGAGTATCACAATCCCAGCTCATCCACAGCTTATCAAGCCTTAAAAGATCCCACTTCAGGCACTTTGGGACTGCAGACACTGCCAACCTCAATTTGAGACCTTTCTCGGGTCGTAAATCAGCTCCTGGCCTGAACTACAATTGCGGCCTAGCAGTGAAGAACATCCACGGCCTAGATTTGACCTGATGCGGCCGTTCGCTGAGCTCCACCTGCCGTTATAAGCCAGAGCAATACCCGCACAGCTGCCGGCCAAGTGGAGGCCCTCAGCCCGGAATCGCAAGCGGCCCTTGTAGGCTTTTAAGGTCAGTGGGATACCGCTCCAGAAAACGGCTAACAGCAAGCGGGCGCCATCTTGGGGGACCCGAACACCGGACCATCCGGCAGTGGATAAGTCATTAACAGGCATCGGAATACAAGATTTAAGGTACCCCCCCTGCCTTTTACGTTCCGGTTTGCCGTGAAGCCACAGGCACTTACCACATAGGCTCCCGACGCACCGCGCAGAGCCTCAGCTGCAGCATCAGCGCTATGCCCAGTGTACCGTTCTAAACCTGGCCCTGGTACTTCCCATAGTGCCGGTCAGTAGCTGCATATTACCTTCATAACCCCTGTGTTCATCCTGCCGAATTTCTGAACACAAGGATCCCTCTCATGTGAAATCGTCTGATTTAAAGGGACAGTAACCCATCTTGACAAAGTGCCAATTTTGCAGCAGCTGTATTTCACATCCATAAAAAGTTTTAAAAGTGCAGCTACCTCCTAACCAATCACACAACTGAAAAGAAGTGTCAGTCACCAGGCTGCAAGCAGGGGATAGAGAAAGCAGCAAAGTAAGGTAGATGCTCACACCTGCTTTACACTGCATCACTTCTTCATTCAGGAAATAATATAATCACTTCCCCCGGCATTTACACTAAACTTATATAGGCCAAGCCTAAATTTTTACAGGTCTCGGTTTAGAGACCGACAAATCCATCTCTTAAAGGGCCCCTGACCCAATTTTTCTCATGCTACAGTGACATTACTGCAAGCGAACTAGCTCACTGGAGCACAATGCTTTCATAATCTCTCATTGACTGGCCAATGAGGGCCAACTACAGCGAGTGATCCACAAAAGCTACACTGCCCGTCTACAAAATATATCGGATCCATCCCTGATTATCCACAGATATGGTCAAAATCGGACCAGGGAAAACTAGAACATCCTCCTCCTCTACAAAAGTATCAGGCTCCCTAGACTCTTACATGCAAAAAACTCAAGGTGCCTCCTCAACCAAACACGCCCCTGCACAGATTCCTACAGAAGATAAAAAACGTGACTACACATCACGTGATACCTCAGACATGAATAGCGATACGGAAGAATTCCAGGAGGATAGGGGCCTCCCAATTTCAAGAAACTTCCTGGGGAAAGCCCTCCCTAAGGCCTTGGAACCAGTGCTCAAAGAATTACAAGACATAAAACAAGATGTCAGGAGCATTGGAAGCAGAGTCGAACAACTAGAGAACGCCCATTCTCAAATTGTCTCCTACACTGAAGCAGCGACAACCTCATTCACCTCCTGCCAATCACATATGAATAAGATTGTAAACTGGATGGAGGATCAAGAAAATCGTGCCAGACGTAACAACTTATGGATCAAGGGAATTCCAGAATCTTTCCTTCCAGAGACTCTCCCTGACACTGTTAAACAAATCTTCATGGCAATCTTAGGAGATAACTACCCTCTGGAGATAACCATTGAAAGGGCACACAGATCCCTCAGAGCCAAACCTACACCAAAAGATCCCCCCAGGGACGTTATCTGCCGTTTGTTTCACTCCAAAGTTAGAGATGACATACTACGACTAGCTCGCACAAACCCTCCTAACCCACTAGAGGGCTCGGCGATCTCTATTTTTCAAGACCTGGCAAGAGTCACACTTTCTAAAAGAAACATCCTGAGGCCTCTCACAGAAATCCTGCGGAGAAGAAACATCCCGTATAAATGGCTCTTCCCCTTTGGCCTATCTCTCTCACATGAGGGTAAAAGATATGTCCTCAGAAATCATATATAGTTACCAGATCTCCTCACACAACTTAATATCTCGGACGTTGACATCCCAGATTGGTCCCCGATCCAGGACCTCACAGGTCTACCTATGATCCCTCCACCCACTCCTTGGGAATCCGCAGGATCAGAAAAAAGAAATAAAAATCGGAAGAGACAAGGGAAGATGACCCCCAGAAGGATCGAGATGGAACCGACCTGAAGCCCATTGAAGTTGGGTGACATACTCATTTTGGGATCCACTATGATATAATCACTATTGTTCTTGGTTGATTGTTGTTATATTGTTAGTGTTCCCCTTTGTGGGGGTGGGGACTAGGGGGGTCCCGACCTGGTGAGATATTATCCTTTTTGATTTTTGATTCTCACTTTCTCCATAATTCTCATTTGCCCAGGCACTCGGTCTTTTATGGAGGCAGAGCAGCCTGGTGCTCGGGTCCCCCCCTCCTCCCCTCCACCCCACTGCCTCTTCAGGCAGATCATATAGCATATAGAATGCTGTCTCTAAATATTCACCTTGTCATATACTCTATATGTCACTCTACTACAAGATGATATTGCCTGGTTACTGGGAGTAGGACCGGGACGATGGGTTACCTCCGTCTCCCACTGCTTCGGTCCTGATACCTATGCCCTCCTTATACCAAGACTCCTAGAGACCAGGTGGCTCTCCCACCGAGCCATCCTATGGGTCCCACTCCTCTCTATTCGAGGGCTTTGGGCCTCATAGGCAACACCAACACTCTCTATTTATGTATGTTTGTTCATCACTCACACAACAATGCTTTTTTCAGCCATGACCCTCATGGCTATCAGTTTACATGATTGTGAATTTTTGTCATATATCTTTATCAGCTTTGATATCTTTATTTGACTATGTTGATATTTGCATGTTTCTCATGGTTCTAAACCCTTTCCACACCCATACTTTTCCACCCCCCTCCCCCACACCCACCCCTTTAACCAACAAAGGTGCTGGGCACATCCAACAAAACTTTCTTCAGTCCACACTCTTTCCAAAGATACAGTTCAAACTCACTATCATATGGCCAACATAAAATTTACCTCTTATAACGTTAGAGGTCTTAATGCAGCAGTAAAACGCAGTCAAATCCTGCACGCTATGAAAAAAAACCACTCAGATATTATCTTCCTTCAAGAAACCCACTTTCGGGAAGAAAAGACACCAGCTCTACGAGGGCACTTCTTTGATAAATGGTACCATTCCCACACTCCTACCAAGAATTCAAAGGGAGTAGCCATTGCATTTTCGAAGCGTGTATCTTTTGACCTGATACTCCAACAAAAAGACAAGGATGGCAGATTCTTGATCTTAATCGGAAAGCTAGAAGGTATACCAGTCACGTTAGCTAACCTATATGCCCCAAATATAAAACAAGCCCCTTGGTTACGTGATGTTCTTACATTGATAAATGGCATATCACAGGGACTGTTAGTAGTTGGCGGGGACCTTAATATAGCGCTAGATCCTTTGTTAGACACGTCCAATGGTAAGTCTGCTTTATCTCACAGGGCAATCAATCACATAAAAAATTCCCTTCAACTTCTCTCCCTAAGAGATGTATGGCGTTCCGATCACCCCACAGATCGCGATTACACTCTATACTCAACTCCACATAACTCCTACCACAGAATAGACTATTTTTTCCTACAACAATCCTCACTACCCAAACTCCGCTCTATAGATATCGGCGCTAGTGTCCATTCTGACCATTCCCCCGTAGAAATGTCCTTGCTAATTACAAGCAGTTCCCAGGTTAAACCTCCATGGAGGCTTAATGAAACATTATTATCTACCTCCTCGATACATAATAAGATTAAATCACGTTTAGAACTATACTTTCAACAAAACAGAGACAAGGGCACCTCAATCCCTTATGTTTGGGAAGCACATAAGGCTACTGTCAGAGATGAATTCATATCAGCAGGCTCGTTCCACAAAAAGCAAAGAGACCAAAAAATATTGTCATTGTACTCCGAAATACTTAAATTGGAAAAAATCCATAAACAATCCCTTTCCACCCCCCACCTCCAGAAACTTACTGAAGCCCGTCTCCAACTCAAAGATACACTGAACTTATCTTCCGCAAAAATATATATGTCAACCAGACACGCATTTTTCGCGCACGGAGACAAATCTTCAAAACTAATGATGTCCCTCATCAAACGTAAAAAAACCCACACCAACATCTCAGAGATCAGACAGGATTCAGGTAAAATCACAACAGCCCCATCAGACAGAGTTGGAATTTATACGATTTTATACTTCCTTGTACCAACTCCCCCCAGAAGCTGGAGTGCATGACCGGAGTTCGCGCCATGTGGCCATCTCGGAATTCCTCTCACGACTTGACCTCCCTAAACTAAACCCCAAGTTCCATTCATCCCTACTTAAGCCTTTCTCTATAGATGAGGTTCGCACAGCGCTTAAAAAATGTCCTAAGAATAAGGCACCAGGTCCAGATGGTTTACCTTGCTCCTATTATGATTCATTTTCCTCAGTTCTCCTCCCTCAGCTAACCGACACGCTAAATTCCTATCTCTCGGGTTCAAGTATACCCCAACAAGGTCTAGAGGCATACATCACTCTTATTCACAAAGAGGGCAAAGATCCGGCCAACTGTGGCAGTTATAGACCCATCTCGCTCCTAAACACCGATCTAAAATTATATGCAAGCCTCATAGCAAGCAGACTCAAACCTATAATACCCAACTTGATCTCACCTGAACAGGTTGGATTCGTGTCCGGTAGAGAGGGAAGGGATAATACCATGAGGATTCTCTCATTAATCCAAATTGTGTCACATAGTAAGCAACCACTGGTCTTACTTGGGACCGATGCAGAAAAGGCTTTCGATAGGGTGGATTGGCTCTTCATGAAGCAAGTTCTGCAACACTTCGGATTCCCCCAGGCCTTCATTGATGCAATCTTTGTCATGTACTCCAGTCCCACAGCTAGGCTACGCATTAACAAGTCTCTCTCAGCCCCTTTCCACATAAAGAACGGGACCCGCCAAGGCTGCCCACTTTCCCCAATCCTGTTTATACTATTATTGGAACCCCTATTGATGGCCATTAGATCACATCCAGACATTAGAGGTTACAATGATAGTACCCGGTCACATACAGCGGCAGCATATGCCGATGACATCTTGCTAATATTGACCAACCCTACCTCTGCTTTCCCTGCCCTTCAAACGTTACTTAAAGAATACGGACAGATTTCTAACTTTAAAATCAACACTACTAAATCGGAAGCTTTAGGTTTTAATCTACACAGCAAGGACGCAGAACTACTCCAATCACGCTACCCATATCATTGGCCCAAAAACCACATCACATATCTAGGCCTAAAAATGAGTTCCACATGGAAAGACCTATATGCCCTAAACTATGCCACTATTATACCAAAATTCAAATCAACTTTAGATTCCTGGGCCCTACCATTTTTATCATGGATGGGACGGAAAAATCTAATCAAATCTATCCTTCTCCCCAAATTACTGTACCTCTTCCAAACTCTCCCAATAGCACTTCCCGCACAATTCTTCACAAATATTAGGAGACTGATTAGTAACTACCTTTGGCGTGGCAATAGACCAAGGTTGAGCCACAACCTGCTAGTACAACACAAAATAAGAGGGGGTATGTCCCTACCCGACTGGAGACATTACTACGACGCTGTACATCTATCCAGAATAGTTCAGTGGCTACGCGAAGGTGATAGAAGACTCAGTTTCACGTTAGAATCACATCTAGCTAAATTCCCATTAAGATCCCTTCTATGTGATAATAGTACACATAAACCTCCTAGCCAACTTACTCCTCGAATACCATCACCCAAACCACCTTAAAGATCTGGAATAAATATAAAAAAGTTATTAGCCCAACTCTCTCTCCTCTGATGACAATAGCGGACACGTTAGAACTATACCTTCCAAAGTATAAGGAAATAAAACTTAATCTTCCAGAGCTAAAAAAAATAGACCTCATCAACTTTCTCAATACGGACCTTGGGGAGGACCCATTAGAAAATACATCCCTTCAGCATTTACAAAGATTGCACATAACCAAACTTATATCTCCTTACCTACGCCATGCTGGTACTCCAAGAGACCTTACCCCATTTGAAGAATTGTCCTCACTTTCAAAACCACCACCACACCTTCTTTCAAAAGTGTATTCTATATTACAGATAATTAATTCCCCTACAGACAGGTATTATATCTCGGAATGGAGTAGGGATCTTGCCACCACATGGACTCCGCAGGAATCCAAACAGATTTACAAGAATTCACATGGCATCTCACGCTGCACAAGATTACAGGAGAATTCTTTTAAACTCATCTCTAGATGGTACCGTACTCCAGTAAGGCTTAAACAAATGGGTTGCCTTGACACAGATGTGTGCTGGAAATGCAACTCTGCACAAAGCTCATACTTACATATGTGGTGGTCATGTCCCGTAATAATTCCATTTTGGTCAGATGTTCTGAAAATGTCCAGACAAATCTGCTCTCTAACCTCAGATCCCAACCCAGTCTCCATCTTCCTCAACATTAGATTAGAAAATATACCTACCGGGAAAAGGATCCTTTTCCAACACCTTATGGCCGCAGCCAAATCCTTAATACCACAACAATGGAACCAACCAATAGCCCCTAATACGGCTCAATGGTTACAAAAGGTAAACTTCATCTTCCTAATGGAGGAGTTGTCAGCATGGGAATTACGATCTCACTACAAATTCCAAAAAATTTGGCACGACTGGATTGAGTTCCGGTCATCCTCTCAGGTATTACAACAACTCACATCTCTATCACAAACCACTGTGGACTGACCTTAAACTTTAAACTTTTAAAACTTCAGATTTAGATCCCAGCCCTCTCACCTTTCCCCCCCCCCCCCCCCCCCCCTCCACCCCTATTCCTATCCCAATCCCATCTCCTATCCCTTATTCCAATTCCTTGTTATACTATGCACTATGTTACTGGTTCATACTTGATACGTACTTATACTGTATTGACTATAGCTCTGTTGCCACATTTGCTATATATTTCACCAAAAATAGATAGCTATCTCACTATATTGGTTGTGCATGACATCGGTCAGCACTTCATCCACCATGGTTTGTACCCCATGGCCGCGTCCACACTTTATCTAAAGCAACTACAACTAAGCGCTTCAAGGGCCTGTTCAATATATACCCTTGATCGCACGACTGCACCACCTCGGTCTCACACTTTGCATTGCGCTTAGATTAGGCATTCACAAGCTTTGTCATTGTAATATCATAATACCTCATTGATTATGTATCTTGGGTCACAAATGTTTATTTGTTTCCTTTATATTCCGTTTTTGTTATGGAATTAATGTAAAACCAATAAAAAGAAAATTGAAAAGAAAAGATGTTGTAGTTTGCCCAAAAAAATGGTGATTTGCAATGTCCCAAAAGCTCAGATGCAGTGCTAGTGCACTGAGCTTGCATAAAATGTCCGCCGCCACCCACCTAACTAACAGAATTATAAAAGTTTTAATTTTTTTGGTCAATAGCCTCAGGGCAGGGTAAAAAGATTGTGCCCTGCACCCACACAACTATTTCTAGGTAGATCGCTGAGTTAGATTCTCTTCTATTCTCTCCCTGAAATCACAAGTCCAGCAGCATCCTCCCCCTACACTTGTAACAGCAGAGTGACGTGCAGCGCTACGTGACTCAAGCTTATATAGAGCCTGGGTCACATGCTGCTCTGGCCAATCACAGCCCTGCCATTAGTAGGCATGGCTGTGATGGCCTCTTGGGGCAAGCAGTATGACGCTTGTTGATTGGCTGCTGTGCAGCCTTTCAAAAAGCGCCAAGAAAGCACCGAACCCGAACTTTTATGGAAATGTTCGGGTCCGGGGTCCAAAAAAAACGAAAGTTTGGTACGAACCCGAACTTTACAGTTCGGGTTTGCTCAACCCTATTTAAGATGCATAAAAATGGCCCCTGATTAAAATACATATTTTTTGTGGGAATTTTTTGCCAATGATCCCCCTCTGGTATGTCACTGTCCATGTTGTGGGACTATTTGTGAACTTCTAGTAAGTATTGGGTGGCTTCAAATATGACCTGAAGGTTTTTCAGGTTCGCCTGCCATTAAAGTCAATGGGGCCTGCCGCGAACGTGCGGTTTGCGAACATTTGATCTCGAACGCGCGTTCGCGTTCACGAACCGTCCAGGCCGATGTTTGTCCATCACTATCTTTAATTCCTCATGAAGAGATATACACTGATGTGATTCACAGATAGATGGTGACCACTGATGAAGTAGCAGCTTGCTCTTAACCCCTTAAGGACACATGACGTACCAGTACGGCATGTTTCCCAAGTCCTTAAGGACACATGACGTAGCGGTACATCATGGCTTTAAATCGTGATGCCGGCGCCGTGGGGGTTAATCGGAACGGGGTGCCATTTGACCCCCCCGCATCGACGATCTCAATTCAGACCTGTGGTTTTCTGCGTTTCCGGTCCATTCGGGTGTCCTGTGACCCGATGAACCGGAAAAAGACTGCGATCGGTGGCGTAATTATACACCACCTATCGCAGTCCGAGGATTTGGAGAGGCGGTGCTGGCCCTGGTGCTGAACACTGCTGTCCAGGGTGCTGATTGGTGCAGGGGAGAGAGGCGCGAGATTCAAACTTCCTGCGCTCCTCTCTCCCCTCCTCTTCCTGTCCAGCACCCTGACCGTGCAGCACCGTCCAGCGTCCAGCTCCTGAGTCCCCCTAATCGTAATCCATCACCCTCCTGCACCCATCGCCACCCAGGTAGGTTAGGGTCAGTGAGGGAGAGGCACCTTTAGGCAGGGATAGAAGGGAAAAGTAAAAAAAAAAAAAAAAAAGCACATTTATTCCAAACTTTTTTGTTTCAGCTTTCAGACCCCAGACCCCCTGCCACTTGCCCCCCCGCATACCCTCCACCACCAGCCCCCCCACCCCACCAACCCCTCCACACCCCCCCCTCTCCCCACCGGCCCCTTCCCCCACCACCACTTTTTTTTTTCTAAACACTTGCCCATTTTTTTGCCTGGACTTTTTAGTACGTGAACATCCGTGCCCCCACACACACGCACATAGAATAAAGGTTTACACGCACGCACATACACACGCACACACACACACACCCATGGCCCGCCGGATGTTCTTGGTGGAGGAGGCATACGCCCAGATTGCCTCCGACTCCGAGAGCCCCAGTGAGGATGAGGATGACCCCACGTTCCTTTTGTCATCCGCATCCTCCTCATCATCATCGGACGACGATGAGCCACCAAGGCGGCGGAGACGCCGCCAGGCGGAGCCAGGGACCCCACATGCTAGGGATCCTGTGGCCCACCCTAGTACGAGCCGCCCTGGGGTTCGTACTGGTTTCCCGGCCCACCAAATAAGCCCACCGGAGCCCCCTGCCGATGAACTTAGCTGGTGTCCCCCAGTGGACTTTGAGCCTGAGATTCCGGATTTTGCTGGCAATCCAGGAATCCAGATCCCCACAGTGGGGTTTACTGAAATTGACTTTTTTAGTTTTTTTTTTCAGTAACCCACTGGTGAATCTGATGGTGGAGCAGACGAATCTGTACGCCCAACAGTTCGTCGCTCAAAACCAGGGCTCATTTTTGGCTAGACCCGGTGGCTGGACGCCGGTCGGTGCAGCCAAGATGAGGACATTTTGGGGCCTCGTGCTGCATATGGGTCTAGTGCAAAAACCCAGTGTCAGGCAATACTGGAGTGGGGACATACTCTACCAGACCCCACTGTACAGTATGGTCATGACACGCTCCCGGTTTGAGGCCATCCGGAAATGTCTGCATTATTCCGATAATGCAGCATGTCCCCCCCGAAGTGATCCTGCCTATGACCGGCTGTATAAGATACGGCTGGTCATCGATCACTTTGGGGCCACATTTCAGCAGTCCTACGTACCTGGAAGGGAGGTCGCGGTTGATGAGTCTCTCGTTGCGTTCAAGGGGAGACTCAGTTTCCGCCAATACATTCCCACAAAGCGGGCGAGGTATGGCGTGAAGCTATACAAATTTTGTGAGAGTACCTCAGGGTACACTTACAAATTTCGTGTGTACGAGGGGCGAGATTCCCGGATTCAACCCCCAGAATGTCCCCCCACTCTGGGTGTTACCGGGAAACTCGTGTGGGACCTTATGTACCCACTGCTGGATAAGGGTTACCACTTGTACGTGGACAACTTTTATACCAGCATTCCCTTCTTCAGGTCCCTTGCCGCCAGATCCACGTTCGCTTGTGGGACCGTGCGGAAAAATCAACGCGGCCTCCCTGCCCACCCCCTCCAGGTACCTATCCCCAGGGGTGAGACCCGTGCCCTTACCAGTGGAAGCCTGTTGCTGGTCAGGTATAAGGACAAGAGGGATGTCCTTATGCTGTCCACAATCCACGGTAACAGCACCACCCCCGTCTCTGTGCGAGGTACCGCGGCAACGATCCTCAAGCCCGATTGTATCGTCGACTACACCCGGTATATGGGAGAAGTTGATCTCTCTGATCAAGTCCTCAAGCCATATAATGCCATGCGCAAAACCCGGGCATGGTACAAAAAAGTTGCGGTCTACTTGGTACAGGTTGCCATGTACAACTCTTTTGTACTATCCCGAAGCGCTGGCAGCACAGGGACATTCCTCCAATTTTTTGAGGCAGTCCTCAAGGCCCTGATCTTTTCGGACCAGGAAAGAGCAGGCCGGAGTACCTCGGGAACTGGAGGCGCCCGGATCATCCCTGGCCAACACTTTCCAGGTGTGGTCCCCCATACTGGAAAGAAGGGACGAACCCAAAAAAGATGCAGAGTGTGTCACAAGAGGGGGATACGGAAGGACACCACCACTCAATGTGACACTTGCCCCGATCATCCGGGCCTCTGCGTTATCGATTGCTTCAGGGAGTATCACACTTCCATGGAGTACTAAATTTTTATAATCTCCAACAGTCCCCTAGAGAACATAAAAAACTATGTCTCTCAGACTTTGGAGACACAGAAACAATTTTTTTTCCCCAAAAAAATATTAGTTTTAGTGCAGGCATCCTCAAACTGCGGCCCTCCAGATGTTGTAAAACTATAACTCCCAGCATACCAAGACAACCTACAGCCATCAGCAGGGCATGGTGGGAATTGTACTTTTACAACATCTGGAGGGCCGCAGTTTTAGGATGCCTGCTTAGTGTCTCCAAAGTCTGAGAGCCATACATATTGGGCATCGTCGCGTGCGTAAAAGTCGTCGCTATAAAAATAACATTTGACCAAACCCCTCGGATGAACAGCGTTAAAAATATAAAATAAAAACGGTGCTAAAACACCCATTTTTGGGCAAAATTTCCATTTGAATCCTTTTTTTCCAGTAATAAAGCAAGGGTTAACAGCCAAAAAAACTCAATATTTATGGCCCTGATTCTGTAGTTTGCAGAAACACCCCATATGTGGTCGTAAATGGCTATATAGCCGCACGGCAGGGCATAGAACGAAGGGAACTCCATATGGTTTCTGGAAGGCAGATTTTGATGGACAGTTTTTTTTTTGACACCGTGTCCCATTAGAAGCCCCCCCTGATGTAGCCTAGACTAGAAACTCCAAAAAAGTGACCCCATCTAAGAAACTACACCCCTCAAGGTATTCAAAAGTTACTTTACAAACTTTGTTAACCCTTTAGGTGTTCCACAAAACTAAATAGCGAATGTAGAAAAATTTTAGAATTTTATTTTTTTGTTACCTTGCCTCAAAAAAGTTTAATATATAGCAACCAAAAATCATATTTACCCCTAAAATAGTCCCAAAACAACAACCACCTTATCCCGTAGTTTCCTAGATGGGGTCACTTTTATGGAGTTTCTACTCTAGGGGTGCATCAGGGGGCTTGAAAGGGTACATGGTGTAAATAAACCAGTCCAGCAAAATCTGCCTTCCAAAAACCGTATGGCGTTCCCCTTCTTCTATGTCCTGCCGTTTAGCCAAATAGTAGTTTACGACCACATTTGGGGTGTTTCTGCAAACTACAGAATCAGGGCAACCCATTTTGAGTTTTGTTTGGCTGTAAACCCATTTTTTTCAGTAATAAAGTAAGGGTTAAAATGGAAAATTTTCCAAAAAATAGAAATTTCTAAATTGTTTCTCCATCTGCCATTAACTCTTGTGGAAGACCTAAAGGGTTATTAAAGTTTGAAAAAAAAAACAGTTTTGAATACCTTGAGGGGTGTAGTTTCTAGAATGGGGTCATTTTTGGGAGGTTTCTATTATCTAAGCCTCACAATATGACTTCAAACCTGAACTGGTCCATAAAAAGTTGGATTTTGAAGATTTCTGAAAAATTTCAAAATTTGCTTCTAAACTTCTAAGCCTTGTAACATCCCCAAAAAATAAAATATCATTCCAAAAATGCTACAAACATGAAGTAGACATATGGGGAATGTAAAGTCATCACAATTTTTGGGGGTATTACTATGTATTACAGAAGTAGAGAAACTGAAACTTTGAAATTTTCTAATTTTGAAAAATTTTTGGTAAAAATTGTATTTTTTTATGCAAAAAAATTAACTTTTTTGACCCAATTTTAGCTGTGTCATGAAGTACAATATGTGACGAAAAAACAATCTCAGAACGGCCTGGGTAAGTCAAAGCGTTTTAAAGTTATGAGCACTTAAAGTGACACTGGTCAGATTTGCAAAAAATGGCCTGGTCCTTAAGGTGAAAATGAGCCCGGTCCTTAAGGGGTTAAAGGGAACCTGTCACCTGCATTTGGGGTATAGAGCTGAGGACATTGGTTGCTAGATGGCCGCTAGCACATCCGCAATACCCAGTCCCCATAGCTCTGTGTGCTTTTATTGTGTATAAAACCGATTTGATACATATGCAAATTAACCTGAGATGAGTCATAGCTTGAAAATATGACTCTTCTCTGGTAACACAAGTAAGATATGACTCTTTTATGTTAATTTGCATATGTATCAAATCGTTTTTTTTACAGAATAAAAGCAAACAGAGCTATGGGGACTGGGTATTGCGGATGTGCTAGCGGCCATCTAACAACCCATGTCCTCAGCTCTATACCCAAAATCCCGGTGACAGGTTCCCTTAAACGTTTATTGTAATGAGCAAGGAGACAGTATAGCCAGCAAAATCGCTTCTATTATACTACTGGATGACCATTTACCTATATTGGGACTAGGAACTCTCCATTATTTCATCAATTATTAACTCGTGAGATTTGGCAAACGGATACACAAGACTTTGAACTTATTGGCACCATATACCATTTGGCCATAGCAGAGGAATATCAAACCAGCCAATTTTTCACCAATCTGATATATATATATATATATATATATTTATATACACAGGGAGTGCAGAATTATTAGGCAAATGAGTATTTTGACCACATCATCCTCTTTATGCATGTTGTCTTACTCCAAGCTGTATAGGCTCGAAAGCCTACTACCAATTAGCATATTAGGTGATGTGCATCTCTGTAATGAGAAGGGGTGTGGTCTAATGACATCAACACCCTATATTAGGTGTGCATAATTATTAGGCAACTTCCTTTCCTTTGGCAAAATGGGTCAAAAGAAGGACTTGACAGGCTCAGAAAAGTCAAAAATAGTGAGATATCTTGCAGAGGGATGCAGCACTCTTAAAATTGCAAAGCTTCTGAAGCGTGATCATCGAAGAATCAAGCGTTTCATTCAAAATAGTCAACAGGGTCGCAAGAAGCGACACAGTCCTGACCTCAGTATCTGAGGAAAGGGATTTAGGAAGTAATTATTTCAGAAGACTTAAAGGTGGGAAGACAATGTAATAGAGCAGCACGAATGCCAGCAGAATGCTTGGATGTATAGGGAGAGGTATAAGCAGTAGAAAGAGTGAAGTGCTTATGCCGCTGTACAGAACACTGGTGAGACCTCATTGGAGTATTGTGCGCAGTACTGGAGGCCATATCTCCAGAAGGATATAGATACTCTAGAGAGAGTTCAGAGAAGAGCTACTAAACTAGTACATGGATTGCAGGATAAAACTTACCAGGAAAGGTTAAAGGACCTTAATATGTATAGCTTGGAAGAAAGAAGAGACAGAGGGGATATGATAGAAACTTTTAAATACATAAAGGGAATCAACACGGGTAAAGGAAGAGGCATATTTAGAAGAAGAAAAACTACCACAAGAGGACACAGTTTTAAATTAGAGGGGCAAAGGTTTAAAAGTAATATAAGGATGTATTACTTTACTGAGAGAGTAGTGAATGCATGGAATAGCCTTCCTGCAGAAGTGGTAGCTGCAAATACAGTGAAGGGGTTTAAGCATGCATGGGATAGGCATAAGGCATCCTTCATATAAGATAGGGCCGGGGGCTATCCATAGTATTCAGTATATTGGGCAGACTAGATGGGCCAAATGGTTCTTATCTGCCGACACATTCTATGTTTCTATGTATCTATAAGCGTGTGGAAAAACCAAGGCGCAAAATAACTGCCCAAGAACTGAGAAAAGTCAAGCGTGCAGCTGCCAAGATGCCACTTGCCCACCAGTTTGGCCATATTTCAGAGCTGCAACATCACTGGAGTGCCCAAAGCACAAGGTGTGCAATACTCAGAGACATGGCCAAGGTAAGAAAGCTGAAAGACGTCCACCACTGAACAAGACACACAAGCTGAAACGTCAAGACTGGGCCAAGAAATATCTCAAGACTGATCTTTCTAAGGTTTTATGGACTGATGAAATGAGAGTGAGTCTTGATGGGCCAGATGGATGGGCCCGTGGCTGATTGGTAAAGGGCAGAGAGCTCCAGTCCGACTTAGACACCAGCAAGGTGGAGGTGGAGTACTGGTTTGGGCAGGTATCATCAAAGATGAGCTTGTGGGGCCTTTTCGGGTTGAGGATGGAGTCAAGCTCAACTCCCAGTCCTACTGCCAGTTTCTGGAAGACACCTTCTTCAAGCAGTGGTACAGGAAGAAGTCTGCATCCTTCAAGAAAAACATGATTTTCATGCAGGACAATGCTCCATCACACGCGTCCAAGTACTCCACAGCGTGGCTGGCAAGAAAGGGTATAAAAGAAGAAAATCTAATGACATGGCCTCCTTGTTCACCTGATCTGAACCCCATTGAGAACCTGTGGTCCATCATCAAATGTGAGATTTACAAGGAGGGAAAACAGTACACCTCTCTGAACAGTGTCTGGGAGGCTGTGGTTGCTGCTGCACGCAATGTATGATGGTGAACAGATCAAAACACTGACAGAATCCATGGATGGCAGGCTTTTGAGTGTCCTTGCAAAGAAAGGTGGCTATATGGTCACTGATTTGTTTTTGTTTTGTTTTTGAATGTCAGAAATGTATATTTGTGAATGTTGAGATGTTATATTGGTTTCACTGGTAAAAATAAATAATTGAAATGGGTATATATTTGTTTTTTGTTAAGTTGCCTAATAATTATGCACAGTAATAGTCACCTGCACACACAGATATCCCCCTAAAATAGCTAAAACTAAAAACAAACTAAAAACTACTTCCAAAAATATTCAGCTTTCATATTAATGAGTTTTTTGGGTTCATTGAGAACATGGTTGTTGTTCAATAATAAAATTAATCCTCAAAAATACAACTTTGCCTAATAATTCTGCACTCCCTGTATGTATATATATATAATATATAAATACAAGATGGTCCAGTGCCACAATATATGCTATTTGTGTGAACAAGGTGTTACTCCTTTATCTGAGAATCACATTGGTGTATATCTCTGCAGGAGGAATTAAGGATCTGCACATGTGCATTCTCCATTGATTTTAATGTGCCACCAGCATTTTAAATATAAATTGCAGTTTCCAAAACCGGTGTTTTCTTCTGAGTAACAATCCTTACCTTAGAGGAAGATCACATATAACAAACAGGGTGATACGTCCCTATTTTGAACTATTGTCTTGTTATTTACCTTTGTCAGAAGTGTACATGTTTTGTTGCTATTATATGTTTACTAATGCTATAACACCACATATGTTTATGTTGGTAGAAACGACTGTATACAAGAGCAAGGTCCATCTGTTGACATAATTATGTTATTTGTTGACCAGTGGTGTATTAACAAATGAGAGATTTATTATAATATGCATATTAGACTGTATACGGACGGACATTCAACTCAGACCTTAATATGAAATCTCCAGTCTCCGATTTTAGTATTTTTGGAAAAAACGCACCGAAAACGCGAAGAAATCGCATATGCATTTCTTCCGTTTTTTTTGCTTCATTCATGTTTAGGGTATGTACTGACACAATTATATAATGATAAAGATAAACAATGTATGCATATTTTATTATATGTGTACTAAACTGCATATGTACAATTTAGACCGTAATATGTAACTTTTAGACTTTTGATTTTAGTATTTTTAGTATTTGGAAAAAACGCACCAGAAATGCGAGGAAATTGCATATGCGTTTTCTCATTTTTATTATATATATTAAGAATATGTATCAATATGAGCATACAAAAAGTGGAAATATATGCAACTTAGTCTCTAATCCTCATAATCCACATTTAGAGTACAGTTATTCCAAGACAATCTCCTAAAATGGCCACTTAATGAGAACATTCATTTATATATATATATATATATATATATATATATCCCAGAAAGAAAACTGGCATCCACATCCATGTTTTGCAGAATCACTCACTGTCCCAACATGCATTGTTCCAATTAAGGATAACATATAAAAGAGGAATTTGGCCAACACTGTTACACCACTGAAGAAGGGGTCGTTTTACCCCGAAACACGTCTGGTAATAACAGTGAGGGATCACCAAGACAGCAGCACCTACATTTGCATATTTCTTCAATTGGAATAATAGTAACTTCGAAGTAAACCACCTACGCCGAAAGAGATTTGAAAATCCCCGCCTGGAGCCATAAGTCACATGACCGTGCAGTAAACCACGTGGGACGCCACACGGGTCCTGGCAGGTCACAGCGGTGAAACAAGGTTATACCGCTGCAACAAACATAAAAAAGTGGGAGAAATTCACTCACAGGTCCTTGCAGACCAACAACAGAGGAACACACCCACAGCTCCGGTGTGCGAGCGGACCAGCAACAGTAAAAGGTGCAGGAGTGGTAAAGTACCATGTTAATATGAGTATAGCTGCTTCTGCCAATATATCCAATTACATGACTCTGACGCCGAGCCTCTTGTGATATACACCTCATCTGACTTGATTTTTTGGGCTACATATTTCAGGACATATTGATAGCCACTGTGAACAGCCTCTCCTTGGTACAATTGACTTTTAGTGTAATTAATTTTTAACATAAGGTTTTACATTGTGTTTTACATTGTGTTAACGCACATTGTTTTTTTATGTAATATGCTGTACACATTGTGTGTTTAATATCCACTATAAAATTTTATTCTGATACAATCCAGCCTGGACATTTGTTTGCCTGATATTGAGTGACGCCCAATCTATTTTACCTTCTTTTTCCCACTATATCAGCATTAGGGAGTGCTGTAGGGCAGTGCACCTCTCCAAAAGTGAAACAGTGAGTGAGCCACCCTTCTCTTTGTATTTGCAATTTTTTTCTTCTCCTGATGCTGCCACCTCGAGACTCTGTTATGTGACACTCGGTGGCCTTCTCCTGATGCTGCCAACTCTAGACTGTGTCATCGTGCCACTCGGTGGCCCTCCTCATACTGATATATACTCGTCAAAGTGAAAAACAGGACAGCACCACTTGTTAGTTGATTTCTGTGTAAAATGGCGGGCAGTGCTCGCAAGTGCCAGGCCCTGACCTGAGGGCCCCCTTGGTAGCCATAAAAATAGAAGAAAAACCACAGCACTTCCAGTCTTGAATCAATTTTGTGTTTATTAACACCGAAAAAAATAGTAGTGTTTCGACAGCAAAGTCTTTTTCAAGCTATATAATGTTACAAGTGAACACTAACACATATTTGTACATCCTACTCAATCAGGATTGGTTGGGGGGCCTGTCCCAAGGTATCAGAAATAACCCCTCCCTTAGACAATTCCACCTGTTATATCCACAGTGACCTCATTACCAACAGCTTACATGTGTGACTCCATGTATAAACTAGTACTTACAACACAGCTGAGCCCAAGGAACAGACAAACACATTGAGTAAGGTGAACAGCGTCTCCAGCATGCTACTGTGCATGCCTGACTTTCACTTCCTGGTCTCTGCAGTAGGCTGACATCTACAGTCGTGGCCAAAAGTTTTGAGAATTAGATAAATATTGGAAATTGGAAAAGTTGCTGCTTAAGTTTTTATAATAGCAATTTGCATATACTCTAGAATGTTATGAAGAGTGATCAGATGAATTGCATAGTCCTTCTTTGCCATGAAATTAACTTAATCCCCAAAAAACCTTTCCCACTGCATTTCGTTGCTGTCATTAAAGGACCTGCTGAGATCATTTCAGTAATCGTCTTGTTAACTCAGGTGAGATTGTTGACGAGCACAAGGCTGGAGATCATTATGTCAGGCTGATTGGGTTAAATGACAGACTTGACATGTTAAAAGGAGGGTGATGCTTGAAATCATTGTTCTTCCATTGTTAACCATGGTGACCTGCAAAGAAATGCGTGCAGCCATCATTGCGTTGCACAAAAATGGCTTCATAGGCAAGGATATTGTGGCTACTAAGATTGCACCTCAATCAACAATTTATAGGATCATCAAGAACTTCAAGGAAAGAGGTTCAATTCTTGTTAAGAAGGCTTCAGGGCGTCCAAGAAGGTCCAGCAAGCGCCAGGATCATCTCCTAAAGATGATTCAGCTGCGGGATCGGAGTGCCACCAGTGCAGAGCTTGCTCAGGAATGGCAGCAGGCAGGTGTGAGCGCATCTGCACGCACAGTGAGGCGAAGACTTTTGGAAGATGGCCTGGTGTCAAGAAGGGCAGCAAAGAAGCCACTTCTCTCCAAAAAAATCAGGGACAGATTGATCTTCTGCAGAAAGTATGGTGAATGGACTGCTGAGGACTGGGGCAAAGTCAATATTCTCCGATGAAGCCTCTTTCCGATTGTTTGGGGCATCTGGAAAAAGGCTTGTCTGGAGAAGAAAGGTGAGCGCTACCATCAGTCCAGTGTCATGCCTACAGTAAGAGACCATTCATGTGTGGGGTTGCTTCTCATCCAAGGGAGTGAGCCACTCACAATTTTGGCCAAAACACAGCCATGAATAAAGAATAGTACCAAAACACCCTCCAACAGCAACTTCTTCCAACAATCCAACAGTTTGGTGAATAACAATGCATTTTCCAGCATGATGGAGCACCGTGCCATAAGGCAAAAGTGATAACTAAGTGGCTCGGGGACCAAAACATTGACATTTTGGGTCCATGTCCTGGAACTCCCCAGATCTTAATCCCATTGAGAACTTGTGGTCAATCCTCAAGAGGCGGGTGGACAAACAAAAACCCACTAATTCTGACAAACTCCAAGAAGTGATTATGAAAGAATGGGTTGCTATTAGGGATGAGCGAACCCGAACTGTATAGTTCGGGTTCATACCGAATTTGGGGTGTCCGTGACACGGACCCGAACCCGAACATTTTCGTTAAAAGTCCGGGTTTGGGTTCAGTGTCCGGCGCTTTTAATTGGCGCTTTTTGAAAGGCTGCAAAGCAGGCAATCAACAAGCGTCATACTACTTGCCCCAAGAGGCCATCACAGCCTGCCTACTATTGGCATGGCTGTGATTGGCCAGTGCAGCATGTGACCCAGCCTCTATATAAGATTGGGTCACGTAGCGCTGCACGTCACTCTGCTGATTCAAGCATAGGGAGAGGTTGCAGCTGCGACGTTAGGGCAAGATTAGGCAGATTAACTCCTCCAAAAGACTTCATTCTGTGATCGATCTCCAGCTGTGGATCATTGAAGTGCTAATATCGACTTGCTCACTTTTTTGAGGCTGCCCAGAGCGTTTTTAGATCACTTTTTTCTCGGGTGATCGGCGGCCATTTTGTGACTTGTGGTGCGCCAGCACAAGCTATCACCAAGTGTATTTAACCATCAATAGTGTGGTTATTTTGTGCTATATCCTACATCAGCTGCAGGCTGAGCCTGTGTCACCGAAGAGCATTTAACCATCAACAGTCTGATTATTTTTTGGCCATATACTACATCAGCTGCAGGCTGAGCCTGTGTCACCGAAGTGCATTTAACCATCAACAGTTTGGTTATTTTTTGGCCATATACTACATCTGGTGCAGGCTGAGCCTGTGTCACCCAAGTGCATTTAACCATCAATAGTGTGGTTATTTTTTGGCCATATACTACATCAGGGGCAAGTTAAGCCTGTCACCCAGCGCCTAAAAAATAGACCTGACATTTCTATTCAACCAAATCTGTACTGTTTTAGCTGGTCAAGTTATTTGTAGTGACCGTAAAAGCACACTTTTTGTTCTGGGTTGAAAAACTATTCCCAAATTTGCCATTCTCAAAAAACTAGTTTCTGGTATATGAGGCCTACTTGGAATCTATCCCAAAAAGGATATCTTACATTGAAGGTGCTGATAGTGTCATTCAGAAAAACCTAAGACACACGCTACCGTGCAGATAGAAGTCTGATTCTGTGATTAAACCTATACCTGTCACACAGCGCAAAAAAAAACAGGCCTGACACTTCTATTCAACCAAATCTGTACTGTTTTAGCTGGTCAAGTTATTTGTAGTGACCGTAAAAGCACACTTTTTGTTCTGGGTTGAAAAACTATTCCCCAAATTTGCCATTCTCAAAATAACTAGTTTCTGGTATATGAGGCCTACTTGAAATCTATCCCAAAAAGGATATCTTACATTGAAGGTGCTGATAGTGTCATTCAGAAAAACCTAAGACACACGCTACCGTGCAGATAGAAGTCTAATTCTGTGATTAAACCTATACCTGTCACACAGCGCAAAAAAAAAAAAAAGGCCTGACATTTCTATTCAACCAAATCTGTACTGTTTTAGCTGGTCAAGTTATTTGTAGTCACCGTAAAAGCACACTTTTTGTTCTGGGTTGAAAAACTATTCCCAAATTTGCCATTCTCAAAATTGTGGTGAACGGGAACAATGAGGAAAACATCTAATAAGGGACGCGGACGTGGACATGGTCGTGGTGGTGTTAGTGGACCCTCTGGTGCTGGGAGAGGACGTGGCCGTTCTGCCACAGCCACACGTCTTAGTGAACCAACTACCTCAGGTCCCAGTAGCCAGCAGAATTTACAGCGATATTTGTGGGGCACAATGCCGTTCTAAGGATGGTAAGGCCTGAGCAGGTACAGGCATTAGTCAATTGGGTGGCCGACAGTGGATCCAGCACGTTCACATTATCTCCCACCCAGTCTTCTGCAGAAAGCGCACAGATGGCGCATGAAAACCAAGCCCATCAGTCTGTCACATCACCCCCATGCATATCAGGGAAACTGTCTGAGCCTCAAGTTATGCAGCAGTCTCTTATGCTGTTTGAAGACTCTGCTGCCAGGGTTTCCCAAGGCATCCACCTAGCCCTTCCCCAGGGGTGGAAGAGATAGAATGCACTAACGCACAACCACTTATTTTTCCTGATGATGAGGACATGGGAATACCACCTCAGCACGTCTCTGATGATGACGAAACACAGGTGCCAACTGCTGCGTCTTTCTGCAGTGTGCAGACTGAACGGGAGGTCAGGGATCAAGACTGGGTGGAAGACGATGCAGGGGACGATGAGGTCCTAGACCCCACATGGAATGAAGGTCGTGCCACTGACTTTCACAGTTCGGAGGAAGAGGCAGTGTTGAGACCGAGCCAACAGCGTAGCAAAAGAGGGAGCAGTGGGCAAAATCAGAACATCCGCCGCCAAGAGACTCCGCCTGCTACTGACTGCTGCCATCTGGGACCGAGCACCCCAAAGGCAGCTTCAAGGAATTCCCTGGCATGGCACTTCTTCAAACAATGTGCTGACGACAAGACCCGAGTGGTTTGCACGCTGTGCCATCAGAGCCTGAAGCGAGGCATTAACGTTCTGAACCTTAGCACAACCTGCATGACCAGGCACCTGCATGCAAAGCATGAACTGCAGTGGAGTAAACACCTTAAAAACAAGGAAGTCACTCAGGCTCCCCCTGCTACCTCTTCTGCTGCTGCCGCCTCAGCCTCTTCTGCTGCTGCCGCCGCCTCGGCCTCTTCTGCTGCTGCTGCCGCCGCCTCGGCCTCTTCCTCTGCCTCTGGAGCGACGTTGGCACCTGCCGCCCAGCAAACATGGGATGTACCACCAACACCACCACCTGCGTCACCAAGCATCTCAACCATGTCACACGGCAGCGTTCAGCTCTCCATCTCACAAACATTTGAGAGAAAGCGTAAATTCCCACCTAGCCACCCTCGATCCCTGGCCCTGAATGCCAGCATTTCTAAACTACTGGCCTATGAAATGCTGTCATTTAGGCTGGTGGACACACACAGCTTCAAACAGCTCATGTCACTTGCTTTCCCACAGTATGTTGTTCCCAGCCGCCACTACTTCTCCAAGAGAGCCGTGCCTTCCCCGCACAAACAAGTGTCCGATAAAATCAAGTGTGCACTGCGCAACGCCATCTGTGGCAAGGTACACCTAACCACAGATACGTGGACCAGTAAGCACGGCCAGGGACGCTATATCTCCCTAACTGTACACTGGGTAAATGTAGTGGCGGCTGGGCCCCAGGCGGAGAGCTGTTTGGCGCACGTCCTTCCGCCGCCAAGGATCGCAGGGCAACATTCTTTGCCTCCTGTCTCCTCCTCCTCCTACTCAGCTTCCTCCTCCTCTTCTTCCACCTGCTCATCCAGTCAGCCACACACCTTCACCACCAACTTCAGCACAGCCCGGGGTAAACGTCAGCAGGCCATTCTGAAACTCATATGTTTGGGGGACAGGCCCCACACCGCACAGGAGTTGTGGCGGGGTATAGAACAACAGACCGACGAGTGGTTGCTGCCGGTAAGCCTCAAGCCCGGCCTGGTGGTGTGCGATAATGGGCGAAATCTCGTTGCAGCTCTGGGACTAGCCTGTTTGATGCACATCCCTTGCCTGGCGCATGTGCTGAATTTGGTGGTCGTAAATGGCTATATAGCCGCACGGCAGGGCATAGAACGAAGGGAACTCCATATGGTTTCTGGAAGGCAGATTTTGATGGACAGTTTTTTTTTTGACACCGTGTCCCATTAGAAGCCCCCCCTGATGTAGCCTAGACTAGAAACTCCAAAAAAGTGACCCCATCTAAGAAACTACACCCCTCAAGGTATTCAAAAGTTACTTTACAAACTTTGTTAACCCTTTAGGTGTTCCACAAAACTAAATAGCGAATGTAGAAAAATTTTAGAATTTTATTTTTTTGTTACCTTGCCTCAAAAAAGTTTAATATATAGCAACCAAAAATCATATTTACCCCTAAAATAGTCCCAAACAACAACCACCTTATCCCGTAGTTTCCTAGATGGGGTCACTTTTATGGAGTTTCTACTCTAGGGGTGCATCAGGGGGCTTGAAAGGGTACATGGTGTAAATAAACCAGTCCAGCAAAATCTGCCTTCCAAAAACCGTATGGCGTTCCCCTTCTTCTATGTCCTGCCGTTTAGCCAAATAGTAGTTTACGACCACATTTGGGGTGTTTCTGCAAACTACAGAATCAGGGCAACCCATTTTGAGTTTTGTTTGGCTGTAAACCCATTTTTTTCAGTAATAAAGTAAGGGTTAAAATGGAAAATTTTCCAAAAAATAGAAATTTCTAAATTGTTTCTCCATCTGCCATTAACTCTTGTGGAAGACCTAAAGGGTTATTAAAGTTTGAAAAAAAAAACAGTTTTGAATACCTTGAGGGGTGTAGTTTCTAGAATGGGGTCATTTTTGGGAGGTTTCTATTATCTAAGCCTCACAATATGACTTCAAACCTGAACTGGTCCATAAAAAGTTGGATTTTGAAGATTTCTGAAAAATTTCAAAATTTGCTTCTAAACTTCTAAGCCTTGTAACATCCCCAAAAAATAAAATATCATTCCAAAAATGCTACAAACATGAAGTAGACATATGGGGAATGTAAAGTCATCACAATTTTTGGGGGTATTACTATGTATTACAGAAGTAGAGAAACTGAAACTTTGAAATTTTCTAATTTTCAAAATTTTTGGTAAAAATTGTATTTTTTTATGCAAAAAAATTAACTTTTTTGACCCAATTTTAGCTGTGTCATGAAGTACAATATGTGACGAAAAAACAATCTCAGAACGGCCTGGGTAAGTCAAAGCGTTTTAAAGTTATGAGCACTTAAAGTGACACTGGTCAGATTTGCAAAAAATGGCCTGGTCCTTAAGGTGAAAATGAGCCCGGTCCTTAAGGGGTTAAAGGGAACCTGTCACCTGCATTTGGGGTATAGAGCTGAGGACATTGGTTGCTAGATGGCCGCTAGCACATCCGCAATACCCAGTCCCCATAGCTCTGTGTGCTTTTATTGTGTATAAAAACCGATTTGATACATATGCAAATTAACCTGAGATGAGTCATAGCTTGAAAATATGACTCTTCTCTGGTAACACAAGTAAGATATGACTCTTTTATGTTAATTTGCATATGTATCAAATCGTTTTTTTTACAGAATAAAAGCAAACAGAGCTATGGGGACTGGGTATTGCGGATGTGCTAGCGGCCATCTAACAACCCATGTCCTCAGCTCTATACCCAAAATCCCGGTGACAGGTTCCCTTTAAACGTTTATTGTAATGAGCAAGGAGACAGTATAGCCAGCAAAATCGCTTCTATTATACTACTGGATGACCATTTACCTATATTGGGACTAGGAACTCTCCATTATTTCCTCAATTATTAACTCGTGAGATTTGGCAAACGGATACACAAGACTTTGAACTTATTGGCACCATATACCATTTGGCCATAGCAGAGGAATATCAAACCAGCCAATTTTTCACCAATCTGATATATATATATATATATATATATATATATATATATACACAGGGAGTGCAGAATTATTAGGCAAATGAGTATTTTGACCACATCATCCTCTTTATGCATGTTGTCTTACTCCAAGCTGTATAGGCTCGAAAGCCTACTACCAATTAAGCATATTAGGTGATGTGCATCTCTGTAATGAGAAGGGGTGTGGTCTAATGACATCAACACCCTATATTAGGTGTGCATAATTATTAGGCAACTTCCTTTCCTTTGGCAAAATGGGTCAAAAGAAGGACTTGACAGGCTCAGAAAAGTCAAAAATAGTGAGATATCTTGCAGAGGGATGCAGCACTCTTAAAATTGCAAAGCTTCTGAAGCGTGATCATCGAAGAATCAAGCGTTTCATTCAAAATAGTCAACAGGGTCGCAAGAAGCGACACAGTCCTGACCTCAGTATCTGAGGAAAGGGATTTAGGAGTAATTATTTCAGAAGACTTAAAGGTGGGAAGACAATGTAATAGAGCAGCACGAAATGCCAGCAGAATGCTTGGATGTATAGGGAGAGGTATAAGCAGTAGAAAGAGTGAAGTGCTTATGCCGCTGTACAGAACACTGGTGAGACCTCACTTGGAGTATTGTGCGCAGTACTGGAGGCCATATCTCCAGAAGGATATAGATACTCTAGAGAGAGTTCAGAGAAGAGCTACTAAACTAGTACATGGATTGCAGGATAAAACTTACCAGGAAAGGTTAAAGGACCTTAATATGTATAGCTTGGAAGAAAGAAGAGACAGAGGGGATATGATAGAAACTTTTAAATACATAAAGGGAATCAACTCGGTAAAGGAAGAGAGCATATTTAGAAGAAGAAAAACTACCACAAGAGGACACAGTTTTAAATTAGAGGGGCAAAGGTTTAAAAGTAATATAAGGAAGTATTACTTTACTGAGAGAGTAGTGAATGCATGGAATAGCCTTCCTGCAGAAGTGGTAGCTGCAAATACAGTGAAGGGGTTTAAGCATGCATGGGATAGGCATAAGGCCATCCTTCATATAAGATAGGGCCGGGGGCTATCCATAGTATTCAGTATATTGGGCAGACTAGATGGGCCAAATGGTTCTTATCTGCCGACACATTCTATGTTTCTATGTATCTATAAGCGTGTGGAAAAACCAAGGCGCAAAATAACTGCCCATGAACTGAGAAAAGTCAAGCGTGCAGCTGCCAAGATGCCACTTGCCACCAGTTTGGCCATATTTCAGAGCTGCAACATCACTGGAGTGCCCAAAAGCACAAGGTGTGCAATACTCAGAGACATGGCCAAGGTAAGAAAGGCTGAAAGACGTCCACCACTGAACAAGACACACAAGCTGAAACGTCAAGACTGGGCCAAGAAATATCTCAAGACTGATCTTTCTAAGGTTTTATGGACTGATGAAATGAGAGTGAGTCTTGATGGGCCAGATGGATGGGCCCGTGGCTGGATTGGTAAAGGGCAGAGAGCTCCAGTCCGACTTAGACACCAGCAAGGTGGAGGTGGAGTACTGGTTTGGGCTGGTATCATCAAAGATGAGCTTGTGGGGCCTTTTCGGGTTGAGGATGGAGTCAAGCTCAACTCCCAGTCCTACTGCCAGTTTCTGGAAGACACCTTCTTCAAGCAGTGGTACAGGAAGAAGTCTGCATCCTTCAAGAAAAACATGATTTTCATGCAGGACAATGCTCCATCACACGCGTCCAAGTACTCCACAGCGTGGCTGGCAAGAAAGGGTATAAAAGAAGAAAATCTAATGACATGGCCTCCTTGTTCACCTGATCTGAACCCCATTGAGAACCTGTGGTCCATCATCAAATGTGAGATTTACAAGGAGGGAAAACAGTACACCTCTCTGAACAGTGTCTGGGAGGCTGTGGTTGCTGCTGCACGCAATGTTGATGGTGAACAGATCAAAACACTGACAGAATCCATGGATGGCAGGCTTTTGAGTGTCCTTGCAAAGAAAGGTGGCTATATTGGTCACTGATTTGTTTTTGTTTTGTTTTTGAATGTCAGAAATGTATATTTGTGAATGTTGAGATGTTATATTGGTTTCACTGGTAAAAATAAATAATTGAAATGGGTATATATTTGTTTTTTGTTAAGTTGCCTAATAATTATGCACAGTAATAGTCACCTGCACACACAGATATCCCCCTAAAATAGCTAAAACTAAAAACAAACTAAAAACTACTTCCAAAAATATTCAGCTTTCATATTAATGAGTTTTTTGGGTTCATTGAGAACATGGTTGTTGTTCAATAATAAAATTAATCCTCAAAAATACAACTTGCCTAATAATTCTGCACTCCCTGTATGTATATATATATAATATATAAATACAAGATGGTCCAGTGCCACAATATATGCTATTTGTGTGAACAAGGTGTTACTCATTTATCTGAGAATCACATTGGTGTATATCTCTGCAGGAGGAATTAAGGATCTGCACATGTGCATTCTCCATTGATTTTAATGTGCCACCAGCATTTTAATATATAAATTGCAGTTTCCAAAACCGGTGTTTTCTTCTGAGTAACAATCCTTACCTTAGAGGAAGATCACATATAACAAACAGGGTGATACGTCCCTATTTTGAACTATTGTCTTGTTATTTACCTTTGTCAGAAGTGTACATGTTTTGTTGCTATTATATGTTTACTAATGCTATAACACCACATATGTTTATGTTGGTAGAAACGACTGTATACAAGAGCAAGGTCCATCTGTTGACATAATTAAGTTATTTGTTGACCAGTGGTGTATTAACAAATGAGAGATTTATTATAATATGCATATTAGACTGTATACGGACGGACATTCAACTCAGACCTTAATATGAAATCTCCAGTCTCCGATTTTAGTATTTTTGGAAAAAACGCACCGAAAACGCGAAGAAATCGCATATGCATTTCTTCCGTTTTTTTGCTTCATTCATGTTTAGGGTATGTACTGACACAATTATATAATGATAAAGATAAACAATGTATGCATATTTTATTATATGTGTACTAAACTGCATATGTACAATTTAGACCGTAATATGTAACTTTTAGCTTTTGATTTTAGTATTTTTAGTATTTGGAAAAAACGCACCAGAAATGCGAGGAAATTGCATATGCGTTTTCTCATTTTTATTATATATATTAAGAATATGTATCAATATGAGCATACAAAAAGTGGAAATATATGCAACTTAGTCTCTAATCCTCATAATCCACATTTAGAGTACAGTTATTCCAAGACAATCTCCTAAAATGGCCACTTAATGAGAACATTCATTTATATATATATATATATATATATATATATATATATCCCAGAAAGAAAACTGGCATCCACATCCATGTTTTGCAGAATCACTCACTGTCCCAACATGCATTGTTCCAATTAAGGATAACATATAAAAGAGGACATTTGGCCAACACTGTTACACCACTGAAGAAGGGGTCGTTTTACCCCGAAACACGTCTGGTAATAACAGTGAGGGATCACCAAGACAGCAGCACCTACATTTGCATATTTCTTCAATTGGAATAATAGTAACTTCGAAGTAAACCACCTACGCCGAAAGAGATTTGAAATCCCCGCCTGGAGCCATAAGTCACATGACCGTGCAGTAAACCACGTGGGACGCCACACGGGTCCTGGCAGGTCACAGCGGTGAAACAAGGTTATACCGCTGCAACAAACATAAAAAAGTGGGAGAAATTCACTCACAGGTCCTTGCAGACAACAACAGAGGAACACACCACAGCTCCGGTGTGCGAGCGGACCAGCAACAGTAAAAGGTGCAGGAGTGGTAAAGTACCATGTTAATATGAGTATAGCTGCTTCTGCCAATATATCCAATTACATGACTCTGACGCCGAGCCTCTTGTGATATACACCTCATCTGACTTGATTTTTTGGGCTACATATTTCAGGACATATTGATAGCCACTGTGAACAGCCTCTCCTTGGTACAATTGACTTTTAGTGTAATTAATTTTTAACATAAGGTTTTACATTGTGTTTTACATTGTGTTAACGCACATTGTTTTTTATGTAATATGCTGTACACATTGTGTGTTTAATATCCACTATAAAATTTTATTCTGATACAATCCAGCCTGGACATTTGTTTGCCTGATATTGAGTGACGCCCAATCTATTTTACCTTCTTTTTCCCACTATATCAGCATTAGGGAGTGCTGTAGGGCAGTGCACCTCTCCAAAAGTGAAACAGTGAGTGAGCCACCTTCTCTTTGTATTTGCAATTTTTTTCTTCTCCTGATGCTGCCACCTCGAGACTCTGTTATGTGACACTCGGTGGCCTTCTCCTGATGCTGCCAACTCTAGACTGTGTCATCGTGCCACTCGGTGGCCTCCTCATACTGATATATACTCGTCAAAGTGAAAACAGGACAGCACCACTTGTTAGTTGATTTCTGTGTAAAATGGCGGCAGTGCTCGCAGTGCCAGGCCCTGACCTGAGGGCCCCCTTGGTAGCCATAAAAATAGAAGAAAAACCACAGCACTTCCAGTCTTGAATCCAATTTTGTGTTTATTAACACCGAAAAAAATAGTAGTGTTTCGACAGCAAAGTCTTTTTCAAGCTATATAATGTTACAAGTGAACACTAACACATATTTGTACATCCTACTCAATCAGGATTGGTTGGGGGGCTGTCCCAAGGTATCAGAAATAACCCCTCCCCTTAGACAATTCCACCTGTTATATCCACAGTGACCTCATTACCAACAGCTTACATGTGTGACTCCATGTATAAACTAGTACTTACAACACAGCTGAGCCCAAGGAACAGACAAACACATTGAGTAAGGTGAACAGCGTCTCCAGCATGCTACTGTGCATGCCTGACTTTCACTTCCTGGTCTCTGCAGTAGGCTGACATCTACAGTCGTGGCCAAAAGTTTTGAGAATTAGATAAATATTGGAAATTGGAAAAGTTGCTGCTTAAGTTTTTATAATAGCAATTTGCATATACTCTAGAATGTTATGAAGAGTGATCAGATGAATTGCATAGTCCTTCTTTGCCATGAAAATTAACTTAATCCCCAAAAAACCTTTCCACTGCATTTCGTTGCTGTCATTAAAGGACCTGCTGAGATCATTTCAGTAATCGTCTTGTTAACTCAGGTGAGATTGTTGACGAGCACAAGGCTGGAGATCATTATGTCAGGCTGATTGGGTTAAAATGACAGACTTGACATGTTAAAAGGAGGGTGATGCTTGAAATCATTGTTCTTCCATTGTTAACCATGGTGACCTGCAAAGAAATGCGTGCAGCCATCATTGCGTTGCACAAAAATGGCTTCATAGGCAAGGATATTGTGGCTACTAAGATTGCACCTCAATCAACAATTTATAGGATCATCAAGAACTTCAAGGAAAGAGGTTCAATTCTTGTTAAGAAGGCTTCAGGGCGTCCAAGAAGGTCCAGCAAGCGCCAGGATCATCTCCTAAAGATGATTCAGCTGCGGGATCGGAGTGCCACCAGTGCAGAGCTTGCTCAGGAATGGCAGCAGGCAGGTGTGAGCGCATCTGCACGCACAGTGAGGCGAAGACTTTTGGAAGATGGCCTGGTGTCAAGAAGGGCAGCAAAGAAGCCACTTCTCTCCAAAAAAAATCAGGGACAGATTGATCTTCTGCAGAAAGTATGGTGAATGGACTGCTGAGGACTGGGGCAAAGTCATATTCTCCGATGAAGCCTCTTTCCGATTGTTTGGGGCATCTGGAAAAAGGCTTGTCTGGAGAAGAAAAGGTGAGCGCTACCATCAGTCCAGTGTCATACCTACAGTAAAGCATCCTGAGACCATTCATGTGTGGGGTTGCTTCTCATCCAAGGGAGTGAGCCACTCACAATTTTGGCCAAAAACACAGCCATGAATAAAGAATAGTACCAAAACACCCTCCAACAGCAACTTCTTCCAACAATCCAACAGTTTGGTGAATAACAATGCATTTTCCAGCATGATGGAGCACCGTGCCATAAGGCAAAAGTGATAACTAAGTGGCTCGGGGACCAAAACATTGACATTTTGGGTCCATGTCCTGGAAACTCCCCAGATCTTAATCCCATTGAGAACTTGTGGTCAATCCTCAAGAGGCGGGTGGACAAACAAAAACCCACTAATTCTGACAAACTCCAAGAAGTGATTATGAAAGAATGGGTTGCTATTAGGGATGAGCGAACCCGAACTGTATAGTTCGGGTTCATACCGAATTTTGGGGTGTCCGTGACACGGACCCGAACCCGAACATTTTCGTAAAAGTCCGGGTTTGGGTTCAGTGTCCGGCGCTTTTAATTGGCGCTTTTTGAAAGGCTGCAAAGCAGGCAATCAACAAGCGTCATACTACTTGCCCCAAGAGGCCATCACAGCCTTGCCTACTATTGGCATGGCTGTGATTGGCCAGTGCAGCATGTGACCCAGCCTCTATATAAGATTGGGTCACGTAGCGCTGCACGTCACTCTGCTGATTCAAGCATAGGGAGAGGTTGCAGCTGCGACGTTAGGGCAAGATTAGGCAGATTAACTCCTCCAAAAGACTTCATTCTGTGATCGATCTCCAGCTGTGGATCATTGAAGTGCTAATATCGACTTGCTCACTTTTTTGAGGCTGCCCAGAGCGTTTTTAGATCACTTTTTTCTGGGGTGATCGGCGGCCATTTTGTGACTTGTGGTGCGCCAGCACAAGCTATCACCAAGTGTATTTAACCATCAATAGTGTGGTTATTTTGTGCTATATCCTACATCAGCTGCAGGCTGAGCCTGTGTCACCGAAGAGCATTTAACCATCAACAGTCTGATTATTTTTTGGCCATATACTACATCAGCTGCAGGCTGAGCCTGTGTCACCGAAGTGCATTTAACCATCAACAGTTTGGTTATTTTTTGGCCATATACTACATCTGGTGCAGGCTGAGCCTGTGTCACCCAAGTGCATTTAACCATCAATAGTGTGGTTATTTTTTGGCCATATACTACATCAGGGGCAAGTTAAGCCTGTCACCCAGCGCCTAAAAAATAGACCTGACATTTCTATTCAACCAAATCTGTACTGTTTTAGCTGGTCAAGTTATTTGTAGTGACCGTAAAAGCACACTTTTTGTTCTGGGTTGAAAAACTATTCCCAAATTTGCCATTCTCAAAAAAACTAGTTTCTGGTATATGAGGCCTACTTGAAATCTATCCCAAAAAGGATATCTTACATTGAAGGTGCTGATAGTGTCATTCAGAAAAACCTAAGACACACGCTACCGTGCAGATAGAAGTCTGATTCTGTGATTAAACCTATACCTGTCACACAGCGCAAAAAAAAAACAGGCCTGACACTTCTATTCAACCAAATCTGTACTGTTTTAGCTGGTCAAGTTATTTGTAGTGACCGTAAAAGCACACTTTTTGTTCTGGGTTGAAAAACTATTCCCAAATTTGCCATTCTCAAAATAACTAGTTTCTGGTATATGAGGCCTACTTGAAATCTATCCCAAAAAGGATATCTTACATTGAAGGTGCTGATAGTGTCATTCAGAAAAACCTAAGACACACGCTACCGTGCAGATAGAAGTCTAATTCTGTGATTAAACCTATACCTGTCACACAGCGCAAAAAAAAAAAAAGGCCTGACATTTCTATTCAACCAAATCTGTACTGTTTTAGCTGGTCAAGTTATTTGTAGTCACCGTAAAAGCACACTTTTTGTTCTGGGTTGAAAAACTATTCCCAAATTTGCCATTCTCAAAATTGTGGTGAACGGGAACAATGAGGAAAACATCTAATAAGGGACGCGGACGTGGACATGGTCGTGGTGGTGTTAGTGGACCCTCTGGTGCTGGGAGAGGACGTGGCCGTTCTGCCACAGCCACACGTCTTAGTGAACCAACTACCTCAGGTCCCAGTAGCCAGCAGAATTTACAGCGATATTTTGTGGGGCACAATGCCGTTCTAAGGATGGTAAGGCCTGAGCAGGTACAGGCATTAGTCAATTGGGTGGCCGACAGTGGATCCAGCACGTTCACATTATCTCCCACCCAGTCTTCTGCAGAAAGCGCACAGATGGCGCATGAAAACCAAGCCCATCAGTCTGTCACATCACCCCCATGCATATCAGGGAAACTGTCTGAGCCTCAAGTTATGCAGCAGTCTCTTATGCTGTTTGAAGACTCTGCTGCCAGGGTTTCCCAAGGCATCCACCTAGCCCTTCCCCAGGGGTGGAAGAGATAGAATGCACTAACGCACAACCACTTATTTTTCCTGATGATGAGGACATGGGAATACCACCTCAGCACGTCTCTGATGATGACGAAACACAGGTGCCAACTGCTGCGTCTTTCTGCAGTGTGCAGACTGAACGGGAGGTCAGGGATCAAGACTGGGTGGAAGACGATGCAGGGGACGATGAGGTCCTAGACCCCACATGGAATGAAGGTCGTGCCACTGACTTTCACAGTTCGGAGGAAGAGGCAGTGTTGAGACCGAGCCAACAGCGTAGCAAAAGAGGGAGCAGTGGGCAAAATCAGAACATCCGCCGCCAAGAGACTCCGCCTGCTACTGACTGCTGCCATCTGGGACCGAGCACCCCAAAGGCAGCTTCAAGGAATTCCCTGGCATGGCACTTCTTCAAACAATGTGCTGACGACAAGACCCGAGTGGTTTGCACGCTGTGCCATCAGAGCCTGAAGCGAGGCATTAACGTTCTGAACCTTAGCACAACCTGCATGACCAGGCACCTGCATGCAAAGCATGAACTGCAGTGGAGTAAACACCTTAAAAACAAGGAAGTCACTCAGGCTCCCCCTGCTACCTCTTCTGCTGCTGCCGCCTCAGCCTCTTCTGCTGCTGCCGCCGCCTCGGCCTCTTCTGCTGCTGCTGCCGCCGCCTCGGCCTCTTCCTCTGCCTCTGGAGCGACGTTGGCACCTGCCGCCCAGCAAACATGGGATGTACCACCAACACCACCACCTGCGTCACCAAGCATCTCAACCATGTCACACGGCAGCGTTCAGCTCTCCATCTCACAAACATTTGAGAGAAAGCGTAAATTCCCACCTAGCCACCCTCGATCCCTGGCCCTGAATGCCAGCATTTCTAAACTACTGGCCTATGAAATGCTGTCATTTAGGCTGGTGGACACACACAGCTTCAAACAGCTCATGTCACTTGCTGTCCCACAGTATGTTGTTCCCAGCCGCCACTACTTCTCCAAGAGAGCCGTGCCTTCCCCGCACAAACAAGTGTCCGATAAAATCAAGTGTGCACTGCGCAACGCCATCTGTGGCAAGGTACACCTAACCACAGATACGTGGACCAGTAAGCACGGCCAGGGACGCTATATCTCCCTAACTGTACACTGGGTAAATGTAGTGGCGGCTGGGCCCCAGGCGGAGAGCTGTTTGGCGCACGTCCTTCCGCCGCCAAGGATCGCAGGGCAACATTCTTTGCCTCCTGTCTCCTCCTCCTCCTACTCAGCTTCCTCCTCCTCTTCTTCCACCTGCTCATCCAGTCAGCCACACACCTTCACCACCAACTTCAGCACAGCCCGGGGTAAACGTCAGCAGGCCATTCTGAAACTCATATGTTTGGGGGACAGGCCCCACACCGCACAGGAGTTGTGGCGGGGTATAGAACAACAGACCGACGAGTGGTTGCTGCCGGTAAGCCTCAAGCCCGGCCTGGTGGTGTGCGATAATGGGCGAAATCTCGTTGCAGCTCTGGGACTAGCCTGTTTGATGCACATCCCTTGCCTGGCGCATGTGCTGAATTTGGTGGTGCAGAAGTTCATTCGCAACTACCCCGACATGTCAGAGCTGCTGCATAAAGTGCGGGCCGTCTGTTCGCGCTTCCGGCGTTCACACCCTGCCGCTGCTCGCCTGTCTGCGCTACAGCGTAACTTCGGCCTTCCCGCTCACCACCTCATATGCGACGTACCCACCAGGTGGAACTCCACCTTGCATATGCTGGACAGACTGTGCGAGCAGCAGCAGGCCATAGTGGAGTTTCAGCTGCAGCACCCACGGGTCAGTCGCACTGCGGATCAGACACACTTCACCACCAATGACTGGGCCTCCATGCGAGACCTGTGTGCCCTGTTGCGTTGTTTCGAGTACTCCACCAACATGGCCAGTAGCGATGACGCCGTTATCAGCGTTACAATACCACTTCTATGTCTCCTTGAGAAAACACTTAGGGCGATGATGGAAGAGGAGGTGGCCCAGGAGGAAGAGGAGGAAGAGGGGTCATTTTTAGCACTTTCAGGCCAGTCTCTTCAAAGTGACTCAGAGGGAGGTTTTTTGCAACACCAGAGGCCAGGTACAAATGTGGCCAGACAGGGCCCACTACTGGAGGACGAGGAGGACGAGGATGAGGAGGAGGTGGAGGAGGATGAGGATGAAGCATGTTCACAGCGGGATGGCGCCCAAAGCAGCTCGGGCCCATCACTGGTGCGTGGCTGGGGGGAAACACAAAACGATGACGATACGCCTCCCACAGAGGACAGATTGTCCTTACCTCTGGGCAGCCTGGCACACATGAGCGACTACATGCTGCAGTGCCTGCGCAACGACAGCAGAGTTGCCCACATTTTAACGTGTGCGGACTACTGGGTTGCCACCCTGCTGGATCCCCGGTACAAAGACAATGTGCCCACCTTACTTCCTACACTGGAGCATGATAGGAAGATGCGCGAGTACAAGCGCACGTTGGTAGACGCGCTACTGAGAGCATTCCCAAATGTCACAGGGGAACCAGTGGAAGCCCAAGGCGAAGGCAGAGGAGGAGCAAGAGGTCGCCAACGCAGCTATGTCACGCCCAGCTCCTCTGAGGGCAGGGTTAGCATGGCAGAGATGTGGAAAAGTTTTGTCAACACGCCACAGCTAACTGCACCACCACCTGATACGGAACGTGTTAGCAGGAGGCAACATTTCAATAACATGGTGGAACAGTACCTGTGCACACCCCTCCACGTACTGACTGATGGTTCGGCCCCATTCAACTTCTGGGTCTCCAAATTGTCCACGTGGCCAGAGCTAGCCTTTTATGCCTTGGAGGTGCTGGCCTGCCCGGCGGCCAGCGTTTTGTCTGAACGTGTATTCAGCACGGCAAGGGGTGTCATTACAGACAAACGCAGCCGCGTGTCTACAGCCAATGTGGACAAGCTGACGTTCATAAAAATGAACCAGGCATGGATCCCACAGGACCTGTCCATCCCTTGTGCAGATTAGATATTAACTACCTCCCCTTCAATACTATTTTTAATTTCATTTTACCATTATATTGCGGGGCAACCCAAAGTTGAATGAACCTCTCCTCTGCCTGGGTGCCGGGGCCTAAATATGTGACAGTGGCCTGTTCCAGTGGTGGGTGACGTGAAGCCTGATTCTCTGCTATGACATGAAGACTGATTCTGCGCTGACATAAGGCCAGATTCTCTGTTACGGGACATCTCTCCTCTGCCTGGGTGCCTGGGCCTAAATATGTGACAGTGGCCTGTTCCAGTGGTGGGTGACGTGAAGCCTGATTCTCTGCTATGACATGAAGACTGATTCTGCGCTGACATAAGGCCAGATTCTCTGTTACGGGACCTATCTCCTCTGCCTGGGTGCCTCGGCTTAAATGTGTGACAGTGGCCTGTTCCAGTGGTGGGTGACGTGAAGCCTGATTCTCTACTATGACATGAAGACTGATTCTGCGCTGACATAAGGCCAGATTCTCTGTTACGGGACCTCTCTCCTCTGCCTGGGTGCCTGGGCCTAAATATGTGACAGTGGCCTGTTCCAGTGGTGGGTGACGTGAAGCCTGATTCTCTGCTATGACATGAAGACTGATTCTGCGCTGACATAAGGCGAGATTCTCTGTTACGGGACCTCTCTCCTCTGCCTGGGTGCCTGGGCCTAAATGTGTGACAGTGGCCTGTTCCAGTGGTGGGTGACGTGAAGCCTGATTCTCTGCTATGACATGAAGACTGATTCTGCGCTGACATAAGGCCAGATTCTCTGTTACGGGACCTCTCTCCTCTGTCTGGGTGCCGGGGCCTAAATGTGTGACAGTGGCCTGTTCCAGTGGTGGGTGACATGAAGCCTGATTCTCTGCTATGACATGAAGACAGATTCTGTGCTGACATAAGGCCAGATTCTCTGTTACGGGACCTCTCTCCTCTGCCTGGGTGCCTGGGCCTAAATGTGTGACAGTGGCCTGTTCCAGTGGTGGGTGACGTGAAGCCTGATTCCCTGCTATGACATGAAGACTGATTCTGCGCTGACATAAGGCCAGATTCTCTGTTACGGGACCTCTCTCCTCTGTCTGGGTGCCGGGGCCTAAATGTGTGACAGTGGCCTGTTCCAGTGGTGGGTGACGTGAAGCCTGATTCTCTGCTATGACATGAAGACAGATTCTGTGCTGACATAAGGCCAGATTCTCTGTTACGGGACCTCTCTCCTCTGCCTGGGTGCCTGGGCCTAAATGTGTGACAGTGGCCTGTTCCAGTGGTGGGTGACGTGAAGCCTGATTCTCTGCTATGACATGACGACTGATTCTGCGCTGACATAAGGCCAGATTCTCTGTTACGGGACCTCTCTCCTCTGCCTGGGTGCCTGGGCCTAAATGTGTGACAGTGGCCTGTTCCAGTGGTGGGTGACGTGAAGCCTGATTCTCTGCTATGACATGAAGACTGATTCTGCGCTGACATAAGGCCAGATTCTCTGTTACGGGACCTCTCTCCTCTGCCTGGGTGCCTGGGCCTAAATATGTGACAGTGGCCTGTTCCAGTGGTGGGTGACGTGAAGCCTGATTCTCTGCTATGACATGAAGACTGATTCTGCGCTGACATAAGGCGAGATTCTCTGTTACGGGACCTCTCTCCTCTGCCTGGGTGCCTGGGCCTAAATGTGTGACAGTGGCCTGTTCCAGTGGTGGGTGACGTGAAGCCTGATTCTCTGCTATGACATGAAGACTGATTCTGCGCTGACATAAGGCCAGATTCTCTGTTACGGGACCTCTCTCCTCTGTCTGGGTGCCGGGGCCTAAATGTGTGACAGTGGCCTGTTCCAGTGGTGGGTGACGTGAAGCCTGATTCTCTGCTATGACATGAAGACAGATTCTGTGCTGACATAAGGCCAGATTCTCTGTTACGGGACCTCTCTCCTCTGCCTGGGTGCCTGGGCCTAAATGTGTGACAGTGGCCTGTTCCAGTGGTGGGTGACGTGAAGCCTGATTCCCTGCTATGACATGAAGACTGATTCTGCGCTGACATAAGGCCAGATTCTCTGTTACGGGACCTCTCTCCTCTGTCTGGGTGCCGGGGCCTAAATGTGTGACAGTGGCCTGTTCCAGTGGTGGGTGACGTGAAGCCTGATTCTCTGCTATGACATGAAGACAGATTCTGTGCTGACATAAGGCCAGATTCTCTGTTACGGGACCTCTCTCCTCTGCCTGGGTGCCTGGGCCTAAATGTGTGACAGTGGCCTGTTCCAGTAGTGGGTGACGTGAAGCCTGATTCTCTGCTATGACATGACGACTGATTCTGCGCTGACATAAGGCCAGATTCTCTGTTACGGGACCTCTCTCCTCTGCCTGGGTGCCTGGGCCTAAATGTGTGACAGTGCCTGTTCCAGTGGTGGGTGACGTGAAGCCTGATTCTCTGCTATGACATGAAGACTGATTCTGTGCTGACTTAAGGCCAGATTCTCTGTTACGGGACCTCTCTCCTCTGCCTGGGTGCCTGGGCCTAAATGTGTGACAGTGGCCTGTTCCAGTGGTGGGTGACGTGAAGCCTGATTCTCTGCTATGACATGACGACTGATTCTGCGCTGACATAAGGCCAGATTCTCTGTTACGGGACCTCTCTCCTCTGCCTGGGTGCCTGGGCCTAAATGTGTGACAGTGCCTGTTCCAGTGGTGGGTGACGTGAAGCCTGATTCTCTGCTATGACATGAAGACTGATTCTGCGCTGACATAAGGCCAGATTCTCTGTTACGGGACCTCTCTCCTCTGTCTGGGTGCCGGGGCCTAAATGTATGACAGTGGCCTGTTCCAGTGGTGGGTGACGTGAAGCCTGATTCTCTGCTATGACATGAAGACAGATTCTGTGCTGACATAAGGCCAGATTCTCTGTTACGGGACCTCTCTCCTCTGTCTGGGTGCCGGGGCTTAAATATGTGACAGTGGCCTGTTCCAGAGGTGGGTGACGTGAAGCCAGATTCTCTGCTATGGCATGAAGAGACTGATTCTCTGCTGACATGAAGCCAGATTCTTTGCTATGGCATGAAGAGACTGATTCTCTGCTGACGTGAAGCCAGATTCTCTGCTATGGGACCTCTGTCCAATTGATATTGGTTCATTTTTATTTTTTAAATTTTTATTTTAATTAATTTCCCTATCCACATTTGTTTGCAGGGGATTTACCTACATGTTGCTGCCTTTTGCAGCCCTCTAGCTCTTTCCTGGGCTGTTTTACAGCCTTTTTAGTGCCCAAAAGTTCGGGTCCCCATTGACTTCAATGGGGTTCGGGACGAAGTTCGGTTCGGGTTCGGATCCCGAACCCGAACATTTCCGGGAAGTTCGGCCGAACTTCTCGAACCCGAACATCAAGGTGTTCGCTCAACTCTAGTTGCTATCAGTCAGGAATTGGCCCAGAAGTTGATTGAGAGCATGTCCAGTCGAATTGCAGAGGTCCTGAAAAAGAAGGGCCAACACTGCAAATACTGACTCTTTGCATAAATGTCATGTAATTGTCGATAAACGCCTTTGAAACGTATGAAGTGCGTGTAATTATATTTCACTACATCACAGAAACAACTGAAACAAAGATCTAAAAGCAGTTTAGCAGCAAACTTTGTGAAAACTAATATTTGTGTCATTCTCAAAACTTTTGGCCACGACTGTACAGCTATCATGTGCTTGGCCACATGACTAGGAACTGACATTGTTGCTAGGACGTTGCTAAGTTGCCAGTCACCTGACACATCACATGTTCCTATGTGTCTTTGTATCCCAGCAACCACAGGTCCTATTCAGTGTTAAACCTCTTCATTATGGCCAGGTCCTATACATAAGAGAAAAACCAGCGCTACAGCAAAATCTATATGCGCTGTTCACCTGTACTCTGCATATTATATATAGAGATGTAATAAAACATTATATACAGTTTCTGGCGCAACATTAACTTCGGGGCTAGATATATTTACCCCAGACGAAGGTACGCCGAAACGCGCGTTGGGGTTGGCGCCATCCTGGAGGAGACTCTTTGCACGGGTAAATGTCCCTTTTCTTATCATGTCTGATTTTCTATATGCATGACTATGTCCTTTGTACATATTTCCATGATAGGGACTCCGTTCATGCATGTCTCCTCCAGTGATGTTTGCTTTTATCTCCTGCACTGTTCCTTTTAACCATGTTTGTCGTATAATGTGATTTACAATAAAGGATCTAATTCAGTACCAGCGGTCTGGCATTTTCTATGTAGGTGGTTTAATATATTTACGGGGCTTGTTACAAACAGATCCCTATGATTAAATGAGTCCCACTGGATATGTCCATGGGGTATACTAATAAATATATGACCCACAAACAGGTTCGTCACTATTTCCTAGGGCCCATCGGAGAGCTCGATCTCTAATACCTCAGGTAAGAGTTATGGGAACATAAGGGTGCAACCCCATTCTGGGGAAAAAAGGGAACATGGTGGAATGCGGCGATGATGGGGAGGGAGCCTTCCTGAGCAAACCAACAGTGGATCTGGTTAAACGCAAATGGATAAATGAGAAAAAACAGCTTATCAATACGGAATGACATCTCTCCACCCTCAGGGAATATTACAAAATTGAACGTATACCACGGGGCTTGAGTACACATCTGAGACCAATTCTGTTACAAAACAATCTGGAATTTTATAGTAAGTTCACGACCATAGCGAATCGTTTTTCAATGGACATGATGTTACTCAACATGGAGTTTTTACAGAATGACTTGGTCCTTATTAATAAAAAAATAAGGATTTAGAGGATCAATTGAGAATACTGCTTAGTGATCAAGAACTGTTGTCGCTATTGGAACAATTCAAAGTGGACTTGAATAAATACCTCCTTAATATTGAAGATGCAAAGAGACAGAAATGGTTTAGAGACCAGGAGGATTATATGAAGGGGAATGTGTATAGACAAATACAGACAGATAATAGAAATCCAAGGCCTCAGAGGAAACGCAGGACACAGAGACCTAGAGGGCGTCGGACGGATCTTACTGATACTGATTCCTCGGCAGACCGTGGGGATGATGCTGCTTCTTTAGGATCAGGCATCCTAGGAGATTCAAAAGAACAACAAGGGGAGGACGTAAGCACCACCATAATGAACAGAGAACCTATGAACGCCCGTATGACATGCTCAATGAGACCGCCCATGGGAAGCAAGACCTCTGTAATACATCAGGGGAAGACAGGCATGCAGGGGAGACGATCATGAAGGGGACTTCATTGGTGGTAAATATCTCTTCCTATGAACTATCACATGATGAATTAATGTTATTAAACAAAGGTTTGTCCTTCTGTCCCCTATCTGATGCTGACTGGTTTCAGAATGAGCTATACCTAATGAGTTTTTTTAGACGAATTAAACTAAGAATATTCTTCAATAATCAGGAGCCCTTGGACTTACCATGTCCAGGGGCTTCTGAGAACGTTGAACACAGTATCTTGACACTCAGGGAGTTGGGCTTACACTTGAAAAGTAATTTTCAGCCACTCCTGAGTCACAAGACAGTCGATGCGTATATCTCTCTGGTCAAGTCGGATATCATGAAAATGAGGAAATTTTCACAAGAGAAATATGATTCCAACCTGACGAGGGCAGAGAGAAATGCATTGGTTTACCTTTGTCAGCGTAAGGAAATAACCATCAAAGCGGCCGAAAAAAGGAGGAGCGATAGTGGTTATGGACACAGAGAAATATGTTGCTGAGATCAGAAGCCAATTACGGGATAGGGAGGTGTATAGACGAGTAGATGCTGATCTGAAATTTGAGGTTATGAGAAAGATTAAAATTTTGGTTGATAATGCCTATGCTAATAATCTTATAGATGGAAAGTTACATTCCTTCCTTATACAGCAGCACCCAGTGACACCGATACTATACACTCTCCCTAAAATCCACAAGGATTTATACAATCCTCTCGGAAGTCCTATAGTTGCAGGAATCGATTCGATTTTTGCCCCGGCGGCCATCTTCTTGGACAAAGTATTAAGATCACAGGCAACAGGGGCCATGTCGTACGTAAGGGACACAACTGACTTTCTATATAAATTAGAGAAGTTGGAATTTAATGTAAATGACAGATTGGTGTCCTTTGACGTAACAAGTCTGTACACCAGTATAGATCACGAACAGGGACTGGAGGCAATACAATGGTCACTGAGACACACAGATTACCCGAGGGAGCTACGTGACTTTGAGTGCTTTTTATTAGAAATACTGTTGACCTGTAACTATTTTCGTTTTGAGGAGGAGTTCTATGTACAGTGCTGGGGAACCGCAATGGGGTCGAATATGGCCCCAACTTATGCAAATATATATATGACATACGTGGAGGAATCGTTTGTATACCCATCCACCCTTTACCGCTTTGTGAGGGGGTGGAAGAGGTATATAGACGATATCTTCCTTGTTTGGACAGGGACGGATGCAAATCTGCAGGAATTCCATGACCACTTGAACAACATCCATACACAATAAAAATTCACAAGGATCGACTCCGAATTCTCTCTACAATTTCTTGACACTCTGGTTTATGTGACAGAGGATGGGCTACAGACGGATCTTTTTGTAAAATGGACAGATCGGAACAACTTGCTTAGGTTCGATAGCTCCCACCCTAAAATATGTTTGAATCCCTTCCATATAGCCAGTTACTGAGGACGAAATGTATAGCGTCAGTTGATGGAAAGGTAGATGACAGACTACAGACGATGGGACACAAGTTTGTTGCAAGGAAATATCCCAAAACTTTGGTCAAGAGACACTTGGATAGAGTGAAGCAACAGGCACGATCTCAGTTGTTAAATACACGAAAAGAGGTAATGAGTAAGGAAAGGGTACCATTTGTGACTGTATACTCACCAATGAGTGGACAGATAGCAGGAGCACTTAAGCGCAATTGGCGGATTTTAGCGCAATCCTTTCTGGATATAGAGGAATTTCAGTCCCCACCCCTAATGTCATATAGGAGGGCGAAAAATCTGGGTGATAGCCTGACACATTTTGAACTACAAAGGCCAGTGAAGGAACAAACACGAAGGAAGGGTTGTTACCATTGCCTTAATTGTTGTAATTGTATTAGTATGCTAAAGGGAGACACCTTCTCTTATCCCCGCACAGGCAAAAAATACAGGATCAGGAGTTTTTACACCTGCTCTTCTGATTTTGTGATTTACCTGTTACAATGCCGGTGTGGTCAATTATATGTGGGAGAGACCACACAGGCCTGTAAGCTGAGGATCAATCAACATCGGTATTCGATCGGAAAACTGTACATGAAGAGACAAACTCAGGCTGGGGATTTGGAGGGAGAACTCACGGTTCCAGAACATTTCTACAGATGTAGACATAATGTGGCACAACTAAGGTTTAGAATTATTGATGGTATTCCCCCATTGCCCAGAGGGGGGGAATAGGAAACAACTTTTGAGAAGTTTGGAACTTAAATGGATTTTTGAGCCTGATACTCTGGCACCTAAGGACCTCAATCGGGAGTTCAAGGTGGGCTCCCTCTTCTAAATACCGCAGGGAATTAAGGGATTGTATTGTTTTTATTAGAACATAAGCTTCATTACCCGACAGATATCGTGTTAACATTTACTTATACCAGTTTTTTGTATATTTCACAGATATCATGTTACTACATACATCTGAGCCATGGAATTATGTGCAGTTATGGATGCACACAACTGAGGAGCTGGTTAACTGGATATTCATGAAGACTATGGATTGATGGATTTATGCCATGGGGGAATACATTATTAGTTTGTAAAAATTGGTATTATATAGTTATTATTCGTTTCCTTCCTGGCTCCTGGTGGAGGTTAACCTATGGGGTAGAGTGAAGTTTGGAAGAGACTCGGGTGGCAATAGGGATGGTACTAATATATCCCGTGGATAATGACAGAGAGGAAAATCAAATGAAGGGGATGTTGGCAAACTAGGGGACCTCTTTAAATGAGAGTGGACTCGGTTTTTTGCTATGGTATGGGCACCTGACTTCCCTGTTCTTAGGGGTTAGGAAGTGCACCTACCCTTTTTGCTCCTGATATGAATGGAAATTGCTGTAATCGCTACACACTCCCCGCTGGTGAGAACCATTGGGGTCTGTGCTGTCAATTAATAGGATCTCATCTAGGTCCTGGGGATACGTATGTAACTTTGTGTTCCCTTTTTTCCCCAGATTGGGGTTGCACCCTTATGTCCCCATAACACTTACCCGGGGTATTAGAGATCGAGCCCTCCACTGGGCCCTAGGAGATAGGGACGGACCGGTTTGTGGCTCATATATTTATTAGTATACCCCATGGACATATCCAGTCAGTGGGACTCATTTAATCATAAGGACCTGTTTGTAACAAGCCCTGTCATATATCTAGCCCCGAAGATGATGTTGCACCAGAAACTGTATATAATGTTTTATTACATCTCTATATATAATATGCAGAGTACAGGTGAACAGAGCATATAGATTTTGCTGTAGCGCTGGTTTTTCTCTTATGTATAGGACCTGGCCATAGGTTTAACACGGAGTAGGACCTGTGGTTGCTGGGATACGGAGACACATAGGAACATGTGATGTGTCAGGTGACTGGCAACCTAGCAACGTCCTAGCAACGATGTCAGGTCCTAGTCATGTGGCCGAGCACATGATCGCTGGAGATGCCGATGTTCTGCCAGATCTCTATAGATTGCCGAAAGTCTATAGCGGAAGTCACGTGGTGCGCTGAGAAAGCGCACTTCCACGAACCATCCCTGCAGCCTCCATTGAAGTACTTCGCGCACCGCGTTGGAATCAGCTGGAGGAGGGGGGTGTGTGCGCTGCGCAAGCGCATTCGGCTAAAGTATAGTAATCTGGCAGAACGCCGCGAGTCCGTAATCTACATTAATTTGTACCCTCGCGCGCTCGCTTTGCTCGCCACACATCTGGCTTTGCCTCGCTGCGCTCGGCATTTGCTACAACTAACTCTATGCCGCCATTGATAGTAAAGAAAGAAATGGATGGTAAAGAAAGAGATGAATGGTAAAGAAAGAGATGGACAGTAAAGAAAGAGATGGATGGTAAAGAAATGGAGGGCTGGGAAAATGCAGGGGCGTTCGGCCAGATTAACATACTTTAGCCGAATGCGCTTGCGCAGCACGCACACCCCCTCCTCCAGCTGATTCCAACACGTCCACGTGACTTCCGGTGCAGCTACATCACTTCCGCTATAGACTTTCGGCAATCTATAGAGATCTGGCAGAACACCGGCATACTGCGAAGACCAGGAAGTGAAAGTCAAGCATGCACAGTAGCATGCTGGAGACGCTGTTCACCTTACTTAATGTGTTTGTCTGTTCCTTGGGCTTAGCTGTGTTGTAAGTACTAGTTTATACATGGATTTTTGTCACACATGTAAGTTGTTGGTAATGAGGTCACTGTAGATATAACAGGTGGATTTGTCTAAGGGGAGGGGGGTTATTTCTGAAAACTTGGGACAGCCCCCAAACCAATCCTGATTGAGTAGGGTGTACAAATATGTGTTAGTGTTCACTTGTAACATTAAAAAGCTTGAAAAAGACTTTGCTGTCAAAACGTTGCTATTTTTTCAGAGTTAATAAACAAAAAATTGCATTCAAAACTAGGAGTGCTGCGGTTTTTCATCTATTTTTTTGCTCCTCATACTGCTGCCATCTCCAGACTCTGTCATTGTGACACTCGGTGGCCTCCTCATACTGCTGCCAACTCCAAACTCTGTCATTGTGCTACTCAGTGGCCTCCTCATACTGCTGCCACCTCAAGACTTTGCCATTGTGCCACTCGGTGGCCTGCTCATACTGCTGCCAACTCCAAACTCTGTCATTGTGCCACTCGGTGGCCTTCTCCTGTTGCTGCCAACTCCAGACTGTGTCATTGTGCCACTCGGTGGCCTTCTCCAAAAGCGGCCAACTCCAAACTCTGTCATTGTGCCACTCGGTGTCCTTCTCCTGTTGCTGCCAACTCCAGACTCTTTCATTGTGCCACTCAGTGGCCTGCTCATACTACTGCCAACTCTAAACACTTTCTATGTACCACTCGGTGGCCTCCTCATACTGCTGCCATCTCCAGACTTTGTCATTGTGCCACTCGGTGGCCTTCTCCTGATGCTGCTGCTGTCGCCACCTCAAGGCACGGTCATTGTGCCACTGGGTGGTGTCTTCATACTGCTGCCACCTGAAGACTCTGTCATTGAGCCACTCTGGGATCTCCTCATACTGCTGCCACCTCCAGATTGTGTAATTATGCCACTCGGTGGCCTCCTCATACTGTTGCCAACTCCAGACTCTGTCATTGTGCCACTCGGTGGCCTTTTCCTGTTGCTGCCAACTCCAGACTGTGAGTGCAATGAAGGGGAGCAGTAACAATTTAAAATTTAACTTTTAATGTGTCTATTCTCACAAGGGAGTAAAAGACCCCTTAAAAACAAAAAAAGACAGACAAGACCCCTGGAGGGTTGTGCCGCGTATTAGACGCTGCGCACCAATCCAGGTGCCAACCTCCCTAGGCCTATGATAAAATACACAGGCCTATGGTGGAGGAACCGTGTGATTCCTAGTATCTAGAATGTGTGAGATAGTAGGGAATCAGGTAATTAAGAAGTGGAACGGTCTTACCAGTTCTTAAGAGAGCCTCACTTGGATAACCATATGTAATGGGTTAATGCAGAAGGAGGTCACAGGGAGCAGGTAGGTACTCCGTCAGATGTCCATAGGTGGAGGAAACAAGACATCCGAGGTGTCCAGATGGCTGGGTACGAGAGTAGCCTCAAACGAGAAACTAACCCTAGTACCTCCCTGCTTGGCCTAGCCTGGCCCTAGTGACCTATCACAGGGTCCGTGCCCCGCAAGGGGTGGCCCCGTCCGGAACCTTGCCCTGTTGTGGAAACCCTAGGTGACCCTAACAAAGGGTAGCTAGGGACAGGATAATGTATAACAAGGCCGGTAAAGATACTCAGTTGATAAGGTCTCAAAAGACCATAAGTAAAGGAAGTAAGCACAATAAGTGCGTGTCTACTGATATGTAAGTGTGTCCCGACGCGTTTCTTTAGTATCACATATCCTAAGTACACTTATAAACCAGAGGCCCCAAAAGTCATCAGGGGACACGGGGCTTAGTGTTGAGACTCCTGCCGATCTAATTAATGCCACTGTCACTGGCGTGCCATTTATGACGGACGACGTGGTGCCCCTCCATGCCGCCAACTCTGGATATCGGGTGTCACCGCTCCAGCAGTTATGTACATCACTGTGCATGCCTCACACTGTCAATGATCTTTTTTGATGTGGAGTAATTTTTCTAAATAAATACCCCCATATATTTGCTACACTGAGATACCTAATACAGTGGCATTAATTAGATCGGCAGGAGTCTCAACACTAAGCCCCGTGTCCCCTGATGACTTTTGGGGCCTCTGGTTTATAAGTGTACTTAGGATATGTGATACTAAAGAAACGCGTCGGGACACGCTTACATATCAGTAGACACGCACTTATTGTGCTTACTTCCTTTACTTATGGTCTTTTGAGACCCTATCAACTGAGTATCTTTACCGGCCTTGTTATACATTATCCTGTCCCTAGCTACCCTTTGTAGCGGTCACCTAGGGTTTCCACAACAGGGCAAGGTTCCGGACGGGGCCACCCCTTGCGGGGCACGGACCCCGTGATAGGTCACTAGGGCCAGGCTAGGCCAAGCAGGGAGGTACTAGGGTTAGTTTCTCGTTTGAGGCTACTCTCGTACCCAGCCATCTGGACACCTCGGATGTCTTGTTTCCTCCACCTATGGACATCTGACGGAGTACCTACCTGCTCCCTGTGACCTCCTCCTGCATTAACCCATTACATATGGTTATCCAAGTGAGGCTCTCTTAAGAACTGGTAAGACCGTTCCACTTCTTAATTACCTTATTCCCTACTATCTCACACATTCTAGATACTAGGAATCACACGGTTCCTCCACCGTAGGCCTGTGTATTTTATCATAGGCCTAGGGAGGTTGGCACCTGGATTGGTGCGCAGCGTCTAATACGCGGCACAACCCTCCAGGGGTCTTGTCTGTCTTTTTGTGTGTGTTTTTTTGTTTGTAAGGGGTCTTTTACTCCCTTGTGAGAATAGACACATTAAAAGTTAAATTTTAAATTGTTACTGCTCCCCTTCATTGCACTTGCTTTATCTTCCTGAGCGGTACCCAGGCGAACTGCCCCTGCAGTCATATATCCTGGGAAGACACTTATTATATTTCTCAACTCCAGACTGTGTCATTGTGCCACTCGGTGGCCTTCTCCTAATGCGGCCAAAAACAGACTGTCATTGTCTCAATCAGTGGCCTGCTCCTGATGCTGCTGCTGCCAACTCCAGACTCTTTTATTGTGCCACTCAGTGGCCTCCTGTCACAGCCTATGGTCGTGACTTTGTGTTGCATGCAGTTGCCAGCGGTCTGCTTGTTGTCTACCGCAGGTGAGGACAGTTTGTATGTTTGTCTCAAGTGTGGTTGCCGCTGGCAACATAATGATGTTTGGCAGTGTAGCAGCCTGAGCTGGTTGCTAGGCGGCTCGCTGTCAAGGCATGCAGTTGCATCTGGCAACATATGTATGTATGTGTTCACTTTCTATCTTTGGTGTGCATGGGATTTATGTTATGTGTGCATTTCCCCTTTAAGTGACACTTACCTTGTCTGGTGTTGGAAGGGTTAACTCCTTTCCTAGTTTGTGTGTGTGGGTGTGGCTTCTTGGGCTATTTAGCCTCTGCTGGATCCCTGTAGCTGAGGGGTACTCCAGCCATGCCTTATGCTGGAGTCATCCTCCTGGTCTTATACCATCTGTCCAGTGACGGCCACCCTTGTGGTCATAAAACATGTATTGATGTTAAGCGTATGTTTGTGTGGTGTTTTACCTTATTGCAGCTATGGATCTGGTTCCTGTGTGTTTAATATGTGTGTGCTGTCTCCCTCTATGTTTGGTGTGGACATCAGCATTTGAGCACGGGTTCCAGTCAGTGTGTCTGTGGCAGGTAGGTGTGGAAGTGGTTTCACTCACCTGCCATATCCATACGTTGTATATGTTTTCCTTTCCTTGCAGCTTGGCCAGTTTAGACTCCTGTTCGTCCGTGTTTAGGAGGAACAGGTCGTCTTACCCTGCTCCTAGTCCAGGGATTTCCTGAGGGCTAGTAGGGACCCGAGGTTCCTGAGTATGAGCCCTCCTACCATCTGGGTTGGCTCATATGGTTAGGAGTCAGGGTCAGAGTTAGGGACGCTTTAGGAGGTGACCTGCTCCCTGATTCTGTTGTCCTGGCCTAGCAGCTTCCCTATTCCTATAACATCGCACGGTTGAGGGTTTTCCCCACTCTCGACCGTGACACCTCCTCATACTACTGTCAACTCCAGACTCTGTCATTGTGCCACTCGGTGGCCTTCTCCTGTTGCTGCTGCTGTCACCCCCTCAAGACACTGTCATTTTGCCACTCTGTGGCGTCCTCATACTGCTGCCACCTCAAGACTGTCACTGAGCCACTCGGTGGCCCCCTCTAACTGCTGCTACCTCCAGACTATGTCATTGTGCCAATTACTGGCCCCCTCATACTGCTACCAACTCCAGACTGTGTCATTGTGCCACTCGCTGGCCTCCCCATACTGCTGCCACCTCCAGACTTTGTCATTGTGCCACTCGGTGGCCTTCTCCAAATGCGGCCAAGTACAGACTCTGTTATTGTGCCACCTGGTGGACTTTTCCTGATACTGCTGCTGCTGACTCCAGACACTGTCATTGTGCCACTCAGTGACCTCCTCATACTGCTGCCAACTCCAAACTCTTTCTATGTGCCACTCGGTGGCCTCCTTATAATGCTGCCACCTCCAGACTCTGTATTTGTGCCACTCAGTAGCCTTTTCCTGATGCTGCTGCCACCACCTCAACACTCTGTCACTGTGCCAATCGATGGCCTCCTTATACTGCTGCCACCTCCAAACTCTGTCATTGTGCCACTCGGAGGCCTCCTCCTACTGCTGCCAAATCCAGAATGTCACTCTGCCACTCGGTGGCATCTTCATACTGTTGCCACCTCCAGACTCTGTCATTGTGCCATTCAGTGGCCATTTACTGTTTCAGCCAACTCCAGACTGTGTCATTGTGCCACTCGGTGGCCTTCTCCTGATGCTGCTGCAAACTCCAGACTGTGTCATTGTGCCACTTGGTGGCCCCCTCATACTGCAGTCACCTCCAGACTGCGTCATTGTGCCACTCAGTGGCCCCCTCATACTGATGCCAACTCCAAACTTTGTCATTGTGCCCCTCGGTAGCCTTCTCCTAAAGCTGCTGCCAACTTCAGAATCTGTCATTGTGCCACACTGTGGCCTTCTCCTGATGCTGCTACCTCCAGAATCTGTTATTGTGACACTCGGTGGCCTTCTCCTGATGCTTCCATCTTTAGACTTTGCTATTATGCCACTCGTTGGCCTCCTCATACTGCTGCCAACTCCAAACTCTGTCATTGCGCCAGTCGGTGGCCTCCTCATAATGCTGCCAACTCAAAACTTTATCATTGTGCCACTCGGTGGCCTCCTCATACTGCTGCCAACTCCAGACTCTGTCATTGTGACACTCGGTGGCTTTCTCCTAATGAGGCCAAGTACAGACTCATTGTCATTGTGCCACCTGGTGGCCTGATCCTGAGACTGCTGATGCTGCCAACTCCAGACTCTGTCATTGTGCCACTCAGTGGCCTCATCATACTTCTGCCAACTACAAACCCTTTCCACTTGGTGGCCTCCACATACTACTGCCAACTCCAGACTGTGTCATTGTGCCACTCGGTGGCCCCCTCATACTCCTGCCAACTCCAAACTCTGTCATTGTGCCACTCGTGGACTCCTCATACTGCTGCCAACTCCAGACTCTGTAATTGCGCCACTCGGTGGCGTTCTCCTGTTGCTGCAAACTCCAGACTGTCATTGTTCCACTCGGTGGCCTGCTTCTGATGCTGCTGCTGCGGCTGCCAACTCCAGACTCTTTCATTGTGCCACTCAGTGGCCTCCTTATACTGCTGCCAACTCCAGACTCTGTTATTTTGCTACTCGGTGGCCTTCTCCTGATGCTGCTGCCAACTCCAGACTCTGTCATTGTGCCACTTGGTGGCCTCCTCATACTGCTGCCACCTCAAGACGTTGTCATTGTGCCACTCGATGGCCTCTTCATACTGCTGCCAACTCTAGACTCTGTCATTGTGCCAATCGGTTGCATTCTCCTGTTGCAGCCATCTCCAGATAGTGTCATTGTGCCACACAGTGGCCTTCTCCTAATGCGGCTAAAAACAGACTCTGTAATTGTGCCACTCAGTGTCGTTCTGCTGTTGCTGCAAACTCCAGACTGTGTCATGGTAACACTTGGTGGCCTGCTACTGATGCTGCTGCCAACTGCAGACTCTTTCATTGTGCCACTAAATGGCCTCCTTATGCAGCTGCTAACTCTAAACTCTTTCTATATGCCACTCGGTGGCCTCCTTATACTGCTGCCATCTCCAGACTTTGTCATTGTGCCACTCGGTTGCCTTCTACTGATACTGCCAACTCCAGACTTTGTCATTGTGGCACTTAGTGGCCCCTCCTAATGCTGCCACCTCCAGACTATGTCATTGCGCCACATGCTGGCCCCCTCATACTGCTGCCACCTCCAGACTATGTCATTGTGCCACTTGGTTGCCTCCTCATACTGCTGCCAACTCCACACTCTGTCATTGTGCCACTCGGTGGCCCTCTCCTGATGCTGCCAACTCCAGACTCTGTCATTGTACCACTCAGTGGCCTCCACATACTGCTGCCACCTCCAGACTCTATCATTGTTCACTCAGTGGTCTCCTCATACTGCTGCCAGCTCAAGAGTCAAGACTGTGTCATTGTGCCACTGGGAGGCCTCCACATACTGCTGCCAACTCCAGATTGTGTCATCGTGCCACTCGGTGGCCTTCTCATACTGCTGCCAACTCCAAACTCTGTCATTGTGCCACTCAGTGGCCTCCTCATACTGCTGCCAGCTCCAGTCTGTGTCATTGTCCCACTCGGTGGCCTGATCCTGATGCTGCTGCTGCCAACTCCTGACTATTTCCTTGTGCCACTCGGTGGCCTCCTCCTACTGCTGCCAATTCTAGACTTTGTCATTGTACTACTCGGTGGCCTTCTCCTAATGTGGTTAAGTACAGATTCTTTCATTGTTCCACCCGGTGGCCTGCTCCTGATGCTGCTTCTGCTGCTGCCAACTCCAAACTCTGTCATTGTGCCACTCAGTGGCCTCATCATACTTCTGCCAACTCCAATATCTTACTATGTGCCACTTGGTGGCCTCCTTATACTGCTGCCACCTCCAGACTCTGTCATTGTGCCACTCGGTGGCCTTCTCCTAATGCTGCTGCTGTCGTTACCTCAAGACACTGTCATAGTGCCACCCTGTGGTGTCTTAATACTGCTGCCACCTCAAGATTCTGTCATTGAGCTACTTTCTGGCCCCCTCATACTGCTGCCACCTCCAGACTGTGTAATGGTGCCACTCAGTGGCCTCCTCATAGTGCTGCCAAATATACAATTTGTCATTGTGCCACTCGGTGGCCTCCTCATACTGCTGCCACCCCATTGTGCCACTTAGTGTCCTTCTCCTAATGCGACCATGTACAGATTCTGTCATTGTGCCACCCGTTTGCCTGCTCCTGATGCTGCTGCCAACTCCAGACTCTGTCATTGTGCCTCTCAGTGGCTATAAAGATGATAAAAATTCGCCAACAGGTATGGCCTTGATCGTATGTATAGGTTGGTGGCTGTCTGCCCTGAGAATAGTATTACCCGTTGTTGGTTTGCGGTATGTTTTGGTTTGAACCACCTCACCTTTTATACCTGTCAAAGTTAGATCCAGGAAGTCAGTAGTAACCGCACTGTGTAAACACACAAAGCGGAGACCATAGTGGTTGTCATTAAGGGTATGGCAGATACATCTAAAACAAAATCCACAGAAATATAGTGGCAAATATGGGGGAACTGCTCAAACCCCAAACACTATAGCGTGTTTCTCATTGGGGGAGCAGTCCCACCGCATGTGGACCGCAGCAAACGACCATCCCCAGCAAAAAATGCGTACAATGGAGGATGCCAGCGCGGTCCACATGCATCACAGAGGCATCCTACACAAAACGGAGCATTGTGCGGATGAAAATATAATTATATAAATCACAGAAAAAAATGCACCAAGTGGATATGTCAATGACTATACTAGCTAGTCATACAAGCAGATATTAAAAGCTGAGACTTTTGCCAATATATTCCTGTCAGGAACACATCGGAGCCCATCATGCACCACGTCACGGTCTCTCAGCATGGCAAGGGTCCTACCACTACGCTAACTATGGTGTGAACACGGTCTGAAGGGTATGCAATCCAGCTCACAGCCAAGCTTCCACACAACCGCATAGCAGGACAACTAATGCATGTGAATAAAGCAAGACCATAAGCCACACCCATATCAGACCGTGTGATGGAGGCTACCAGGTGCAAAAGAATGTTTAAATGCCAGGTAAAGGCACATTCAATACATATAAAACAAAATCACAGAAATATAGTGGCAAATATGGGGGAATATATTGGCAAAAATCTCAGCTTTTAATATCTGCTTGTATGACTAGCTAGTATAGTCAGTGGCATATCCGTTTGGTGCATTTTATTCTCTGATTTATATAATTATATTTTCATCCGCACAATTCTCCGTTTGTGTAGTATGCCTCTGTGGTGCATATGGACCGCGCCGGCATCCTCCATTGTACGCATTTTTTGCTGGGGATGGTCATTTGCTGCGGTCCACATGCGGTGAGACTGCTCCCCCAATGAGAAACACGCTACAGTGTTTGGGGTTTGAGCAGTTCCCCCATATTTGCCACTATATTTCTATGATTTTGTTTTATATGTATTGAATGTGCCTTTACCTGGCATTTAAACATTCTTTTGCACCTGGTAACCTCCATCACACGGTCTGATATGGGTGTGGCTTATGGTCTTGCTTTATTCACATGGCATTAGTTGTCCTGCTATGCGGTTGTGTGGAAGCTTGGCTGTGAGCTGGATTGCATCACCTTCAGACCGTGTTCACACCATAGTTAGCGTAGTGGTAGGACCCTTGCCATGCTGAGAGACTGTGACGTGGTGCATGATGGGCTCCAATGTGTTCCTGAGAGGAATATATTGGTAAAAGTCTCAGCTTTTAATATCTGCCATTGTGCCACTTGGTGGCCTCCTGATACTGCTGCTGTTGCTGCCAACACCACAGGACCCTGTCATTGTGCCACTCGGTGGCATCCTCATACTGCTTCCACCTCCAGACTCTGTCATTGTGTCACTTAGTGGCCTCCGCTTACTGCTGCCAACTCCAGAATCTCATTGTGCAACTTGGTTGCCCTCTCCTGATGCTCCCAACTCCAGACTCTGTCATTGTGACACTTTTGGCCTTCTCCTGATGTTACCAACTCCAATCTTTGTCATTGTGTTACTCGGTGGCCTCCACTTACTGCTGCCACCTCCAGACTCAGTCATTGTGCCACTTGGTGGCCTCATCATACTTCTGCCAACTCCAAATTCTTTATATGTGCCACTCGGTGGCCTGCTTATACTGATGCCACCTCCAGACTGTCATTATGCCACTCAGCAGCCTTCTCCTGATGCTGCTGCCGCCACCTCAAAACTCTGTCACTGTGCCACTCGGTGGCCTATTCATACTGCTGCCACCTCCAGACTCTGTCATTGTGCCAACCGGCGGCCTCCTCATACTGATGTCACCTCGAGACTTAGTCATTGTGCCACTTGGTGGCCCTATAATATTGCTGCCACCTCCAGCCTTTGCCAATTTGCCACTCAGAGGCCTCCCCATACTGCTGCCAACTCCAGACTTTGTCATTGTGCCACTCGGTGACCTTCTACTGATGTTGCCAACTCAGACTGTTTCATTGTGCCACTTGCTGTCCCCCTCATACTGCTGCCACCTCCAGATTGTGTAATTGCTACTCGGTGACCTCCTCATAGTGCTGCCAACTCCAGACTGTGTCATTGTACAACTCTTTGGCCTCCTCATACTTTTGCCAACTCCAGGCGCTGTCATTGTGCCACTTGATGGCTCTGTGCCACTCGGTGGCCTCTTCATACTGCTGCCACCTCCAGACTCTGTCATTGTGCCACCCGGTGGCCTCCTCATACTGATGTCACCTCCAGACTGTGTCATTGTGCCACTTGGTGGCCCCAGTGGCGTAGCTATAGGGGTCGCAGCGGTCGCAATCGCGACCGGGCCCCTGAGTCAGGGGGGCCCACAGGGCCCCCTCAAGCCAGAAGAATGCAGCCGCAGCTGAATAACTAAAATAAGATTTACAGGGGGCGGAGGCCGAGAGGAGAGGCCCTGTGTGACGCGCACTGGGCAGGGCAGCTGGGCAGGCGAAGTGAGGAGGAGGGGCCGGGGGAGCGGCCTCAATTGAGGTGCGACGCAGGACTTAGTCACGTACCTCACTGTGACCTCCTGCGTCGGATCTCGCGAGATGACGCGGCGCGGGAAGGCACAGTGAGCGAGGAATTGGTGACCGCCTGTACCAGGATGCCACAAGCTGTGAAGGCTTGCAGAGGCACTGGGGGCACGAGAGGAGGACCACTGACAGTACTCAGTGGACAATGTCATAGTATTAATAAGAGTGGAGAGACTACCATTATATTAATAATAAAGAGGGGGACATTATATTAACAACGAGGGGGCCATTACATTAATAATAAAGAGGGGGCCATCACATTAATAATAAAGAGGGGGCCATTACATTAATAATAAAGAGGGGGCCATTACATTAATAATAAAGAGGAGGCCATTACATTAATAATAAAGAGGGGGCCATTACATTAATAATAAAGAGGGGGCCAATACATTATTATTAATATAATGGCCCCCCCTTTATTATTAATATAATGGCCCCCTCTTTATTATTAATATAATGTCCCCCTCTTTGTTATTAATGTAATGGCCCCCTCTTTATTATTAATGTAATGGCCCCTCTTTATTATTAATGTGATGGCCCCCTCTTTATTATTAATGTGATGGCCCCTCTTTATTATTAATATAATGGCCCCCTCTTTATTATTAATGTAATGGCCCCTCTTTATTATTAATATAATGGCCCCCTCTTTATTATTAATATAATGGCCCCCCTTTATTAATGTAATGGCCCCCTCTTTATTATTAATATAATGGCCCCTCTTTATTAATGTAATGGCCCCATCTTTATTATTAATATAATGGCCCCCTCTTTGTTATTAATGTAATGGCCCCCTCTTTATTATTAATATAATGGCCCCTCTTTGTTATTAATGTAATGGCCCCCTCTTTATTATTAATGTAATGGCCCCTCTTTATTATTAATGTAATGGCCCCCTCTTTATTATTAATATAATGGCCCCTCTTTATTAATGTAATGGCCCCTTCTTTATTATTAATATAATGGCCCCCTCTTTGTTATTAATGTAATGGCCCCTTCTTTATTATTAATGTAATGGCCCCCTCTTTATTATTAATGTAATGGCCCCCTCTTTATTATTAATGTAATGGCCCCCTCTTTGTTATTAAAGAGGGGCCATTATATTAATAATAAAGAGGGGGCCATTACATTATTAAAGAGGGGCCATTATATTAATAATAAAAAGGGGGCCATTATATTAATAATAAAGTGGGGCCATTATAATATACAGGGGGAATAATATTATGGGGAATGGGGGCTATCTGTCTGGCTCTAGCACAATATTGGGGGGCAGCAGGATGAGTTGTTGAGACACCAGGAAGGAGAGGATGAGAGTAAAGTGAGGAACCTAAAAAATAATCTGTGAAACTCTGCAGAGACGAGAAGCGGCTGAAAGAAGGTGTCATGGCCGGTCTTATCTCTGGATGAAGACGTTGAGAAAAGTGTACATCACAGGAGACGTCTCTGGATGTAACAGGTATGGTGCGGCATTCTCCTGTAATAATATTACCCATGCACATATCTGTTTCTCGGTAGGGTAAGGGGTATATAGAATTTGACCCACACTGCCGCATCCGGCCCCAGACTTCAGGTAACACTGTGTTCTGAATTCTGGGGCCTCACACCCATCTACAACATTATCTGTACTCAGAGAGTTATCACTGTGTTACATAGGACTGCTAGTGATCTACTACAGTATTTGTTAAAAGGGGCGTGCCTGGGGTAGGGGGGGGCACCATTTTTGGCTTGCCCCGGGTGCAGGCAACCCACGCTACGCCACTGCTCTCCTATCCTGTGAGTGTGACTGCGAGACACACTGACTGACCTGACTGACTTACTGAGATGAGCGTCCGACCGACCGGGGTCCTGGTCCGGTCGGTCCAGTGAGTGAGTGACTGCGACTCTGTGTCTGTCCTGAGTGAATCCGGGCTCTGACCCGCCTGGTGGGAGCGCTTGTGAGATTGTGATAATAGGCCCAGACCAGACGAGTCAATACACCCTTTAGGAAATCCCAGTATTCTCATCATGCATCATGTGACTGCAGCAGGCAGCGATCGATCAGCCAGGATTAATGTGCACAGCCTGGGAGGCCCCCATTTAGGCAAGTGACAAACTGCCCCCCCTCAGTCTTGGGCAAGTGACAAACTGCCCCCCCCCCCCCCTCAATCTTAGGCAAGTGACAAACTCATCTCTGCTACATCTACAATGAGCAACTACAACAAAGGTAATGCCAAACTGCAGTTCCTTGTGATGCCTTAGATAGCTTCAACTGGACCCACACAGCCTGTGAGTCCAGTGGAAGTTATCCCAGGCATCACATAGAGGAACTGCAGTTTGGCATTACATTTGTTGTAGTTGCTCATTGTAGATGTAGCAGAGATGAGTTTGTCACTTGCCTAAGAATGAGGGGGGGGGCAGTTTGTCATTTGCCTAAGGGGGGGCCTCCCACTGTGCACATTAATCCTGGCTGATCGATCGCTGCTGCTCTCACATCTGATGAGAGATTTCCTAGGGACGGGCTGGTGGATGAGGACAGCCACCCCGTCCTGCCTATGGATCACCAAGTTTGCACTTAGCTATGGCCAGGCCCCATGCCAGGGGGTCCCTGATGTATTAACTGACCAATTACATGGAGATCCCAGTGCTAACTGCCTTGCTGGTGAACAATTGGCATATACTTCTGCTGTGGAGTAGGGGGGGCCCAAATTGAACTCTTGCACCAGGGCCCATGAGCCTATAGCTACGCCCCTGGGTGGCCCTCTTATATTGCTGTCACCTACAGACTGTGTCATTGTGCCACTCGGTGGCCCCCTCATACTTCTGCCACCTCCAGCCTCTGCCAATGTGCCACTCAGAGGCCTCCTCATACTGCTGCCAACTCCAGACTCTGCCATTGTGCCACCAGTGGCCTCCTCATACTGATGCCACCTCGATACTGTGTCATTGTGTCCCTTGGTGGCCCTCTCATATTGCTGTCACCTACAGACTGTCATTGTGCAACTCAGTGGCCCCCTCATACTGCTGCCACCTCCAGCCTCTGCCATTGTGCCACTTGGTGGCCTCTTCATACTGCTGCTGTTGCTGCCGACACCTCAGGACCCTGTCATTGTGCCACTCATTGGACTCCTCATACTGCTGCCACCTCCAGACTCTGTCATTGTGTCACTCAGTGTCCTCCGCATACTGCTGCCAACTCCAGACTCTGTCATTGTGCAACTTGGTGGCCCTCTCCTGATGCTACCAACTTCAGACTGTGTCATTGTGCCACTCTGTGGCCTTCTCCTGATGCTGAGGCCACCATCTCATGACTCTGTCATTCTGCCACTCGATGGCCTTCTCTTGATGCTGCAAACTCCAGACTGTTTCATTGTGCCACTCGGTGGCATTCTCATACTTCTGCCACCTCCAGACTCTGTCATTGTGCCACTCTGTGGCCTCCACATACTGCTGCCACCTGTAGACTCTTAGAGACAGAGTCTGGAGGTGGCAGAATAGCACTAATGCTAGTCCTTAGATGAGGTCTTGTGCCATATACGATTATGATGCTGTTGCAACCTGTAAAGACAAATTAAAGGTGAGAACCGGTGCAGCAGTGCTGGAAATGGTTTGGGATTAAGTGGTGAGTATACGGTATGTTCTTTTATTATTTTACCACATTTAGGGATGGGGAGGTTTTCATCTAAGTTGGACAAAGCCTTATGTTAAAGGGACACTGACAGGCCCAAAAAGCATATTTAGGTATATATATGACAGTACAGGTCTTATAAAGTGTATTAGAATCATCTAAGTATCCCCCTGTCCACCTTATAAATACAGTAAAATGAAGTTTTATAACCTGCTGGAATCGTGTTCAATCTGCCCAAGGGGCGGCGTTTCATCTCAACTTGCGCCCAGCCAGTCTCGCCCCAACTGCCGTTTGAAGCGCCGCCCAGCTCATCAATATTCACTTCGCTGGGCGGTGCACTTATCCGCACTAATCATATCGCGCCTGCGCACTAATTAACCCCTTTTGAGATGTAACAGAGCAGCGCTCTGAAGCGCTGCTATGAACTGTGCCCGGCGCATGCGCATAAAGCAGAGGCTGCATCGACCTCTGAGAATCAGACTGTGCGCAGGCGCAATGCGATCCCGGCCAGTGAGTGTGCCGGGCGCATGTGCTGAAGATGAGCCGGAGGCCGATGCCCATAGTATTGTATTGGGCATGCGCCGGATCTTGCGTCGGGGACACTAGTAGCCGCCCAGCAAAGTGAATATTGATGAGCTGGGCTGGGCTGCGCTTCAAACGGCAGTTGGGGCGAGGCTGGCTGGGCGCAAGTTGAGATGAAACGCCGCCCCTTGGGCAGATTGAACACGATTCAAGCAGGTTATAAAACTTCATTTTACTGTATTTATAAGGTGGACAGGGGGGATACTTAGATGATTCTAATACACTTTATAAGACCTGTACTGTCATATATATACCTAAATATGCTTTTTGGGCCTGTCAGTGTCCCTTTAAACAGAACTTCAATTTACAAATAAGGAGCACCTGATTGGCAGATGGAAGCTGAGATATGATTTTCCCTTTGGCACAGATTCCGATCTTAATAATCCCATGCACTGGTAGTGGATCCGTGGATTTAAGTAGAGGCACCATATTATTCCCTGGAAGCAATGTCACACATTTTTTTCCATAGTACCAGGAATTCCCATAATATTATTCATAAATCTGTTCTTTCAATTTGGAATGTCTTGTGCAGCCTCTTAAAATAAATTATCATAAAATAAACCAATGCTGACTTTTCTATCTGGATGTGAAATATTACAGAAATGAGTGAAAAAATAAAAAAATTTGCATCAGATAGGTTATGTGGTGTGAAATAAGGACAACCCTATTGCCAATAATGACTTCTTTGTCCATATACCTCAGTAGTGTGATGCCTATTGTTATTTTCATGTTGGCTTTGAGTTTCAAATGCAAGCCTTGGCATTGGTGAAGTTGCTGGTATCTACTGTAATCTACTGGTCTTCTACCATTGCCAGCTGCTGAAGATGTTTTCAGTCATCCCTATGTACAAATCAGCTGGAACTGCTTTTCAGTTCTATTCAGGCAACCTTGGGTAGCATTACTTTCAAGACACCATGCTTTTACAACATTGTAGATGCCACCCGTGGTTTCTTAATGGAGTATGAAACTAGTTTGATCTTTTGATATAAAAGTGTGAGTATCTAGCTGCTACTTCAATGTAAAATTAAACTATTCCTATTGTATAGCTTCACGTCTGGGTCTTTATTCTTCCTTAACCTTTTCAGCTTATATTACCGTATATATTTTTCATTTACTGATTGCCAGCTTTGAAATTTCATTATTGTACTCTCTACATTTTCCATCCCCAGGTTTCATAATTTTTTGTTGTTGAGCTTTTTGCTTTCTACTGCCCAAATTGTGTTGGCATAAATAGAAATTCTTCCATTCTTTATCTACATGATAGTCTATAGGCAGCTTTTGATAGCTTTCAGTCGCTCTGTCTTTTAATTTTTACTCCATCTGCGTCTCTTTCAGCCTTCTGACAATCTGTCCCTTCCTCTTTCATTTTCTCTTTAGCTGACACATTCTTTTCCTCTCTTTTTTTCTCGTCTTTTTTCAGCTTGCAATCTCCCTAGGGCAGACACTGACAGTGCGATACTGTATCTTAAGCTCTTTGCAGTGGCTGTGCTCAGTGTTCTAGCGTAGAACACTTATTATTTCATGTACTTTGGATGTGAAGTGAATACCAAAGCAGCAGTTGCATTGAATTTAGCAAGAGGTAAAATGCACAGCCAGCCTGCCCTGCTCTTCTACATGCATCCAGAATAGTATTAAAGCAGTTTTGTTTTAATTAAATCACGTTCTTCCATTGTGGGAAAAGACAGAAACACAGTGATAGATTAGGAACACGTGGCCACATGATGGACTATATACATGTAGACTGCGTGTTTCTAATTGGAGTCATAATTATGTGATGGAAAATCAATATCCAGGTGTATTTGGCCTCCTTTTTTTTAACACAAAATATTTTTCTATAATCTGAAATTGTACTTGAAACATATTGGAATGTATCTGTGGAGTTTAATGATATGAGAAACCACTGATGCCCAGACAGAAAGGGCAGTTATTTTGAATAATTTACTGAGAATACATATTTAATCTGGCACCAGTAATGACAATTGCCCTCTTTTATTGTAAGTCCATGTTCAGATTTGGCTAAATTGTGAAGTATTTTCAATCTACAATACAATACACATAGAAACAGAGCAGAGACCAGGGCATGCTGCACATTTTCTAATTTGCAGTATACCCAATCTGTGCTACTCCTAGATGTACTATAATGCTATGGTGTTTCTTTTTGTGCACTAAATGTGTATATATATAGATAGATAGATAGATAGATAGATAAATAGATAGACAATCAGACAGACAGAGACACAGATTGATAGATAGACAGACACAGATAGAGAGATAGATAGATAGACAGAAAGACATACTTATACAGGGCCGTCTTTAACGCGGGGCAAAAGGGGCAGCTTCCCCGGGCCCAGTTGCTCCTGGGGGGCTCAAGGCAGCTGCCTTTTGAGACCCGCTAGCCACTGGTGACGTGGGGGGGCGGCGGCAGGGCACAGGGAGATGAGCGCTTCCATTGTGGAAGCGCTCATCTCCATAGTCATCTGTATCACCGTCCTCAGGACAGCGATACAGGTGGAAGTGCTGCGGCGGGGCAGGGGAGGGAGAGGTGTCTTCCTTCCCCGTTCCTCTGATCGGCTGCAGGCACTAGGCGTCGCGGTGACGTCCTCGCGCCGTTTGAGCCGTACGGCGTGGGACACAGACCCGGAAGAGGCCTGCATCGCATCGCTGCCAGCCTGATGGAGGTAAGTATAAGTGTTTAATTTTTTTATATGGTGCGACTACTGGCACATGATTGGGGGGCATCTATGGAGCAAATGTTACTGGCACATGATTGGGGGGCATCTATGGAGGCACCTGTTACTGGCACATGATTGGGGGCATCTATGGGGGCACTTATTACTGGCACATGATTGGGGGCATCTATGGGGGTACTTGTTACTGGCACATGATTGGGGGGCATCTATGGGGGCACCTGTTACTGGCACATGATTGGGGGCATCTATGGGGGCACTTGTTACTGGCACATGATTGGGGGACATCTATGGGGGCACTTGTTACTGGCACATGATTGGGGGCATCTATGGGGGCACTTGTTACTGATACATGATTGGAGCATCTATGGGGGCACTTGTTACTGGCACATGATTGGGGGGCATCTATGGGGGTACTTGTTACTGGTACATGATTGGGGGGCATCTATGGGGGCACTTGTTACTGGCACATGATTGGGGGCATCTATGGGGGTACTTGTTACTGGAACATGATTGGGGGGCATCTATGGGGGCACTTGTTACTGGCACATGATTGGGGGCATCTATGGGGGCACTTATTACTGGCACATGATTGGGGGCATCTATGGGGGCACTTGTTACTGGCACATGATTGGGGGCATCTATGGGGGCACCTGTTACTGATACATGATTGGGGGCATCTATGGGGGCACTTGTTACTGGCACATGCTTGGGGGGCATCTATGGGGGCAACTGTTACTGGCACATGATTGGGGGCATCTATGGGGGCACTTGTTACTGGCACATGATTGGGGGGCATCTATGGGGGCACCTGTTACTGGCACATGATTGGGGGCATCTATGGGGGCACTTGTTACTGGCACATGATTGGGGGGCATCTATGGGGGCACTTGTTACTGGCAAATGATTGGGGGGCATCTATGGGGGCACCTGTTACTGGCACATGATTGGGGGCATCTATGGGGGCACTTGTTACTGGCACATGATTGGGGGGCATCTATGGGGCACTTGTTACTGGCACATGATTGGGGGCATTTATGGGGGCACCTGTTACTGATACATGATTGGGGGCATCTATGGGGGCACTTGTTACTGGCACATGATTGGGGGGCATCTATGGGGGTACTTGTTACTGGTACATGATTAGGGGGCATCTATGGGGGCACTTGTTACTGGCAAATGATTGGGGGCATCTATAGGGGCACTTATTACTGGCACATGATTGGGGGGCATCTATGGGGGCACTTGTTAATGGCACATGATTGGGGGCATCTATGGGGGCACCTGTTACTGATGCATGATTGGGGGCATCTATGGGGGCACTTGTTACTGGCACATGATTGGGGGGCATCTATGGGGGGCACTTGTTACTGGTACATGATTGGGGGACATCTATGGGGGCACTTGTTACTGGCACATGATTGGGGGACATCTATGGGGGCACTTGTTACTGGAACATGATTGGGGGGCATCTATGGGGGCACTTGTTACTGGCACATGATTGGGGGCATCTATGGGGGTACTTCTTACTGGCACATTATTGATGGCACTTTTTACTGGCACATTATTGGGTGGCACTATGGGGGCATGTCTTACTGTCACATTATTGGGGGCACTATGGGGGCATCTACTGAGGCCACAAAGAAGGGGTATTGTATATGGTGGAAAGGGGGAGAGGAACACTATGTGGGCTTCTTCTGAGGCCACAAAGGGGTATTTTATATGGGGGGCTCTGTATAGGGGTATTTTATACTGGGGCACATTATGGTGGGTAAACACTGGCTTTTCAGAAAAAAAAGGCAGTATTTACATTACTGCCAAGGAACACCTCTAGTGGTCACTCATCATTATTAAAATTTACTACTCTACGAGGTGTGTGGATTTTTTTTTGTGTGTGTGTTTTGGTGGAGGGCGTGATTGCATGCTAGGGTGTGGGAATGCGGGATCCAGGGGGCCCAAGTAAATTCTTGCCCAGGGTCCAATCAATATTAAAGACGGCCCTGTACATACAGTTAAAATAAAAAGTATGTGAACCCTTTGGAATGATATGGATTTCTGCACAAATTGGTCATAAAATGTGATATGATCTTCATCTAAGTCACAACAATAGACAATCACAGTCTGCTTAAACTAATAACACACAAAGAATTAAATGTTACCATGTTTTTATTGAACACACCATGTAAACATTCACAGTTCAGGTGGAAAAAGTATGTGAACCCCTAGACTAATGACATCTCCAAGAGCTAATTGGAGTGAGGTGTCAGCCAACTGGAGTCCAATCAATGAGATGAGATTGGAGTTGTTGGTTACAGCTGCCCTGCCCTATAAAAAACACACACCAGTTCTGGGTTTGCTTTTAATAAGAAGCTTTGCCTGATGTGAATAATGCCTCGCACAAAAGAGCTCTCAGAAGACCTACGATTAAGAATTGTTGACTTGCATAAAGCTGGAAAGGGTTATAAAAGTATCTTCAAAAGCCTTGCTGTTCATTAGTCCCCGGTAAGACAAATTATCTATAAATGGAGAAAGTTCAGCACTGCTGCTACTCTCCCTTGGAGTGGCCATCCTGTAAAGATGACTGCAAGAGCACAGTGCAGACTGCTCAATGAGGTGAAGAAGAATCCTAGAGTGTCAGCTAAAGACTTACAAAAGTCTCTGGCATATGCTAACATCCCTGTTAGCGAATCTAAAATACGTAAAACACTAAACAAGAATGGATTTCATGGGAGGATACCACAGAGGAAGCCACTGCTGTCCAAAAAAAACATTGCTGCACGTTTACAGTTTGCACAAGAGCACCTGGATGTTCCACAGCAGTACTGGCAAAATATTCTGTGGACAGATAAAACCAAAGTTGAGTTGTTTGGAAGAAACACACAACTTCTATGCGTGGAGAAAAAGAGGCACAGCACACCAGCATCAAAACCTCTACCCAACTGTGAAGTATGGTGGTGGGGGCATAATTGTTTGGGGCTGCTTTGCTGCGTCAGGGCCTGGACGGATTGCTATAATCGAAGGAAAAATAAATTCCCAAGTTTATCAAGACATTTTGCAGGAGAACTTAAGGCCACCTGTCCACCAGCTGAAGCTCAACAGAAGATGGGTGTTGCAACAGGACAATGACCCAAAGCATAGAAGTAAATCAACAACAGAATGGCTTAAACAGAAGAAAATACGCCTTCTGGAGTGGCCCAGTCAGAGTCCTGACCTCTACCCGATTGAGATGTTGTGGCATGACCAAGAACCACCAAACATCCCAAGAATATTGCTGAACTGAAACAGTTCTGTAAAGAGGAATGGTCAAGAATTACTCCTGACCGTTGTGCATGTCTGATCTGCAACTACAGGAAACATTTGGTTGAAGTTATTGCTGCCAAAGGAGGTTCAACCAGTTATTAAATCCAAGGGTTCACATACTTTTTCCACCTGCACTGTGAATGTTTACATGGTGTGTTCAATAAAAACATGATAACATTTAATTCTTTGTGTGTTATTAGTTTAAAGAGGACCTTTCACTTGTAAAAACAATGTGAACTAAGTATGCTGACATATAGAGCGGCTCCCGGGGATCTCACTGCACTTACTATTATCCCCGGGCGCCGCTCCGTTCTCCCGTTATGCCCTCCGGTACCTTTGCGATTTAAGTTATAGTAGGCGGTGTCTTCCCTTGTCCAAATCGCAGCGCACAGCTCACAGCCTGGGAGAATAAAAAACTCCCAGGCTGTGAGCTGTGCGCTGCGATTGGCCAGCACTGCAGCCTAGGAGAAGGAGACGCCCACAGGACAAGGGAAGACACCGCCTACTATAACTTAAAGAGCAAAGGTACCGGAGGGTATAACGGGAGAACGGAGCGGTGCCCGGGATAATAGTAAGTGCAGTGAGATCCCCGGGCGCCGCTCTGTATGTCAGCATACTTAGTTCACATTGTTTTTGCAAGTGAAAGGTCCTCTTTAAGCAGACTGTGATTGTCTATTGTTGTGACTTAGATGAAGATCAGATCACATTTGTGCAGAAATCCATATCATTACAAAGGGTTCACCCACTTTTTCTTGCAACTGTATATATATATAAATATATTCTGTACACTGTGTAGCTTCTGATACTATATATACTGTATATAAATTATTAGAGATGAGCAAAGTTTTAAAACATTCGATTTGGCTACTTCACCGAACTTTGAGAAGAAATTTGATTTGTTACGAATTACTTAGTAATAAATCACATGCCAATGTATGGACTAGGCACAATAATGGGGAACAGCGATTGCGCAGCTCTGTCATTTAACCCCTCAGATGCCACTTTCAACGCCGATCACGGCATCTGTGAGTCACATTCAGCCTATCAGGGGGTTAATCAGGAGATAATACAAAAAATTATATACACTCACCAAATCCATTTGATCGAGGAGAGGCTGTTGTGGCCTTCTTGACTGAAGAAAATGTGCCAATTCTCGTGCGAGCTAACGTGTGATATCACCACGTCATCACACTGAGCGGGAACGTCATCACTGATGTCACATGTCAGTGCTCGAGAATTGGTGGTTTTCTTCAATCAAGATGGCTGTGACGGCCTATCTATGATCAAATGGATGTGGCGAGTACATTTTTTTTCACCGTTGTTTCAGGAAAAATTTATTCACTACCACGAAGCACCAGGAAATTCAGATTTGTGGCAATTAGAATTTTTCCTGAAATTCAGATCAAATTCCACTTTATTAACGTTGATTCGCTCGACACTATTAACAAATGCCAAGACACAAGGAGAAAGGGCTCGAATTCATGTTCTGAGTCCCTCTTTATTGAAACGGTTAGCTTGTATAAATGAAATTATTAGCTTAGGGTGAAATCTGTAACTCATAGATTTTGTATTGGATTTGTTGCAATTTTCTCTGCTTCAGTTTAGGTTCCATGAAAAGATACATTTATAATACTGGTGTGCTCTTATGTTGCCAAGGAACCTTTGGCTCCATCTGGTGCTACCTCTTCATCTTCCTATTGATTTGCCCCTGCAGGTTCATTAGTCTTTCAGATTCAGATGTGTGTGTGTGTTTGGTCAATTAGAAAAGCCATTGAGTTATACATAGTTCTATCTGTCACAACATCTCACAGCATTTATCCTGCTGTATATAAAGGCATGCTACAAAGGGCAGAACAGTTTCATGCACATAAACAGAAAAATATCATTCAGAGTAATAGGTATTTACAGCAGCTAAAATATGCAGCTATTTTGGATTAATTGTAGGCAATGGCTGGAGTACACAGAAAATCAGTACGTCATGGTGACCTGCCTCCTGTCTGAAGGAGCTTTAAGATCAGAACAAAGCTGCCAATGCACTCAATAAGGTATCCCCATACCCATGAGCTGGTCATTGCAGTAGTTCATAGCTGCACATGTTGTTTTTTTTACTACCTATGTACATACATTTTGAAAGTTAATAATTTGAAAAACCATGTCCTTGAAAACCCCTCTGCATATTTTATAGTCTCTGATTTTGTGTTAGCCTGTGTCTGTGCTTTAAGGCATTGCTCCCATTTCTCTTTGTACATGAAACTTGCTGCCAGTATGACATAAAGCCTTTAACCTGTTTTATATTTCACTTTACACACACAGCAAATAAACGGAGAATGAAAGCATTGCCAATGATTCCCTCTAGGCCCCCACATGCAGCTCTGTTTACTAGCTTCAGATAAAAGGTGGATGGAAAATAATAGCAGTGTTCAGTCCCATTAGCTGAGAAGGCAATCTGACTCTATTCCCTTTAGGTTTGTCTCACTTACAAACTAGAGCTGATGCTTGAGTGATGTCTCTCTAATGCTCTTGTATATCTGGGCTCTATATGTTTTTCTTTCTTAAGTCTGGTGTCTAACTCTCCCTGATTGTTACATCTCTGTCAATATGAGTCTCAAGTTGTGCAACCACCACAAGTCCTGAAGCACATTTTGTATTCCCTCATGTCATATGCTCTTCGTTATTCCTAAAATACAAATTCACATTCTGCTCCTTTTCTGCATTATTATGTTCACCAAACTGATACATCTACAGATTGTAGAAAGATTGTGTATGCCAAGTCCTTACTCATCATAATAGGAAAGGTCAAGTTTGAACAAGTTACCTGTGCACCTACTCACAGGCCCAGTATATATTGGGGACCAATGAAACCTTAAAGGAAAATGCCATCAGAAAATGATCTATTGTTTAAGGTATGTTAAACTTATTTTTACATTTTACTATCTACATCTCTTTTTTGTATAAATCCAGAAATCTTGCAGTTTCTAATAGGCTGATAATAAGCTGATAGTTCATGCAGGCTGTAGAGAACACTTTCAATAGATATCTCATTACCATCACAAGCAGGTAAGAGTCACAGCTTAGCTACTTTCTATCCCTGCACAATGACCTACAGTATGTACAGGTCACAGAGCATGCCTAGAAAACTCTTCCACAAAAGGCAATCAGTCTCCATCAGTCCACTGTGTCAATAGCCTGTGTGGCTGCTCTCAAGCAAATCTCTAAATGCTGTTAACAAAACTTTAAGAAAGACATAATTATGTACAGAAATAAAATAAAATATACGTTTAGAAACTAAAACAGATGATAAAAAGGGTTAAGTGTTACTATTCGCTTTTAACCGGTTTAGGACATACAGCGTACAGGTACACGCTGATGTCCTGGTACTTAAGGACACAGGGCATACCTGCGCGTCCTATGTATTTCCGAGGCGGTGATCGTAACTGGGTGCCTGCTCAAATCAAAACCCGTGACCCCCCGTGTCGGCGATCGCCGCAAACCGCAGGTCAATTCAGACCTGCGGTTTGCGGCTTTTACAGGTTGCCGCAGACGGCGGTGCCATCGGGTCCCCGTGGGGCTGTAGGGGGGACCCGATGGCATGGAAGGCAGCGCGATGCCTTCCTGAGGCATCGGCGCTGCCTTCCTGTGATGAGCCTGTGAGATCCAGCCCCCTGGATCTCACAGGCCGGAAGCTGTATGAGTAATACACACTGTATTACTCATACAGCCCATTCATTCCAATACAGAAGTATTGGAATGCATTGTAAAGGGGATTTGACCCCCAAAAGTTGAAGTCCCCAAGTGGGACAACAAATAAAGTGAAAAAAAAGTTGAAAAAATAAAGTTTTCGCCCCAAAAAATAAAAAGTTTCAAGTAAAAAAAACAAAAAACAAAATTTCCCCCAAATAAAGTGAAAAAAAATTGGTAAAAAATAGGAAGTTTACATATTAGGTATCGCCGCGTCCGTATTGACCGGCTCTATAAACATATCAAATGACCTAATAGCTCAGATGAACACCGTAAAAAATAAAAAATGAAAACTGTGCTAAATAAACAATTTTTTTGTCACCTTACATCACAAAAAGTAAGCGATCAAAAAGGCATACGCCCACCAAAATAGTACCAATCTAACCACCACCTCATCCCGCAAAAAATTTGCCCCTAACTAAGACAATCGCCAAAAATAAAAAATAACTATGACTCAGGAGACACTAAAACATTTTTTTTTTTGTTTAGAAAAGCTGTTATTGTGTAAAACTTAAGTAAATAAAAAAAAGTATACATATTAGGTATTGCCGCGTCTGTAATAACCTGCTCTATAAAAATATCACATGACCTAGCCCCTCAGGTGAACACCATAAAAAAAAAAAAACTGTAAAAAAGCCATTTTTTGTCAACTTACATCACAAAAAGTGTAATAGCAAGCGATCAAAAATTCATATGCACCCCAAAATAGTGGCAATCAAACCGTCATCTCATCCCTCAAAAAATGAGACCCTACCTAAGATAATCGCCCAAAAAAAAAAAAAACTATGGCTCACAGACTATGGAGACACTAAAACATGATTTTTTTTTTGTTTCAAAAATTATATTATTGTGTAAAACTTACATAAATAAAAAAAAGTATACATATTAGGTATCGCCGCATCCGTATCGACCGGCTCTATAAAAATATCACATGAGCTAACCCCTCAGATGAACACCGTAAAAAATGTAAAATAAAAACTGTGCTAAAAAAACTTTTTTTGTCACCTAACATCACAAAAAGTGTAATAGCAAGCGATCAAAAAGTCTTACGCACCCCAAAATAGTGCCAATAAAACCATCATCTCATCCTGCAAAAATCATACCCTACCCAAGATAATCGCCCAAAAACTGAAAAAACTATGGCTTTGAGACTATGGAAATACTAAAACATGATTTACAACAATAACATGAAACAGGGCAATAAATATTGAGTTTTGTTTAGCTGTTAACCCTTGCTTTGTAACTGGAAAAAAAAATATTAAAATGGAAAATCTGCCAAAAAAATGAAATTTTGAAATTGTATCTCTATTTTTCATTAATTCTTGTGGAATACCTAAGGGGTTAACAAGGTTTGTAAAATCTGCTTTGAATACCTTGAGGGGTGTAGTTTCTAGAATGGGGTCACTTTTTTGGAGTTTCTACTCTAGGGGTGCATCAGAGGGCTTCAAATGGGACATGGTATCAAAAAAACAGTCCAGCTAAATCTGCCTTCCAAAAACCGTATGGCATTCCTTTCCTTCTGCGCCCTGCCGTGTGCCTGTACAGCAGTTTAAGACCACATATGGGATATTTCTGTAAACTACAGAATCAGGGCCATAAATATTGAGTTTCGTTTGGCTGTTAACCCTTGCTTTGTAACTGTAAAAAATTATTAAAATGGAAAATCTGCCAAAAAAGTGAAATTTTGAAATTGTATCTCTATTTTCCATTAATTCTTGTGGAACACCTAAAGGGTTAACGACGTTTGTAAGGCTACTTTCACACCTGCGTTCGGGTGTCTGCTCGTGAGCTCCGTTTGAAGGGGCTCACGAGCGGCCCCGAACGCATCCGTCCAGCCCTAATGTATTCTGAGTGGACGCGGATCCGCTCAGAATGCATCAGTCTGCCAGTGTTCAGCCTCCGCTCCGCTCAGCAAGCGGACACCTGAACGCTGCTTGCAGCGTTCGGGTGTCCGCCTGGCCGTGCAGAGGCAGGCGGATCCGTCCAGACTTACAATGTAAGTCAATGGGGACGGATCCGCTTGAAGATGACACCATATGGCTCAATCTTCAAACGGATCCGTCCCCCATTGTCTTTCAATGTAAAGTCAGGACGGATCCGTTCAGGCTACTTTCACACTTAGAATTTTTTTTAAACTATAATGCAGACGGATCCGTTCTGAACGGATCCAAATGTCTGCATTATAGGAGCGGATCTGTCTGAGCAGACATCAGATGAACTCGCTCTGAACGGCAGTGTGAAAGTAGCCTAAAATCAGTTTTGAATACCTTGAGGGGTGTAGTTTCTAGAATTGGGTCATTTTTGGGTGGTTTCTATTATGTTAGCCTCACAAAGTAACTTCAGACCTGAACTGGTCCTTAAAAAGTGGGTTTTTGAAAATTTCAAGATTTGCCTCTAAACTTCTAAGCCATCCCCCAAAAATAAAATATAATTCCCAAAATGATCCAAACATGAAGTAGACATATGGAGAATGTAAAGTCATAACTATTTTTGGTGGTATTACTATGTATTATAGAAGTAGAAAAATTGAAACTAATGCTAATTTTTCCAAATTTTTGGTAAATTTCATATATTTTTATAAATAAAAATGATTTTTTTTTACTCCATTTACCAGTGTCATGAAGTACAATATGTGACGAAAAAACTATCTCAGAGCGGCCTGGATAAGTCAAAGCTTTTTAAAGTTATCACCACATAAAGCGACACTGGTCAGATTTGCAAAAAATGGTCCTCAAGGTGAAAATGAGCCCGGTGGCTAAGGGGTTAATTAGAAAAAAATAAGGTGATACATGTCCTTTAGGCCTCATGCACACGACCGCTGTTTTGGTCCGCATCCGAACCACAGTTTTTGCGGCTTGGATGCGGACCCATTCACTTCAATGGGGCCGCAAAAGATGCGGACAGCACTCCTTGTGTTGTCCACATCCGTTGCTCCGTTCCGTGGGCCGCAAAAAAAATATAACCTGTCCAATTCTTGTCCATTTTCCGGACAAGAATAGGCAGTTATATCAATTGCTGTCCATGCCGTTCCGCAAATTGCGGAACGCACCCAGACGCCATCCGTGTTTTGCGGATCCGCAATTTGCTTACCGCAAAACACACAACGGTCGTGTGCATGAAGCCTTAAATGCAGGTTTTACTATTTCATAAATTCCATGAAGTTAGATATTGAATTTATTACAATCCACTGGTATACAGTAATTACTGGTGCATTGTTAATATAAACAACTAAGGCTACTTTCACACTAGCGTTTTTGCTGGATCCAGCAAGGTTCAGCAAAAACCCTTCCGTTACTGATAATACAACTATCTGCATCCGTTATGAACGGATTCAGTTGTATTATCTTTAACATACCCAAGACGGATCCGTCATTAACTCCACTAAAAGTCAATGGGGGATGGATCCTTTTTCTATTGTGGCAGAGAAAACGGATCCGTTCCCATTGACTTGCATTGGGAGTCATGCCGTATCCATCTTGCTCCCAGGATGGAAAGCAAACTACAACATGTTGCGGTTTGCTCTCCGGGATGAGAACGCAACTAAACGGAATGGAATGCATTTTGGAGCTTTCAGTTCTGTTCAGTTCAGTTTTGTCCCCAAAAGCACCAATGCATATGGCCCAAGCACCAATGCATATGGCCCAATTCTCTAAGTTGAACAACTGCCCCCCCCCCCCCCCCCCCCACAAACACTAGCACTGAAGACATTTTACTGTACTTGCTATACAGCAGCACATATCTCCCAGGTGACGTCTCCTCGGATGTAGATCTTCTCTGTCATCATCTTCTCCATTTGGTCCGGACACTTCTCTCAGCCGCCTCGTCTCTGCAGAGTGTGACACACAGACATCTTAGCTTCCTTACTTTTCTTTTTCTTTTTAAAATCTGTTTATTGATTTTATAACACAGAAAATGGGTTACAAACAAGGGATACAATACCCCAATGGGACAGTGCATAAAGTAAATACAATGTTAAGAAAAGGAGTCATACATGTATATGAATCAAACACAAAGAGCAATGCGAGTCACATCATAGGAGGTACACTACAAGAAGCATTAGATGTTAAAAGTGACACGAGTGGACCAATCCTGAAGTAGCGCTCAATTGGAGACTGAAATTTCAGACAGGCCCTGTGAGAAATGCAGCTCCCACAATGGAGGAGTACCGTGAGGTAACGTGCCCATATACAAAGGTGAATAATGTTTAATATGAAATCTGACTCATATTCAAATGGTGAGTATGCTCCCATAAAAAACTTATTAACAAATAACATCCCGAAAACAAGACAAGGGAAGGGGGGGGGGGGTCAGGTGGGGAGTGAGGAAGGTAAAGGAAAGAGAAGGGGTATATGGGGAAGGTTGTGTATAAGGTTCCCATCCTCCGGACCGATGTTAGTAACATTGGATAGTTAAGATTCAAGTAGGGAATCGGAGGGTTACATGACCAGTGATAGTGCCAATTAGATGATAAGAATGTAAATTCCGTCTTTTGAAAAGGTAGTGTGTAAATTTAAACTTAAGTAAATTCAAACTTGAATAATCAGGGAGTCAGGGAGTCTAGATCTCTAAGCTGGTGAGGGGATATGAGATCCTTCCCGGCCTTCCATGGGAGCCAAATTTTTGTATATTTGTGATGGGAGCGGAGTTCCCAATGAGATAGTTCCTCCAGTCTTGCTATAGCTTCTACTTTCCCTCTCCATTGAGAGATTGTTGGAGGGACAGCTTCCTTACTTTTCTGAAGAAAAATGAGTGCCCCCCATAGTAACAGTGCTCCTCATAGTCCCACCAATAGAAATTCCCTTCTAAAATGCTCTCATTAGTAATACTGCCCACTACTGAACCCAACAGTAATAATGCTCCCCCAGAGTGCCTCCATTAGTAGAAGAGCCCTCCAGTATTAATAATGCCCTCACAGACCCCCCAGTAGAAATAAGGCCCCCTATTATTCCCCCAGTGGTAATAAAGCTCTCTACAGACCCCTTAGTAGTAATAAGGCCCCCATAGTGCTCTTAGTAGAAATAATGCAGATCCCTCCTATAGAGCCCCCAGTAGTAATAAGAACGCCTAATGTCCCCTACATTTAAAATGCCCCCACAGTGCCACCAGTATTTATACTGCCCTCTACTGTTATAATGCTCGACCTGAAGTGCCCCAAGTATTTATAATGCCTCCTGCAGTGCCCCCTGTAGTTATATCGCCCCCTACTGTTACCCTCGAGTCCCCCCCCCCCCCCTGCTTTTGTGCTACGCAGCCAATGAACGTGCATGTAAGTACTGCCATTCACTGTAATGCCGCAGCCATCTTGGCTAATGACATTACAGTGATAGTCTGGCTGGAACGCATTATCGGGTGCACCCAATGACATGTGTTCGGCTCAGTCTAAGTCAGGGAGAGCTGGAGCCCAGAAGGGAGAGATAGTGTAGGGAGTGAAATAGGAATATTTTAGTTTTTATATTTGTTATAGATCCAAAAGTACTTTAAACCCCTTAAGGACTCAGCCCTATTTCACCTTAAGGACTTGGCCATTTTTTGCAAATCTGACCAGTGTCACTTTAAGTGCTGATAACTTTAAAACGCTTTTACTTACCCAGGCCGTTCTGAGATAGCTTTTTCGTCACATATTGTACTTCATGACACTGCTAAAATTGGGTCAAAAAAGTTAATTTTTTGCATAAAAAAATACCAAATTTACCCAAAATTTTGAAAAATTTGCAAATTTCCAAGTTTCAATTTCTCTACTTCTATAATACATAGTAAAACCTCAAAAAATAGTTATTACTTTACATTCCCCATATGTCTACTTCATGTTTGGATCATTTTGGGAATGATATTTTATTTTTTGGGGATGTTACAAGTAGAGATGTCGCGAACATAAAATTTTGCGTACGCGAACGGCAAACGCGAATTTCTGCAAATGTTCGCGAACCGCCATAGACTTCCATAGGCAGGCGAATTTTAAAACCCACAGGGACTTCTTCTAGCCACAGTAGTGATGGAAAAGTTGTTTCAAGGGGACTAACACCTGGACTGTGGCATGCCGGAGGGGGATCCATGGCAAAACTCCCATGGAAAATTACATAGTTGACGCAGAGTTGGGTTTTAATCCATAAAGGGCATAAATCACCTAACAATCCTCCATTTTTTTGAACAACGTGGTTTAAAACATCCAGTGTGTGTATACGATTAGGTATGATGTTGTATCGATCAGGTAGTGTAAGGGTTACGCCCGCTTCACAGACATTGACAGACCAAACTCCCCTTTTAATGCACCGCAAACAACCGCAAACAGTCCATTTGCCTAACCACAACCTCCGCATTTGCACAAGGTTGGATACCAAGCTAGCCATGTCCCGTTGATGTCATTGAAGGTTTCTTCCTCCACCCAGCCACGTACAACACCAAGGGTCCCCGAAAGGTGAATTGAATTGATTTTTTGAACGGGAAGATAGTTAAAAAAACGCTGGCTCCCTCCCCTTTGTTTGAATCCACGGTCACTGCGTCTGCGCCGTGCAATTTACTCTCACACCCGATATGAGTGGTATTTTCTGTAGTTCTCTCTTCTCATCAGTTTAATCCCTGTTACGTCCCCAATCTGGGGTCCATTTATTAAATAGATTTTTCGAACGGGGAGATGGTTAAAAAAACGCTGGCTCCCTCCCCTTTGTTTGAATCCACGGTCACTGCGTCTGCACCGTGCAATTTTCTCTCACACCCGATATGAGTGGTATTTTCTGTAGTTCTCTCTTCTCATCAGTTTAATACCTGTTACGTCCCCAATCTGGGGTCCATTTATTAAATTGATTTTTCGAACGGGGAGATGGTTAAAAAAACGCTGGCTCCCTCCCCTTTGTTTGAATCCACGCTACGGTCACTGCGTCTGCGCCGTGCAATTTACTCTCACACCCGATATGAGTAGTATTTTCTGTAGTTCTCTCTTCTCATCAGTTTAATTCCTCTTACGTCCCCAATCTGGATTCCATTTATTAAATAGATTTTTCGAACGGGGAGATGGTTAAAAAAACGCTGGCTCCCTCCCCTTTGTTTGAATCCACTCCACGGTCACTGCGTCTGCGCCGTGCAATTTACTCTCACACTCGATATGAGTGGTATTTTCTGTAGTACTATTCTCATCAGTTTAATCCCTGTTACGTCGCATATCAGGGTGGGATTGCCTTTTGTGAAAAAAAATTTAGGCCGGGTACCTTCGACTGCCTTCACAGTGACAGACCAAAGTCTGATACACCAAAATGAATTGAGTTTAGGAACCGAGAGATGGAAAAAGCAGCTTGGTCGGTCCTCTTACTCCCAAGTTGGGGCACTGCGCGTGCACGGAGCAATGTGCTGTGACACCCTATATTAGTGGTGTCTTAACTTGTACTATTCCTATCAGTTTAATCCCTGTTACATCCCCTATCCGGGGAGGTGTGTAGAATTGATTAACCATTGTCGAGTTAACAAACCATTACGACATCCTGAAATAATTTAGTTCTGAGCTTTGTACTTACTTTGTATTGGAATTGATGGGGATTTTTTAAATTGTCTGCATTATTTCTAATAAACTATTAAGAGACTTTATTATGATTTTTTTATTTTATGTATTAAAAACCCATACAACTTATAAAAACAAAAACATTAATGTTTTTTCTATGAAAAATTATCCAGCTGATCGCTTTTAGTCTGATCATAATGAACGGCCTTATCATCTGGGGTGTGGCAACATTGCCAACACACTCATAGAGGTGATGATCGCTTCATTGTGATACGCAAGCCCCTTCACCACAACAAGGTAATGATCACAAAGGGGAATTGACACTTGTATGTGCCTTTTTTTTTTTTTTTGCAGCCACAGTGCAGCACCAGAGGCCAGAAAAATTAGGCATGTACACATGCCTGAAAAACAATGGTATTGTTGTAGAAGCGGCCGGAAAAATGTATGTTTTCAAGGCAGAAAGGTGACTAAAACATTGTGGCTTGAACCATAGTTAGTGGCGGAGAATTCACAAAAGTCATCCGGTATGCAGACATTAAATACAGCAGCGTGAGGACCATTTTGAGGCCAAGGCATGTAATCAGGCCTTTTGTTAGTCAAACGTATCCCCCAATGTCAGTCCCTTCAGGATCCATGCCTCATTCATCTTAATGAAGGTGAGGTAATCAACACTTTTTTGACCAAGGCGACTTCTTTTGTCAGTGACAATGCCTCCTGCTGCACTGAAGGTCCTTTCTGACAGGACACTTGAAGAGGGGCAGGCCAGAAGTTCTATCGCAAACTGGGATAGCTCAGGCCGCAGGTCAAGCCTGCACACCCTGTAATCAAGGGGTTCATCGCTCCTCAGAGTGTCGATATCTGCAGTTAAGGCGAGGTAGTCTGCTACCTGTCGGTCGAGTCGTTCTCTAAGGCTGGATCCCGAAGGGCTGTGGCGATGTGTAGGACTGAAAAAGCTCCACATGTCCTCCATCAACAACACATCTGTAAAGCGTCCTGTCCTTGCCGCCGTGGTCGTGGTAGGAGGAGGATTACTTTCACCTCTTCCCCAGTTAGATTCCCGTTGTGCTGTGACATCCCCCTTATAAGCTGTGTAAAGCATATTTTTTTGTTTGGTTTTAAACTGCTGCATCCTTTCTGACTTTCGGTAATTTGGTAACATTTCCACCACTTTCTGCTTATACCGGGGGTCTAGTAGCGTGGCCACCCAGTACAGGTCGTTCTCCTTCATCCTTTATATACGAGGGTCCCTCAACAGACAGGACAGCATGAAAGACCCAATTTGCACAATGTTGGATGCCGAGCTACTCATTTCCCGTTCCTCGTCTTCACTGTCATTAACGGTCTGTTCTTCCCCCCAGCCACGTACAACACCACGGGTCCCAGATAGGTGACAACAACGAGCACCCTGGGATGCCTGCTGTGGTTGGTCTTCCTCCTCCTCAAAGCCACATTCCTCCTCTGACTACTCTTCCTCATACTCCTCTTGCAGCGTTGCCGCAGGTCCGGCAAGCGATGATGACAAGGCTGTTTCTGATGGTGATGGTGACCACAACTCTTCCTCTTCACTCTCATCTACAGCCTGATCCAGCACTCTTCGCAGGGCACGCTCCAGGAAGAAAACAAATGGCATGAGGTCGCTGATGGTGCCATCGGTGCGACTGACTAGGTTTGTCACCTCCTCAAAAGGACGCATGAGCCTACAGGCATTGCGCATGAGCGTCCAGTAACGTCGCAAACAAATTCCCAGCTCCGCAGAGGCTGTCCTAGCACCCCGGTCATACAAATACTCGTTGACGGCTTGTTGGAGCAGGCGGTCGAACATTAGGAGTGCTGAATTCCAACGTGTCGGGATGTCGCAAATCAAGCGCCTCACTGGCATGTTGTTTCGGCGCTGAATGTCTGAAAAGTGCGCCATGGCCGTGTAGGAATGCCTGAAATGGCCACACACCTTCCTGGCCTGCTTGAGGATGTCCTGTAAGCCTGGGTACTTAGACACAAAGCGTTGTACGATGAGATTCAACACATGTGCCTTGCACGGCACATGTGACAACTTGCCCAAATTCAATGCCACTAACAAATTGATTTCATTGTCACACACCACTTTGCCGATCTCCAGTTGGTGCGGGGTCAGCCACTGATCCACCTGTGCGTTCAGGGTGGACAGGAGTGCTGGTTCGGTGTGGCTCTCTGCTTTCAGGCAAGTCAACCCCAAGACAGCGTGACAATGTCGTATCTGGGATGTGGAATAGCCCCTGGGGAGCTGGGGGATTCAGTTGTTGTGCAGCCAGACGCCGCAGCAGAAGAGGACTCAGCCGAGGAGGTTATGGAAGAGGATGGAGTAGGAGGAGAAGAGGAGGTGGCAGTAGGCCTGCCTGCAAGTCGTGGCGGTGTCACCAACTCCGCTGCAGAGCCACGCATTCCATGCTTGGCAGCCGTCAGCAGGTTGACCCAATGCGCAGTGTACGTGATATACCTGCCCTGACCGTGCTTTGCAGACCAGGTATCAGTGGTCAGATGGACCCTTGCCCCAACACTGTATGCCAGAGATGCCATGACTTCCTTTTCAATCACTGAGTAGAGGTTTGGGATTGCCTTTTTTGAAAAAAAAATTTGTCCGGGTACCTTCTACTGTGGTGTCCCAATAGCGACAAATTTTTTGAAGGCCTCAGACTCCACCAGCTGGTATGGTAAAAGCTGGCGGGCTAAGAGTTCTGTCAAGCCAGCTGTCAGGGGGGTGACTCTGTGACATTGGCTTCTTACGCTCAAACATTTCCTTGACAGACACCTGACTGTGGACAGATGAGCAGGAACTGCTGAAGGTGAGAGGCGGAGTGGCGGGTGGTTGAGAGGGGGCAAGGAGGACAGCAGTGGTTGACGTGGCTGAAGATGCTGGACCAGGAGGAGGATGGTGGCTTTGTGTTTGTGTGCTGCTTGTACTCATGTGTTGATCCCATAGGCGTTTGTGATGTGCGATCATGTGCCTTCGCAAAGCAGTTGTACCTCAGCAAAGGAAGCAGCAGCGGGTACAACATCATCATCATCATCATCACACTGTACGTCCATGTGTGTAATGCTGCCTGACTGAGACATATCCCTGTTATCTACATCCTCTGGCAATAATGGTTGCTCATCACTAATTTCATCCAACTGATGTGTAAATTACTCCTCTGAGGGATCCATTGAAGCGGCTGTGGTGGCTGTGGTGGTAGTGGTGGTGGTGGCGGCGGCCGGGAGAGTGGTAACTTGAGAGCAGGTGACCAAAGCTGAGCTGGAGGAGGATGGTGCGTCAAGGTTCTAAGCGGAAGCTGTTGAAGATTGGGTGTCCTGTGTAAGCCACTCAATTATTTTCTCCAAATTTTTGGGGTTCAGGGTGCGTGGCCTCTGAACACTGGGCATTATTCCAGGGCCAGTGGAAATCACAGCACCACGACCATGACGGCCTCTGCGGGGTGGCCTGCCTCTGCCTGTCATTTTTTTTTAGATAAGTGGTACTATGCGTGCAAGGTACTGTGCCACCCTATATAAGTGGTGGGCAGTGGGCACAGTATAGTCTGTGTGGGCCAGACACACACTGGATTGCAACTGGGATTATATCACAGAAAAATATTAAATAGAATTTTTTTTATCTGCAAGGTATTTGTGAGTGAGTGACACCCTGTAACGGTATGAGTGGTGGGCTAGCCAGTGGCCACAGTACAGTCTATGGGCCAGACACACACTGGCTTGCAACTGGGATTATATCACAGAAAAATATTAAATTGATATTTTTTTATCTAAAAGGTATGTGTGAGTGACACCCTGTATGAATGGTGTGTGCACACAGTACTGTCTGTAGGCCAGACAGTCACTCACTGGCTTGCAACTGCTATTACATGACAGAGAAATAATAAATTATTTTTTTTTTATCTGCAAGGTATTTTCTGTCACACCCTGTATGAATGGTGTGCACACAGTACTGTCTGTGACTGAGCCTGCAGCCTCTCACACACGGGCAGGCAACTGCAAAATATATATAAATATAAAAAAAAAGAAAAAAAGCAGACTGATGTACCAGCCCTGAAAAGGGCTTTTTGGGGTGCTGTCAGGAGTCGCTGTCCTAACAGCAGATGAGTCTGTGGACACAGAACAATGCCCTAGCTAACGCTTTCCCGATTAGATCAGCAGCAGCAGCACTCTCTCTCCTCTCACTAAGAATGCAGCTTCCGAATGAATCTAAAATGGATGCTGTCCAGGAGGTGGGAGGGTCTGGGAGGGAGGGTCTGCTGCAGATTGGCTGGAATGTGTCTGCTGACTGTGAGGTACAGGGTCAAAGTTTACTCAATGATGATGTATAGGGGGCGGACCGAACATCGCATATGTTCGCCCGCTGCGGCGAACGCGAACAAGCTATGTTTGCCGGGAACTATTCGCCGGCGAACTATTTAGGACATCTCTAGTTACAAGGCTTAGAAGTTTAGAAGCAAATCTTGAAATTTTTCAGAAATTAAAAAAAAAAAAATTTTTAGGGACCAGTTCAGGTCTGAAGTCACTTTGCGAGGCTTACGTAATAGAAACCACCCAAAACTGACCCCATTCTATAAACTACACCCCTCAAGGCATTCAAAACTGATTTTACAAACTTTGTTAACCCTTTAGGTGTTCCACAAGAATTAATGGAAAATAGAGATACAATTTCAAAATTTCACTTTTTGTCAGATTTTCCATTTTAATAATTTTTTCCAGTTACAAAGCAAGGGTTAACAGCCAAACCAAACTCAATATTTATGGCCTTGATTCTGTAGTTTACAGAAACACCCCATATGTGGTCGGAAACAGCTGTACGGGCACACGGCAGGGCGCAGAAGGAAAGGAATGCCATACGGTTTTTAGAAGGCAGATTTTGCTGGACAGTTTTTTTTGACACCATGTCCCATTTGAAGCCCCCCTGATGCACCCCTAGAGTAGAAACTCCAAAAAAGTGGCCCCATTTTAGAAACTACGGGATAGGGTGGCAGTATTGCTGGTAATAGTTTAGGGTATATATGATTTTTGGTTGCTCTATATTACACTTTTTGTGAGGCAAGATAACAAGAAATAGCTGTTTTGGCACCGTTTTTATTTTTTGCAATTTACAACATTCATCTGACAGGTTAGATCATCTGATATTTTCATAGACCAGGTTGTCACGGATGCAGCGTTTTTGAAGCAAAAAAAAACATGTTTTAGTGTTTCCATAGTCTGAGAGCCATAATTTTTTCAGTTTTTGGGCGATTACCTCGGGTAGGGTAGGATTTATGCCGGATGAGGGACTATTTTGGGGTGCGTGGATCGCTTGCTATTACACTTTTTGTGATGTACGGTGACAAAAAATGGTTTATTTAGCACAGTTTTTATTTTTATTTTACATTTTTTACGGTGTTCATCTGAGGGGTTAGGTCATGTGATATTTTTATAGAGCCGGTCGATACGGACGCGGCGTTACCTAATATGTATACTTTTTTTTTATTTATGTAAGTTTTACACAATGATTTCATTTTTGAAGCAAAAAAAATCATGTTATGTACCGTATTTATCGGCGTATAACACGCACTGGCGTATAACACGCACCTTCATTTTAAGGGAAATTTCAGGAAAAAAAATTAAATTTCAAATTGTACTGCTATGGGGTGGGGGGATCTGTGGATGGAACTGTTATGGGGGGGATCTGTGGATGACACTGCTATGTCATCCACAGATCCCCCTCATAACAGTGTCCATTTCAAATTGTACTGCTATGGGGTGGGGGGATCTGTGGATGGAACTGTTATGGGGGGGATCTGTGGATGACACTGCTATATGTCATCCACAGATCCCCCTCATAACAGTGTCCCCCAATACACCGGGCCCCGCCGCTCACCGAAGTATTTATAAACGTGAATCCTTATCCTGTTATTAAGCTGCCCTCTCCCATGTTCCCATGTCCCCCCTGTATCCCCACAGCACTTACTTAAGCAGCTAAGCTTCCATAGCAGGCAGAGCGGACGGCACCAGTAACGTCACTCACTGACGTCGCGCGTCTGCTCCGCCTGCTTCATTCATAAAGGGGGCGGAGCAGGCACTCAACGTCAGTGAGTGACGTTACTGCTGCCACCCACTCTGCCTGCTATGGAAGCTTAAGTAAGTGCTATGGGGATACAGGGGGGACATGGGAACATGGGAGAGGGCAGCTTAATAACAGGATAAGGATTCACGTTTATAAATACTTTGGTGAGCGGCGGGGCCCGGTGTAAGAGTACAGTGACTGCACCGGGCCCCGCCCCTAGTTACGGACTCCAGCCCCTCCTCTCTCCCGGCTCATACAGCACAGTCTGTGATGCTGCATCTTTGCCGGGCCGCAATGAATATCGGCGTATAACACGCATACATCATTTGCCCCCTATTTTCAGGGGGAAAAAGTGCGTGTTATACGCCGATAAATACGGTAAGTTTTACACAATAACAGCTTTTTTCAAACAAAAAAAAATGAGCCACAGTTTTTTTTATTTTTTGGGCAATTGTCTCAGGTAGAGGTGACGGTTAGATTGGTACTATTTTGGTGGGCAAACGCCTTTTTGATCGCTTGCTGTTGTATTTTTTGTGATGTAAGGTGACAAAAAAATGGTTTATTTAGCACAGGTTTTTTTTTTTACGGTGTTCATCTGAGGGGTTAGGTCATGTGATATTTTTATAGAGCCGGTCGATACGGACGAGGCGATACCTAATATGTATACTTCCCCCCCCCCCCCCTATTTTTTACCTATTTTTTTAAACTTTATTTGGGGAAAATGATGTTTTTGTTTATTTTTACTTGAAACTTTTAATTTTTTGGGGGGAAAACTTTATTTTTTCTCCTTTTTTTTCACTTTATTTTTTGTCCCACTTTGGCACTTGAACTTTGGGGGGTATATTCCTTTACAATGCATTCCAATACTTCTGTATTGGAATGCATTGGCTGTATGAGTAATACTGTGTGTATTACTCATACAGCTTCCGGGGCCTGTGAGATCAAGGGGGCTGGATCTCACAGGCTCTTCACCGGAAGGCAGCGCAATGCCTTCCTTAGACATCGCACTGCCTTCCATGCTATCGGGTCCCCCCTACAGCCGCATGGGGACCCGATGGCACCGCCCGCACAGCCGCCGCAACCGCAGGTAAAGCCGCAAACCGCAGGTCTGAATTGACCTGCAGTTTGCGGTGATCGCCGATACGGGGGGGGGGATCAAGTGACCCCCCCCCCGGCGTTGTGACAGGATGCCCGCTGAATGATTTCAGCGGGCATCCTGTTCTGATTAAACCCCGCCGTGCCGCAATTGCGGTTTAAACCCATGACGTACCGGTACATCATGAGTCCTTAAGGACTCGGGAAACATGCCGTACCGGTTCGTCCCTAAGGGGTTAAGGACTATTGTTGAGTGTGGCAGAAATATATATTTTTAGTGCAACCTGCACTAAATTGCTAAAACTTGTTAGAGACCGAAAAGTCCTTTGCAAGAACTATAGTTGTACAGTATCTGTCAGCAATATATATTGCAATTGTTTGGCCGCTGCAGACAGCGACATTATCTGCGCTACATCTCCTGTCTAACGTGTGCACAACCTAAAAATATCTGTGATGTCCAGTGTACTTTTTCAATAGACGGTGTCCGCTGTGGACAGTTACATTAACTGCACTACATCTCCTGTATAACGTTTGCATATCCGAAATATCAGTGACATTCAGTCTAATTTTTTTGCTGCTGGTGGCAGAGACATTACCTGCACTACATCTCCAGTATAACGTTAGCGCATCCGAAATATCAGTGACATTCAGTGTAATTTTTTTCACCGCTGGTGACAGCGACATTACCTGTGCTACATCTCCTGCATAACGTTTGCGTATCTGAAATACCAGTGACATTCAGTCTAATTTTTTAGCTGCTGGTGGCAGCGACATTGCCTGCGCTACATCTCCAGTATAACATTAGCGCATCCTTAATATCAGTCACACCGCTGGTGACAGCGACATTACTTGTGCTACACCTCCTGTTTAACGTGTGCGCATCCTAAGGGAGCATTCACACGACCATGTTGGTTTTGCGGTCCGCAAATCACGGATCCGTGTGTTCCGTATGTCTTCAGTTATCTTTCCGTCTCCGTTCCGTAAGTTCGTATAATACGGACGTGGTACTTCCGTGTGTCATCCATTTTTCACGGTCCGCAAAAAACTGAAATGGCACTGAAATGGGGTTTCCTAGAATGTTTTCAGTCCAGGGGTCCGCAAAAAATGGATGACATACGGATGCATTTCTGTGTGCTATCCATTTTTTACGGACCCATTGACTTTCAATGGGGCCACGGACCGCAAATTGTGGCCAAGTATAGGACATGTTCTAAAATAAAAGCAACGGACACACGGAACGGACAGCACACGGATGACAATGAAAGGCATTCCACAATTTTTGCGGACCCATAGAAATGAATGGGTCCGTGCATGGTCCGCAAAAATTGCGGAACGGACGCAGAATGGACACGGAAGAAAAACACGGTCGTGTGAATGCTCCCTAAATATCAGTGACATTCATTCAGTGTAGTTTTTTATTAGACAGTGGTGATGGCAACATTACTTGCGCTATACCTCCTGTTTAACGTGTGCGCATCATAACTATCAGTGACATTCATTCAGTGTAATTTTTTATTAGGCGGTGGTGACAGCGACATTACTTGCGCTATACCTCCTATTTAACGTGTGCGCATCCTAAATATCAGTGACATTCATTCAGTGTAATTTTTTATTATGCGGTGGTAACAGCGACATTACTTGCACTATACCTCATGTATAACGTTTGTGCAACCTAAATATCCGTGACATTAATTCATTGTAACTTTTTATTAGGCGGTGGTGACAGCGACATTATTTGCGCTATACCTCCTGTTTAACGTGTGCTCATCATAACTATCAGTGACATTCATTCAGTGTAATTTTTTATTAGGCGGTGGTGACAGCGACATTACTTGCGCTATACCTCCTGTATAACGTGTGCATATCCTAAAAATCAGTGACATTCATTCAGTGAAATTTTTTATTATGCGGTGGAAACAGCGACATTACTTGCACTATACCTCATGTATAACGTTTGTGCATCCTAAATATCAGTGACATTCATTCAGTGTAATTTTATATTAGGCGGTGGTGTCAGCGACATTACTTGTGCAATGAATAAATAACAGTGGGGCACTCTCTAAAGCAATGGGAACAGTGGGTAATGGTGCATAATATTTTTATTAATATGACTAAAATGCGTCGTTCACCGTAAATATTCAGAATAATTCACGATATTGATTACAGAAATATAGCAGCATGAATGGTAGATGTGCATGCTAAAACAACATTGTGAATAAATAAGGGTAAAACACAATTGGCAATACACAGTAAAAATCAATCAATAGAATCGATAGAAACTTCGCCTCCAAAAATATCAAAATGTTTCTTTAAAAAGCTCTGGATATCCACATATGTTGATAAGACTCCAATCTCGATTATTGAACTCTAATCTCAGGTCTCGATTAATAGCACTCTGATTTTAGATCTCGATTAATAGTAGCTATAACCAGAGCTGCGTCCCACTCCTTAGCCTGAGACAGCGGCGTCCCGCTGTAATTTTCAATAAGCGATCGCTTAATTTTCATAGACAGTTCGATCTTACCCGGAGGGTTTTCGACAGAGAATCTCCTACCCTCGTCTCGATGCACCTGCTGAATGTGTCGGTGCTTCGGTCCCGAGGGCTGTTTATTCTTCGAACGAATCCCACGCCACCGCCGGAAGTCCACGTAGTCTCGCTGAAGGTAAACTTCCCTTGTCCAGCAAAGACCTCCTACAGCTGGCGTTCTTAGGATCGTTGCAGCATTAGATTGTTCACCTCCAAAATAGATCGAAAGTCTCAATCTGTGTTCCAAACATGGGGGTCCGTTTACCAAACGCGTTTCGGGGTTAGAGTGATTGACCCCTTCATCAGTGGCTAGTGTCCCCCTATTAGGGCCCCTCCTTTATAGGGCTGCTGGTTCTTAGAAAAACCATATCATGGATCATCAGAATTTTGGATCATCCAAATTTTAAATGTTCTGAGATTCTGTGGAGTAATCTAACCAGAGCAAATGGTTATTATATTGGATTGCATATGTCCGATCATACGTCAGGGAACATCGAAAAATATTCTATAAGCATAAAATTGTCATTATGGACTTAAAATTATCCAAATCCAATATTTAGCAGTCTCTGAAGTAAAAATCCTTCCATACATTTGTTATTGTATCAGTCCCAAATCCTATAGTCTAAAAAACGCACAGTCAACATTGCGTTTTTTTATAAAATTCTCTAAAACTCCATTAAAAACGTTAAAACTGATAAGAATAAACATTCAAAATAGAAAATGTAATATAATATTCAATTGGATTACATGCATTGTCTAAAAAAGATAAATGATATAAGGCCAATGGTAGATAAATTACCACAGAATGATCAATTTTGCACACTTCAGACCAGATTATGTAATAATTTAGATAGAATAGAACAGGAAATCATGGATAAAAAAACAAAAAAATTGAATTATGAGTTGACAATAAATCCTTTAAAAAAAAGAATACAACGGGAGAAACACAAAGAAACACTTCAATTAATGAGAATAGGACCAGCACAGCACAAGGTGGAGACACTTATAATAGGGACACACTAGAGAACGTCAATTTCACTATACCGACACAAAATAGGTTTGAAGTTTTAGATGAACATGTACATTTTTTAGACAGGACTCCACCCCACCACAGGAGTCGAACGACTCAGAAATCACCGGAGAGGGGACGAGTACGGAATATGGAATCCCCCATAGATCACCGATACAACTTAAGACACAGACCACAAACCACACAGCGGACACAGAGGCCTCAGTATCAGAGATCAGAGAGACCACACACATCACAAGAATATCACAACAATCAGGAACACCTACCAAGAAAGAGGGAACACGAAGGAAAATAAAGATACGTAGAGGAGGGGGGGGGGGAGAAGAAGGGATTGTACACAGATAGAAGAATTTATTAACAATGAATCTATCATTCATTTAATCACGAAAACACTTACTAATGCACAAGTCACTTTATTACATAAAGGTCTGAAGTTTGCTCCCACCACGAAACGTAATAAAATCTACACATTTATCGGAGTAGAAAAATTTCTGAGACGTCTCTGTCTCAAAAAATATTTTTTTAAAAACCCAATCAGTCGTGGAATCACCAATAGTGAAGAGTATGTACATACAGAACTAAAAAATATCTCCAAAAAATATCCCAGAAATGAAATGAGGCAGGAGACATTCGTAAAATAAATGATAAGGTGAGATACAAACGGAATAATTTTACAAATGAGGTATGAAGTAAATGCGTTAAAAGAACTACAGAAAGATAAATAAATTGTCATTCGCCCTGCCGACAAAGAAGGGTCAATAGTGATACAAGATACCAACAGTTATAATAAGGAATGTTTACGGCAATTGTCAGATGATAAAATTTATAGAAAATTGCCTAGTGATCCCACGGAACAATTCAGATTGGAATTGATGCGACTGTGTACCAAAGGCAAAGAGACAGGGATTTTAATTGAGAACTAATTAGAATTTTTTGATAAAAAACATCCCCGTATCCCAGTATTTTATTGTTTGCCAAAGGTGCACAAAAATAAGAATGATCCACCTGGACGCCCTATTTGTCGGGGATCGGATCACTGACCTCTAATTTGTCCAAATATATTGATACGATGTTGCAACCTTGAGTCAAAAATGTCCCATCATATGTCAGGGACACTACACAAATTATTAAAATTGTAGAAGCATTAAATTTTAATCAAGATTGGATAATGGGTACCCTTGACGTACAATCTCTTTACACAATTATTAGACACGATCAAGGTAAGGAAGCAATCTTATCCCAATTATCCTTGGAGGGTAGACTCAATCAGACCCAAATAGAATTTATAATTGAAGCAATAAATTTCATTTTAACCCATAACTATTTTAATTTTTTAGGAGATTTTTACCTTCAGATACAGGGGATGGCCATGGGCACCAGGTTCGCTCCCAGCTATGCCAATTTATTCATGGCACAATTGGAACAAGAACATATTCAGCCGAAGTTAGGGACGGACCTGGTGCTCTGGCAAAGATATATTGATGACGTCTTTTTTATCTGGCAGGCGAGAAGGGAAAAATTGGATCAATTTTTAGAGTCCATTAACTCCAATGAGTGCAACTTGGTTTTTACGGGAACCACTAGTCAGGATTCAGTAGAGTTTCTAGATATATGTATTTCAAATAAAGAGGGCAAATTACATTGCAATACATTTGTCAAACCTACAGCATGTAACAGTTACATTTTGTTCAACAGCTGTCATCTTCCAAGCTGGTTAATCAATATTCCGCAAGGACAGCTGCGCAGAATAAAGCATAACTGTACATTGGAGATGGAGTTTGAAAAAGAAGCAGGAACAATGACCCAACAGTTTTTAAAAAAAGAATATCCCACCGAAATTTTAAACACAGCCTTGGATAAGGTCAGAAAGATGAATAGGGAGGAGTTTTTTATTGAAAATAAAAATAAAAAAAGAGACAGACACAGGAAATACGGATTTGCGTTTGGTTTTACCTTTTAATGGGGATTTTAAGAAGATACAATTTATTATTAAAAAGCACTGGCACCTTTTGAAGAAAGATAAAATGCTAGGGACCTTGGTAACTCAAAATTAAAAAATTACATTTTACACCAAAATAGCACCCACTGTACAAAAGAGGAGAGACACGACCTCGTCTATTCAGAGTTGGGCAGGCATTCAGGGCTTTTTCCGTTGCGGAAAGTGTAATAATTGTAAGATTACTTCTTTCCCTAAAAAGACAATAGAATTAGTGTCATTTACTAACAAATACTGCCATAAGATTAGGGAATTTCTTACATGTAGCACGGAAGATGTTATTTATGTAATGGAGTGTCCCTGCGGATATCAATATGTAGGCAGGACCAAGAGACCCCTTAAAAAACGGATTGCGGAGCATATTGCGAATATAAAAAAGGGCTTCGAAAACCACTCAGTGTCAAGTCACTTTAAAGTAGCACATCAACAAGATCCCTCATGTTTGAAATTTATGGCCATTGATCGAGTACACAGAGATTGGAGAGGTGGGAATCATATAGAAAAAATGTCCCGACTAGAAACTAAACGTATTTTCGAATTGAACACTCTTTTACCACAGGGCTTAAATGCCAAATTCCAATTGTTTGGCTTCTTATAGATGGGCGCCCCTTACAGACGATCAACTGGGCAGTTTTTATTTTCTGTCCCCCATCTACTCCCCAATCAACATCCCATGTATAGAAGAATTTTCTGGGGAAGGCCATATCTTATGCTGACTGTTTAATCATGTATTTATAACAATTTTAGACAATGCATGTAATCCAATTGAATATTATATTACATTTTCTATTTTGAATGTTTATTCTTATCAGTTTTAACATTTTTAATGGAGTTTTATAAAAAACGCACCGAAACCGCACTGGAACAGCAATGTCGACTGCGTTTTTTAGACTATAGGATTTGGGACTGATACAATAACAAATGTATGGAAGGATTTTTACTTCAGAGACTGCTAAATATTGGATTTGGATAATTTTAAGTCCATAATGTCAATTTTATGCTTATAGAATATTTTTCCATGTTCCCTGACGTATGATCGGACATATGCAATCAAATATAATAACCATTTGCTCTGGTTAGATTACTCCACAGAATCTCAGAACATTTAAAATTTGGATGATCCAAAATTCTGACGATCCATGATCAGGTTTTTCTATGAACCAACAGCCCTATAAAGGAGGGGCCCTAATAGGGGGACACTAGCCACTGATGAAGGGGTCAATCACTCTAACCCCGAAACGCGTTTGGTAAACGGACCCCCATGTTTGGAACACAGATTGAGACTTTCGATCTATTTTGGAGGTGAACAATCTAATGCTGCAACGATCCTGAGAACGCCAGCTGTAGGAGGTCTTTGCTGGACAAGGGAAGTTTACCTTCAGCGAGACTACGTGGACTTCCGGCGGTGGCGTGGGATTCGTTCGAAGAATAAACAGCCCTCGGGACCGAAGCACCGACACATTCAGCAGGTGCATCGAGACGAGGGTAGGAGATTCTCTGTCGAAAACCCTCCGGGTAAGATCGAACTGTCTATGAAAATTAAGCGATCGCTTTTTGAAAATTACAGCGGGACGCCGCTGTCTCAGGCTAAGGAGTGGGACGCAGCTCTGGTTATAGCTACTATTAATCGAGATCTAAAATCGGAGTGCTATTAATCGAGACCTGAGATTGGAGTTCAATAATCGAGATTGGAGTGTTATCAACATATGTGGATATCCAGAGCTTTTTAAAGAAATTTTTTGATTTTTTTGGAGGCAAAGTTTCTATCGATTCTATTGATTGATTTTTACTGTGTATTGCCAATTGCGTTTTTACCCTTATTTATTCACAATGTTGTTTTAGCATGCACATCTACCATTCATGCTGCTATATTTCTGTAATCAATATTGTGAATTATTCGGAATATTTACGGTGAACGACGCATTTTAGTCATATTAATAAAAATATTATGCACCATTACCCACTGTTCCCATTGCTTTAGAGAGTGCCCCACTGTTATTTATTTATTATTCCAACCCCTTCAGATTTGGTGATCTTTTAGTGGGTGCACCTCACGTTGTTCCCTGATCACTCTAGTACGACATATTCTTTTTTAACAATTACTTGCGCTATACCTGCTGTATAAAGTTTGTGCAACCTAAATATCAGTGACATTCATTCAGTGTAATTTTTTATTAGGCGGTGGTGCCAGCAACATTACTTGCGCTATACCTTCTGTTTAACATGTGCGCATCCTAAATATCAGTGACATTCATTCAGTGTAATTTTTTATTAGACAGTGGACACAGTGACATTACTTTTGCTATACCTCCTGTTTAACGTGTGCGCATCCTATAAATATCTGTGACATTCTGTGTACTTTATTTGCGCATACACTTACAAAACCTGCGCTACTGTACGTGTGACATATTTGCAAGCATATATACCATTTAATATGGACAAGGCGAGCATTAAGGGACGGCGAAGTGGCCATGCTGCTGATGGTGCACGCAGAGGTTGTGGCCCTGGGCGCTGTGAAACTGTGCCTGCTGCCATAAGCACAAGAAACACACTCATCCACAATACCTAGCTTCAAGTCCCAGTTTTCAGGGCGGCGCAGGTCACTACTCTCGAAGTCAGACCAGTGCGACCAGGTGGTCGGTTGGATAGCAGCAGATAATGCTTCCAGTCATTTAAGCACCACCCTGTATTCCACAAACTCCAGTTTCAGTGGCCAAGAGTCAGGTCAACAGAATCCTCAACCTGATACTGTTTCCATCCACCATGGAGAGTCTTGGCAAACAAGTGATCCCACACTCGCATATTTCGAGGAGCTGTTTTCATCGCCATTCCTTAATTTGGCCCTCTTGCCAAGCCCGCTTAAAGAGGGACATAAAGAGATCTTGCGCCCTGATTCACAAACTCTGGAGCATCCACAGTCAGACAAAGATGATGGTGGGGAACAGCAATTAGTGTTTCACGAGGTGGATGATGATGATGAGACACTGTTGCCAATAAGTCAACCGCAATTAGTGTCTCAAGAGGTTCATGATGAGGATGAGACACAGTTATCAATAACTGAGGTTGTTGTTAGGTCAACAAATCAGAAGGATGACCAGAGTGAGGAAGTGGAAGAGGAGGTGCTAGATGATGAAGTCACTGACCCAAGCTGGGAAGGTGGCAAGCCGAGGGAGGACAGCATTACAGAGGGGGAGGTATCCGCAGCACCGCAACAGACTGGAAGAGGCAGTGGGGTGCCAAAAGGGAGAAGGTGGGCCACACCAAACAGGCCTGCAACTGTTCCCCGGAGCACCTCCTTGTGGAAATCTCCCTTGCCAAGGGCTAGGTGTTCCGCAGTCTGGTGCTTTTTTGAGGAATGTGCGGACGATAATAGAATTGTCATTTGAAACCTGTGCTGCACCAAAATAAGCAGAGGCGTGAATACTAGCAACCTCACCACCTCTAGCATGATCCGCCACACGGCATCCAAGCACCCTATTAGGTGGGTCAAACGCCTGGGTCCACAAACAGTGTCTGCGGGTCACACAACTGTCTTTTTTTCCCCTGTGTTATGTGCTGGCCAATCCCCTGTCCAAGACGCAGGCCCGGATGCCTCCTGCCATGCACTTGGACCTTTGCAAGCACCATCAGCTAGCACATCCACTTCTGTGTCCCAGCGCAGCGTACAGATGTCTATACAGGTGAAACTTGAAAAATTAGAATATCGTGCAAAAGTCCATTGATTTCAGTAATACAACTTAAAAGGAGAGGAGACATTTGTGGATAATGGGTGGCTCACCCAAACCAATACCGTGTATTGGTGCTCAGGTTTAGCTGATTTACCCAATCAGAAAAAGTGGAATATAGAAATAAATGTAGTAAAAATGGCACTCTTCACTTGATTAACCACACTGAGAGCGATATAGGTATATATAGTATATTTATTATTTGTTTGTTTAGACTATGGTTATAGAGGTATGTTGTAAAAATGCATAAATTTGCAAAGATAATAAAAATATATATAAGGTATATAAAAAGTATATAAAATATATATATATATATATATTCCATAATATCTATTAGAACAAGAAGCCCAATTCATTCTAAATACACAAAAAAGACTCCCGATGTTTTACTACTTACCCAAGATACACAAAAGTCTTGAGAATCCATCAGGTCGTCCAATAATTTTGGGAATTGGATCTTTAACATCAAACCTGTCACAACACATCGATAGATTACTTCAACCAATCGTCAAAAAAACTAAAACATATATAAAAGACAGCACACAGGTGATTACATAGAAACATAGAAACATAGAATGTGTCGGCAGATAAGAACCATTTGGCCCATCCAGTCTGCCAATATACTAAATACTATGGATAGCCCCTGGCCCTATCTTATATGAAGGATGGCCTTATGCCTATCCCATGCATGCTTAAACTCCTCCACTGTATTTGCAGCTACCACTTCTGCAGGAAGGCTATTCCATGCATCCACTACTCTCTCAGTAAAGTAATACTTCCTGATATTACTTTTAAACCTTTGCCCCTCTAATTTAAAACTATGTCCTCTTGTAGAAGTTTTTCTTCTTTTAAATATTCTCTCCTCTTTTACCTTGTTGATTCCCTTTATGTATTTAAAAGTTTCTATCATATCCCCTCTGTCTCGTCTTTCTTCCAAGCTATACATGTTAAGGTCCTTTAATATTTCCTGGTAAGTTTTATCCTGCAATCCATGTACCAGTTTAGTAGCTCTTCTCTGAACTCTCTCCAAAGTATCAATATCCTTCTGGAGATATGGTCTCCAGTACTGAGCACAATACTCCAAATGAGGTCTCACTAGTGCTCTGTAGAGCGGCATGAGCACCTCCCTCTTTCTACTGGTAATTCCTCTCCCTATACACCCAAGCATTCTGCTAGCATTTCCTGCTGCTCTATGACATTGTCTGCCTACCTTTAAGTCTTCTGAAATAATGACCCCTAAATCCCTTTCCTCAGATACTGAGGTTAGGACTGTATCACTGATTTTATATTCTGCTTTTGGGTTTTACGTCCCAGGTGCATTATCTTGCACTTATCAACATTAAATTTTAGTTGCCATATTTTTGACCATTCCTCTAGTTTTCCTAAGTCCTTTTCCATTTGGTGTATCCCTCCAGGAACATCAACCCTGTTACAAATCTTTGTGTCATCAGCAAAAAGACACACCTTACCATCGAGGCCTTCTGCAATTTCGCTGATAAAGATATTAAACAATATGGGTCCCAGAACAGATCCCTGAGGTACCCCACTGGTAACAAGACCTTGGTCTGAATATACTCCATTGACTACAACCCTCTGTTGCCTGTCCCTCAGCCACTGCCTAATCCATTCAACAATATGGGAGTCCAAGCCCAAAGACTGCACTTTATTGATAAGCTTTCTATGTGGGACAGTATCAAAAGCCTTACTAAAGTCTAGATAAGCGATGTCTACTGCACCTCCTCCATCTATTATTTTAGTCACCCAATCGAAAAAATCAATAAGATTAGTTTGACATGATCTCCCTGAAGTAAACCCATGCTGTTTTTCATCCTTCAATCCATGGGATTTTAGATGTTCCACAATCCTCTCCTTAAATATGGTTTCCATTAATTTCCCCACTATTGATGTCAGGCTTACTGGCCTATAGTTGCCCGATTCCTCCCTACTACCTTTCTTGTGAATGGGCACAACATTTGCTAATTTCCAATCTTCTGGGACGACTCCTGTTGCCAGCGATTGGTTAAATAAATCTGTTAATGGTTTTGCTAGTTCAACGCAGAGCTATTTTAATAGCTTTGGGTGTATCCCATCAGGCCCCTGTGACTTATTTGTATTAATTTTAGACAGCTGACTTAGAACCTCTTCCTCTGTAAAGACACATGCATAAAAAGATTCATTAGTCTTCTTTCCTAATTGAGGTCCTTCTCCTTCATTTTCCTTTGTAAAAACTGAACAGAAATATTCATTGAGGCAGTCAGCTAGTTCTTTATTTTCTTCTATATACCTTCCTTCTTTTGTTTTTAATTTGGTAATTCCTTGTTTTAGTTTCCTTTTTTCATTTATGTATCTGAAGAATGCCTTCTGGCCTTTTTTCCCTGACTGAGCTAATTTCTCTTCTGCCTGTGCTTTGGAAGCTCTTATAACTTGTTTGGCCTCTCTCTGCCTAATCTTATAAATTTGTCTGTCATCCTCGTTTTTTTTATTTTTATAATTCCTAAATGCTATCTTTTTGTTTTTAATGATTTTGGCCACTTCTGCTGAGTACCACAGTGGGCTCTTCCTTTTTTTGCTTTTACTGACAAGCCTAATGCAATTTTCTGTTGCCTTCAATAGTGCCACTTTTAAGTAGTCCCATTTCTCCTGGACTCCAATGAAACTGTTCCAGTCTGATAGGGACTTGTATACCACTAATCTAATTTTAGAAAAGTCTGCTTTTCTAAAATCTAAAACTTTTGTTTTTGTGTGGTGTAACTCAGTCACTGTACTTATAGTAAACCACACTAACTGGTGATCACTAGATCCCAAGCTTTCCCCTACAGTAATATCAGATACCAAATTCCCATTTGTGAATACTAAATCTAAAATGGCCTCCTTCCGGGTTGGCTCCTCCACTACTTGCTGTAGAGATAATCCCAGTAGGGAATTTAGAATATCTGTACTCCTGGCAGAACTAGCTATTTTGGTTTTCCAGTTTACATCTGGAAGATTGAAGTCTCCCATAATGATAACTTCCCCCATTCAATGTCATTTTAGCTATTTCCTCAACTAGTAGATTATCTAATTCTTTGACTTGGCTAGGTGGTCTATATATCACACCTACACGAGTTACCTTATGATTATCAAGCTGCACGGTAACCCAAACTGACTCTAAATTGTTCTCGCTAACTTGTATCAAATTACATTTTATGTTATCTTTCACATACAGGGCCACCCCTCCCCCCTTATTGCCTTCTCTGTCTTTCCTGTATAGAGAGAACCCTGGTATTGATATATCCCAGTCATTACTCCCCTTGAACCACATCTCAGTAACAGCCACTACATCTATATTGTCAGATGCCATTATAGCCTCAAGTTCATTGATCTTATTCCCTAGACTGCGAGCATTTGTAGACAAGACTCTGAGCTTGTCATTTCTTAACCTTTGTGCTACTGGCCTCTTCTGGCATTGTTCCGGGGGGCAGTTGGACTGCTGGATTATCACTCTTTTTCCCCCCTTTCCTAGTTTAAATGCTTCTTAGCAAATACCTGGAACTGTTCACCGAGGACATTCGTTCCTTTGAGAGAAAGATGCAAACCATCTTTCTTGTACAGTTCTTTTCCATTCCAACAAGAGCTAACATGAGACACAAAGCCAAACCCTTGGTTCAGACACCATTCACCAAGCCATACATTGAATTCCTTAATGCGCATCTTCCTGTCATGCTAAAGGTTATGCACAGGCAAAACTGCAGAGAATGAAACAGTTGATGCAACCTCCCGTATACCCTTTCCAAGTGTGTGAAAAGCTTCTTTCACCTTTGAAACCTCATTGCAAGCTAGATCATTTGTCCCAAGATGGAGAATAACATCCATTTCCATTTCCTGCTTTGCTTGCCTAACAATATTAAGGATCCGTCGTCTATCCCTGCTAGCGGTAGCACCAGGGAGACATCTCACAACACCATTCTCCTCAAACTTCACACCTCTTATGATGGAATCGCCCACCAACAGCTGCTTACTATCAATCCTCACCTTCTCCTTTTTGTCTTTGGCTGCAGTCTTAAATACTTTAGGCATGGGAGATGACTGTTTCTCACCCACTGTGCTTGAGCCATCCTCCATGTTGCTCTTGCACTCTGAAAGTGCTGCAAATGAATTATGGAGAGCCACAGACTGTGGGACATGCCTTCTATCCACAACTCTCAGTCTACCAGAACCTACAGTAACCCATCTCCCTATTCTAGGGGGCCTATGTGGCAGTGGCATTGCAATGTTCTCAGTCTGAGTTTGTTTAGTGGTTAATTTAAAAATCTCATATTTCAAAAAGGTAATTTCCTGCTGCATTATGGAGAGCTGTCTACAGATCAGACAGTATCCAAACCTCTGAAGAGTGGAACATGAAATAAAAGCACAACAATTCCTGCACAGAACCAGGTCTGCCATTGTAAAGAGGGGAAAGATTTTAAACAAACAAATCTTACTTGTTTAGATTGTATCCACCTCCAGATTACCTCCTGAGTATCTCCTGAATATCTCAATGCTTTTGTAAATCAGCTCTTGGTAAGCAGTCTTGGAAAAGCAGCAAGATAATAGAAGGATTAGAGTACAACCCCAATTGGATTATAGGCACCCTAGATGTGCAGTCGTTATATACTATAATAGAGCATAGACATGGAATTAAAGCAATGACTGAACAACTTAAGAAAAGCAACAAATTCAGAATAGAACAAATTGAATATATAGCAGAAGGCGTAGAACTAATATTGGATAAATACATCAAGGGTCTAGCAAGACCTTAAATCCCTGTAGGGGTCCCTAACTAATGTTAAAATTTTTTACTTTATTATTTATTTGAAAAACACACACAACAGAAAGAAAAATTATTAAAATTGTCAGTGTCGCAGTATAATCTGGGGTATTGTAGGAATGGTGTGATTAAAAAACACCAAATCAGAAGAAATGTTTATATAGACCTCAGTTTGACTACAGAGATTACCGCCATCCAATCACAGGACAGCGACAATAAATCCCTCCCCCCGAACAGACCGATTTATAGAACTATCCCATCAATACAGCCTCCCTTGTCGCAGCTTTCCCGTCTCCCCCCCCCCCCCCCTACCTTCCCCGTTTTCCCTTCATATATGTGTAATATTATGGAGAAGCAATCCACTACATGTTCCATTATCAGTGACGAATAACAAAGCGTAGTTAAAGAACAAAAGGATTGTACTGATCAGGACATCTCTGTTGAATAATCAATAATCAACAGTGATTAAACAAGCTGCCTGTCTGAGTTACAATTCCCCAGCGATAAATACCACATTGTGGTGTAGTGGTTTAGTATAGAGTATGGTGGAATCACCTATTGGTAACTTTGGTACTTGAATAAATTCCTGTCATTGGTGATGTAAAGCATGGGGGACGCATTGTGTATGTGTTGTATACTGTTATAATTAATTTTATAGTATTATGCTATCCACTAATGGTTTGGAGTGACAATGATGTGCAGATAAACAAAATTATAACTGCCGTTCCATATGCAGACAAACGGTGTACAACCATACACAGAGTGTATTGATCACATGTATGGGAGGCAAGGAATAGGTTAATATCTGACCTTGAGGGCAGGGGGATTGTTTTAAAATAGGGGGGAGGAGACTAGTGACGATCTAACCATCTGAGATAGAACGAAGGCGTCCCTCCATTCATGCCCCACGTTATGTTTACCTGAGGTGGAGATGACGAGGCGGCATAGGGAGGCGTACAGGATGTGGCGTCAGTGTATCGACTTGGCCGGAAAGCGGGGGGTGTGGTGGTGGAAGCGACTGTGATTGGTCGTCGGGGGTTGGCTCCGATACCTGGGCGGGATCTGGAGAAGTACAAGAGAAGGTCCTATGAAGCGCGCGCGCTCATATACCCCGCATCCCCTGACGAAGCCACAGTGTGTGGCGAAACATGTCGGGAGGGGTGGTATAGAGCGAGATTTTTAAACAGTGAGCAGGTACAGGGCAAACATTGTGATATGCTGCGGATGAGCAGCCGAGTATACCAGGATAGATTGTGAGCTTACAGGAGTGTTGATTGTAGTGGTCACACATACCGCCCATGAGAACAGCTAAAGAGGATGCAGCCTAGTGCTGATAGAGTTCAGAAACGAGGGCAGACAGAGGACAAGGTGACTGGTGAATTAATGTAGCTCTCATAGATATACAAACAGCTACAAGTAGCAAATAGTAACAAGGTTAGCTGCAGGCAACCCTGTATATAGTGACCAGCTATAGATACAATTGGTGGCAGAGAGATTGTCACCAGTGCATCCTTGACCCACTGTCACAAATTTGTCCAACAATTGCCAGTGTGAACACTATCTGGCATTAAGTGGTGGAATGAGGTTTACCTTTAAAGGGAACCGTACAAAATTACTGTGCAACAATCACACCCTGTGAAAGCAATCACACCATTCCTACAATACCCCAGATTATACTGCGACACTGACAATTTTAATAATTTTTCTTTCTGTTGTGTGTGTTTTTCAAATAAATAATAAAGTAAAAAATTTTAACATTAGTTAGGGACCCCTACAGGGATTTAAGGTCTTGCTAGACCCTTGATGTATTTATATAAATATCCCGAGGGTCTCTAAAAGGGACTTTGAACAAATATTTAGAACTAATATTGGAACACAACTATTTTGCCCTTGACTCTGATTATTATCTACAAACCAAAGGTACAGCCATGGGCACCAGGTTCGCTCCCAGCTATGCGAACATATTCATGTCACAATGGGAAGATGAACACATACAGCATCGGCTGGGGACGGACCTTGGTGCTATGGAAACAATATATTGACGACGTCATCTTCATCTGGCAAAGGGAAGAAAGTGAATTACAAAGATTTTTGGAAGAAATTAATGAAAATAATATAAATCTACATTTCTCAGCCCATACAAGCAAAACTGAGATAGAATTCCTAGATCTGAACATTAAAGTAGAAAATGATGGTCTGATCTGCTGCACTTTCCAGAAACCAATAGCCAGAAAGAGCTTTATCTTATACTCCAGCTGCCATCTAACCAGGTGGCTGGAAAACATCCCAGAAAGCCAATTTAGAAGGCTAAAACGCAACTGCACTAACGAGCAAAAATTCGAACAAGAAGCAGAAAAATTAAAAGACCAATTCATTGAAAAGAATATCCAGAAACCAAAATAGAAACTTCATTGGAAAAAGTACGAAAATTAAATAGAAAATAATTTTTCAATGAAAAAACAGAGAACAAGGCCACAATACAAACAGATGAAACCCCAAATATTATACTACCCTTCAACGCACAATATAAAACAATTGAAAAAATCATCAAAACACACTGGCATCATATTCAAAAAGACAAAATAATAGGCTCCTCCGTCTCTGCGAAACCACACATTGTATATACAAGAGCCCCCAATCTAGGCTTAAAAGTAGCCCCATCAATTAAAACACACAATAAAAAACAAAATCTCTCATTAAACACATGGCAGCAATTAAAGGGATTCTACAGATGCAACCAATGTTGCAACTGCAGACTAATCTCTTTTAGATTAGTCTTCAGTTGCAACATTGGTTGCATCTGTAGAATCCCTTTAATTGCTGCCATGTGTTTAATGAGAGATTTAGTTTTTTATTGTGTGTTTAAGAAAAAAAATGAAAAAATATACTCAACAACCAATTCCCTAGAATACGAAATAAAAGACTTCCTGACCTGCATTAGTACAAATGTAATATACATCATACAGTGTCCATGCAAAAAACAATATATTAGCAGAACAAAAAGAACATTAAAAAAACTAATATCAGAACATACAGTGAGGAACAGAAGTATTTGAACACCTGCGATTTTGCAAGTTCTCCCACTTAGAAATCATGGAGGGGTCTGAAATTCACATTGTAGGTGCATTCCCACTTTGAAAGATAGAATAAAAAATAAAAAAAATCAGGAAATCACATTGTATGATTTTTAAATAATTTATTTGTCTTGCACTGCTGAACATAAGTATTTGAACACCTAAGAAACAGCAAAAATTCTGTCTCTCAAAGACCTGTTACTGTGCCTTTAAAAAGTCCACCTCTACTCCACTCATTAATCTAACTTAGTAGCACCTGTCTGAGCTCTTTAAATACCACTGTCCACCACACAGTCAGTCAGACACCAACTACAACTGGGCAAGACTAAAGAGCTGTCAAAAGATACCAGAGACCAAATTGTGGACCTCCACAAGGCTGGAAAGGGCTACGGGCAATTGCCAAGCAGCTTGGTGAAAATTGATCAACTGTTGGAGCAATTATTAGAAAATGGAAGAGGCTAAAGACGACTGTCAGTCTCCCTCGGACTGGGTCTCCATGCAAGATTTCACCTCGTGGGGTATCACTGATGATAAGAAAGGTGAGGAATCAGCCAAGAACAAGGGAGGAGCTGGTCAATGACATGAACAGAGCTGGTACCACAGTTTCAAAGGTCACTGTCGGTAGAACACTACGCCGTCATGTTTTCAAATCATGCATTGCACGGAAGGCTCCCCTGCTCAAGTCATCACATGTCCATGACCATCTAAAGTTTGCCAATGACCATCTGGATGATCCAGAGGAGGCATGGGAGTAAGTCATGTGGTTAGATGAGACCAAAGTAGAACTTTTTGGTCTAAACTTCACTCGTCATGTTTGGAGGAAAAAGAAAGATGAGTTGCATCTCAAGAACACCATCCCTACTGTGAAGCATGGGGGTGATAACATCATGCTTTGGGGGTGCTTTTCTGTGAGGGGACAGGAGGACTGCACTGTATTAAGGAGAGGATGAATGGGGCCATTTATTGTGAGATTCTGAGCAACAACCTCCTTCCGTCAGTCAGAGCATTGAAGATGGGTCATGGCTGGGTCTTCCAACATGACAATGACCCGAAGCACACAGCCAGGATAACCAAGGAGCGGCTCCGTAAGAAGCATATCAAGGTTATGGAGTGGCCTAGTCAGTGTCCAGACCTAAATCCAATAGAACATCTTTGGAGGGAGCTGAAACTCCCTGTTGCTCAGCGACAGCACCGAAACCTGACAGATCTAGAGGAGATCTGTGTGGAGGAGCGCGCCTGTTGCAGTGTGTGCAAATCTGATCAAGAACTACAGGAAACTTTTGACCTCTGTAACCGCAAACAAAGGCTTCTGTACCAAATATTAACACTGATTTTCTGGGGTGTTCAAATACTTATGTTCAGCAGTGCAAGACAAATAAATTATTTAAAAATCATACAATGTGATTTCCTGAATTTTTTTATTTTATTCTTTCTCTCAGAGTGGGAATTCACCTACAATGTGAATTTCAGACCCCTCCATGATTTCTAAGTGGGAGAACTTGCAAAATCACAGGGTGTTCAAATACTTCTGTTCCTCACTGTATAAACAATATAAAAAAAGGCTCTGAAAAACACTTACTCTCCAAACATTTCAAACTATACCATAATCAAGATCCCACAGACTTAACCTTCGCAGCCCTAGAGAAAATAGAAATAGATTAGAGAGGAGGAAACCATATAGCAAAAATGTCACGTATTGAATCCAAGTTCATTTTTGAGTTCAATACACTCATACCAGATGGTCTAAATGCTGATTTTGAACTCTTCGGTTTTCTATAAATATACTGGAGCGGCTGCCTCCGTTTGACTGAGAGTAGGCGTCCGGCTGTTTACCAGCACCCCGACTCCCACTCGATACGAGGCCGTGCCCCCTCCCATCTACTTAAAACACAACTCACTCTGGAACAGATCACTATAACTAACACACTACAATGGATAAATCATATAGTCCCTATAAGGACAACATCTGTCTCTGTTCCTCATATGAATAATGTGATAAAGTAAACTCCAGCAAATAATTGCGTTGGTATTCTTGGTATTTATTGTAACGCGGCAAAATAACACTTTGTGACGTTTCGGCTAGGTAGCCTTTATCAAACTGTGTAAATACAGAAGAATACAGAAAAATACAATGAATGACTGTTTGATTAAATCAACAACATTTTTCCAACCCTGATACCATATCTTTCTATATGGATATTCTTGAATTGGTCCTGACCAACAATTTCTTTCTATTTGAGGACACATTTTATTTACAATGTCAAGGGACCGCAATGGGGTCCAACGTGGCCCCTCCGTATGCAAACTATTACATGGCAGAATTCGAAGAGACACATATTTACCCCAACCCTCACTTCATTGATTATGCGCTCCTATGGAAGCGCTACATTGATGACATTTTTTGCATATGGAGGGGCCCCGTTGAGTCCCTCACCGAATTCCACAGCTTCATGGACAACATCTATCCGGAAATTCAATTTACCATCCATTCTGACACTTCAACCATCAGCTTCTTGGACACAACAGTCATTATAACACCCACAGGCACACTGACCACTGATCTCTACAAAAAACCAACAGATCGCAACAATCTTTTACATTACACCAGTTTCCATTCACTCAACACAAAAAAATCACTTCCGAATTCACAGTATTCCCGCTTAAAACGGATCGTGTCCAATAGCTCACAGCGTGAAATCCGAGTTTCTGAAATGAGAGACAGATTCAGAGAACGAGGCTACCCTGAACATGTCCTTGGAGACACTAGCCCTACAACCCCGCGGTCCACTAAGACCACCACCAAAACCACCCTAACCCGCATCCCATTCGTACACACTTACCATCCAAGTATCAAGAAGGTTCTAAACAGCATCCGCAACCATTGGCCCTTATTACAGAAGGCATTTCCCAAGATACCAGAATTCACTAATCCCATTCTGGCGTGCAACCGCAGACCTAAAAATCCCAGAGACCATCTGGTAAAAGCTGACATTGGCCCATTACTTAATATACCAAAACAGAGATTCCTAGGCACACCCAAGTTTGGCACCTTTCCATGCCTCCACTGTTTCCAGTGCTCCAAAATTCTCAAAGGCTCTTATTTCCACCACCCCTAGTCTGGCCATCGCTTTCCCATAAAAGATTTTTTCACATGCGATTCCTCATTTGTCATTTACCTGTTAAAATGTCCATGTGGCAAAATTTACATTGGAGAAACCATGCAAAAAGTGAGGGATGGAATATGCCAACACAAGTCATCCATTAGACGCCAGAATCTCCTACTCCCAGTCCCATTCCATTTTCACCAAGCGGGCCACAACATTTCCCAGCTCAGATACCAGGTTATTGAACACATCCCCTTACACAGACGCAGATACGACCGCATTGCACAACTCAAAAAAAGAGAATCCTTCTGGATACACACATTAGACTGTTTGGAACCTAAGGGTTTGAACAGGGACTACGAAGTTCAGAGCTTCATTTAACCCTTTCCACCGTACGTCTATAATTGTCCTTTCAGCCGCCCATCATTACATATATTTTCACACTTACAATCATTATCCCCTTTTTCCCTCTGTACCCATACCTGCATTATTTCACCACCATGGGTCCTATATTCCCGTGGTTAGAATACTTCATTCCAATTTCCACTATTGTCATCTTTATAGATATTTAGCCCAATTGATCTTTTATAATTGACCGTATTTTTATAATATACATATTTACCCTATAGGTACCATAGCAGCATTTTCTACACTGGTGATCTGTATCCTTTTATTGTAGTATTTATCCTCTTTTATAGCTGACCATTATAGAATTCATTGTATAGTGTATACCTATAGAGTTTATGATATTATACATATATATACACTGCGTGCAGAATTATTAGGCAAATGAGTATTTTGACCACATTATCCTCTTTATGCATGTTGTCTTACTCCAAGCTGTATAGGCTCGAAAGCCTACTACCAATTAAGCATATTAGGTGATGTGCATCTCTGTAATGAGAAGGGGTGTGGTCTAATGACATCAACACCCTATATCAGGTGTGCATAATTATTAGGCAACTTCCTTTCCTTTGGCAAAATGGGTCAAAAGAAGGACTTGACAGGCTCAGAAAAGTCAAAAATAGTGAGATATCTTGCAGAGGGATGCAGCACTCTTAAAATTGCAAAGCTTCTGAAGCGTGATCATCGAAGAATCAAGCGTTTCATTCAAAATAGTCAACAGGGTCGCAAGAAGCGTGTGGAAAAACCAAGGCGCAAAATAACTGCCCATGAACTGAGAAAAGTCAAGCGTGCAGCTGCCAAGATGCCACTTGCCACCAGTTTGGCCATATTTCAGAGCTGCAACATCACTGGAGTGCCCAAAAGCACAAGGTGTGCAATACTCAGAGACATGGCCAAGGTAAGAAAGGCTGAAAGACGACCACCACTGAACAAGACACACAAGCTGAAACGTCAAGATTGGGCCAAGAAATATCTCAAGACTGATTTTTCTAAGGTTTTATGGACTGATGAAATGAGAGTGAGTCTTGAGGGGCCAGATGGATGGGCCCGTGGCTGGATTGGTAAAGGGCAGAGAGCTCCAGTCCGACTCAGACGCCAGCAAGGTGGAGGTGGAGTACTGGTTTGGGCTGGTATCATCAAAGATCAGCTTGTGGGGCCTTTTCGGGTTGAGGATGGAGTCAAGCTCAACTCCCAGTCCTACTGCCAGTTTCTGGAAGACACCTTCTTTAAGCAGTGGTACAGGAAGTAGTCTGCATCCTTCAAGAAAAACATGATTTTCATGCAGGACAATGCTCCATCACACGCGTCCAAGTACTCCACAGCGTGGCAGGCAAGAAAGGGTATAAAAGAAGAAAATCTAATGACATGGCCTCCTTGTTCACCTGATCTGAACCCCATTGAGAACCTGTGGTCCATCATCAAATGTGAGATTTACAAGGAGGGAAAACAGTACATCTCTCTGAACAGTGTCTGGGAGGCTGTGGTTTCTGCTGCACGCAATGTTGATGGTGAACAGATCAAAACACTGACAGAATCCATGGATGGCAGGCTTTTGAGTGTCCTTGCAAAGAAAGGTGGCTATATTGGTCACTGATTTGTTTTTGTTTTGTTTTTGAATGTCAGAAATGTATATTTGTGAATGTTGAGATTTATATTGGTTTCACTGGTAAAAATAAATAATTGAAATGGGTATATATTTGTTTTTTGTTAAGTTGCCTAATAATTATGCACAGTAATAGTCACCTGCACACACAGATATCCCCCTAAAATAGCTAAAACTAAAAACAAACTAAAAACTACTTCCTAAAATATTCAGCTTTGATATTAATTAGTTTTTTGGGTTCATTGAGAACATGGTTTTGTTCAATAATAAAATTAATCCTCAAAAATACAACTTGCCTAATAATTCTGCACTCCCTGTACGTCTGACAGACGAACAGTTAAGATATCTAGATTCTTGATACAGACTCCTGACGCAGGACTGCAGATACAAGGAATCTCTCCTTCCCCTAAAAGGGTGAAAACAAGATTCGCATCTCATGCACCCCATGCATGTATATTTTTTCTAACTCTTAATAAATCAACTTTTTTTTCTTAAACTAACTAATTTACCCCTTTTTTACTGAATTTTTATTTATTTTTTACCTGGAATATATAAATATTTTTTATATACTTTTTATAGACCTTATATATTTTTTATTATCTTTGCAAATGTATGCATTTTTACAACATACCTCTATAACCATAGTCTAAACAAACAAATAATAAATATACTATTTATACCTATATCGCTCTCAGTGTTGTTAATCAAGTTAAGAGTGCCGGTTTTACTACATTTATTTCTATACAACTCAAAAGGAGTTGCATTAATGCAACTTAAAATTAGAATTTTGTGAAAAGGTTCAATATTCCAGGCTCAAAGTGTCACACTCTAGTCAGCGGGCTTCTTTAGCTGTGGATAGGGGTCCCAGCCCTGTCAACTTTATGTAGTACAAATCACAGCAAGAGAATTTGGAAAAGTTGATTGTATTTTTATTCAGAAAACGTGAAATGCGGCTCTCTTAGTGCAAACGTTTTCGCCGATAATTCAGCCTTCGTCAGACACTACAATTGTACAATGGAACACAATCAGAATAAGGCTTGTGTTATCATACATCAAAAATAATGTAACGATATATAGCATAAAAAATCGCATAGAGAGCACATTTATATACTCAAGATATATCGCCATATAGTAGTATTTTGCGTTTACATCTTCAAGAAATAAAAAGGAGAAAAACAACAGCATGTCATCTGTGCGCAGTTATTAAGGTAATAAAATGCATGAGATATCCTAAGTAACCAAATCCCCCTTGTAATAAGGTGTTGTTGTTTGATATATAAATATATAATAATGCCATTAATTACATTCTAAGAGGTATTACAATAGTTCTCACATATTCTCCAAACTGTTTTAAGGGGACCCCTATTTCCAATAATCCAAAAGTATATGCTATGATTGGTATCTCTCACTTACCTGTGCCGCTGGAGGGTAGAAGTTCAGAAGGAGTAACACCAGTTGTGGGAGAAGGGGGCATAACGGCCGCCTGGAGTAGATGGTGTGATATGACTGCCGTGCTCTCGCTCTTAAAAAAGATTGCGGGGCCGGCGTGCAGTGATGAGTGAGTGGAGCGCACGCTGTGGTGTGCGCTCCACAGGCCGGAAGGAAGAACATGTGGAACGCACTGTCAAGGCGGCAGTGCGTTCCAAAGGCCAGCGTGCAGCGGTGAGTGAGTGGAGCACACGTTGTGGCGTGCGTTCCAAAGACCGGAAGGAAGAACGTGTGGAATGCACTGTCAGGACGGCAGTGCGTTCCAAAATGAATTATACAATGATGTATAATTCATTTATTACTGACTGTACATTATGGAATATTGTTCTGACTAAATGTATCCTCCTTAATTCTTTCTAGGTTCCATGAAACTAGAATTCACTACCAAGTGCTGCAAAGGGTATCCTTTTCTCATGTTATCCCCCTCCTATTTTCTTTTTCCTAGTCTTTTATGTTCTGTCTTTATCTCCAATATACTATAACTATCTGAATATGCTCGAGTAGTTTTCCCTGTCCTGGCCTAACCATCTCTGTACCCTACTTCCGGTCTTTGGAACGCACTGCCGTCCTGACAGTGCGTTCCACATGTTCTTCCTTCAGGCCTGTGGCGCACATGCAACAGCGTGCCCTCCACTCACTCACCGGTGCACGCCGGCCCCGCAATCTTTTTTAAGAGCGGGAGCACGGCAGTCATATCACACCATCTACTCCAGGCGCCCGATATGCCCCCTTCTCCCACAACTGGTGTTACTCCTTCTGAACTTCTACCCTCCAGCGGCACAGGTAAGTGAGAGATACCAATCATAGCATATACTTTTGGATTATTGGAAATAGGGGTCCCCTTAAAACAGTTTGGAGAATATGTGAGAACTATTGTAATACCTCTTAGAATGTAATTAATGGCATTATTATACATTTATATATCAAACAACAACACCTTATTACCAGGGGGATTTGGTTACTTAGGATATCTCATGCATTTTATTACCTTAATAACTGCGCACAGATGACATGCTGTTGTTTTTCTCCTTTTTATTTCTTGAAGATGTAAACGCAAAATACTACTATATGGTATATTTATATATCTTGAGTATATAAATGTGCTCTCTATGCGATTTTTTATGCTATATATCGTTACATTATTTTTGATGTATGATAACACAAGCCTTATTCTGATTGTGTTCCATTGTACAATTGTAGTGTCTGACGAAGGCTGAATTATCGGCGAAAACGTTCGCACTAAGAGAGCCGCATTTCACGTTTTCTGAATAAAAATACAATCAACTTTTCCAAATTCTCTTGCTGTGATTTGTACTACGTAAGTTTGAAAAGTCACAAAGCCAACCTGGAATACATCTTTTGATACATCGTTTATTTTTTTTACAATGCATGAATTCATATGGCAGCAAAAGTTTCAAAGTTGTACTACCTGTATTTTCCTAAATCTCCTAATAATTAAGAGCTTATCCCACAAGTTACATTTTTTCTAATGAAAGCTAGCCCAAATTCAAAATATTTTTTGCAATTTTACGTCTTAAAAAAATAGCTTATCGTAAGATTTTCCCAGAATAATTTTAGCATAGGGCCACCTACAATTTTTATTCAATAGAGTGTTCTCCTCAGTAAACTGCCAACATGGACACACGTGCTCACCAGAGATCCCTCTGCCTACACAATGGAGCAGAGAAAGACAAGTCACAAGACTAAACATTTGTGTCCAATAAAGATGAACGGATTCATTCATTAGAGAGAGAGCATTTCCAAGCATTTAAAGGATACCTGAAACCTTGAATTTGCATTGTACTCAGCCAGAAGCATGGTATAGTTTTATGGGAAAAGATTCAGAATAAGTTATCATTCATTCATTTATATTCCTGCTCATTCTTGGCTTTGAACCAGACACAGGGGCGGACACAGACAGCAGAGAACCCCTGTGCAAAGTATGTACCTGGGCCCCCCCACCCAAAAAAACCACCCATACAGATATAAATATATACGTGCAAAATAAAAAAAAAATCTTGATAATATGGGTCAATATGTTTATATATTTTTTTCATACTAGGCCACGCCTCCAACTCCTCCCAAGGCCAGCACATAGTAGTAACGCCCACACTATGCCCCCTTCACAGCACTTATGCCCAGATATGTGCCCCTTCACAGTAGTTATATCCAGATATGTGCCCCTAACAGTAGTTATGCCCAGATATGTGCCCCTTCACAGTAGCTATACCCAGATATATGCCCCTTCACAGTAGCTATACCCAGATATGTGCCCCTCACAGTAGTTATACCAGATATGTGCCCCTTCACAGTAGCTATGCCAGATATGTGCCCCTCACAGTACTTATATCCAGATATGTGCCCCTCACAGTAGTTATGCTCAGATATGTGCCCCTTCACAGTAGCTACGACCAGATATGTGCCCCCTTCACAGTACTTATATCTAGATATGTGTCCCCCAGGGGTGGAAACAGAAAGCAGAGGGCCTGGCTCCCCCCTTCCCCTAGCCCCCCCCACCCCGCAACCACACATACAGAAATAAACAGAGGCCATAGGCAAAGATGAATACATAGTGATGTGTGACAGCAGAAGGTACACCAGATTGTCAGCTCCTCCCGATCCTTCAGGGGGAGGAAGGGGTGATCAAGGGCATCAAAGATGGTGGAGACCGTTCATATCCTGTGGTCCATATTAATGCCCCCTTATGCCCTCACACAGTAATTACTGACCCTTTGTGCCAGCACACAGTAGTAATATACACATTGTGCCCTGTCACAGTAGTTATGCCAGATATGTGCCCCTCACAGTACTATGCCCTGATATGTGCCCCCTCACACAGACCCATTGAAATGAATGGGTCTGGATTCAGTCTGGATGATATGCATTTGCTGCACACATCGCATCCAGTAGGAAAATTCGCTATTGAAAGAGGATTTATTCTGACATCACACGTGGAGGGACACCGGTTCATGTAATTTGCCGACACCAGACAAAGGAACCATGCGACGCTCAGCAAGTATCATACATGGACCCTTCTGATTTGATAATTGTTGGGTGTTGGAAATGTTTTTGCTCTTTCTCCGTGTCTGATCAGAAGAACCTGAGGGGGGTCATTTATTATCCCGAAATACGCCTATATTTCAGGTGCTGTCGCCGCAATCTGCGACTTTGCCCCGCTCACACCATGTCTAAATGAGTAGACATGGAAGGGGAGGGGCCGACAGGCCCGTCTCATTCACCATTTTCTACGCCTGGTTTAGGGGTAGAAAATGATCTACATCTAGAACTGGAACATCTAGAACATGTAGAACTGGCGGAGGATCCGCCAAGGGTTATGAAGAGCCCGGCGCCTCTCCATAACTTCGGCAGAAGCACCGGCAGATATAGGGGTTATTAAGATCGGGGTCTAAAACGCTGGTCTTAATAAATGACCACCTGAGTGTCTGAGCAACACTTTTAACCAATTTACACGACACGAACCATATGCATTTTGTGATCTGCAAATTACGGATGACGTCCATGTGCAATCTACCTTTTTTATGCAGACCCATTAACTAGCCTGCATGTTGGGGACCAGTATAGGACATGTCACATTTTCTATCCTTTGGGGAACAAACATAAGGATGCAGAAAGAAAATTACTTCTATATGCTTTCCATATCCGTATGTCCGTTCTGCACAAAACAGAAAATGTGACACGTCCTATACTTCTCTACAAAATGCGGACTGCAGACCCATTTAAGTCAATGGGTCTGCAAAAATATGTGTATCGCACATGGACCACATACATATCTTGACGATCCACGGACCGCAAAATACATGAGTGTGGGCCAGGGCCAGTCACAAGAGGGCCAGAGGGGGACAGGGGTGATGGGTGGAGTAAAAAAAATAACATACCAAGTTTCAAGTTCAGTGTCTGGCAGGGACAGTGGGCACAGGGGCCACCTCCAGTCGTCACTCACTTTCTCCTGAGTTGCTGGTTTGCTGCAGGCCTCACACATTAAGCACCAACTCTGAGGTGCTGAAAAGCTAGGAGAGAACCAGATGTGAGTGAAGCTACCGATGGGGGCTACCACCATCACTAGATGGGGCGGAGCTACCATCATCACTAGATGGGGCGGAGCTACAGTCATCACTAGATGGGGCGGAGCTACCGTAATCACTAGACGGGGCGAGGCTACCATCATCACTAGACGGGGCGGAGCCAACGACACCGTGAAGTGGCTCAGCACAGGCCTGACTGAGCTCATTTCAAACTCTTCATGGCTGCCCCAGTGCCCCCCACACAGCAGGACTCGGCTGTAAGGAGGCAGGGTGATCACAGATACAGCTCAGGATGGGCTGCCCAGGCCCTGCTGCTCAGAGCTGTGGACGGCACAGCACGTCCTTAGACTCAAGACAGTGAGACACAGATTAGCAGGGGGGCCCCTTCTACATGCTGGATTAAGATATGAATGGTGAAGCTGGGAGCAGGCGGCTCTATGCTTCACCATTAGAATCAGCTGTCTGTGCGTCCTATGGAGGGCCCCATCCCACGCTGGGTCCCTGTGCAGCTGAACCGGCTCACATTTGATGGGGTATAAGTAACTCCATTTTGTCTGTTTTAGCAATGTGTATTACGATTACATCTGGCCAGTGCACTGTTTCAAGATTCCCTCTTTTGTGGAATGTGAGAAACTTCCTGTCCAGTTTCAAGAGGCCCATACATTCCTTAGTTTAAATACTCATACCTTATAAGGTCATTCTCACTCAAAGTATACTAACCCATATGTGTTTATATCTGATTGGTTAATGCTGTTACTATGAGTCATCTATTATGTTAATGCAGAGCTCATGTGTATTCATGCTAACAAATGCTAACATATGATTGGATGTAAAGGAAGTTCAACCCCCCTTTATCAAGTGTTTGCCAGCAAGGAATAAACCAGAGTGAATTGGAACAAAGCACGTGTTTGGTGTTCAATCTGGTTCACCCTCCTGGTACCAGAAAATACTTAATTCAAGCTTACCACCAAAAGTCTTGTGTCAGGGACACAAATAGGCAAAGAGTCCAAATTGCCCTACAGCTTTGGGGTCTCAGGTCCGGGATCGAGAGGGTCATCCTCGGGTCCGCTGTGAAAGACATCAATTTTTGTCCTCCGTCTGATCCGAGGGCACTGGCCAAGTCTCGACCCAAGTAAGTGGAACCATCTATTTATGATTTCGGTGGATTGCTGTGTCCGGGACACAGGCAAAAGCTCAGGGAGCTAAAAGGTGATGTCACCGCAGGTAGATATAAAGTGCACTAAAGAAATTCTTTTCAGGGAACAGAAGTTTACAGGCTTGGATTAACTCTTATATATATATATAGTATAAGTATTTTAGAAGTGATAAGATTATCTGTTTGTGTGAGATACTGACCGGGTGGTAAGTGTGCGGGCACATCCCACTGTTATTGTTAAATTGATGTATTTTGGGTTGACTACTGTTAATGTGTAAAATTGTTTGTGTTGTGGAGGACTGCAAAAAGCCCCATTTTTTCGGCTAGGAGTGATCTGTTGACCCGGAAAATATGAATGCAAGTGGTGGTCCGAAACAACAATAGTCGATAGGGGTCCAAAGAGTATAGAGAGACATTAACCACCTCAGCCCCCATAGCTTAAACACCCTGAAAGATCAGGCCACTTTTACACTTCTGACCTACACTATTTTCACCGTTTATTGCTCGGTCATGCAACTTACCACCCAAAGGAATTTTACCTCCTTTTCTTCTCACTAATAGAGCTTTCATTTGGTGGTATTTCATTGCTGCTGACATTTTTACTTTTTTTGTTATTAATCGAAATTTAACGATTTTTTTTACTAAAAAATGACATTTTTCAATTTCAGTTGTAAAATTTTGCAAAAAAAAACGAGATCCATATATAAATTTTGCTCTAAATTTATTGTTCTACAGTCTTCGATAAAAAAAAAATATTTGGGTAAAAAAAAAATGGTTTGGGTAAAAGTTATAGCGTTTACAAACTATGGTACAAAAATGTGAATTTCCGCTTTTTGAAGCAGCTCTGACTTTCTGAGCACCTGTCATGTTTCCTGAGGTTCTACAATGCCCAGACAGTACAAACACCCCACAAATGACCCCATTTCGTTAAGTAGACACCCCAAGGTATTCGCTGATGGGCATAGTGAGTTCATATAACTTTTTATTTTTTGTCACAAGTTAGCGGAAAATGATGTTTTTTGTTTTTTTGTTTTTTTTTTCTTACAAAGTCTCATATTCCACTAACTTGTGACAAAAAATAAAAACTTCCATGAACTCACTATGCCCATCAGCGAATACCTTGGGGTATCTTCTTTCCAAAATGGGGTCACTTGTGGGGTAGTTATACTGCCCTGGCATTCTAGGGGCTCAAATGTGTGGTAAGGAGTTTGAAATCAAATTCTGTAAAAATGGCCGGTGAAATCCGAAAGGTGCTCTTTGGAATGTGGGCCCCTTTGCCCACCTAGGCTGCAAAAAAGTGTCACACATGTGGTATCTCCGTATTCAGGAGAAGTTGGGGAATGTGTTTTGGGGTGTCATTTTACATATACCCATGCTGGGTGAGAGAAATATTTTGGCAAAAGACAACTTTGTATAAAAAAATGGGAAAAGTTGTCTTTTGCCAAGATATTTCTCTCACCCAGCATGGGTATATGCAAAGTGACCCCATTTTGCAAAGAAGACACCCCAAGGTATTCGCTGATGGGCATAGTGAGTTCATGGAAGTTTTTATTTTTTGTCACAAGTTAGTTAATTCTAGGAACTCGCCATGCCCCTCACGGAATACCTTGGGGTGTCTTCTTTCCAAAATGGGGTCACTTGTGGGGTAGTTATACTGCACTGGCATTTTCCAGGGGCCCTAATGTGTGGTAAGTAGGTAAATGACCTGTGAAATCCTAAAGGTGCTCTTTGGAATGTGGGCCCCTTTGCCCACCTAGGCTGCAAAAAAGTGTCACACATGTGGTATCTCCGTATTCAGGAGAAGTTGGGGAATGTGTTCTGGGGTGTCATTTTACATATACCCATTCTGGGTGAGAGAAATATCTTGGCAAAAGACAACTTTTCCCATTTTTTTATACAAAGTTGGCATTTGACCAAGATATTTCTCTCACCTAGCATGGGTATATGTAAAATGACACCCCAAAACACATTCCCCAACTTCTCCTGAGTACGGCGATACCAGATGTTTGACACTTTTTTGCAGCCTAGATGCGCAAAGGTGCCCAAATTCCTTTTAGGAGGGCATTTTTAGACATTTGGATACCAGACTTCTTCTCACGCTTTGGGGCCCCTAAAATGCCAGGGCAGTATAAATCTCCCACATGTGACCCCATTTTGGAAAGAAGACACCCCAAGGTATTCAATGAGGGGCATGGCGAGTTCATAGAATTATTTTTTTTTTGGCACAAGTTAGCGGAAATTGATATTTTTTATTTTTTTCTCACAAAGTCTCCCTTTCCGCTAACTTGGGACAAAAATTTCAATCTTTCATGGACTCAATATGCCCCTCACGGAATACCTTGGGGTGTCTTCTTTCCGAAATGGGGTCACATGTGGGGTATTTATAATGCCCTGGCATTCTAGGGGCCCTAAAGCGTGAGAAGAAGTCTGGAATATAAATGTCTAAAAAATTTTACGCATTTGGATTCCGTGAGGGGTAAGGTGAGTTCATGTGAGATTTTATTTTTTGACACAAGTTAGTGGAATATGAGACTTTGTAAGAAAAAAAATAATAATTTCCGCTAACTTGGGCCAAAAAAATGTCTGAATGGAGCCTTACAGGGGGGTGATAAATGACAGGGGGGTGATCAATGACAGGGGGGTGATCAATGACACGGGGGTGATCAATGACACGGGGGTGATCAGGGAGTCTATATGGGGTGATCACCCCCCTGTCATTGATCACCCCCCTATAAGGCTCCATTCAGATGTCCGTATGTGTTTTGCGGATCCGATCCATGTATCAGTGGATCCGTAAAAATTATACGGACATCTGAATGCAGCCTGACAGGGGGGTGATCAATGACAGGGGGGTGATCAGGGAGTCTATATGGGGTGATCACCCCCCTGTCATTGATCACCCCCCTATAAGGCTCCATTCAGATGTCCGTTTATGTTTTGTGGATCCGATCCATGTATCAGTGGATCCGTAAAAATCATACGGACATCTGAATGCAGCCTGACAGGGGGGTGATCAATGACAGGGGGGTGATCAGGGAGTCTATATGGGGTGATCACCACAGTCATTGATCACTCCCCTGTAGGGCTCCATTCAGACGTCCGTATGTGTTTTGCGGATCCGATCCATCTATCAGTGGATCCGTAAAATTCATACGGACCTCTGAATGGAGCCTTACAAGGGGTTATCAATGACAGGGGGGTGATCAGGGAGTCTATATGGGGTGATCACCTCCGTCATTGATCACTCCCCTGTAAGGCTCCATTCAGACGTCCGTATGTGTTTTGCGGATCCGATCCATCTATCAGTGGATCCGTAAAATTCATACGGACCTCTGAATGGAGCTTTACAGGGGGGTTATCAATGACAGGGGGTGATCAATTACAGGGGGGTGATCAGGGAGTCTATATGGGGTGATCTGGGGTGATCAGGGGTGAATAAGGGGTTAATAAGTGACAGGGGGGTGTAGTGTAGTGTAGTGGTGGTTGGTGCTACTTTACTGAGCTACCTGTGTCCTCTGGTGGTCGATCCAAACAAAGGGGACCACCAGAGGACCAGGTAGCAGGTATATTAGACGCTGTTATCATAACAGCGTCTAATATACCTGTTAGGGGTTAAAAAAATCACATCTCCAGCCTGCCAGCGAACGATCGCCGCTGGCAGGCTGGAGATCCACTCTCTTACCTTCCGTTCCTGTGAGCGCGTGCGCCTGTGTGCGCGCGTTCACAGGAAATCTCGCATCTCGCGAGATGACGCACGGATGCGTCCAGGAGGAATGAATCAACCACCTTCCGGACGCATCCGTGCGTTAGGCAGTCGGGAGGTGGTTAAGATACGAATCAGCTGGTCAAGTTGACAGGTTTTGTCGGCGCCTTTACTGTTCAGTACAGCCAGTCCTGACAGCGATTGTCTCACTTATTCTTTGAACTATAAATACTAACATGTGAGGACAAGGGTCTAAAACTAAATTCCCTAAACCAGAACTAGGAGAGACTTGCAAAATCTATGTAGCTCGTGTTAGTCCAACAAACTATTACCTGATCAACCCATGGGTAGATAATCTAGCATGCTGGACTGAGTTAATGGATGCTGCAGATCCATTCCCCAGGCACGGTGATAATAGCATTTATCATATGGATATGGTCAAAGGACTATGTCTAGGTGATAAAACAGCCTGGCCGCATTTCGATGCTGATCCTTCCTGGAACATGGAGTACATGTCCAGAGGAGGAGAACAGTGGCTGGAAATAGCCCCCTACTGGTATAATGCAGATAATAGCAAAAAGAATAAGAATCTAAAAGGTCCCAAAAATGATAGGACTCTACATGAAATAGAACAGGAGGTAGGCACAAAGAAGAGAAGTCAGAAATCCCCTCCACCTTATAATAAATCCACCCCAATGGCACCTCTGTACCCAGTTCTGACTCAGATTGAGGAAGATGCTGTAACAGCAGTTATACCATTAAAACTAGAAGAAAAATACCGACCCCCCATGCCAACATTTGGAAACATAATAGAGCGAAGTCTAATTACTGGCACACCGCGTACTAGTTATACTACACTCAGTATAAGTAGAATGAAAGATGAAACAGAACAGGGTGAATCAAAAGAGGGAGTCCAAGTAATCGCTCCCTTTCTAACAGTAGGACAACACTTAGTAAAAAAGCCCATGGAAATAGAGGATCTCAACAAAATTCTTAAATATTGTCCCAAACCTTCCATAGCCCCACTGGGGACTATTACATACCTAAAAAAAAAGCCTGTAAAGGGCGAAACTATACACAGGAAGATTTAAGGCTTATCCTGGATGTTATTATAGGGACACACACAACATGGTATTGGAAGAAGGTCAAATCCATATCTATTATTGCACAACGCGGTGAAGCTCCAGATTATGTATGTAATACAGAAGAGGGTCAGAAAAGAATATGGGTGGAGATTGAGGACCATATGAATGGGGTATTCAAACAAAAATCTTCATTGCCCGTAGCAGTGGCCTGCAAACAGAAATCTGTTGAATCGGTCACTGAATTCTGGAAAAGATTCATTGATTGCTGGAAGACTGAGGCCGGGCTACCTGTGTGTGACAATGATAGTTTGATTATCTCCACATTTGTGAACAATTTGTCAGACAAATTTATCTTAACTGTGAAACAAAAAGTGTCCTCTTGGACCTCAGATACAACTGACGAGTTTGAGAAACATCTCTTTGAAAAGGAAGCAGCAGGATGCTTTGAGATAAGGAAAGCAACATCCCCCCCCCCCCCCACACGTATATAGTGGCAGGGGCAGGGGGAGGAGGGGTGGAAATAACAGCAGACCCTACAATGGAAGACATGACTCATTGCCAAATAATTGTTGTTATAACTGTGGAAAGGAAGGACATTGGGCACGGCAATGCCGCGCACCCAGAAGGGATAGGAGGGGTCAGGACTACAACACACAGAAACCTGACACTCAGTTACAAAATAATCAACTAAGTCAGATAAATCACAGACAAGGTTCACAGAGTCAGCCCAGATTCCCATTAGATTGGCCTCAGCAAAACTCATACTGAGGATGCCCGGAGGGGCAAACCCCAACTTTCACACAGGTCACAACACATTGGAAGGACACACCAGTAATTCTACTTAGAATAGGAGGACGAAAAGTGGGATTTGTGATAGATATTGGAGCTACCTCTAGTGTGTTAAACAGTTCAATGTACAATGGGCCTTTAAGGAAGTGTGCGCCCTCTATGGGAATAAATGGGGTACTGACAAGGACATACAGAACAGATTCCTTACCAGTAGAAACCATTGATAGGGAATACATTACAGATCATGCTTTTAGCATCATGCCTGAATGTCCTGTGAGTCTTCTGGGAAGAGACTTATTCATTAAGTTAGAATTGCAAATCACTGTTGAGAACAATGGCATCAGTGTATACTCTGATGCTTTGCCCATAATAACCCCCACACCTCTGATCTTTACAAACTTACAAGATCACTCAGAATTAGAGGATATAGACCCATCATTATGGGCAAAGGGTGACTATGACACAGGATTCATTGACTGCACACCATACAAAGCAACCATCAAAGAAGGCAGTACACCTGTATATCAGAAACAATACCCACTGTCAAAAGAGAAACTTGATGGACTTAGGCCAATGATAGAAGAATTCCTACAAAAGGGAATCCTGGAAGAGGTTATTTCACCATACAGCACGCCTGTGAATCCAGTGACAAAGGCAGATGGTACTACCCGCTTTGTACAGGATTTAAGGGCAATAAATATTATAATTGTGCCTATTGCTCCTATTGTCCCAGATGTCACCTCACTTCTTTCTGCAATTCCTGCAGACGCTGTCTATTTCAGTGTGATAGATCTGAAGAATGCTTTCTTCTCTATCCCAGTTGATAAGGCAACCAGACTACTTTTTGCTTTTTCCTTTGACGGACATCAACTGACCTGGTGCAGAATGCCTCAGGGATATGCTGATTCACCTGTAGTGTACAGCATAGTCCTCCATGCCACGTTAAAACCATGGTACCCCCTCCCCCCCCCAAGGTTCTGTGCTGCTGCAATATGTCAATGATTTGTTACTGTGTAGCATGTTAGCGGAGGCCAGCATTCAGGATGGTTTATCACTATTAAAATGAATGTCAGTATGTGGTCACAAAGTGGCACTTAAGAAAATGCAATGGTGTAAAATGCAGGTTGAATACTTGGGCTTTGTCCTCACAAAAGGTGAAAGGAGAATCAGCGCAGAAAGAGTCCAGTCTATTGCGGGTTTGGTCACCCCGCACACCAGCGATGGACTGGCCATCGGGAGTACCGGGAGAATCCCGGTGGGCCGATCGAATTATGGGCCGGCCAGGGCCGCCATCAGGGGGGTAAAGCTCCAGTAACAGCAGGCAGTGTGGGGGCGGCGCTCACTCACTGACGTCACACGCCTGCTCCTCCCACTAGGCGGCGCAGGCGCGTGACGTCAGTGAGTGAGCGCTGCCGCCCGCACTTGTTACTGGAGGCTGGAGGCGGGAGCTGAATGTAAGGTAGTAAAGACTCTTTACTAAAGAGATGAGCGCTGTGCCCCCACGTGTAGTAGAATACCTACCTGGAGCCAGAGCAGACTGTGCACAGAAAGGGCACTTTGTCACTGTGGACAAAGTATGGCACTTTCTGTGCACAGATTGGCTCTAGGTGGGTACAGTGTGGCACTGCAGTCACTAAGGGCACTATTTATCTGGGCATAGTAGGGCACTATCTGCCCACATAGTCAACATATGGCGCTCTGGGCACTGCCATATAATAGTGTGGGTACGGCGATATTTGGTTCTATGTGGGCACTGTATGATTGTGGGCAGATAGTGCCATACTATCCACAGATAAATGGCGCATTTAGTGCATGTCGTGCCCACATAGTGCCATATAGAACCCATACTTGGAAAGCGCCATACTTGTGTAGACAGAGTATAATTATAGGCAAAGTATGGCACTTTCTGCCCACGTTTTAGCTCTAGGTAGGTATGATATGGCACTTTGTGGGCACTGTAGACACTAAATACACAACTTATCTGAGCATAGTATGCCCAGGTCTTCCCACGGTCATACAGTGCTCAGATAGCGCCATGTTATGCACAGATAAATGGTGTATTTCTTGCTTATGGTGCCATACAGTACCTACCTAAAGTGAAAACCTACAGTACTTTGGCCACAGTCATACAGTGCCGACATAGAGCCAAAGTATGGCACTTTCTATGCACCTAGGTAGGTACTATATGGGTACAAATGCGCTATTTTTCTGTGAATAGGAGGGCACTATCGTGCTCTATGTGGGCACTGTATCACTATTAGGGCAGATAGTGCCATAGAGACAAAATGTCTCCCAGCACATTATACATGGCTCGTCATCATGGTTACGACCTCCCTGTAATCCAGCATTGGTGGTCGAAAAAAGCACCAAACTATGTGCACTCCCACAATCCCGGCTACTCCTATAGTGTGCAAGCATGACCACCGCTGCTGGATTACAGGGTGGTCAAAACCATGGAAACGAGCAGTGCATAATGTGATGGAAAAATGACTCCCGCCAGCAAAGGAAGCAATATGGACAATCACAATACATTAGTAAGTGCCTTGTATTAACTTTCTCTACAAGATAAATGCCACTTGCTGAAGAGACATAACCCCTTCAAGGATGCGTGCACTGATATGCTGTAGATTTGCATCCATTAAATCCACACTATTTACAGCATACATTGACCTGTGGTGCGGTTTTAAGTCTGCAGTCAGTTTATGCTGCGGATTCCCTCCTTTGCAGTGCACAGATCTGCTGTAAAATCTGCATGTAACTCACATATTTTGTTGTGGATTTTGCTGCTGCAAATTACGTCCTGCACGGATGTGCCCCTTGCTTTCTTTCATTTTGTATGCATAGGTGGTGCCCTATGTGGGCTCTGTATGGCACGCACTGTGCACTGTTTGGCAGTGGCTTGCCTAGTAAGGTGATCACCATCACCATGCTCAGTTTTTATTATCCCCACAGCCTGTGTTAAAATTAAAGTTACTGTCTGCAGCCTGCAGGATACCGATTTATTAATGTATACTACTGTGAGTGGCGGGGAGGGGGATCTATGGATGACGGCACTGTTATAGGGAGGGGGATCCGTGGATGGCACTGTTATGGGGGGGGGGTCTGTCATGTGGATGACATTGACACTTATGGGGGGGGGGGTCTGTGGATGACACTTATGGGGGGGATCTGTGGATACCATTATTTTTTTGAGTGTGTTTGGGAAAAATAAAGTGGGCCGGTCTGGCTGAAGTCCAGGGCCACTTTATTGTCCCAGTCCATCCCTGCCGCACACCAAGAAAGAAATGTTATCTTTCCTTGGTATGATAAACTACTGTAGACAATGGATAGTCCTGATTGCTCCTATTATGACAATGTTTTGAGGCAAGCCACTCTGGAAGAAAATCCAGATCTGATTAAATGGTCTTCTGAAATGTACAATGCATTTGATTATCTGAAATGTTCACTCATGTCGAGTCCAGGGCTGGGCCTCCCTGACTATAATATGCCTTTCCACATGTTTGCACGCCAAAATTGTAAAACCATGGCGGCGGTACTGACACAAGAACGCGGAGGCAAGTTGCGTCCTTGTGCGTTTTTCTCAAAGGTTATGCCCACCTCTGTCCAGGGGATGCTGGCATGACTGCGTTCCCTTGCAGGCTGTGCAATGATGGTAGAATTAGCGACTACTTTCACCCTGGGACATTTAACCTTCTTGCACACTACACATGATGTTGTAGGCTTGCTCAGAGGTGTACATACACAACACATGTCAGCGCAAAGATTATCTGGATATGAGATCCTGTTGCTCAGTAACCCTTCACTCCAGATTAAATATGCATCCAACATTACAGGACCAGCACCTATTTTGAATGCATTACTAGGGCTGAAAGGAACAGAAGACGTCCTTCCTGACACACATGATTGCCTACAGGTGCTCAATCATGAGACATCACCCAGGGCTGACTTATCAACTGTTCCCATACCTGACGCATCATAAGTTTTTGTTGATGGATCATGCTCTCGCCCCACTGACACTATATTCTGTGCAGCATATGCTATTGTCATGCTGCCAGATGTAGTCTTGGAAACAAGCCCAATTCCCATCCAGTCTGCACAGGCAGCTGAACTCATTGCACTCACAAGGGCTTGCATACTACACACCAATAAACCTGTCACTATTTACACAGACAGCAGATATGCTCGTGGTGTAATATGGGATCATGGAATGATTTGGCAGAGGAGAGGATTCACTGCAGCGGATGGTAAGAGAACCTCACATGTACAGCTAGTCATTGATCTCTTGGCCGCAATCAGATTGCCTTCAGATCTAGCTATAGTACATTGCAGGGCACACACAAATGGAAAAGACAGAATTTCAAGAGGAAATGCACTTGCAGATAGTGTAGCTAAAGACACAGCCAAGAGAAATCCAAATAGAACGAATCATGACAATTGGGAAATGGCAGTCTTACACCCACCCTCACCTGATTTGACACACATTCTAACAGACCTACAAAGGTATGCCACTGAAACAGAGAAGAAGGAGTGGTGCTATCCAATCTTGCAGAAAAATCCAAAGTCTGGATTGATCTGCAAGGAGGGGAAGCCATGCATACCTCAGCATAGTGCATCCATCTTCATTGCACACTTTCACGGGGTAGGACACAACAGCATACAAACTACCCACATGTTGTTGAGCCAAAGTTTTTACATCACGGATAGCAAACAGCTAGTCACAGACTACATACACAGATGTATTACGTGCTTGAGAAATAATCCTAACAACCCACTGAAAATACCTCACCAACACCTTGACTACCCCACTACACCATTCACCCACTTGCAGGTGGATTATACGCATATACCTAAAACAAAAGGAAAACAAGAGTATGCATTAGTGATAGTGGACAGGTTCTCAAGGTGGCCAGAAGTCTTTCCTACAAAGGCAGAAGATGCTAAAACTACAGCCAAAATCCTGACTCAGCAAATAATTCCAAGGTGGGGCTGTCCTCTGGTTATTGAGTCAGACCAGGGGCCAGCTTTCACCTCAAAACTTAACAAGGAGATAGCCAGACTGTTACAGGTGGAATGGAAACTTCATATTCCATACCACCCACAAAGCTCAGGCATTGTGGAAAGAATGAATAGGACAGTTAAAGACAAACTCAGGAAGGCCACTGCTGGTACATTTCAAAAATGGAAACAAATTCTACCCATAATACTTGCAGAAATTAGATTGACGCCTAATAAGAAGTTAGGGATGTCACCATTTGAAATTCTAATGGGTAGGCCTTTCCCCACACCATGGGCAAAACACCCCCTGGTAGTGCAGGAAGGGGACTTGGACCTGATCAGAGAGGAGTAATCTGATCAAGGTCCTCAGTAAGGCCTCCTGCACACGAACGTATTTTTTTGCGGTCCGCAAAAACGGGTCCCATTTTTCCGTGATCCGTGACCGTTTTTTCGTCCGCGGGTCTTCCTTGATTTTTGGAGGATCCACTGACATGAAAAAAAAGTTGTTTTGGTGTCCGCCTGGCCGTGCGGAGCCAAACGGATCCGTCCTGAATTACAATGCAAGTCAATAGGGACAGATCCGTTTGACGTTGACACAATATGGTGCAATTTCAAACGGATCCGTCCCCCATTGACTTTCAATGTGAAGTCAGGAGTTAATATACCATCGGATCGGAGTTTTCTCCAATCCGATGGTATATTTTAACTTGAAGCGTCCCCATCACCATGGGAATGCCTCTATGTTAGAATATACCGTCGGATTTGAGTTACATCGTGAAACTCAAATCCGACAGTATATTCTAACACAGAGGCGTTCCCATGGTGATGAGGACGCTTCAGGTTAGAATATACTAAAAGAACTGTGTACATGACTGCCCCCTGCTGCCTGGCAGGTGCTGCCAGGCAGCAGGGGGCAGACCCCCCCCGCCCCCCCCCTGTAGTTAACACATTGGTGGCCAGTGTGGCCGCCCCCCCCTCCCCTGTAGTTAACTCATTGGTGGCCAGTGGGCCCCCCCCTCCCCTGTAGTTAACTCATTGGTGGCCAGTGCGGCCGGCCCCCCTCCCTCCCCTGTAGTTAACTCGTTGGTGGCCAGTGGGCCCCCCCTCCCTCCCCTGTAGTTAACTCGTTGGTGGCCAGTGGGCCCCCTCCCTCCCTCCCCTGTAGTTAACTCGTTGGTGGCCAGTGGGCCTTCTCCCCTCCCTCCCCCTCCTAATTAAAATCTCCCCCCTATCATTGGTGGCAGCGGAGTGTACCGATCGGAGTCCCAGTTTAATCGCTGGGGCTCCGATCGGTAACCATGGCAACCAGGACGCTACTGCAGTCCCGGTTGCCATGGTTACTTAGCAATTTGTAGAACCATTATACTCCCCTGCGAGCTGCGATCTCTGCGTCCGGCCGGGAGCTCCTCCTACTGGTAAGTGACAGGTCCGGCCGGGAGCTCCTCCTACTGGTAAGTGACAGGTCATGTCACTTACCAGTAGGAGGAGCTCCCAGCCGGACCTGTCACTTACCAGTAGGAGGAGCTCCCGGCCGGACGCAGAGATCGTAGCTCGCAGGTAAGTATAATGGTTCTACAAATTGCTAAGTAACCATGGCAACCGGGACTGCAGTAGCGTCCTGGTTGCCATGGTTACCGATCGGAGCCCCAGCGATTAAACTGGGACTCCGATCGGTACACTCCGCTGCCACCAATAATAGGGGGGGAGATTTTAATTAGGAGGGGGAGGGAGGGGAGAGGGCCCACTGGCCACCAACGAGTTAACTACAGGGGAGGGGGGGGGCGGCCGCACTGGCCACCAATGTGTTAACTACGGGGGGGGCCCACTGGCCACTAATGTGTTAACTACAAGGGAGGGAGGGGGGGGCCGGCCGCACTGGCCACCAATGTGTTAACTACAGGGGGGGCCCACTGGCCACTAATGTGTTAACTACAAGGGAGGGAGGGGGGGGGGGCGGCCGCACTGGCCACCAATGTGTTAACTACAGGGGGGGCCCACTGGCCACTAATGTGTTAACTACAGGGGGGGGCTGCCCCCTGCTGCCTGGCAGCACCTGCCAGGCAGCAGGGGGCAGTCATGTACACAGTTCTTTTAGTATATTCTAACCTGAAGCGTCCCCATCACCATGGGGACGCCTCTGTGTTAGAATATACTGTCGGTTCTGAGTTTTCACGAAGTGAAAACTCAGCTATGAAAAAGCTTTTATGCAGACGGATCTTCGGATCCGTCTGTAACCTACGGCCACGGATCACGGACACGGATGCCAATCTTGTGTGCATCCGTGTTCTTTCACGGACCCATTGACTTGAATGGGTCCGTGAACCGTTGGCCGTGAAAAAAATAGGGCAGGTCCTATTTTTTTCACGGCCAGGAAACACGGATCACGGATGCGGCTGCAAAACGGTGCATTTTCCGTTTTTTCCACGGACCCATTGAAAGTCAATGGGTCCGCAAAAAAAAACGGAAAACGGCACAACGGCCACGGGTGCACACAACGGTATTGTGCAGGAGGCCTAAAACTGAAGAAAAAGTTGCTTGTAAGTCTCCTTCTCTTTTACAAGAACCAACCCATCCATTCCAGGTAGGCGACCAGGTGATGATCAAGATCTTAAAGAAGGGAAAGGAACCAGGAAGCTTCACCTACGGACCACCCACCGAGGTAGTCGCGATCACCAGAACAGCAGTCCTCACTGAACAATCACCCACGTGGATTCACGCCACAAGGATTAAGTTGGTGAAGAAAAGAGAGGTACTAACGGAGGCAGACAGCCTTGACCTCGAAGAAGATACAGAAGGGGTACTAACGGAGGCAGACAGCCTTGACCCCCAACGAGATGACGCAGTCGGGAAATTCCTCGAGATGGCTGAGATGCAGTGCCTTAATAATTGTAATTTTGTGTCTCCTACTTACTGTCCCACGGCTGTGGAACAGACAGACATACCTGAAAACGGAATGCAGGGGGGAAGATAATCTGTGGAAGACAAAGGAGAACTTATGGCTGTACCTGGCTAAAACTCTGAACCTAACTGATTTCTGTCTCCGAACCACTTTATCTGCATCTAACATTTTGTAGACATGTCTGGTAGCAGTCCCCACCCCAGTAGATGTATGGACGGGGCTCCTACGTTCCCATTGGAATGACACAGATTTGGAGGATCATGATGTTAAATATGGATATGTAAATCCTTATCATGCTTGTTATAACTGTCCTACATATGAGACTCTGCAAAGTAATATGATAGAAATAATTACGAGGCTTGTTACAGCAGCAGAAATATGTTATAATTTCACCTGTGATGAGAAACTATTGCCTCCCTGCATACAAGCAAAAATGCAGAACAAGACTAAGCCAAATATTTGCGATAGAAACCTGGATAGTTGTAAAAAGATAGTATCAGGAAAGAATATGCAATGTAATATTACTAAAACAGTACCATCCCTAGACAAACATGTACCTCTACCAACAGGATGGGTATTGGCCTGTGGAAATACTAGTCACACATACATACCGGCCAATATTACAGAGGGACCCTGTACAATAGCTAGGTTGACATTAGCAATGATACCACTATTCCCAGCAATGCAGACACGACACACGAGAGACACTTCCCTACAGCTACCAGAAAATTGTGATTATAATGTGAATCTCCTCTCTAAATCAGAATACATGAGTTTAGGGATGTCTTTGATAGGGGTACCAGGGTTGGCCATATATAACCATAGGACAATATCAAAACTTGCCTGTTTTATGGTAAAACAAATAAATGTCACTGATGCAATTCTACAAGATATGCTGCTGGATATACAATCATATAAAAAGGCTATCTTGCAGAATAGGGCAACTATTGACTATTTATTGCTTCAACATGGTATAGGATGCTCAGCGTTCGCAGGGATGTGTTGTTTCAATTTATCAGACCACTCCCGTGGAAAAAAAGATAAAATAGGCCAACTAGAAGAGATGATTAAACATATAAAACAAGATGTTGACCAAGGTTGGTGGGACTGGATTTTTGGCTGGATAACTGACTTTGGTCAAATAAGGTAAGTTTTAGGAGTGGCACTCGCCGTGGTCGCTGCAATAGTGTGCCTCTGCTGTTGTCTACAGTGTGTGCCCTCCCTTCTTGCCATATGTAAAAATGTAGCCAAAAGAGAGGTACACTCAACATTCCACTATACTCCGGTAGAGGTAGAAGAGGTAAACACAACCTCAATAAAGCCTGAGGATTATACTCCTGAAGGGTATATGGAATATCCAAAGGCTTACAAGCAAACTATGGGAGAACAGAGAAAAAACCATATAGTATAAGATATATATATAAGGTTCTAAGAGGGGATTGATGGGGTATAAGTAACTCCATTTTGTCTGTTTTAGCAATGTGTATTACGATTACATCTGGCCAGTGCACTGTTTCAAGATTCCCTCTTTTTTGGAATGTGAGAAACTTCCTGTGCAGTTTCAAGAGGCCCATACATTCCTTAGTTTAAATACTCATACCTTATAAGGTCATTCTCACTCAAAGTATACTAACCCATATGTGTTTATATCTGATTAGTTAATGCTGTTACTATGAGTCATCTATTATGTTAATGCAGAGCTCATGTGTATTCATGCTATAGGTTAAAACAAATGCTAACATATGATTAGATGTAAAGGAAGTTCAACCCCCCTTTATCAAGTGTTTTCCAGCAAGGAATAAACCAGAGTGAATTGGAACAAAGCACGTGTTTGGTGTTCAATCTGATTCACCCTCCTGGTACCAGAAAAGACTTAATTCAAGCTTACCACCGAAAGTCTTGTGTCAGGGACACAAATAGACAAAGAGTCCAAATTGCCCTACAACATTACTGACAGCCAGGGACTGTAAGTAAATGATTAACGCCAGGTCCTCCCCAGCAGCTGATAACAGTGCCTGGGCTGTGTGCACGTCTCCCTGTCCCTGCGCTTGGCAGACGCTCCCTCACTCAGCAGAGCTGGAGGTTGCAGAGTTGGAGCAGTGCACAACAGGGAAGGGAGATCTGCCATCTGCTCAGTGTTACATGTATATATGAAAGCAACATGTGGTAAGAGGACCCCTTTGTGCTGCAGGAGATTAACCCTTTAGGGGGAGGGCTCTGGTTACTGACACTTTTGGGGGGCTATTGTTAGTGGCTAGTGAGGGCAGGCGGGATTAGCCTCAGTGTGAGGGCAGTGGAGGCCATCTTAACTGAATAGTGAAATTGCAGTTTTATGGTTGCTAAGGGCTGAATCTTATTAAATATGGGGTAAGTCAGTCTAATAGTAACTAATTCTGGAATATCATGTTATTAATAACTACATATATGAAAATTTAAATTAGGGTCTAAATATGACAGTTATCCTTTAAATAAGCAAAAAAAAAATCTGCAAGTAATTTTTTTCTTCACAGTTGTTCCCTACATTCTTTTTCTCAGTCATCCTTCCCATGCACTAATGCATATGGAATTATAAACAGAATGATAATGGAATTGTCTGACATGAAGCAATAGTTCTTCATTGTTCTAACTCAGTGATTGTCCTTCTCTGTTACAGAGTGTACTTTCTTGAGGAGAACTGTTGATAAAAATATTAATCACTGCTTGTAACAGAAAGCATACGAGTACATATATATTTATAGTGAGCTTCTAAAATTGGCTGTCACCTTCTCTTTGCATAGCCTTTCACTGTGGAGAAAGTAGGACCAATCAGTAAATGCATTTTACATGTTATTAGTACTTTGTTTAATTAGTTTTGGGATTGAAAGCATATGTTACTTCTATTGTAAGGATATAGTCTCAATTTATTCCAAGTTTATCCTTAAAGGGAATTTGTCACCTAGTTTGGGGTCAGTAAATCACCTAGCATGCCATTATGCAGCTGCTATTTAGGATCTCAATAGTGCCCATAAAAAAACATCTGTCCCTGTAATGAATAGTAAACAAAAATCAAACCTACTGTCCCCATCTGTGCAGTGCACATGCATCTGGACTCTTCTCCCAGTAAGTACAATTTTCATCTACAATTTTTCACTGGGGCAGATTGGTTTGCTATTGGCATATTTAGAACCCTAACAGCATGCTAGTAGTATATGAAGTTATAAGGAGTTTGATACCAATCACTGATAACACCTCCCCTGTGTAAAACTGATTTCAGAAAGAGCTGAGATTTACTGTAAATGTATGCAACTTTGGTGAATCTTTTTCCACAAAACTACAGATGTAGCCGAGTTAAAATTGACTCTAATAGCACAATATCAATAGTTATCTCGGTTATCTCATGACTAGAGTTGAGCGAACACCTGGATGTTCGTGTTCGAGAAGTTCGGCCGAACTTCCCGTAAATGTTCGGGTTCGGGATCTGAACCCGAACCGAACTTCGTCCCGAACCCGAACCCCATTGAAGTCAATGGGGACCCAAACTTTTGGGCACTAAAAAGGCTGTAAAACAGCCCAGGAAAGAGCTAGAGGGCTGCAAAAGGCAGCAACATGTAGGTAAATCCCCTGCAAACAAATGTGGATAGGGAAATGAATTAAAATTAAAATTAAAAAAATTAAAATGAACCAATATCAATTGGACAGAGGTCCCATAGCAGAGAATCTGGCTTCACGTCAGCAGAGAATCAGTCTCTTCATGCCATAGCAAAGAATCTGGCTTCATGTCAGCAGAGAATAAGTCTCTTCATGCCATAGCAGAGAATCTGGCTTCATGTCAGCGCAGAATCAGTCTTCATGTCATAGCAGAGAATCAGGCTTCACGTCACCCACCACTGGTACAGGCCACTGTCACACATTTAGGCCCCGGCACCCAGACAGAGGAGAGCGGTCCCGTAACAGAGAATCTGGCCTTATGTCAGCGCAGAATCTGTCTTCATGTCATAGCAGAGAATCAGGCTTCACGTCACCCACCACTGGAACAGGCCACTGTCACACATTTAGGCCCAGGCACCCAGGCAGAGGAGAGAGGTCCCGTAACAGAGAATCTGGCCTTATGTCAGCGCAGAATCTGTCTTCATGTCATAGCAGAGAATCAGGCTTCACGTCACCCACCACTGGAACAGGCCACTGTCACACATTTAGGCCCAGGCACCCAGGCAGAGGAGAGCGGTCCCGTAACAGAGAAACTGGCCTTATGTCAGCGCAGAATCTGTATTCATGTCATAGCAGAGAATCAGGCTTCACGTCACCCACCACTGGAACAGGCCACTGTCACACATTTAGGCCTCGGCACCCAGACAGAGGAGAGGTTCATTCAACTTTGGGTTGCCCCACAATATAATGGTAAAATGAAATTAAAAATAGTATTGAATGAGGAAGTGCCCTGGAGTAGAATAATATATTGTTAAGGGGAGGTAGTTAATATCTAATCTGCACAAGGGATGGACAGGTCCTGTGGGATCCATGCCTGGTTCATTTTTATGAACGTCAGCTTGTCCACATTGGCTGTAGACAGGCGGCTGCGTTTGTCTGTAATGACGCCCCCTGCAGTGCTGAATACACGTTCAGACAAAACGCTGGCCGCCGGGCAGGCCAGCACCTCCAAGGCATAAAAGGCTAGCTCTGGCCACGTGGACAATTTGGAGACCCAGAAGTTGAATGGGGCCGAACCATCAGTCAGTACGTGGAGGGGTGTGCACAGGTACTGTTCCACCATGTTAGTGAAATGTTGCCTCCTGCTAACACGTTCCGTATCAGGTGGTGGTGCACTTAGCTGTGGCGTGTTGACAAAACTTTTCCACATCTCTGCCATGCTAACCCTGCCCTCAGAGGAGCTGGGCGTGACACAGCTGCGTTGGCGACCTCTTGCTCCTCCTCTGCCTTCGCCTTGGGCTTCCACTGGTTCCCCTGTGACATTTGGGAATGCTCTCAGTAGCGTGTCTACCAACGTGCGCTTGTACTCGCGCATCTTCCTATCACGCTCCAGTGTAGGAAGTAAGGTGGGCACATTGTCTTTGTACCGGGGATCCAGCAGGGTGGCAACCCAGTAGTCCGCACACGTTAAAATGTGGGCAACTCTGCTGTCGTTGCGCAGGCACTGCAGCATGTAGTCGCTCATGTGTGCCAGGCTGCCCAGAGGTAAGGACAAGCTGTCCTCTGTGGGAGGCGTATCGTCATCGTCCTGTGTTTCCCCCCAGCCACGCACCAGTGATGGGCGAGAGCTACTTTGGGTGCCACCCCGCTGTGAACATGCTTCATCCTCATCCTCCTCCACCTCCTCCTCATCCTCATCCTCCTCGTCCTCCAGTAGTGGGCCCTGTCTGGCCACATTTGTACCTGGCCTCTGGTGTTGCAAAAAACCTCCCTCTGAGTCACTTCGAAGAGACTGGCCTGAAAGTGCTAAAAATGACCCCTCTTCCTCCTGGGCCACCTCCTCTTCCATCATCGCCCTAAGTGTTTTCTCAAGGAGACATAGAAGTGGTATTGTAACGCTGATAACGGCGTCATCGCCACTGGCCGTGTTGGTGGAGTACTCGAAACAGCGCAACAGGGCACACAGGTCTCGCATGGAGGCCCAGTCATTGGTGGTGAAGTGTGTCTGATCCGCAGTGCGACTGACCCGTGCGTGCTGCAGCTGAAACTCCACTATGGCCTGCTGCTGCTCGCACAGTCTGTCCAGCATATGCAAGGTGGAGTTCCACCTGGTAGGCACGTCGCATATGAGGCGGTGAGCGGAAAGGCCGAAGTTACGCTGTAGCGCAGACAGGCGAGCAGCGGCATGGTGTGAACGCCGGAAGCGCGAATAGACGGGCCGCACTTTATGCAGCAGCTCTGACATGTCGGGGTAGTTGCGAATGAACTTCTGCACCACCAAATTCAGCACATGCGCCAGGCAAGGGATGTGCGTCAAACCGGCTAGACCCAGAGCTGAAACGAGATTTCGCCCATTATCGCACACCACCAGGCCGGGCTTGAGGCTCACCGGCAGCAACCACTCGTCGGTCTGTTGTTCTATACCCCGCCACAACTCCTGTGCGGTGTGGGGCCTGTCCCCCAAACATATGAGTTTCAGAATGGCCTGCTGACGTTTACCCCGTGCTGTGCTGAAGTTGGTGGTGAAGGTGTGTGGCTGACTGGATGAGCAGGTGGAAGAAGAGGAGGAGGAAGCTGAGTAGGAGGAGGAGGAGACAGGAGGCAAAGAATGTTGCCCTGCGATCCTTGGCGGCGGAAGGACGTGCGCCAAATAGCTCTCCGCCTGGGGCCCAGCCGCCACTACATTTACCCAGTGTGCAGTTAGGGAGATATAGCGTCCCTGGCCGTGCTTACTGGTCCACGTATCTGTGGTTAGGTGGACCTTGCCACAGATGGCGTTGAGCAGTGCACACTTGATTTTATCGGACACTTGTTTGTGCAGGGAAGGCACGGTTCTCTTGGAGAAGTAGTGGCGGCTGGGAACAACATACTGTGGGACAGCAAGTGACATGAGCTGTTTGAAGCTGTGTGTGTCCACAAGCCTAAATGACAGCATTTCATAGGCCAGTAGAATAGAAATGCTGGCATTCAGGGCCAGGGATCGAGGGTGGCTAGGTGAGAATTTACGCTTTCTCTCAAATGTTTGTGAGATGGAGAGCTGAACGCTGCCGTGTGACATGGTTGAGATGCTTGGTGACGCAGGTGGTGGTGTTGGTGGTACATCCCATGTTTGCTGGGCGGCAGGTGCCAACGTTCCTCCAGAGGCGGAGGAAGAGGCCGAGGCGGCGGCAGCAGCAGCAGAAGAGGCCGAGGCGGCAGCAGCAGAAGAGGTAGCAGGGGGAGCCTGAGTGACTTCCTTGTTTTTAAGGTGTTTACTCCACTGCAGTTCATGCTTTGCATGCAGGTGCCTGGTCATGCAGGTTGTGCTAAGGTTCAGAACGTTAATGCCTCGCTTCAGGCTCTGATGGCACAGCGTGCAAACCACTCGGGTCTTGTCGTCAGCACATTGTTTGAAGAAGTGCCATGCCAGGGAACTCCTTGAAGCTGCCTTTGGGGTGCTCGGTCCCAGATGGCGGCGGTCAGTAGCAGGCGGAGTCTCTTGGCGGCGGGTGTTCTGATTTTGCCCACTGCTCCCTCTTTTGCTACGCTGTTGGCTCGGTCTCACCACTGCCTCTTCCTCCGAACGGTGAAAGTCAGTGGCACGACCTTCATTCCATGTGGGGTCTAGGACCTCATCGTCCCCTGCATCGTCTTCCACCCAGTCTTGATCCCTGACCTCCTGTTCAGTCTGCACACTGCAGAAAGACGCAGCAGTTGGCACCTGTGTTTCGTCATCATCAGAGACGTGCTGAGGTGGTATTCCCATGTCCTCATCATCAGGAAAAATAAGTGGTTGTGAGTTAGTGCATTCTATCTCTTCCACCCCTGGGGAAGGGCTAGGTGGATGCCCTTGGGAAACCCTGGCAGCAGAGTCTTCAAACAGCATAAGAGACTGCTGCATAACTTGAGGCTCAGACAGTTTCCCTGATATGCATGGGGGTGATGTGACAGACCGATGGGCTTGGTTTTTATGCGCCATCTGTGCGCTTTCTGCAGAAGACTGGGTGGGAGATAATGTGAACGTGCTGGATCCACTGTCGGCCACCCAATTGACTAATGCCTGTACCTGCTCAGGCCTTACCATCCTTAGAACGGCATTGGGCCCCACCAAATATCGCTGTAAATTCTGCTGGCTACTGGGACCTGAGGAAGTTGGTTCACTAGGACGTGTGGCTGTGGCAGAACGGCCACGTCCTCTCCCAGCACCAGAGGGTCCACTAACACCACCACGACCATGTCCACGTCCGCGTCCCTTATTAGATGTTTTCCTCATCCGTTCACCACAATTTTGAGAATGGCAAATTTGGGAATGCTTTTTCAAGCCAGAACAAAAAGTCTGCTTTTACGGTCACTACAAATAACTTGACCAGCTAAAACTGTGCAGATTTGGTTGAATAGAGATGTGAGACCTGGTTTTTTCTTGCGCTCTGTGACAGTTATAGGTTTAATCACAGAATTACACTTCTATCAGCACGCTAGCGTGTGTCTTAGGTTTTTCTGAATGACACTATCAATACCTTCAATGTAAGATTTTCTTTTTGGGATAGATTTCAAGTAGGCCTCAAATACCACAAACTAGTTATTTTCAGAATGGCAAATTTGGGAATGCTTTTTCAACCCAGAACAAAAAGTCTGCTTTTACGGTCACTACAAATAACTTGACTAGCTAAAACTGTGCAGATTTGGTTGAATAGAGATGTGAGACCTGTTTTTTTTTTGCGCTGTGTGACAGTTATAGGTTTAATCACAGAATGACACTATTATCAGCACGCTAGCGTGTGTCTTAGGTTTTTCTGAATGACACTATCAATACCTTCAATGTAAAATTTTCTTTTTGGGATAGATTTCAAGTTGGCCTCAAATACCACAAACTAGTTATTTTCAGAATGGCAAATTTGGGAATGCTTTTTCAACCCAGAACAAAAAGTCTGCTTTTACGGTCACTACAAATAACTTGACCAGCTAAAACTGTGCAGATTTGGTTGAATAGAAATGTCAGGTCTATTTTTTAGGCGCTGGGTGACAGGCTCAACTTGCCCCTGATGTAATATATGGCCAAAAAATAACCACACTGTTGATGGTTAAATGCACTTGGGTGACACAGGCTCAGCCTGCAGCTGATGTAGTATATGGCCAAAAAATAATCAGACTGTTGATGGTTAAATGCACTTGGGTGACACAGGCTCAGCCTGCAGCTGATGTAATATATGGCCAAAAAATAACCAGACTGTTGATGGTTAAATGCACTTCGGTGACACAGGCTCAGCCTGCAGCTGATGTAGGATATAGCACAAAATAACCACACTATCGATGGTTAATTACACTTGGTGATAGCTCGTGCTGGCGCACCACAAGTCACAAAATGGCCGCCGATCACCCCAGAAAAAAAGTGATCTAAAAATGCTCTGGGCAGCCTCAAAAAAGTGAGCAAGTCAATAATAGCACTTCAATGATCCACAGCTGCAGATCGATCACAGAATGAAGTCTTTTGGAGGAGTTAATCTGCCTAATCTCGCCCTAACGTCGCAGCTGCAACCTCTCCCTATACTGATCATAGCAGAGTGACGTGCGGCGCTACGTGACTCCAGCTTAAATAGAGGCTGGGTCACATGGTGCACTGGCCAATCACAGCCTTGCCAATAGTAGGCATGGCTGTGATGGCCTCTTGGGCCAAGTAGTATGACGCTTGTTGATTGGCTGCTTTGCAGCCTTTCAAAAAGCACAAGGAAAGAGCCGAACACCGAACCCGAACCCGGACTTTTACGAAAATCTTCGGGTTCGGGTCTGTGTCACGGACACCCCAAAATTCGGTACGAACCCGAACTATACAGTTCGGGTTCGCTCATCCCTACTCATTACAAAAGCCATTAAAACCAATTGAAAAGTCAGTTAACGTTTTCTTGCCATTCTTTACTTAATGAGTTAACCATCAAGTTTAGCTCGGCTGCATCTGTATATATAAATCTTTGATTTTTCTGCTCTACTGCGCACTGTTCGGAACGCGTTGAAAGTTTGGCAATCACAAGTACCCATAGCTCTGATAGTGACGTCACTATTCGCTCCACATAAGCACGAGCTTATAACTATATGGAACGGCGCCACCGGTCGGGGCATGCTCCATGATATAGATACCAGACCGATATCCCCTGGACTTAAGACCTCAGGAAAAAAAGAAAATATTCAATATCAACAACAAGGTAATCTTGGGTTTTGGATTGATGTGTACTATGGCCGTTTTTAGTGGGGGAACCTGCAAGAGTACCGGGAGTGGTAGTGAGTGGTTTATACAATTGAAAAGTCAGTTAACATTTTCTTTCCATTCTTTATTTAATGTGTTAACCATGAAGTTTAGCTCAACTGTATCTGTATATATAAATCTTCTTATATTTTTCTTCTCTATAACATGCTGCCTTGAATAACTAGATTGCAGACTTTAATTTGTAGATATGTGCATCCTAATTGGAGGACAGGTTTGGGAATTACAGCTCTTTAATATGTAGCTGCCTCTTTTTCAAGGGACCAAAGGTAATCTGATAATTATTTCAAAAGCTTTTTAATGGGCTGCATGGGCAATTCCCTCCTTCTTTAATCCAGTATCAATTAAGCAGTTAAAAGGTCTGGAGTTGATTCCAGGTGTGGCATGTGCATTTGGAAGCTGTTGCTGTGAACCCACAATATGTGGTCAAAGGAGCTCTCAAAGGAAGTGAAACAGGCCATCATTAGGCAAAAAAAATAAAAAAAATCCATCAAAGAGATAGTGGAAATGTGAGGAATGGCCAAATCAACAGTCTGTTACATTCTGGTAAAAAAGAGTGCACTGGTGAGCTTGGGAACTCAAAAAGGCTTGGACGTCCACAAAAGACAGGAGTGGTAAATGATCGCAGAATCCTTTCCATTGTAAAGAAAAACCCCTTCACAAAATCCACCCAATAGAAGAACACTCTCCAGGAAGTAGGTGTATCAGTAGCTAAATCTACTATAAAGAGCAGAGGGTTCACCATAAGGTGCAAACCATTAATCATCCTCAAAAATAGAAATGTCAGATTAGACTTTGTCAAAAAAACATCTAAAGAAGCCAACCCAGTTCTGGAACAGCATTCATTGGCAGATGAAACTAAGATCAATCTGTACCAGCAATGACAGGAAGAAGAAAGTATGGCTAAGCCTCAAAGTTCATGAGTAGCGTAGATCGTGAATATTGTAATCGCTAATTTTTATCGCAAATTTTCCATGCAAATGGTTTTTCAGCTGAAAAACAATGCAGATTCTGCTCATTTGTATGTCTTTCCCGTATGCTCATGTTTATGCAAATTAGTTTACATGACAAAACTGTATAGAAAGGTTATTGAATATTATGTTAGGACAATCAGAAAACTTTTTGTCACCCTAATGATAATGATCCAGGTGCGCAGGTCCACCCAAGCCATCCAACAGTTATGATGCAACTTTGAGGCTTACTGGCTCTCAGTCAGATGAGAGCTGGTTTTGAATGTCTCATAGTGCACAAGGCTGCCATTGTAAGGTATGCTGACAGTATCTGTCTCATGGATATAATGTTGGCTTGCACATACCCAGCTTTTTGCATATAGCCTTTGTGTGGTTGTCTATTGTTTGTCATAGATAATGGGAGCCCAAGAAGCATCCAGACATCCTTCCCATGCTGTTTTCAAACCATTACAGTGGTGTTTCCATCAATTTCTAACCTTTTTCTATGAACCAGAAACCCTCTCTTCTTCAGAGCAGGGGGTGCCTGATTTATTGCTTGGGTCTCCTATTTATTTTCATTGTGTTCAGTTGTGCTCGAGCATACACAGTATTCGGCCGAACACTGCGATGTGTCAAGCATAGCAATGTTCGAGCCGAACTGCTCGCTCAACACTACTTGGAACGGCTCATGATCCAAAGCACACCACATCCTCTGTAAAACAGGGTGGAGGCAGTGTGAAAGCATAGGCATGGACAGGCATGTCTTCCAATGGCACTAGGTCACTTTATTGATAATGTGACTGAAGACAGAAGCAGCCGGACAACTTTTTAAGTGTACAGGGATGCACTTTCTACACAGATTCAACCAAATGCAGCAAGGTTGTACAGCGCTTCACAGTACAGATAAAAAATGACCCAAAGCATACTGCGGAGGCAACCCAGGAGTTTTTTAAGACAAAGAAGTGGAATATACTGGAAATCACCAGATCTCAACCAGATCGAGAATGCCTTTCACTTGCTTAAGACAAAACTCAAGGTAGAAACAAACAAGGAGGAAACCCAGCATTTGGTGAAGTCCATAAGTTTCAGACTTCAGTCAGTCATTGTCTGCAAAGGATTCTCTACAAAGTATTAAAAATTAACATTTTATTTACGGTAAGATTAATTTCTCCAATTACTTTTGAGCCCCTAAAATAAGGAGGCTTTGTAGAAAAATGGTTGCAATTCCCAAAGGTTTCATAGGATATTTTTGTTCAACCCCTTGAATAAAACTTTAAAGTCTACACTTCAATTTAGTGTTGAGCGCATAGAAGTTCGATCCAAATTTCTGGAAAAATTTGATTGGCCACGAAGCTGAATTTCCTATGGCTTCGTGGTAACGAATAAATTTTTCCTAAAATTGCAGTAAAAAAAACAAAAAAAAACAACAACACATAGTCACCTCATCCATTTGCTCCCAGAGAGACCGTCCTAGTCATCTTGATTGAAGAAATGCACCAAATCTCGCGTGCGCTGAAATGTGATGTCACCACATCATCACGCTGGCCGGGCGTGAGATTTTAGGGGCATTTTCTTCAATCAAGATGGCCGCAATGGCCTGTCCGCAAGCAAATGGATGAGGTGAATATGTATTTTTTTGTTTTTAACCCCTGAAAGGCCTGAATGTGATAGTCAGATGCCGCTATCAATGCGGCTTGAACTCGGCACCTGAGGGGTTCAATGACGGAGGGCCATCATTGCGCCCCCTACATACTATCAAATACGATTCATGGCAAAGTAATTCCTAATGAATTGAATTTCTTTGTGGACTTTGGCTAAGCAGCCAAATCGAATTTTTGATAACTTCGCTCATCTCTACAATTGCATCTCAGTTGTTTTATTTCAAATCCAATGTGGTGGCATGCAGAGCTCAAATCATGAATATTATGTTATATATATATACTAGCTGAAGGACACAGCTTTGCTCGGGTATATTTAATCTATTTAATTTAATGTATGTGTGTGTCGTTAAAAGATATCAACACTATCTATTATAACAGTGACATCTACAGCATTCCGCCCCCTTAACAGAGACCTCCACAGCCCCCCACCCCTTAACACTGCCCCCCCACAGGCCTGTCACTTAAAATTGGACCTCCACAGCAGCCCACCCCCTGACGTTTACAGCAGCCTTCCCCTTTAACAGTGAGTTTCACAGCACACCACCCCCTTGACAGTGACCTCCACAGGGGCCTGCCGCCTTAAAAATGGCCTTTACATCAACCTTCCCCTTAACACTGACCTCCATAGCGGACCATCACCTTAACTTTGACCCCCACAGAAGCCTGCCCCTAGGGTGGCCAGAGGTCCAGTTTTAGGCCAGACAGTCCGGCTTTCAGACTCCCTGTCCTCCGTCTGGTGCAGGGCCTGGACAGACACAAGGATGTCTTTTTGAACAGCTCACTCTCAGACAGCAGCACTGGGCTGTCTGAGTGTGAGCTGCAGGAAGAAAGTCACCGTCCCTCCCACCCCTGCAGCTGACAAAAGTTGATTTTTAACTTCATTTTTACAATCCCTGTAAGCTGAGGAGTGGGAGGGGGCATGGCCTAACCAGATCGGGGTGTGGTTTAGCGGGACCTAGAAGTTAATTTTTAACTTCATTTTTTCAATCCCTGTCGGCTGAGGAGTGGGAGGGGGTGTGGTCTAACGAGATCGGTGGCGTGTCCTTTTGAACAGCTCACTCTAAGACAGCAGCACTGTGCTGTCTGAGTGTAAGGTGCAGGGAGAATGTCACCCTCCCTGCCACCTCTGCAGCTGACATAAGTAGATTTTTTACTTAATTATTTCAATCCCCATTGGCTTAGGAGTGGGAGGGGAAGTGGCCTAACTGGATCAGGGGCATGGCTTAGCAGGACCTGGGGACTGGGGTTTTAAGTTTGTCTTTTGAGGATGGACACATTGTGGCAGGGGGCGTGTCTGGGCTCCTTCCTACAAGAGTGACGCCCCTCTGGGCACCTTACTGGCTCATTTGCATACCAAAAATGTTGGATTAAAAACATCTATTGCTGGAACAAAGGCACATCTTAAAATAAGGTACTAACTGCTATTAGGCCATGGCTTTACTTCAATAGTGATTATCCTGGTGACAGATTTTCTTTAAAGTTCACCTACAGCAGTGAAGAAAAATGGCTGGGTTGTTATGGAAACCTGGTGTAAAGCTGTGTGTGTGTGTGTGTGTGTGTGTGTGTGTGTGGAGAATGGTCTGCGAGCTTCAATTGGCTGATAAGGGTCATGTGACCAAGCTTCTATTGGCTAATGCATTTTTTAGGAATATCTCAGGAACGGTGTGTCCTAGAGAGCTGAGACCTGGTCTAAAACCTTCCCGGACACCTGATGTACCTGTGTGCCAAATTTTGTGATTGTAAATGCAACATACATACACACACATACACTCAGCTTTATATATTACAGCGGTTGTGTCGCTACTCTAAACCAGACCGATCATCTTGAACATTGCATAGTAAAGCTTCTCTTTACACATATGATAGGAGAGAGGGGGATTGGGAGCCATGCTGTGCTCTTTTGCTGTTGGGGGATGGAAGATGTCCATAGAGGAGGCAGATAAGTACCTGGTGTTGGAACCAGACCGACATAAATGTGCTGGTATCAATAAGACATGCCCTTATTGCTGCGGTGTTGCCATGAAAACATTGACCCAGTGGGCCATGAAAGACATGTAATCTCCCTGCCCGTAACACACGAGTGCACACCATCAGCTGCTTTAAGGCAGCACAACCCACTAAATGTTTAGCGAATCGAAGCATCCAAAGTGGAATTCGATCCGAAATTTAGAAAAAAAAATTGGTTCGCAAAGAATCCGAATTTCCTGTTGCTTCATGGTAGTTAATTATTAATTTTATTCCTAAAATGGCGGTGACATGTGTTACAAAGTGAAAATAAAAGTCCGGGCACAAGAGATCACCCATAAGGCAGAGCAGCCAGCCAATCAGCAGCTATCCAACCCCTGTGATGTCACAGCCCTATAAAAATCCTAATCCTGCCCGGTCTTAGCCATTTTACAGTGAACTGAGCATAGGGAGAGACGTGAAAAGTACTAGGGGCAGTGTTTAACAAAGAAACTTGGATAAGGACACTGCAAGGACAATGTAGGGTTTAGGGAGATCATAGGGAGAGTTTTTACACACTAGGAATAGCATAGGGAGAGTGCAGGGACAGTGCACGCTGTGTAATCAGAAACTGAAAGAGTCCCTGCACTGAGCTATCTAATTGAACAGTGTCCACCTTGTTTAATAGATGCGCAATTCTAATACTCCTTGTTTATCATATTGGGGTTAATAACTTGTCTAATTTAACTGTTATTGGGGTGTCCCCCTTATTTAATAGATATGCAATTCTATCACGCCTTGATTCTCAAACTGGGGTGAATAAGTAGAGTAATTCAACTGTTATTGGGGTGTCCCCCTTATTATATAGATAAGTAATAGATGAGTAATTCCATTAAGCCTTGCAATTCTATTACTCTTTGCTTCTCAAATTGGGGTGAATAAGCTCTCTAATTTAAATGTTATTGTGGGGTTCCCTTTGTTTAATAGATATGCAATTTTATTGCGCCTTGATTCTCAAATTGGGGTGAATAAACTGTGTAATTTAACAGTTATTGTGGTGTCCCCCTTGTTTAATAGAAACAGAATTCTATTACACCTTGATTCTCAAATTGGGATGAAGCAGTAGTGTAATTTAACTGTTATTGGGGTGTATCTCCTATTTAATAGATGAGTAATTCCATTACGCCTTAATTCTCAAATTGGGGTGAAAAAGCTGTCTATTGGTTCTGTTATTGGGGTGTCCACCTTGTTTCTTAGATAAGCAATCCCATGAGGCCTTGATTCTCAAATTGTGGTTAATGAGGTGTCTATTTTTACAGTTATTGGGGTGCCCACCTTGTTTCATAGATAAGCAATCCCATTAGGCCTGGATTCTCAAATTGGGGTTAATAAGCTGTCTAATATTACTGTTATTGGGGTGTCCACATAGACATTGAATAGCTTATTTTACATATATATTTACTGTTACTGTACAGTATGTCAAACAGACAGGTGCCAGGGCCCTCTGAGGGAACTGGCAGTGGCAAAAATGTTGCTGGAGCCAGCAGGAGTAGCAACAGAAGAAGAGGAGGTGGGTGGTAGCAGCAGTCGCAGTGACAGGCCAGAGATGCCAGTGTCATCCAGTGGTCGTGTTTTGACCAGCAACCCAGCTGTCCTTGAATGGTTGACTGAGTCTTCAACATCATCTCACGTGACATCAGAAACTCACTGTCAGAAATAGGTGGGTTCCTCTGACATCACACTTACTTGGCATGGCCCAGGAACAAGCTCTGTGCCCTCACCTGACCTGAACCTGCCTCTTCCTTTTTACACTCCTTCTGATCAGGAAGTATTGTATGCTACCGGCTCTGCTCTGCTTTTCAGCGAGGACAAGCTTATTGAGGACAGCTACTGCCCAGCCCAGATTTGGAGGAGAGGTCTGCTGCAAGTGTTGCGGGGGATCAGGGACGCGGCCAGGAGACTAATGAGTGTGACATAAGTGAGGAGCAGACAGTAGTGGATAACCAATCGCATGCAGGAGCCAGGTGAAGAGGGGGCTTCATCACCCTCATCATCAGTGGGTAAGGGTGTCATCTTGCCCGTGAGACAGCAGCAGGGTGGCAGCGGCGTGTGGCTGAGCCCACATTGTGCAAGCATGGCCGTGAGTCAGCAGGGTGGCAGCAGTCTAAGATCTGGAGTTAAACATGCCTGTGGTAGACCGTCTGCTACTCAGGAGCCTACCTATCCAGAAACAACTAGTGATGCATGGGTTCATAGATACAGCGGCAGGCAGTCAGCATGCAGTGGTGGGGGAAAAATGCCATACTTGCCGGTGTGGTAATTTTTTTATCAAGTCAGAGGAGGACGTCAACGTCACTGTCTGTAGGATGTCTGGGCAGAGTGAAGAGCAGACAGGTTGCTAATGTTGGCACCATGGCCCTGCGTCAACACATGGAATGTCATAAAGTGGCTTGGGAAAACCGTGATACCAATGTAGGGATATAGTCTGACGTAGCAACTGCTGAATCTCCCAGTTGCCTGCACCCCTTCTCCAGCAGTCAAGGCTCCACCACCTCAGCAGAAGGGAGTTTGTTTTCTTCCCATTGTTTACAGGTCCTAATGCTCCTCCTCCTCCTCCTCTTTGTCACACATTTTGACAGAAATCGATCACCAAGGCGATTGCAAAAAGATTGCAAAATTGTATGTGTGCACTCAACCAACACTGCAGAAGTTCTTGGCCAAATTGATGGTACTACAGTCCCTCCCTTTCCATGTGGTTGACTCTGCCCATTTCAGAGAACTGATGGCTTGTGACAAGGCAAGGTGGAAAGTCCCAAGCCATCATTACTTCTCTAAAAAAGCTGTATGAGCTCTACACACATATGTTGAGCAGAAGGTGGGCCAGTCCTTGACCCTGTCAATGTCTGGTACAGTTCAAGACAGCACCAACATGTGGAGCTATAACTAAGGTCAAGGACAATAAATGTCCTTTAAGGTCCACTGGGTAAACGTGGTTCCTGCCAAGGCAAACCAGCAACTTGGCGAGGTGATGGCAATGCCACCTCCCTTATTCTGTGTGATTGTGGCGCCAATGTCCTCCTCTACCTTCTCGTCCTCCACCTTGTTCTCAACCTCCACTATAGACACAGTTTGGAGTGGTCCTCGAGCATACTACCTATGTAGAGCATGGCGGTGTCACCCTCTTCTGTACCTAGCCTGCTTGGGCGAATGTACTCACTGGGGAGGAACTGCTCCGCGTCATCAACCAAGAAATAGAATGCTGGCTGCCTCCACACCAAATGAATATCGGTACCATGGTTCCACTCCTTTCACGTCCTGGAGGAGATGCTGATAAATCTGGCTGGCCAGGAGACATGCTGCCTACATCTAATCGCCACCTGAGTCCAGTGGGGGCTGCACTGGTGGAGGAGGAGGATGAGGAGGACATTAATGCCCAGGAAATGTATACAGAAATATGTGGTTTATCTGCACAAGTGACAGAATAGGAGCAGGGGAGTAGGAGGAGCTAGAGGTCATTGAGGAAAACCAGGCAGATGACCCTGACAGACCATGGCAGTATGCAGTGGAGATGGAGGCAAGAAGTCCCTGCGAATCCCTTGCACAAATGGGAAGATGTATGCTGAATTTCTTGCATAGTGATAGCCGCATTACCACCAATCGGCAGAGGGATGACTACTGGCTCTCCACAATGTTAGACCCTTGCTACCGGGCCATAATGGGGACTTTTTTTTTACACCTGCTGAGACGGATGATAAACTCAACTACTAAAGAGACAGCCGAGGAAGTCAGTTGGTCGCTGCTATTGTACCCATAGAGATGTATTAGGGCAGAGCAAAACGGAATGCCTCTTAAAGGGTTTCTTTTTTCATTCCATCCTAAAATTCTATTATATTACGTTATAACTTGTCACAAACCAGCGGGTCTGAACCCACTGTGCCATGCATCCTACCTCCTCTCAGGGCATTGCTTAAGTGAACCCATCGTTCTTCACAGTCCCCCTGATGGGAACACCAGGTCGCTACCTCCTGAGAAGGATTGGCACACGAGGCAGTACCAGGAGGTACCAGAGGTACAGACGTAGTCAGCAGGCCGAGTCGTAACCAGGAGCAACAGTTCAGGACCGAAAGATGAGGCAGAAGCAGAGTATCCCACTAAAATCATATTGACTTCTGTAAGCTTTATATCATAACAAACAATGTGCCGCTAACAAAATAAAATAATAATTATTATAAATAAAATTTTACTGAAAATCAACAAATGACAATCAGACATTGCTTTTGAATTGTGGTGCAACAGAATAATAATAAAAAAACTAACGAAAATGCCCTGAACAAAAATTATGGTAACCCTAGAAAAGATTGAATATAATTTGACCATAGGGACATATTAACGCCTTCAGGACCCTGCCATTAAGGATCAGGCCATTTTTTGCATATCTGACATGTGTCACTTTATGTAATAATAACTTTAAGAAGCTTTTACTTATCCAAGCCATTCTGATCACATATTGTACTTCATGACAGTGGTAAATTTTTTTTTACACCTGCTGAGACGGATGATAAACTCAACTACTAAAGAGACAGCCGAGGAAGTCAGTTGGTCGCTGCTATTGTACCCATAGAGATGTATTAGGGCAGAGCAAAACGGAATGCCTCTTAAAGGGTTTCTTTTTTCATTCCATCCTAAAATTCCATTATATTACGTTATAACTTGTCACAAACCAGCGGGTCTGAACCCACTGTGCCATGCATCCTACCTCCTCTCAGGGCATTGCTTAAGTGAACCCATCGTTCTTCACAGTCCCCCTGATGGGAACACCAGGTCGCTACCTCTTGAGAAGGATTGGCACACGAGGCAGTACCAGGAGGTACCAGAGGTACAGACGTAGTCAGCAGGCCGAGTCGTAACCAGGAGCAACAGTTCAGGACCGAAAGATGAGGCAGAAGCAGAGTATCCCACTAAAATCATATTGACTTCTGTAAGCTTTATATCATAACAAACAATGTGCCGCTAACAAAATAAAATAATAATTATTATAAATAAAATTTTACTGAAAATCAACAAATGACAATCAGACATTGCTTTTGAATTGTGGTGCAACAGAATAATAATAAAAAAACTAACGAAAATGCCCTGAACAAAAATTATGGTAACCCTAGAAAAGATTGAATATAATTTGACCATAGGGACATATTAACGCCTTCAGGACCCTGCCATTAAGGATCAGGCCATTTTTTGCATATCTGACATGTGTCACTTTATGTAATAATAACTTTAAGAAGCTTTTACTTATCCAAGCCATTCTGATCACATATTGTACTTCATGACAGTGGTAAATTTGATTCAAAATATTTAATTTTTATTTATAAAAAAATACCAAATTTACCAAAAATTTGGAAAAATTAGCAATTTTAAAGATTTCAATTTTTCTGCTTTTGAAACAGATAGTGATACCTCCTAAAATATGTATTACTTTACATTTCCCACATGTCTACTTCATGTTTGGATCATTTTGTAAATTACATTTTCTTTTTTTGGGGACGTTGGAAGGCTTAGAAGTTTAGATGCAAATCTTGACATTTTTCAGAAAATTTCCAAAACCCACTTTTTAAGAACCAGTTCAAGTTTGAAGTCACTTTATGAAGCTTACATAATAGAAACAACCCATTAATGGCCCCATTTTAGAAACTACACCCATCACTTTGTTAACCCTTTAGGTGTTCCACAAGAATTAAAGGAAAATGGAGATGAAATTTCAGAATTTCAAATTTTTTGGGCAGATTTTCCATTTTAATCCATTTTTCAAGTAACAAAGCAAGGGTTAACAGCCAAACAAAACTCAATATTTCTTACACTGATTCTGTAGTTTACAGAAACACCCCATATGTGGTCGTAAACTGCTGTACGGGCACATGGCAGGGCGCAGAAGGAAAGGAATGCCATATGGTTTTTGGAGGGCAGATTTAACTGGGATAATTTTAAGTTGCCATGTCACATTTGTGGACTCTCCGCATCTACATATAGAGCAACCATAAATCATATGTACCCTAAAATAGTGCCAACAAAACTGCCTCCTTATCCCGTAGTTTCCAAAATGAGGTCACTTTTTTGGAGTTTCTACTCTAGGGGTACATCACCCCTAGAGTAGAAACTCCAAACAAGTAACCCCATTTTGGAAACTACAGGATAAGGAGGCAGTTTTATTGGTACTATTTTAGGGTACATATGATTTTTGGTTGCTCTATATTACACTTTTTGTGAGGTAAGAGATCGTGTGCTAATTTTATAGAGCAGGTTGTTACGGGCGTGACAATACCAAATATGACTTTTTTTTTTATTTGTTTTTTTCAATTTTACATAATAAAGCATTTAAAAAAAATAGTTTTTACTGTCTCCATATTCTGAAAGCCATAGTTTATTTTTATTTTTTGGGCGACTGCATTATATAGGGTCTCATGCAGCAGGGACCCAGCTGTCAGTGGCTGCCGGGTCTGTACCGCTGATAGGGTGGGAGCAGCTCCTTCACCCGCCCGATCAGCCTGCTGTACATGTACGTCGCTGGTCCTTAAAGGGGTTGTCCGGGTTCAGAGTTCTGCGTCTGGAGGAAAGAAGGTTTTTACACAAACATAGAAAAGGATTCTTTATGGTAAGAGCAGTGAGACTATGGAACTCTCTTCCTGAGGAGGTGGTGATGGTGAGTACAATAAAGGAATTCAAGAGGTGCCTGGATGTATTTCTGGAGTGTAATAATATTACAGGCTATAGCTACTAGAGAGGGGTCGTTGATCCAGGGAGTTAGTCTGATTGCCTGATTGGAGTCGGTAAGGAATTTTTTATTCCCCTAAAGTGGGGAAAATTGGCTTCTACCTCACAGTTTTTTTTTTTGCCTTCCTCTGGATCAACTTGCAGGATGACAGGCCGAACTAGACGGACAAATGTCTTTTTTCGGCCCTATGTACTATGTTACTTATGTACTATGTTACCCTTATTTTCACCCAGGCAGCCCCCCTGAGCCTAGCATCGGAGCATCTCATGCGCGCAGGGCACGAGCTATTTTGTTTTCAGTAACACACTGCCGGGCGGAAACTTCCGCCCAGCAGTGTGTTCGGTGACTTTACCGTCTCTGATGGGCAGGCTTTAGCGCTGCCCTAGCCGTCTTACTGATAGTAAGCAGCTGTTGGTGGGCGATTCTATCATAAGAGGTGTGAAGTTTGAAGAAAATGGTTTTGTGAGATGTCTCCCTGGTGCTACCGCTAGCAGGGACAGACGACGTATCCTTAATATTGTTAGGCAAGCAAAGCAGGAAAGGGAGGTGGATGTTATTGTCCATCTTGGAACAAATTATCTGGCTTGCAATAAGGTTTCAAAGGTGAAGGAAGCTTTTCAGACACTTGGTATTGATATACGGGAGGTTGCATCGACTGTTTCATTCTCTGCAGTTTTGCCTGTGCATAACCTTCAGCATGACAGGAAGATGCGCATTAAGGAATTCAATGTATGGCTTGGTGAATCGTGTCTGAACCAAGGGTTTGGCTTTGTGTCTCATGTTAGCTCTTGTTGGAATGGAAAAGAACTGTACAAGAAAGATGGTTTGCATCTTTCTCTCAAGGGAACGAATGTCCTTAGTGAACAGTTCAAAGTATTTGCAAAGGAGCATTTAAACTAGGAAAGGGGGGCAAAAGAGTGATAATCCAGCAGTCCGACTGACCCCTGGAACAATGCCAGAAGATGCCAGTAGCACATAGGTTAAGAAATGACAAGCTCAGAAGGGAAGCGTGGCCTGAGCATGGAGCCGTGAACACGCATTTCTCAGAGCTCCCGGACCCTGGGCCCTTTCATCTGCTTTTAAAAGCATTGATTCAAATCCAACTGTTCCGAAGAGAATGGTCAGACGTTCGGGTCCCTGAGGGTCCACATACATGGCCTCGGAACCTCACATTATGAGGTACTTTTCCTACACGCTGGCTCCCATGCCAGAACCCTCCAAAATGGCGCAGATGGATGAAGAAACAGCAGAGCCACCCACTCCCTTAAGTCCCAATCAGGCTGACAACTTACCGGCTCTTACACAGTCGGTCTCCCCATCGCAGCTGACTCCAGCAGCTGATCTTGCTGCAGTGGCCTCCACAACCATAGGTCACACTCACCTCCCAGGCAAGAAGGCGCAAGTTCAGTCGGCCCTCCGATCCAAGATGGCGCCCGAGGGAGCGCAAGAGACGACTGCTCCCGCCTCCCAGGACTATGTTCAGGGCCTTGCCAGGCCGACGTCTCTGCATAAGGCCCATTTGCCTCTCGCATCAGCCTCCGGAGACCCACACTCGCAGCTCTCTGAGACCACGCCTGAGTTCATGGGTACAGATGGGACTCCCACACTTACCCCGTTGGGTTAAATACCCTATGGCACCGCATCTGGGCCTCATACCGGCATCTTGCCGGCCTTGCCACATCTCTTCTGCTGGCCTGATACGCTGGCCCCACAGTCTGGCGGTATCCAGCATCCGCTAGTGGCTCAGCTATGTATGTGGACCCAAAGCTACTTACCCGCCGCAAACAGGGATGATCGGCCCTCCCAAAATCTGCAAGTAGATCTCCCCTCTACCCCGGCTTTTTTTGATTCTTCAGCCGTTTCTGATTCCTCAGAGACTCCATCCTCTGCCTCCTCTTCTCAGGGTAGACATTCCAAGCGTCCGAAATTAAGAGATATATGGTCACTCCTCGGTACGCTTCCTACTAAAATGAATCTGGAGGCGATCATACAAAGGGTTGAAGCTAAGCATGATCAGGCTATTGCAGTAGTCAAGGCAGAACTAACAGATATTTCTACTAAACTGACTTCACAAACTCAAGTTTCAACTGAGTTGGATGTCCGACTCACCAATGTGGAAACAATCATTGCCTCGCAACAGGCCTTAAACAGACATCTACTTTTACAGCTAGACAACCAAGAAAACAGGGGCCGATGAAATAATATCAAGCTACGTGGGATCCCTGAAGAGGACTCCGCCACAGATTTACGCCCAGAGAACTCAGCTCCACGCGACGTTCTATGCAGAGTTCACTTCTTCAGAGAAAAAGAGGAACTTTTACAAAGAGCCTGGAGGCAGGGCCCAACATTATTCGCTGGATCACAGATTCAAATCATACCTAATGTGTCTAGGAGAACCTTGCTTAGGAGCCACTCTCTCAAACCTCTCCTGCAAGTTATTACCAATGCTGGAGCCACTTATCGTTGGGGCCACCTGTTCCACCTGATCATCCGTAAGAATGGAACTACATTTGGCCTACACTCCCCGGACCAGACAGGAGAGCTTGGTCAATTTCTGGACATCCCACCCTTCTCACTGCCGGACTGACTTGACGTTCCAGTCTTCTCAACTCCAGCATCTGGGCACCCACCACAGCTGAGAGGTGGACCTCAACGAGACCACTCCCAAGACCCTCAACCTCCAGGACAGGGGACTCTCTCAAAATAGTTCCAGGTCCTTTGGGTTGAGAAGGACCCCTGCTATTTGACCTACAATGCCTAGTATAGAGCTAGAGGGAATGTAGATGCAGAGTCCAGTATGTGGTACCGACACGCTCGACAGTTTTTTTTCCCGTTGATGGCTGTTAAATCTTAGTTTCCTGCTGCTCTCTATATCTACTATCTTAAAGGTAGTCTGTCACCTAATCTGAGCCTTTTAGACCGCTCAGATCAGGTTATAGACTCCTGTGCCCTCATTACAATGGTACCTTTATTTGTGCTGTCCCTCGCCGAGATCTTCCAAAAAAGACTTTTAAAACATATGTTAATGAGATTCGGCAAGTGCCCAGGGGCGGCGTTACTGCAGCAAAATGTGCCCAAAAAAACCACACCTATTTCACCCCTCTGGCCCGCCCTCTTTTCCTATTATTACCTCCTCCTCTCCCTCACAAATCTCGCGCCTGCTAGAGGAAAGATGCTGCTGCGCCGACCCGCCCCTTCTTTGGCTTCACTGCAGTCCTCTGCAGTGGCTGGTTACTTCCACCCACTGGATTTCGAGCTACGGACCGGTGCATGCGCAGTCCAACTCCCTGTTCCTCTGCCCATAATGGGCACAGCAGTGCGCAGGTGCAAGACAAGTGTGGAGTGGCGCAGGAGCAAGATTTGTGAGGGAGAGAAGGAGGTAATAATAGGAAAGGAGGGCGGGCCAGAGGGGTGAAATAGGTGTGGTTTTCTGGGCACATCGCCGAGGGGCCTGGGCACTTGCTGCAGTAATGCCGCCCCATGGCACTTGCCGAACCTCCTTAGCATAAGTTTTAAAAGTCTTTTTTGGACAATTTCGGCGAGGGACAGCACAAATTAAGGTACCATTGTAATGTGGGCAAAGGAGTCTATAACCTAATCTAAGCGGTCTAAAAGGCTTAGATTAGGTTACAGATTCCCTTTAAATCTCCTTTCGTTGTCTGAATATGTCCGGTCAAGGGAAAGGGACGCTTCTAAGATAGCTCGCCTTCACCCCTACTACAGTAGTACCATGAGTCTTGGTTCGTTCAAATTGGGCTTACCAAGAGTCGCATAGTGGATACCATCTTCCACAGTTTTGTTTTATCTGATCCGGATTAAGCGGTTTGGGTATTTGACCTTATAGGCATATTTGTCTTCTTTTGATTTAAATTTTGTGCACTGTCCACCTTACCTCTTGTTTCTCTAGATATTACCTTTGCATCAATCAACGCCAACGGGCTGAATACACCTGAGAAACGCTCCTCCATTCTCTGGCTCCTGTGGTGTAAAAAGGTACAAATTGCCTTCATTCAAGAGACTCATTTTCGCAGGGATGTGATACCGAAGTTTAGATCCCCCAGATACCCAAATGCTTATCATAGCTGTTACAACGTATCAAAGTCAAGAGGTGTGAGTATCCTCATTGCTAGATCCACCCCCTAGGAATTGCTGGACACTAGCTCAGATGACACTGGCAGGTTTCTGTTTGTCAAAGGTCGTATAGGGAGTCAGGTGTATACCTTGGCTAATATATACTTGTCCAATACTAAACAACTAAGGGCCTTAACTGGAATCCTATCTAAACTGGATAGTTTTGCAGAGGGCACACTTTTGGTCGGAGGAGATCTAAATGTCGCTTTGGACCCACTTGTAGATGTTTCCAAGGGAACTTCTTATCTAGCCTACTCCTATATACGTCGCATTAAGATCTTGGCAACTATTTTTTCTTTTTCCGTACCAAACCCGCCAGTTTTTTTCTTATTATTTCTTTAAAACTTACCCCTGAGCTTACTCCGTCGGTCCTGCTTGCATCATTTGGTCATTGTGGCTAGGTCCTGAATCCCAGTGAAATGGAAATCTCCTGTTCCACCATCCACTGAGCTTTGGGTACAGAAAGTGGAAGAGATCCGGAGAATGGAGGAACTAACGGCGTTATTAAAGAACAATCATAAAGCCTTTGTTACTACTTGGACTCCTTGGTTTGTTTTCCAAGACTCCTTGGAATACCAATCCTTACTGGCTTTACCACTGTTACCTGCTTCGTCCTATTATTGTTCTCTTTTACCTTTATGTGCTCTACCTTTCCTCATGTGTGTTAGTCTTGTTATCCCCCTCTATCTGTTCAGTCATTATTATGTTTCACTCCCTTTTTTGTTGGATCAAGTTCTAATGTTTTGTACCGCTCATAGAGTGGTTGTATTTCTTTCTCATGCTAGTCCTTTAATATGACTGCTGTTTTACCTTGTATACATTTGGACCTTGATGACAGGATGTAAATGTGTTACTTATGATTTTTTATCGGCCAGGTGCCAAGATATCCATCCTGTTATATGTGGATTAACATAATGTAACCTTAATCATATTTCTGAAAAAACATAAATAAAGAATAAAAAAGAAAAAAAAGAAAAAAAGAAGTGACAAGCTCAGAGTCTTGTTTACAAATGCTCTCCGTTTAGGGAATAAGATCAATGAACTTGAGTCTATAATGGCATCTGAGAATATAGATTTATTGGCTGTTACTGAGACATGGTTCAATGGGAGTAATGACTGGCATATAACAATACCAGGGTTCTCTCTATATAGGAAAGACAGAGAAGGCAAGAAAGGGGGAGGGGTGGCCCTGTATGTGAAAGATAGCATAAAATCGAATTTAATACAAGTTAGCGAGACCAATTTAGAGTCAGTTTGGGTTACGTTGCAGCTTGATAATCATAAGGTAAATCGTGTAGGTGTGATATATAGACCACCTAGCCAAGTCCAAAAATTTGATGATATACTAGTTGAGGAAATAGCTAAAATGACATTGAAAGGGGAAGTTATCATTATGGAGACTTTAATCTTCCTGATGTAAACTGGAAAACCAAAATAGCTAGTTCTGCCAGGAGTACAGATATTCTAAATTCCCTACTGGGATGATCTCTACAGCAAGTAGTGGAGGAGCCAACCCTGAAGGAGGCCATTTTAGATTTAGTATTCACAAATGGGAATTTGGTATCTGATATTACTGTAGGTGAAAGCTTGGGATCTAGTGATTACCAGTCAGTGTTGTTTACTATAAGTACAGTGACTGAGTCACACCACACAAAAACAAAAGTTTTAGATCTTAGAAAAACTGACTTTTCTAAAATTAGATTAGTGGTATACGAGTCCCTATCAGATTGGAACAGTTTCAATGGAGTCCAGGAGAAATGGGACTACTGAAAAGTGGCACTATTGAAGGCAACAGATAATTGGATTAGGCTTGTCAGTAAAAGCAAAAAAAGGAAGAGACCACTGTGGTACTCAGCACAAGTGGCCAAAATCATTAAAAGCAAAAATATAGCTTTTAGTAATAATAAATAAAAAAAAAACGAGGATGACAGGCAAATTTATAAGATTAGGCAGAGAGATGCCAAGCAAGTTATAAAAGCTTCTAAAGCACAGGCAGAAGAGAAATTAGCTCAGTCAGTGAAAAAAGGCGATAAAACATTCTTCAGATACATAAATGAAAAAAGGAAACTAAAACAAGGAATTACCAAATTAAAAACAAAAGAAGGAAGGTATATGGAAGAAGATAAAGAACTAGCTGACTGCCTCAATGAATACTTTTTACAAAGGAAAATGAAGGAAAAGGACCTCAGTTAGGAAGGAAGACTAATGAATCTTTTGATGCATGTGTCTTTACAGAGGAAGAGGTTCTAAGTCAGGTGTCTAAAATTAATACAAATAAGTCACAGGAGGCTGATGGGATACACCCAAAGCTATTAAGATAGCTTAGCGGTGAACTAGCAAAACCATTAACAGATTTATTTAACCAATCACTGGTAACAGGAGTTGTCCCAAAAGATTGGAAATTAGAAAATGTTGTGCCCATTCACAAGAAAAGTAGTAGGGAGAAATCGGGCAACTATAGGCCAGTAAGCCTGACTTAAATAGTGGGGAAATTAATGGAAACCATACTTAAGGAGAGGATTGTGGAACATCTTAAATCCCATGGATTAAAGATGAAAAACAACATGGGTTTACTTCAGGGAGATCATGATAAACTAATCTTATTGATTTTTTTGATTGGGTGACTAAAATAATAGATGGCGGAGGTGCAGTAGACATCTCTTATCTAGTCTTTAGTAAGGCTTTCTATTCTGTCCCACATAGAAGGCTTATCAATAAATTGCAGTCTTTGGGCTTGGACTCTCATATTGTTGAATGGATTAGGCAGTGGCTGAGGGACAGAGGGTTGTAGTCAATGGAGTATATTCAGACCATGTAATAAAAAGAGAGAATTGTAATGGCACACTCGCACTTGGTTTAAATTAAAAGATATTTATTATTATTGGTTAAAATATTTGATTAAAATAAAAATGCTATTAATAAAATTATAAGAGGAAAATAATGGTAGGAATCTCTAAAAATTGCAAATAGTAAAGTGAGATGATAATTCGTGATGTTGCTTGGGATAAGGTCTGATTGAACTGCTTTATGTGAAAGAATGGGCAATAATAAACAAGATCAGGGTATTTATGGCAGGGATGATGTTCCAATGTCCAAAAGTTTTTTTCAATATATTCTAGAGTCTGTGAAAATATAGTCACATAAATATTTAGTGCTGCGTAGATTAAATTTTATAAAGTGGTAGTAGTCTTTAAAAAGTGTGAGATATCTTCTCATATAACATCCAATAAAGAAAAAATATATAAAAAATGTCCGTGCAAAACAATTGTGAGAAAATGCTGCTCAATTGAGTAAAAATGTTTTGTGCACAACAAAAATATTAAATAGCAAATCAGTGCTCTTTGAAAAAATTAATTAAAATATAAACCATAGCATGTATGTCGCATAGATAGTGTTCATGTGTTGGAACACTTAGGGTTAACTGCTATTATAGCCTTATAGGTTATATAGTAGGATGCTCGTCTTTTAAAAAAGAGAGCGTCACTCCTGGTAATTTGCTGGTTCGCTCAAATTTGCATATAGGCTTTCCAATTAATCTTAGTGGATATTGCCTATATTGTTATAAAAAGTACATTCCATAAAAATGCATATGAGCAATTAGGGTTGCGTTGTACTTTACCCCTCTTCGGTTTATTGCAGTGTCTTCTGTTCTGCAAGGACCTGCGTGGCGTCCCACGTGATCGCTTGCCTTACCATGTGATGCTGCACGTGATAGTGCACGTGATGATGATGCAGCTTGGTGTCACACGGATCCTGGTTGTTGATTGGCCAATCCTTTGACTGTGGGAAGATTTGAAAATTTATAGCGGTAGCGAATATTTTCATCCAACAATCTTCACTTTCAGGGTCGGATCCTTTGAAGTCCTCACTGTTTCCCCAGACCAGACGCGTTTCGAGACACTTTCTGGTCTCTTCTTCAGTGGTCAATTACTGGTGTATCCGGAACAAGTGAGGATTTATGTGCGGGTTTCTTTAAGGGGTGTTACCCTAGTTGTATTGGGTTGATTCGGAATCCTGGACTGGATTTCCTTGGCAACAGCATTGTTTATTTTGGGTTGTGATTGGAAACATAATGCCTTGGAATTATTTTATGCTATAAATATAAGTAAAATATGTTCCTGTATTATGAAGTTTGTACAGGCTGTTTCTATTGTATTGAGTGCATTGTTTGATACTTGCGGTATGTTGTGCGGTTATGATGCGTTTTTTTCCCCTTAATTTAGAGTGCGTTTTTTTCCCCCTTTAATTTAGAGATGATTATTTTATCTTGCAGTTATAGATATACTTCTTTATTGCTGGTATTTGTCAATAGGTATTTAGGAGTGTTTGTTTTATAGTTGAGATGTTGTTATAGGATTTCTATGCTTTTTTTTTTTTTTTATGTTCTTACCAATCTATTACTGGTAAGTGACTTATATTTTTGTGCTTTCTTTTTGCTCATTGGGTGAATCCTATTCTTTGGGTGTATGCTTGTATCTATATATATTTTGCACTCTCCATTGCTGGTGTTCAATCTGTTCGTGCGGTTCTCATGCGGTTATGAGGTTCTCATGCGTTATTTTAGATATAAAATAACGCATGAGAACATAAATAACATCTGCATATATTATGTGTTCCATTGTTGTTACTTTAACAGTTCTTGCATTTGTTGTGCGGTTCTCATGCGTTTTTTTTGGATGCGTTTTTTTAATGCGTTTTTTTTTTATGCGTTTTTTTAACATATAACGGGTATGTGTGTGTATGTGTACATCACGTATTCCCTTGTTAGTGTTTCAATGATCCATAGGTTTTATAGTACAATTCTGATGTATTTTTTATATATATATAAATGTAGATTGTTTTCTAATAGCATTTTTTTCGCAATGTTTTTGAGGGCAAGATTGTTTTAGAGTTAAAATTTCTTATTTTAACGGTGTTCACTTCAAATTGTGTTTGTAGTTTTCTTATTTGCTGATGGGTGGTATGGGATTGATAGTTACGTGTGGGAGGGAGAGGGACCTTAATAGGAGAGGAGATAGAGGTGCTGATAGACAGCCAGACCTCTATTTCACTTTCCCAGAAAGGCACCACCCCATTTATAGGAATCCGAATATTTCTAATTCCGCGTTTAGACCTGCGGGTATTAAAGTGTCAAATTCGTAGATTCTCTTGGATTCATTACGTGACATGTTGTTTATATGATTTCCTCCTCTCCAGGATTTATTAATTTTTTTGGAAGCTACGTATTTCAAAGATGAGGGGTCACTGTTGTGGTGGGTTTTGTAGTGTTTAGATAATGTATGTTGTTCATATCCTTTTTTGATATTGGATATGTGTTCTGATATTCTTTTTTTCAATTGTCTTTTTGTTCTTCCAATGTATTGTTTGTGGCAAGGGCATTCCAGTAAATATATGACATCGGTTGTGTTACACGTTATGCATTCTTCTATTTGTAATTTGAATGAATTATGTGTTGAACAGACTTTTTGGGGAAATTGGTCTGTCTGCAATTATTACATCGCCCGCACCGGAAGAATCCCTTCAGGGAAAGCCAATTATTATGTGTATTTTTTGTTGTTTTTTGTTTTACTGTGGGAGCTATTTTTAATCCTAGGTTGGGGGCTTTTGTGTATACTATCGGTGGTGTGATGTTGAGTGATGAACCTATAATTTTGTCCCTGAGCAGGTGGTGCCAATGTTTGTTAATGATTTTGACGATGGATTTGTGTTGGGCGTTATAAGGGACGATTAATCTAGCTTCCTCATTTTGTTCTTTATTTGTATCCTCTTTTTCTTTGAAGAATTCTTGTCTGTCCATTTTTTTAACTTTGTCTAGTGCGTTGTTTAAGAGTTTATCTGGGTATTTTTTACTTACAAATTTCTCCTTCATTTGGGTCGCTTCTTCTTCAAATTTGGTATTGATTGTACAATTTCTTTTTAATCTTCTGAATTGATTGGTTGGAATGTTGGTTAGCCATTGTGGGAGATGGCAACTAGAGAAAAGGATGTGGTTATTTTTCATTACAGGTTTTTGGTACGTGCTACATATTAGTTTATTGTTTTCCACTTGAATGCATAAATCTAGGAATTCTATCTAGATCAAATAAACTTACTTAATAAGGGACTCAACTTTGCACCTACAACAAATATAAACAAATTTGCAACTTATATAGGCATAGAAAAATATATCAGAAAACTGTGCCTAAAGAAATACCATTTAAAAAATACACTTTCCTCACAGGAACCAAATAGTAGTGAATTTGTACATACATCCCTAAAGAACAAATCAAAATCCTTTCCCAGGCAAGAAATAAGCCAGGAAATTGCAACATTCTGCAAAAGTGTAGAACAAGATATCAGGAAGCTAAGAACACATCCCACCTTCAATAATCTAACAAGAAAAGAAAGGGAATCAATGAAACAGCTTCAAGCAATGGAATCAATCACTATCAGACCAGCAGACAAAGGAGGGGCGATAGTCATACTGGACTCTGCTAACTATAACCAAGAATGTATCCACCAACTCACAGATGGTCTAACATATCGAAAATTGAAACAGGACCCGACAGAAGAGTATCAAAAGAAACTAGTAGAATATTGCAGCATAGGTCTAAATAAGGATATACTTTTAGAACGAGAACATAAATTCATTATATCTACTCAAAAACGATTACCAGCATTCTACTGCATACCCAAATTACACAAAAATCCGATTGCACCCCCTGGGAGACCCATTATATCAGGTATAGGGTCAATAACATCAAATTTATCAGAATATATCGACAAAATGCTGCAACCATATGTAAAAATCATCCCCTCCTACATAAAAGACACTACAACTATCATCACTACATTGGAAACAATAGAGTACAATGAAAACTGGACACTTGGAACACTCGACGTCAATTCCCTATATACGATAATCGACCATACACAAGGTATATCAGCTCTCAGAAAACACCTGACAGACTTTTCACCACTCAAAGAGGATCAAATAGATTTCATCACATCCGGTGTTCACTTCATACTGACACATAATTACTTTCAATTCCGAATACTATCAACAACAAGTAGGCACAGCCATGGGCACCAGATTCGCCCCGAGCTACGCCAACATCTTCATGGCCCAATGGGAACGGGACGTGGAGGGTCCGCGGCTCGGGAAGAGTCTGGTGCTATGGAGAAGGTATATAGATGACGTGATCTTCATATGGCAAGACACAGACAGCTCCCTACAAACTTTTTTTAACTAAATGAATGTCAATAACTTAAATCTAAAATTCACATCCAACACAACCAAGACCCAGATAGAATTCCTAGATTTATGCATTCAAGTGGAAAACAATAAACTAATATGTAGCACGTACCAAAAACCTGCAATGAAAAATAACCACATCCTTTTCTCTAGTTGCCATCTCCCACAATGGCTAACTAACATTCCAACCAATCAATTCAGAAGATTAAAAAGAAATTGTACAATCAATACCAAATTTGAAGAAGAAGCGACCCAAATGAAGGAGAAATTTGTCAGTAAAAAATACCCAGATAAACTCTTAAACAACGCACTAGACAAAGTTAAAAAAATGGACAGACAAGAATTCTTCAAAGAAAAAGAGGATACAAATAAACAACAAAATGAGGAAGCTAGATTAATCGTCCCTTATAACGCCCAACACAAATCCATCGTCAAAATCATTAACAAACATTGGCACCACCTGCTCAGGGACAAAATTATAGGTTCATCACTCAACATCACACCACCGATAGTATACACAAAAGCCCCCAACCTAGGATTAAAAATAGCTCCCACAGTAAAACAAAAAACAACAAAAAATAAACATAATAATTGGCTTTCCCTGAAGGGCTTCTTCCGGTGCGGGCGATGTAATAATTGCAGACAGACCAATTTCCCCAAAAAGTCTGTTCAACGCATAATTCATTCAAATTACAAATAGAAGAATGCATAACGTGTAACACAACCGATGTCATATATTTACTGGAATGCCCTTGCCACAAACAATACATTGGAAGAACAAAAAGACAATTGAAAAAAAGAATATCAGAACACATATCCAATATCAAAAAAGGATATGAACAACATACATTATCTAAACACTACAAAACCCACCACAACAGTGACCCCTCATCTTTGAAATACGTAGCTTCCAAAAAAATTAATAAATCCTGGAGAGGAGGAAATCATATAAACAACATGTCACGTAATGAATCCAAGAGAATCTACGAATTTGACACTTTAATACCCGCAGGTCTAAACGCGGAATTAGAAATATTCGGATTCCTATAAATGGGGTGGTGCCTTTCTGGGAAAGTGAAATAGAGGTCTGGCTGTCTATCAGCACCTCTATCTCCTCTCCTATTAAGGTCCCTTTCCCTCCCACACGTAACTATCAATCCCATCCCACCCATCAGCAAATAAGAAAACTACAAACACAATTTGAAGTGAACACCGTTAAAATAAGAAATTTTAACTCTAAAACAATCTTGCCCTCAAAAACATTGCGAAAACAATCTACATTTATATATATAAAAAATACATCAGAATTGTACTATAAAACCTATGGACCATTGAAACACTAACAAGGGAATACGTGATGTACACATACACACACATACCCATTATATGTTAAAAAAAACACATAAAAAACGCATTAAAAAAAACGCATCCAAAAAAAACGCATGAGAACCGCACAACAAATGCAAGAACTGTCAAAGTAACAACAATGGAACACGTAATGGAACGTGTGACCTGCAAGGACCTGTAACTCTGTATGGTCTAACATCTCAAAGTCTAAAATAATCATTTTGAAATAGATCACATATAAGTCTGCTAGAAAGCGCATGCGCGCACGCGGCAGACTATAAATACTTCAAGATATGATTCTTGATCTCTATGCTCGCCTCCGTGGACGTATGTATGAAGTGTGTTTACATTTATCCTGCAAGGACCTACCGGGGACGCGGTACTAGATCCCCATAACAACTGATACACCCCCCACCAACGTCACTTCCGGTTGTAAGCGAAGCTCTGCTGACTGGGCAAGACACAGGGTAACGGCCCAATGAATGTGCGTCCTCGCTCTGGATGATATGACGAATGAGTGGGAGGGATTCAAAGAGCGCTCACCCTGCAACCATAGGTAAATTAACCAGGTGGGCAGGGTTGAGACGCTATAAAAAATGGACACTTTGACTCAGTTAGTTGCCACTGCCTTTATATACGTGCGGGAGCGCTGCCACTGCACCGGGCGCTCCAGCGTTTCATTCTGTGTCTCTGAAGAACCAGGAATACAGCCTATTAGGGTTCTCCCAGCTCTCCACGACTAGCTTATTTAGTGATAGAACCGAGGTCGAGTAATCCGCAGAAATACTTTGTTGAAAGCGACCCCTCTGACATACTGCCGCTTGACCAATGGGACTAGAGCTGCCAGCCATATCTGACATACTTCCAATAAAGCAGTGCAACGTCAGCATTGTTTTTGTATAGTGTCACAATATTCTAAAATTAGATGAAATAAAAGTTATGTTTTAAATAACTACAATAAAGCAAACTCAGCTCAATAGTGAAAATTAACCTCTCCATACACTGGCAAAACACTGAATGTAAAATGACGGCCAGATCAGGTTTATTTATAAGGTAGGGGGTATGTCCATGTGCTGAAACGTCTCAATTGGCTGTCCTGTACCACCTGATGGATGTGTCATGGGTCAAAGTTCTTCATAATGTAAAAGAATATGGCGGGCGCGAATTTCTCCATATGTTCGCATGTTTGACGAATCGTGAACACGCAAAGTTCGCCGCGAAATGACCGCCGGATGAACCGCAAGGCCATCTCTACCAGTGGGGTACCTTAGGGATTTGTTCTGGGACCCATATTGTTTAATATCTTTATCAACGAAATTGCAGAAGGCCTCGATGTGTCTTTTTGCTGATGACACAAAGATTTGTAACAGGGTTGATGTTCCTGGAGGGATACACCAAATGGAAAAGGATTTAGGAAAACTAGAGGAATGGTCAAAAATCGGACAACTAAAATTGAATGTTGGTAAGTACAAGATAATGCACCTGGGGTGTAAAAACCCAAGAGCAGAATATAAAATCAGTGATACAGTCCTAACCTCACTATCTGAGGAAAGGGATTTAGGGGTCATTATTTCAGAAGACTTAAAGGTAGGCAGACAATGTCATAGAGCAGCAGGAAATGCTAGCAGAATGCTTGGGTGTATAGGGAGAGGCATTAGCAGTAGACAGAGGGAGGTGCTCATGCTGCTCTACAGAGCACTAGCGAGACCTCATTTGGAGTATTGTGCGCAGTACTGGAGACCATATCTCCAGAAGGATATTGATACTTTGGAGATAGTTCAGAGAAGAGCTACTAAACTAGTACATGGATTGCAGGATAAAACTTACCAGGAAAGATTAACCACCTCTGGACCGCCTAACGCAGGATCGCGTTCCGGAGGAGGCAGCTGCAGGCAGAGTCACGCATATACGCGTCATCTCGCGAGACACGAGATTTCGCTCAAAAGTTAGAGGAGTATTTCGTCAGCAACCTGCCAGCCAATGATCGTCGCTGGCAGGTTGCTGATTTTTTAAAAATCAAATCACAAGCCATCTAACACCTTATATTTATAAATATAAGGTGTTAAATGGCTTCTCTGCTCCTCTGCTGGTCCTTTTGGTCGGTTGGTTCCAGCAGAGGAGCAGACATCACAGTGAGTACCCACCAACACCACACTTAGCCCCCAGATCACCCCCCATCACCCCAATTAACCCCTTGATCACCCCTTGATCACCCCTGTCAATCACTAGTGAAAGGGAAAAAAGTGATCAGTGTAAACTGTCACTTTTTTTTCCCACTAGTATTGACTGTTAGGTTTTAGGATAGTTTAGGCCCCTTGGTTAGGTAGTTAGCGTCAGTTAGCGCCCAGCCCACCGCACCACAGTCACTTATTCGCTGATTAGCGTATCGCTAATCAGCATTTGTACTTTTATAGTATCTGTAAGTGATCAAAACTGATCACAGTCAGATCTATAATAGTATTAGTGTCACCTTAGTTCGCCCTCCACCCAAAACGCAGTGTTTCCCCGATCAGGGCAGTGACACTGGTTCTTTAAGGCAGCAGCTAAGTGTTGAAGTGACACGCCCCTTATGATGTCACCCTGCCTCAGTGTGAGCAGGATGAAGGAGGAAGAGAGACTGGAACTGCAGCTGCCGCCATATTGGCAAGATAGAAAACAAGTTCTGTGTAAGACGTGTGTGGAGATACTAAAGGACTTCCCTGTGTGGCCAAGCTGTGTGAACTTCGGTCTAGAGACGGATGGAGTACAAATAAACCGTGCATTTATTGAAACCAAGTTAAAAAGGACTGTGTGCAGCAACTAACCTGTGGAGCCGACATTGGGCTGAGTGGATTGCCCCAAACAGTAAAGAGACTCACAGTGCTGTCGAGGTTCCGACAGTAACTGTAAAATTCTGGATTATATTCAACCTGTTTTCCGGCCTGCTGAGGAGGACTTCTTTGTTGGAGATCCTGCGCTGGTTAAAGGAAAAGGACGACATCGGGCCCCACCGTGCACTTCCACAAACTGTAAGCGGTCCACCTGGACCACTGGGATAAGGGGAGTGCGCACCCGCTTGAAAGTTAGGGTCAGTTAGGGACAGTTTCTGGGACTATTATTTCTTAGTGTCCGCACTGCGAATACGGACACAGCAAAGGTGAAAATTGTTGCAGTGATTAACTTGTATTGTTTATACTGTTTTGAATATTTTGCTTGTCTTTACCTCTGTAACTTCACTGTTAACCTGCTTTTATCAATTTATAGTAAATGCAATTTTCTTAATCTTGACTTCTGCGTACGCACTCTTTTCTGGTGGCGGAGTCAAATCACCTGCCTTGCTCTCGGTTCACACGTAGACCAGACAGGGTTTATCCCTGGGCGACAGATCCAGACTAATATACGTAGAACATTTTTGAATATACAGATTGGGAGGGGGGGACCGCTCCATCCTGCCAAGGCCTTCGACGGGGTGGAGTGGTCCTTCCTCTGGCAGCCCCCAGATCACCCCCCATCACCCCAATTAACCCCTTGATCACCCCTTGATCACCCCTGTCAACCACTAGTGAAAGGGAAAAAAGTGATCAGTGTAAACTGTCACTTTTTTTTCCCACTAGTATTGACTGTTAGGTTTTAGGATAGTTTAGGCCCCTTGGTTAGGTAGTTAGCGTCAGTTAGCGCCCAGCCCACCGCACCACAGTCACTTATTCGCTGATTAGCGTATCGCTAATCAGCATTTGTACTTTTATAGTATCTGTAAGTGATCAAAACTGATCACAGTCAGATCTATAATAGTATTAGTGTCACCTTAGTTCGCCCTCCACCCAAAACGCAGTGTTTGCCCGATCAGGCCTGATCGGTCGCCCACACGTGCATTCACCCACGCCCGCCCTGCCGCAGTGACAAAAACTATATATTTTTTTGATCACTGCACAATCACTTTACAAGCGCTGCAGCGATAAAAAAAAATCTGTTTTGATATTTTTTATCAATCGCAGCGGCCTCCGTTACTTCGCTAGCCTCCCATTTGTAAGACAGGCTTGCTTTTTTTCTTGGATAGTCTCAGGGAATACCCCTAAATTTAGTAGTCCAAATGTCAAATAGGGGGTATTCTTCTGAAGAGGCCTACAGGCTTCTGACCCAGAATATGAACCTGTAGAAAGCAGTGGCAGTCTGACCCAAAGTTCGGACGAGGAGGTTGAGGCCCCTGATAGCACCAGGCGTACCCGGCCCCTTGTTGCTAGACCACAGGTTGCGCAGGATCCGCTTCAAGAGCAGCAGAGTGGGGCTGGATTACGTGGTGAGGCATACACCAGCAGCGCAGCCCTCCCTGGACCTAGTACCAGCACTGCCGTACAACATGGTGAAGTGGCGAGCACCAGAAGGGCAGTTGAAGCTGGTACGGTGGCACGTGCAATAGTTACCCCATCGCAGCCACCGCACAGACAGGCCCGTAGAGCCCCTAGAGTCCCTGAGGTGCTGGCAAACCCTGATTGGCAGTCCCCAAATTCAGCCGCACCTGTAGTTTCCCCTTTCACCGCCCAGTCTGGAGTTCGGGTTGAGACAGCTCAGATCGGTTCGGCACTGGGATTTTTTGAGCTGTTCTTGACTGCGGAGCTCTTGGACTTAGTCGTGGCAGAAACAAATCGGTATGCCACTCAATTTATAGCCGCCAACCCGGGAAGCTATATGCCCAGCCTTTCCGGTGGAAACCAGTCAAAGTTTCCGAATTAAAAAAATTTCTGGGCCTTCTCCTCAACATGGGTCTAACCAAAAAGCATGAATTGCGGTCATATTGGTCCACGAACCCAATTCATCACATGCCCATGTTCTCTGCTGCTATGTCCAGGGCACGATTTGAGGCCATCCTGCGTTTCCTGCACTTTAGCGACAACACCACCTCCCGTCCCAGATGCCACCCAGCTTTTGACCGGCTCCACAAAATTCGGCCCCTCATAGACCACTTCAACAACAAATTTGCAGATTTGTATACCCCTGAGCAAAACATCTGCACGAGTCCCTTATACATTTTACCGGGCGCCTTGGCTTCAAACAATACATCCCAAGCAAGCGCACCCGTTATGGGGTCAAATTGTATAAGCTCTGTGAAAGGGCCACAGGCTATACCCACAAATTTCGGATCTATGAGGGAAAAGATCAGACCCTGGAGCCGGTCGGTTGCCCTGACTACCTGGGGAGCAGTGGGAAGACAGTCTGGGACTTGGTGTCACCCTTATTTGGCAAGGGGTACCATCTTTATGTGGACAATTTTTACACAAGTGTGCCCCTCTTCAGGCATTTGTTCCTAGAACAGATTGGCTGCTGTGGCACCGTGCGACCTAGTCGCCGGGGCTTCCCCCAACGGCTCGTTACCACCCGTCTTGCAAGGGGGGAGAGGGCTGCCTTGTGTAACGAAGAACTGCTCGCTGTGAAATGGAGAGACAAGTATTTGTTTGGTCAATAGATGGCAGCATAGGACCAATTTGCATTGGAGTTTACCATAGAGAAAGTGTATTACTGTGACACTGGTTCTTTAAGGCAGCAGCTAAGTGTTGAAGTGACACGCCCCTTATGATGTCACCCTGCCTCAGTGTGAGCAGGATGAAGGAGGAAGAGAGACTGGAACTGCAGCTGCCGCCATATTGGCAAGATAGAAAACAAGTTCTGTGTAAGACGTGTGTGGAGATACTAAAGGACTTCCCTGTGTGGCCAAGCTGTGTGAACTTCGGTCTAGAGACGGATGGAGTACAAATAAACCGTGCATTTATTGAAACCAAGTTAAAAAGGACTGTGTGCAGCAACTAACCTGTGGAGCCGACATTGGGCTGAGTGGATTGCCCCAAACAGTAAAGAGACTCACAGTGCTGTCGAGGTTCCGACAGTAACTGTAAAATTCTGGATTATATTCAACCTGTTTTCCGGCCTGCTGAGGAGGACTTCTTTGTTGGAGATCCTGCGCTGGTTAAAGGAAAAGGACGACATCGGGCCCCACCGTGCACTTTCACAAACTGTAAGCGGTCCACCTGGACCACTGGGATAAGGGGAGTGCGCACCCGCTTGAAAGTTAGGGTCAGTTAGGGACAGTTTCTGGGACTATTATTTCTTAGTGTCCGCACTGCGAATACGGACACAGCAAAGGTGAAAATTGTTGCAGTGATTAACTTGTATTGTTTATACTGTTTTGAATATTTTGCTTGTCTTTACCTCTGTAACTTCACTGTTAACCTGCTTTTATCAATTTATAGTAAATGCAATTTTCTTAATCTTGACTTCTGCGTACGCACTCTTTTCTGGTGGCGGAGTCAAATCACCTGCCTTGCTCTCGGTTCACACGTAGACCAGACAGGGTTTATCCCTGGGCGACAGATCCAGACTAATATACGTAGAACATTTTTGAATATACAGATTGGGAGGGGGGGACCGCTCCATCCTGCCAAGGCCTTCGACGGGGTGGAGTGGTCCTTCCTCTGGCAGACCATACATAGGATGAATCTGGTGAATAGTTTTATTGATTTGATTCGAATGCTGTATTGTGGCCCAACAGCGAGAGTTAACATCAACGGGGTGATTTCCTCCGTCATTCTCCTGCAGCGTGGTACCAGTCAGGGTTGCTCGCTCTCCCCCTTACTTTTTGCAATTTTTATGGAACCCCTCGCCTGTAGAATTAGAGGCGATGAAGAAATAGTGGGATTTGGAGTAAATGGGGTAAAAGATAAGATCAATCTATACGCGGACAATGTTCTGCTGTATTTACATGATGGTTGGAGCAGTGTTCCCCGCGTTATGCAGACAATTGATGAGATTGGTCTGTTTGCAGGCTACGAAATTAGCTGGTCCAAATCTGTGCTCCTCCCTTTGAATCGTATCGCCCCACAAAGAGACATTAAAGTCAAGGTATTATTGCCATCAGACCATATTGAGTATTTGGGGAAAAGGATTGGTGGGCTGTTATGTGATTATAATAGATTAAATGTCATCCCTATGATAAATAAAATAAAGGAGAAGGTTAGGGTTTGGCAGAAATTGCCCCTTTCACAGGTCAATAGAATTGCTTTGATTAAAATGATTTTACTGCCATTGATATTGTATGTGATCGGTCCCTGCCCCATCTGGATCTAAGATAGTTTCTTCGGTTGGATGGAGAGATTGATTAACGATCTGATTTGGCGCAGAAAAAGAGTGCGAATTAAACTAAGATATCTTTGGCTAGTTAAAATCGATGGCGGCCTTGGCCTACCATATTTTCAGGGATACTATTTGTGTTCACAAATACAATGGTGTATCAATTCCGGGGAAAGTTTCTTAATAGCGTATCTCATCAAACAACATAATCGCCCTATACAGAACATATTTAGTACACTTGAAGCCAGTTGTCTAGGTGGCAGGGGAAATACCTGCCCTATAAGCATAATGCTCCAGAAAGTATGGAATAGGACAAAGTCCATTTTGAAGGTTACATATGCTTTACATTTTATCCCCCTTTGGGATAGTACATTCCTAAGCGAGTTTCTGGCCTTAAATGAAAACAATTACTGGAGTCGGAGAGGTATTACTATGGTGTCACACATTTGCACAATAGGTGAACTAAAATCTATATCGGAAGTATTTCATGACACACCAATCACGGCATTAAATAGTTTTAGATATGCTCAATTTAAGCACGCTTTTGAACACACGAGCAATAAAATTTTCCATTCAACTGGATTGTACGGATTGTATGGATCATAACAGAAAATCTGGTGGGAATCGCCCACTACCCAGACGACATCCGCGGCAGGGTGGAGGGTTGGGAACGGGTGGGAATATTGGGGGGGGCACAAGTACGATTTATTTTTGTTTTGTTTTTTTCTACTTGAGATCTCATTGTTTTAGCTTGATGAAATTTCTGCTGTGTCAGATCTTTGTAATATATACATGTAGACATTGATGTTTTGTACTTTATATGTTATTGTCCTCCTTCTTAGAAAACAATAAAGAAATATAAAAAAAATATAAAAAAAATAATGAAGTACACAAAGAAAAGAACATTGTACCTACAGTTAAACATGGAAGAGGCTTGGTTATGTTTTGGGGGGTACTTTGCTGCATCTGGCAATGGTTGTCTTGAACCTGTGCAGGGTACAATTAAATCTCAAGACAATCAAGGCATTCTGGAGTGAAAGGCGCTGCCCAGTGTCAGAAAGCTTGGTCTCAGTCAAAGGTCATGGGTTCTCTAACAGGATAATGACCCAAAACACACAGCTAAAACATCCCAGAATGGCTAAGCGCAAATCATTAGACTATTCTGATGTGGCCTTATATAAACCTTGATTTAAATCCTATTGAACATCTGTGGAAGGAGCTGAAATATGGAGTCTGGAGAAGGCACCCTTCAAAACTGACAGCTGAAGCAGCTTGCTCATGAGGAGTGGGCCAAAATACCTGTCGACAGCTGCAGAAGTCTCATTTAGAGTTACAGAAATCTTTTGATTTCAGTGATTGCATCAAAACATTATGCAACAAAATGCAGTATTAAGTTGAGGGTATCATCATTTTTGTCCAGGCCAGTTTCATTAGTTTTATAAAGTATTCTGTTGAACTACAATTCAAAAGCAATGTCTGATATTTATTAGTTGTTTTTTCAGGTTAATTATTAGTTGATTTTTTATATATTATTACTTTTGTCAGTTTCAGTTTATTTCAGTGACCATTGTGGGTGTTTCTTTTTTTAACAGAAGAGTCCCAACAATTTTGTCCATATTCGTATCTTCTTAGAACAGCACCAGGTGGTCCCATGAGGCTGTCACTCCAGCACTGGGTTGGGATAGTAAAATGCTTATTAGAGGCTCCAGAAAGTATCTCTATTCCTCTGTCTCTCTAATCTATGGCCAGAAAAGAACATGATCCCTAGGTGAGCTGATAATCCATCTTGTCTCTCTTAGCTGTAAATTTAAGATAAAAGGATCAGTTCAGAGGCCAGGGACAATAGAAAATGTGGTTAGTAAGTTGCAAAAGAGGCATTTTTCACTCATATTACAAAGTTTATTCTTCAAAATGAAATGACATTTAACTTTTACCTACTATGTCTGTTTAGCATTATGTCTAGTAATATCTGTTATTACAGTGGGTGTGGAACCACTGTGTCAACCAATCAGTTTGACTTTGGCCTAAACCTAAAGGTGGTATCAAGGCATCTCCCCAATATTCACCTTTTAACCCCTATACAGGGATCTGGACTTCACAGCAAGGATCCACAAGATTGCTAACTCCTGGAGTAGTACAGAAGAAACGAAAAAAGTATACGGCACTTGCCAAAAATCTTCACAGCTTTATTCACCAATAAAACAAGATGGATGCGGGCACAGCACATACAGAAAGGCCTTTCTGTCTGTGCTGTGCCCGCATTCATCTTGTTTTATTGGTGAATAAAGCTGTGAAGATTTTTGGTGAGTGCCATATCCTTTTTTAGTTTCTTCTGTACTTCCCATTGAAATTTGTGCATCTTTCATATACTGAGCACCACCAGATGTCACCAGTGTACGACGCAGAGTCCATTTAAATGGTTTAGCCCCACCACGCAATGTTGACCACAACCTTCTTCTGTTTACACCTAACTCCTGGAGTAGTCCCAGTATGGTTGACAGCTGACCCACAGGGGTTAGAGACACTGGTGCAAGGCACCAAAGAACCAGGTAAACATGTAGTCAGTAACAGGCAATCCTGTGCTGTCCTCCTCCCTGCTTCAAGCTGCCATCAATTTCAGGTGTCCATAGTGACTGCCACCAGTGATGATGTCTGATAGCATAGTCTAAGGGGAATATTCATGTGCTTCTCACCTTCATATTAAGTCACATATTTTTTAATTTTCTATTGCGACTCTGAATCTGATTGTAATCTAAATCTTGACAATGGCTTTGTTTCTAGATTACACTTCCATCTTGCTTCTTAGATTTGCTGCTTGGGACCTGTTTACCTAGTTCTGTTTCTTACCTGAACTATTAGATTATGCTGTAACTCTTGATACAAGGACAGACAGTTTATATAGCTGTATCCTTCCAGCTGAATTTCCTGGACTTTTTTAAATGATAAAAAATAAAAGCACTAATATCTCTGAATCTGAATTGTAAATTAAAGCTTCACAAACATAAGTGACTTATCTACTGTTTTGCAGGACAAAGAGGTCATCTCATTCTAAGGTGCTGGAATGGTAGGCAGACTAGAGCTTTCTGAACTGCTTCATCCCACACATTCAGTTCTCATTTTAACCTCTGTGTCTTGAATATGTGTTGGGTGAAATCTTTCATTCTCTTTTGTGTTTCGATATGCTAGCTATCGAGATCATAGGTTCCTAACATTCCATCTTTGATCTCTTTATCACAAAGCCAACAGTTGGTGAACATCAGAAGATTGGGAAAATGGGACTTTTCAATCACAAATTGGCTTCTTTTTTAGTTCTTATTTTGTTTGTTTATATTTACTCTTCATTAGTGGATCTAGTTTTCATTCTTCATCCACAGAGCTATCTGTAAAGGCCTAGCTGTCCCACTCTTTCATTAAATCAGATGTAATTTCAAAGTTGTCACTACCTTTATGACCCTTGTGATATTCTCTTCCGACACACTTTATCCTTATATCATGAACTAATTTTTAATTATTTGTCCTGCTCCTATTGCTGAATCTCAATTCTGACCCACAGTCTATGATATTCTTCTCTCACACATTGTAATCGCACATACAATTTTGAGGAGTTTCTTTTGCAATGCTCTGAACGCTAATTTATTATTAGGACTGAAATGCTGTTGGTGTAATGCTGATATGAATAAATGTATTGCAGTAAAGCAGAAATTAAATCTTTATGGGAGCTGTCACTGAAGAGCACAGGGGCTAATTCAGAGTTTAAAAGTTGTAGCAGTGACTGTAAAACTTTATTTCTTCATATAATTGGGAGGCCTCCTAAGATCTAGTAAGTAACCCAAATTAAAAAAAGTTATGACTAGAGATGAGTGAATCGAAGTTGACAAAGTGGAATTCGATCCAAATTTCAGGAAAAACTTGATTCGCACCGAAGCCGAATTTCCTCGCACTTCGTTTTAACGAATCACATTTTTTCCTAAAATGGCTGATGCACATGTGAGGACATGGATCAAGGAACTCTGGGAAGGCGGGATCACCCATAATGCCATGCATGCTGCCAATCAGAAGCCAGCCCTGTGATGTCACAGCTCTATAAATAGCCTCAGCCATCTTGGGTTCTGCCATTTTCCAGTGTACTTAGTGCAGGGAGAGACTTCAGCAGGCGCTAGGGACAGTGCTAGAAAAAACTTAATTGTGCTAAAAAAACGATTTACAAGTGCAGTGAAAGATTATTAGAGGTGTAGGGAAAGGGTAGGGAGGAATCATTCCACAGCATTTATGTTGAACAGGGTTCAGTAGGGAAGGTTGCAGTCTGGGTAATAGAAACAATCCTATTACACCTTGCTGCACTGACTGGGCAACCAAATTACCATTATACAGCTCTGTAATTCCAGCAAACCGTTCTTGCTATTGGGGTGTTACAGCCATTAACAGGGTTTATTACAAGGAAATATTTCTACTTCTTATTTGCGCTTGTGCTGTGCAGTTATATGTTCTAAAGCATTTTTTGGCTTGTATTAGTGGGAAAAAAGGGCTTTTTAGCTGTTGTGTGGTGAATTGCTAAAATTACAGCCCTTTTTGTCATGTATTAATGGCAAAAAATATATTTGTCATTCAGCGGTGCAGTTATATGTTCTAAAGCCTTTTGTGGCGTGTATAAGTAGAAAGAAATTAGGGCCTATTTGCCATTTAGCGGTGCAGTTATATGTTCTAAATCCCTTTTTGTCATTTATTAGTGGCAAAAGTAAAATATATTTGCTGTTCAGCGGTGCAGTTACATGTTCTAAAGATGTTTTTGTTTTGTAATGGTGGCAAAATAAAAATATATTTGCCATTCAATGGGGCAGTTATATGCTCTAAAGCCCTTTTGTCATGTATTAGTGGCAAAAGTAAAATATATTTGCCTTTTAGCGGTGCAGTTATATGTTCTAAAGACCTTTTTGTCATGTAATAGTGGCAAAATAAAATATATTTCCCGTTTAGCGGTGCAGTTATATGTTCTAAAGCCCTTTTTGTCGTGTATTAGTGGCAACATAAAATATATTTGCTGTTCCGTGGTGCAGTTATATGTTCTAAAGCCCTTTTTGTCGTGTATAAGTGGCAAAATAAAAATATATTTGCCGTTCAGTGGTGCAGTTATATGTTCTAAAGCGTTCTGTGGTGTGTATAAGTGGAAAAAAATAAGGGCCTATTTGCCGTTCAGCGGTGCAGTTATATACTCTAAAGCACTTTTTGTCGTGCATTAGTGGCAAGATAAAAATATATTTGCCGTTCAGCAGTGCAGTTATATGTTCTAAAGCCCTTTTTGTTATGTATAAGTGGCAAAATAAAAATACATTTGCCGTTCAGCGGTGCAGTTATATGTTCTGAAACCCTTTCTTTCTTGTATTAGTAACAAACGTAAAATATATATGCCGTTAAGTGGTGCAGTTATATGTTCTAAATACCTTTTTGTTGTGTATTAGTGGTAAAAGTAAAATATGTTTGCCTTTTAGCGGTGCAGTTATATGTTCTAAAGCCCTTTTTGTTGTGTATTAGTGGCAAAAGTAAAATATATTTGCCGTTCAGTGGTGCAGTTATATGTTCTAAAGACGTTTTTGTTGTGTAATAGTGGCAAAATAAAAATATATTTGCCATTCAGTGGTGCAGTTATATGTTCTAAAGCCCTTTTTGTTATCTATTAGTGGCAAACGTTAAATATATTTGCCGTTCAGCGGGGCAGTTATATGTTCTAAAGCCCTTTTTGTCATGTATTAGTGGCAAAAGTGAAATATATTTGCCGTTCAGCGGTGCAGTTATATGTTTTAAAGACTTTTTTTATGTAATAATGGCAAAATAAAAAATATATTTGCTATTCAGCGGTGCAGTTATATGTTCTAAAACCCTTTTTGTCATATATTAGTGGCCTACATTTTTCTGGTGCAGACATAGGTCGCAGTAGAGTAAGATGGCGTGCCAGCAGGAGTCGCAGCGAGATGCCTAAGCTCCTGGTGTCAGCTAGCGGTTGTGTCTTGACCAGCAACCCAGCGGTTCTTGAATGGTTGACTTGATCTTCGACTTCGTTGCAAGTGACATCAGACACCCCCAGCCAAGAGTCGGTGGGTTCGTCCGACATAACCCTTAGTTGGCATGGCCCGGGAGCAGGACCTGTGCTTTCACCTGTCATCAACCTGCCTCTGTCCTTTTCTGTTCCCTCTGCCAGAGAAGTAGTGTATGCTGTGGGCTCAGCTTCACTATACAGTGAGGACGAGCTACCAGAAGACAGTCAGCAGCTACTGGCAAGCCAAGATGTGGAGGAGACATCCGCCGCTTCCTCCGCTAGGTGGGCAAGTAGTGATGAGGAGAATGGCGTGGGAGTTGGTGTTGCGAGCGGTCAGGCCACTGACGCAGAGACGGTTGAGGAGGACATAAGTGAAGTGCAGACAGTACTCGATGATGATGATGTAGCTGATCGCACTTGGGAGTCGGGTGACGAAGGTGTTTCATTTTATTTATTTATATAATAATGTAATATTATAAAATCCGGTGTCTCCATAATAGATCTGCAGCATGGGGGCCCCGTATGGCTTTTACACACTTTCAAAATAATCCTTCAGCGGGGCGAATAGATGCCGGATGACCGGAACACTCCATGATCTTCCCAGGAGCTTCTGTCAGGAGGAGCGGTTCATTTCTGAGACGTTTGTATAGTGCGGGGGGAATCTGAAGACCCTCTCCATCTCCGTGCACCAAAGGATGTTCTCCTTCCCATCCATGATGACTGGGAACTCGTGATGTTTTCCCTGACGAAGATACCAGGGGCTGGTAGTTATGGTTTGAATCTTGATGAACTTCGCAACTCTTCCGGGCTCCAAGCAATCTTGAAGCTTTGTCTTCTCATTGTCTGTAACTACTAGAGGCCTGTTCATGCCAGACAGGTTCCCCCAAAAGTATATGGCTCGATGAGCAGCCGATACCGCACTTGCATCAATATTAACCACCTCAGCTCCCCTAGCTTAAACCCCCTTAATGACCAGACCACTTTTTACAATTCTGCACTACACTAGTTTCACGGTTTATTGCTCGGTCATACAATTTACCACCCAAATGAATTTTACCTCCTTATCTTCTTACTAATAGAGCTTTCATTTGGTGGTATTTCATTGCTGCTGACATTTTTACTTTTTTTGTTATTAATCAAAATTGACCGAAACTTTTGCAAAAAAATGAAATTTTTCACTTTCTGTTGTAAAATTTTTCAAACAAAACTACATTTCTATATAAATTTTTCTCTACATTTATTGTTCTACATGTCTTTGATAAAAAAATTTGCAATAAGTGTATATTTATTGGTTTGGGCAAAAGTTATAGTGTTTACAAACTATGGTCCAAAAATGTGAATTTTTTTTTGCACAAGTTAGCGGAAATTATTATTATTATTTTTTTTTCTTACAAAGTCTCATATTCCACTAACTTGTGACAAAAAATAAAATCTCACATGAACTCACCATACCCCTCACGGAATCCAAATGCGTAAAAACTTTTAGACATTTATATTCCAGACTTCTTCTCACGCTTTAGGGCCCCTAAAATGCCCCACATGTGACCCCATTTTGGAAAGAAGACACCCCAAGGTATTTTGTGAGGGGCATGGCGAGTTCATGTAAAATTTTATTTTTGTCACAAGTTAGTGGAATATGAGGCTTTGTAAGAAAAAAAAAAATTTAAAAAATCATTTTCCGCTAACTTGTGCCAAAAAAAAAAAATATTCTAGGAACTCGCCATGCCCCTCACGGAATACCTTGGGGTGTCTTCTTTCCAAAATGGGGTCACTTGTGGGGTATTTATACTGCCCTGGCATTTTAGGGGCCCTAAAGCGTGAGAAGTAGTCTGGAATCCAAATGCCTAAAAATGCCCTCCTAAAAGGTACTCATTGGAATTTTGGCCCCTTTGTGCACCTAGGCTGCAAAAAAGTGTCACACATGTGGTATCGCCGTACTCAGGAAAAGTAGGGCAATGTGTTTTGGGGTGTCTTTTTACATATACCCATGCTGGGTGAGAGAAATATCTCTGTAAAATGACAACTTTGTATAAAAAAATTTGAAAAGTTGCCTTTTACAGAGATATCTATCTCACCCAGCATGGGTATATGTAAAAATACACCCCAAAACACATTGCCCTACTTCTTCTGAGTACGGCGATACCACATGTGTGACACTTTTTTCCAGCCTAGGTGCCCAAAGGGGCCCAAATTCTAAAGAGCACCTTTAGGATTTCACAGGGCATATTTTAGGCATTTGGATTCCAGACTTCTTCTCACACTTTAGGTCCCCTAAAATGCCAGGGCAGTATAAATACCCCACAAGTTACCCCATTTTGAAAAGAAGACACCCCAAGGTATTTCGTGATGGGCATAGTGAGTTCATGGAAGTTTTTTTTTTTTGTCACAAGTTAGTGGAATATGAGACTTTGTAAAAAAAAAAAAAAGAAAAGAAAAAAAAGTTCCATGAACTCACTATGCCCATCAGCGAATACCTTAGGGTGTCTACTTTCCGAAATGGAGTCATTTGTGGGGTGTTTCTACTGTCTGGCCATTGTAGAACCTCAGGAAACATGACAGGTGCTCAGAAAGTCAGAGCTGCTTCAAAATGCGGAAATTCACATTTTTGTACCATAGTTTGTAAACGCTATAACTTTTGCGCAAACCAATAAATATACACTTATTGAATTTTTTTTATCAAAGACATGTAGAACAATAAATTTAGAGAAAAATTTATATAGAAATGTAGTTTTAATTGAAAAATTTTACAACCGAAAGTGAAAAATGTCATTTTTTTGCAAAAATTTCGTTCAATTTCGATTAATAACAAAAAAAGTAAAAATGTCAGCAGCAATGAAATACCACCAAATGAAAGCTCTATTAGTGAAAAGAAAAGGAGGTAAAATTCATTTGGGTGGTAAGTTGTATGACCGAGCAATAAACCGTGAAAGTAGTGTAGTGCAGAATTGTAAAAAGTGGTCTGGTCATTAAGGGTGTTTAAGCTAGGAGAGCTGAGGTGGTTAATTGTGAACAGACCAAAAGCGATTGGCTGGATAATTTTGCATAGAAAAAACATTAATTTTCTTTGTGATCATCTAAGGTGATCATTAAAGCCTACTAGGCCAACAATGGGCCCACACTGCAGAATCATTGTTTTCTGGGTCACTTAACTGTCACTGAACTACCTCAGCACGACCATAGGCTTTGAAAAACTGCCATCGCATGCAATCTCCCAAACGTACACACGAGCACAGTCATCACTACACCAAGATTGACGCATAGAGGAATAAAATTTATGTCATGAGTGTGTCAACTATTGACAACTCTTTGCGGTTGTCTAAACTCTATTCGATACACGTCCCCTGATAGGGGACGTAATAGGGATTAAACTGCTAAGAATAGTACTACTTAACACACCACTCATATAGGGTGGCACAGTACATTGCACGGCGCACGCGCAGTGCCCCAAATTGGAAGTAAGAGGACCGACCAAGCATCTTTTTCCATCTCCCGGTTCCTAAAATCTATTCCATACACCGGCCCCTGATAGGGGACAAAACAGAGATTAAACTGGTAAGAACAGATTTTTTTAATAAGAGAAAACAGCCTCTGCGGAACTGGGTATTTTTTGGCCGCGTTACTGAACGCTCATGCACAATGGCTGTAGGCTCATGCGTCCTTTTGCGGAGGTGACAAACCTGGTCAGTCAAACCCAAGGCAACATCATCGACCTAATCCCATATGCGTTTTTTCTGGAGCGTGCCCTGCGAAGAGTGCTGGATCAGGCCGTAGATGAGCATGAAGAGGAAGAGTTGTGGTCACCATCACCACCAGAAGAAGCCTTGTTGTCGTCGATTGCTGGACCTGCAGCAACGCAGAGAGAGAAGTCTGAAGAAGAGGAGTCAGAGGAGGAAGGTGGCTTTGAGGAGGTGGAAGACCAACCACAGCAGGGGTCCCAGGGGGCTTGTTGTCACCTTTCGGGGACCCTTGGTGTTGTACGTGGCTGGGTGAAGAAAGAGACCTTCAATGACGTCAGTGAGGACAAGGAACGGGACATGGCTAGCTTGGTATCCAACCTTGTGCAAATGGGGAGTTTGCGGTTGTGCAAATGGACTGTTTGCGGTGCGTTAAATGAGGAGTTTGGTCTGTCAGAGTTTGGTCTGTCACTGTGAAGCGGGCGTAACCCTTACAGTACCTGATCGATCCAACATCATACCTGATCGTATACACACACTGGATGTTTTAAAGCACGTTATTCCAAACTACACTGCTCAAAAAAATAAAGGGAACACTTAAACAACACAATGTAACTCCAAGTCAATCACACTTCTGTGAAATCAAACTGTCCACTTAGAAAGCAACACTGAGTGACAATCAAATTTCACATGCTGTTGTGCAAATGGGATAGACAACAGGTGGAAATTATAGGCAATTAGCAAGACACCCCCAATAAAGGAGTGGTTCTGACCACTTCTCAGTTCCTATGCTTCCTGGCTGATGTTTTGGTCACTTTTAAATTCTGCCGGTGCTTTCATTCTAGGGGTAGCATGAGACGGAGTCTACAACCCACACAAGTGGCTCAGGTAGTGCAGCTTATCCAGGATGGCACATCAATGCGAGCTGTGGCAAGAAGGTTTGCTGTGTCTGTCAGCGTAGTGTCCAGAGCATGGAGGCGCTACCAGGAGACAGGCCAGTACATCAGGAGACGCGGAGGAGGCCGTAGGAGGGCAACAACCAAGCAGCAGAACCGCTACCTCCGCCTTTGTGCAAGGAGGAACAGGAGGAGCACTGCCAGAGCCCTGCAAAATGACCTCCAGCAGGACACAAATGTGCATGTGTCTGCTCAAACGGTCAGAAACAGACTCCATGAGGGTGATATGAGGGCCCGACGTCCACAGGTGGGGGTTGTGCTTATAGCCCAACACCGTGCAGGACGTTTGGCATTTGCCAGAGAACACCAAGATTGGCAAATTCGCCACTGGCGCCCTGTGCTCTTCACAGATGAAGAAGGTTCACACTGAGCACATGTGACAGACGTGACAGAGTCTTGAGATGCCGTGGAGAACGTAATGCTGCCTGCAACATCCTCCAGCATGACCGGTTTGGCATTGGGTCAGTAATGGTGTGGGGTGGCATTTCTTTGGAGGGCCGCACAGCCCTCCATGTGCTCGCCAGAGGTAGCCTGACTGCCATTAGGTACCGAGATGAGATCCTCAGACCCCTTGTGAGACCATATGCTAGTGCGGTTGGCCCTGGGATCCTCCTAATGCAAGACAATGCTAGACCTCATGTGGCTGGAGTGTGTCAGCAGTTCCTGCAAGACGAAGGCATTGATGCTATGGACTAGCCCGCCCGTTCCCCAGACCTGAATCCAATTGAGCACATCTGGGACATAACGTTTCCCTCTATCCACCAACGTCACGTTGCACCACAGACTGTCCAGGAGTTGGCAGATGCATAAGTCCAGGTCTGGGAGGAGATCCCTCAGGAGACCGTCCGCCACCTCATCAGGAGCATACACAGGCGTTGTAGGGAGGTCATACAGGCACGTGGAGGCCACACACACTACTGAGCCTCATTTTGACTTGTTTTAAGGACATTACATCAAAGTTGGATCAGCCTGTAGTGTGTTTTTCCACTTTAATTTTGAGGGTGACTACAAATCCAGACCTCCATGGGTTAAAAAAATTGATTTCCATTTTTTTTTTTTGTGTGAATTTGTTGTCAGCACATTCAACTATGTAAAGAACAAAGTATTTCAGAAGAATATTTAATTAATTCAGTTCTAGTATGTGTTATTTTTGTGTTCCCTTTATTTTTTTGAGCAGTGTATTTAGGAATGTTAGGTGATTTATGCCCTTTATGGATTAAAACCCGACTATGCGTCAACTACGTAATTTTCCATGGGAGTTTTGCCATGGATCCCCCTCCGGCATGCCGCAGTCCAGGTGTTAGTCCCCTTGAAACAACTTTTCCATCACTATTGTGGCCAGAAAGAGTCCCTGTGGATTTCAAAATTCGCCTGCCTATTGAAGTCTATGGCGGTTCGCCCGTTCGCGAACATTTGCGGAAATTCACGTTCGCCGTTCGCAAACGTAAAATGTTATGTTCGCGACATCTCTAATGTTCATGTCCCTCACTTATGTTTTCACGGAGAGTGGGCTTTAGACAAGACTTTACATAAAGGCAAACCCTTCCCCCTCTCTGGCTTTGACGATCCTTTCTAAACAGACTGTAACCTTGTACATTAACTGCCCAGTCATAGCTATCATCCAGCCATGTTTCTGTTATTCCCACTATGTCATAGTTCTCCTCACACATCACTAATTCCAGCTCCCCAGTTTTATTAGTCAGGCTTCTGGCATTAGTATACACTGCGTGCAGAATTATCAGGCAAATGAGTATTTTGACCACATCATCCTCTTTATGCATGTTGTCTTACTACAAGCTGTATAGGCTCGAAAGCCTACTACCAATTAAGCATATTAGGTGATGTGCATCTCTGTAATGAGAAGGGGTGTGGTCTAATGACATCAACACCCTATATTAGGTGTGCATAATTATTAGGCAACTTCCTTTCCTTTGGCAAAATGGGTCAAAAGAAGGACTTGACAGGCTCAGAAAAGTCAAAAATAGTGAGATATCTTGCAGAGGGATGCAGCACTCTTAAAATTGCAAAGCTTCTGAAGTGTGATCATCGAACAATCAAGCGTTTCATTCAAAATAGTCAACAGGGTCGCAAGAAGCGTGTGTAAAAACCAAGGCGCAAAATAACTGCCCATGAACTGAGAAAAGTCAAGCGTGCAGCTGCCAAGATGCCACTTGCCACCAGTTTGGCCATATTTCAGAGCTGCAACATCACTGGAGTGCCCAAAAGCACAAGGTGTGCAATACTCAGAGACATGGCCAAGGTAAGAAAGGCTGAAAGACGACCACCACTGAACAAGACACACAAGCTGAAACGTCAAGACTGGGCCAAGAAATATCTCAAGACTGATTTTTCTAAGGTTTTATGGACTGATGAAATGAGAGTGAGTCTTGATGGGCCAGATGGATGGGCCCGTGGCTGGATTGGTAAAGGGCAGAGAGCTCCAGTCCGACTCAGACGCCAGCAAGGTGGAGGTGGAGTACTGGTTTGGGCTGGTATCATCAAAGATCAGCTTGTGGGGCCTTTTCGGGTTGAGGATGGAGTCAAGCTCAACTCCCAGTCCTACTGCCAGTTTCTGGAAGACACCTTCTTCAAGCAGTGGTACAGGAAGAAGTCTGCATTCTTCAAGAAAAACATGATTTTCATGCAGGACAATGCTCCATCACACGCGTCCAAGTACTCCACAGCGTGGCTGGCAAGAAAGGGTATAAAAGAAGAAAATCTAATGACATGGCCTCCTTGTTCACCTGATCTGAACCCCATTGAGAACCTGTGGTCCATCATCAAATGTGAGATATACAAGGAGGGAAAACAGTACACCTCTCTGAACAGTGTCTGGGAGGCTGTGGTTGCTGCTGCACGCAATGTTGATGGTGAACAGATCAAAACACTGACAGAATCCATGGATGGCAGGCTTTTGAGTGTCCTTGCAAGGAAAGGTGGCTATATTGGTCACTGATTTGTTTTTGTTTTGTTTTTGAATGTCAGAAATGTATATTTGTGAATGTTGAGATGTTATATTGGTTTCACTGGTAAAAATAAATAATTGAAATGGGTATATATTTGTTTTTTGTTAAGTTGCCTAATAATTATGCACACTAATAGTCACCTGCACACACAGATATCCCCCTAAAATAGCTAAAACTAAAAACAAACTAAAAACTACTTCCAAAAATATTCAGCTTTGATATTAATGAGTTTTTTGGGTTCATTGAGAACATGGTTGTTGTTCAATAATAAAATGAATCCTCAAAAATACAACTTGCCTAATAATTCTGCACTCCCTGTACATACATTTGAAAGGTTTTAAAGGTAGAGGTATTAAAAAAATTACCCATTTAGGGCAAAAATCTTAATTTTGCAGCCTTTACTACATATGTCATTGTGAGATACACCCTTTAGATACTGTTGTTCTATTCTGCTATTAAAAAAAACACCTATTTTGGGCAAAAAACTTAATTTTGCAACCTTTGCTGCATCTGTCATTTTGAGATACATGCGTTAGATACTGTTTTCTATTCTGTTATTAAAAAAACACCCATTTTGGGCAAGATCCTAAATTTGAGAAATATGAGGAGAGCATCAAATAAGGGACGTGACCCCGGTTGTGGTGCTGCTGGTGGAGTTCCTGTTGCAGGGAGAGGACATGGTCGATCTGTGCCAGCTACACGCACAAGTGAAACACCTTCCTCAGGTACGAGTAGGAGACAGAACCTTCAGCGGTATTTGGTCGGGCCTAATGTGGCGCTACGAATGGTGAGGCCAGAACAAGTACAGGCGATAGTAGATTAGGTTGCTGACAGTGCCTCCAGTTCCTTTACATTGATCTTTTAGCAGGAGACTGGGTGGGAGACAGAGTTGGCACCTGTAGCTGATGTCCACACAACCTGCATGACCAGGCATCTGAGGGCAAAGCACGAGCTGCAGTGGAGTAGACACCTCAAAAACCAAGAAAGGTCTCTGGCTCCTCCTGCTTCCTCTTCTGCTGAAGTCTCGGCCTCTTCATCCACCTCTGTAATGACAGTGCCACCTGCCACCCCGCAAACAGATCTGCCAGCAACACCACCACCTGTGTCACCACGCATCTCCACAATGTCACACGGAAGCGTTCAGCTCTCCATCTCCCAAACACTGGAGCGTAAGAGGAAGTACCCCCTACCCACCCGCGATCCCTGGCCCTGAATGCCAAAATTTCTAAATTACTGGCCTTTGAAATGCTGTCATTCCGTCTGGTGGAGACGGAGAGTTTTAAAAGCCTTATGGCGGTGGCTGTCCCACAGTACGTCGTGCCCAGCCGCCACTACTTTTCCAGGCGTGCCATCCCTTCCCTTCACAACCAAGTGGGGGATAAAATCAGGTGTGCACTGCGCAACGCCATCAGTGGCAAGGTGCACCTCACTACGGATACGTAGACCAGTAAGCACGGTCAGGGATGTTATATTTCCATAACAGCACACTGGGTAAATGCAGTGGCGGCTGAGCCTGAGGCGGATAGCAGTTTGGCGCATGTTCTTCCACCACCGAGGATTGCAGGGCGCTTCAGTTTGCCTCCTGTTGCTTCCTCCTCCTACTTCGCTTCCGCATCCTCTACCGGCTCCTCATCCATTCAGCATAACACCTTCACCACCAACTTCAGCACAGCCACGGGTAAACGACAGCAGGCAGTTTTAAAACTTATCTGTTTGGTGGACAAACCCCACACCGCGCAGGAGCTGTGGACGGGCCTTGAACAACAGACCGATGAGTGGTTGGTGCCAGTGAGCCTCAAGCCCGGCCTGTTGGTGTGCGATAATGGGCGAAATCTTGTATCAGCTCTGGGACTAGCCGGTTTGACGCACATCCCTTGCCTGGCGCATGTGCTGAATTTGGTGGTGCAGAGATTCTTTAAAAATTACCCCGATATGTCAGAGCTGCTGCATAAAATGCGTGCCGTCTGTGCGTGCTTTCGGCATTCTCACCCAGCGCTGCAGCATAACTTCGGCCTACCTGCTCGCCGCCTAATATACGACGTGCCCATAAGGTGGAACTCTACCTTGCACATGCTGGCCAGACTGTGCAGGCGATAGTGGAGTTTCAGCTGCAGCACGCACGGGTGAGTCGTTCTGCAGAACAGCACCACTTGACTGGGCCTCCATGCAAGACCTGTGTTCCTTGTTGCGCTGTTTCGAGTACTCCACCAACATGGCCAGTGCCGATAACGCCATTCTCAGCGTTTCTATCCCACTTCTATGCCTCCTTGAAAAACTGCTGCTTGCGATGATGGAAGAGGATGTGTCCTTTCCATCATCTACCGGTCCTGATGCTCCTGCTCCTCGTTTTCCTACTTATCGTCACTCATTTCGTCAGCAATGGATCACCGAAGCGATTGCCAAGAGACAACAGTATGTGTGCACTCATCCAATGTCACAGAAGCTGAACATGCTTCTTGCCAAGTTGCTAGTGCTGCAGTCTCTCCCTTACCAAGTGGTGGACTCTGCACCTTTCAGAGAACTGATGGCTTGTACCGAGCTGAGGTGGAGAGTTCCAAGCCGTCATTTCTTTGTCAAAAAGGTAGTACCAGACCTGCACACACATGTAGAACAGATGGTGGGCCAATCCTTGAGCCTGTCGGTGTCTGCCAAAGTGCATCGCAGCGCCGATGTGTGGAGCTGTAACTACGATCAGGGACAATACATGTCCTTTACGGCCCACTGGGTGAATGTGGTTTCTGCACAGCCACACCAGCAACTTGGCCAGGTGACGCCGCTTCTGCCTCCACATTTTCACGCCATTGATCCTGCAACAATGTCTACCTCTGCCACCTCATCCTCCACCGTGTCCTCAGCCTCCACTGCAGGGACAATTCACAGTGTCCCTCCAGCATTCCACATGTGCAGGGCACGGCGGTGTCACACTGTTCTGCACCTCGTTTGCTCCACAGTCAGGATCCGTTTTTTGGGGGTTATTGTTCTAACGGATCAGAGGGAGGGCAAAATAATCACTGACGTCAACACAAACTTACTGCTGACACCCTCTCCACTCTGTCGGGGGGCTCTACTTGCATAAGCGTTTAATAAAACAGGTTCTGTAGACATCTATGTGGAATCAGCTGACGGCGATGTAAATGAGTGTGCTTCTTCTTGGCGCTAACATTGACCTGTAAGGCTGAGTTCATACTTGAGTTATTTGGTCAGTTTTGGCCCCGTGACTGCCCAAACAAGTGAAGTGTGCAATGATTCTAAGAGCGACGCCTGTCATGTGCTTCTCATACGGACTCACAGTATTATTTCACTACCACAGCAGACTCCCTATGCGTGTTACTGCAGGCACAGTGTTCTAAACCACTATAAAGGCTCTCTGAAGCCAGGAAATAGCCTTTTTTTAACAAAATTCACCGCAAATATATTCAGATAGAACTTAACAAATAGTAAATGCCTTTATTTGTAGAATATTAGTAATATATTTTTCACATTATACAAATGTTACCTCTGGTTTCATTAAAGTTATTGTTTTAGTGTGAATATTTAATGATAACTTACTTTCACTCCAAACAGTTGTGGCCAGCCATATTTTAAAATACCACCATAGGTTCTTTCTGCAAAACTAGATTTGGTGTGTAATGCATATGTGACAGAGAGAATATTATTATTATTATTTATTATTATTAATAATAAAAATAATAATAATAATTACAGATGAGAGAAGTTTTAAAAAATTAGATTCAGCTGCTTTGCTGAATTTCGTAAAGAGAAATTTGATTTGTTACAATTTACTTTGTAACAAATCGTGTTCCATTTTATAGAGAAGGTGCAATGGCAGGGAATGGCGATAACATTGCCCCCCTCTTCCTCGTCATTTATTCCCTCAGATACCGCGATCAGTGCTGATTGCAGCATCTGAGAGTCACATTCAGCCTATCAGGGGGTTAATCAGGAGTTAAAACAAAAAATATATAAACTCACTTGATCTCAGAAAGGCCATTGCGGACTGTAACGGACCGTTTCAGCAGACAAGGGGTTAAAATCCGTTTAGGCGATGTGCCCCTTTCTGAGAGACAGGCACAGCTACTGCAGGATACACCAAACTCCCGAACTGGATACAAAGTAGCACTCCAAACTGGAACCTCACGAATAGCTGCTAGCAGACGAACAGGAAAAGCATACAATCCTGGCAATCGGTCTTCTAACAGCATACGGCGAATCCCCCCAATAACGAGACAAGGCTCAGTTTTGAGGGTCAAGCAGTGGTCTGACTGTACTTGAAGTACAGCCTCTTTTATTCATAAAAAACAAACATAGTACTGCCCACAGGGGTTTGAAATACAACCAATCAGTATATTACAAGACATACAATGTAACTACAGCAACCAATCGTTCACGCCCCCAGAGGACCAGAATGAAGACTGTAACATAGGACAACATATCCCCACAATGCATCATGGTTTCCTCCTCTCTGTCCAGACAACCTGAAGAGCAATCCAATTATCTCTGAGGACAAAAGGAGATCGCCAATACACATGTGAGGACAACAGAACAGACATCACCATTTTAAACACACAATGGGACAATAGAAACACACCCAGCATATTCCCTCCCCTTATCCTGAGAGGAGACTCAATTATACATACAGTTAAACATACTTTCTACCCAACTTTCATAACTCTAAAACCATACATCACATAAAAATTACATATTCGCAATCAATCCATTCAGAGGAACAACATATAAAAAAATGGCATGAATCAGACCAGGGGTTCAAAAGTTAGTAAAATATCTTTTGGGCCCTGGCTGGCACATGGCTATCTGGCTCAAACCAGTTTTACAGAGCCCTCTTTCCTGGAGACAATGGGAAATAATCAAATTATATCCAGGGATAGAGGCAGACTCCATTGAGCACATGGTTGCAAAAAGACATAAAATACAATAAAATACACAAGGTTACATTTACTACATAAAATAAAGACATGCAACATATCCCCAGATAGCTTAGGTCTGAGCGCATATTATTGAATGGCGCTCAGACCACACACATACAGTTCAATTGCCATGGAGCTTAAGTTTTGTATGGGCTGATGATAGGGCCCATAATCCTGGGGCAAGAGGCCAGCAGCCAGTCCTCTCCAAAGCCCAGTGGCGAGGTTGGTTTCGCCACACGGACATCTTGATTGATTAAAACACGTCAATTGTGGTGCACGCTGATGTGCACTGATGATGTCACCACATCATCATGCTGGTCAGGTGCGGTGACGTCATCACTGATGACATCACCGTGCCTGCCCAGTGTGATGAAGTGGTAACGTCACAATCAGCGGTTGTGAGAATTGGCATGTTTTCTTTAATCAAGACTACCAGACAGGAGAGCCTCTTCGCCTCTATGTTTTATTCGTTACCAAGAAGCGCCAAGAAATTCGGCTTCGCGGCAAATCAAATTTTTTATGAAATTCGGATCGAATTTTACTTTATTAATGTTGATTCACTCAACACTAATAATAATTTATTTGAATGCACCATTAATTCTAATGGGCTGTAAATCAAGATATAAGAACAAGAGTGTACGTAGATTTACCAATTGCTGTCATTGTAGAGACCATAGAGAAGTTGGCTGTATCTTAACTCCCTATTAGAGTTGAGCGAACACCTGGATGTTCGGGTTCGACGAGTTCGGCCGAACTTTCGAAAAATGTTCGGGTTCGGGATCCGAACTCGACCCGAACTTCATCCCGAACCCGAACCCCATAGAAGTCAATGAGGACCCGAACTTTTGGGCACTAAAAAGGCTGTAAAACACACCCGGAAAGGGCTAGAGGGCTGCAAAAGGCAGCAAAATGTAGTTAAATCCCCTGCAAACAAATGTAGATAGGGAAATGATGAGTTAACATAAAATAAATAAAAATTAAACAATATTAATTGGAGTGAGGTCCCATAGCACAGAATCAGGCTTCAAGTCACCCACCAATGGAGAAGGTCACTTACTATTATTTTGACCACAGCACCCAGACAAAGGAGAGAGGTCCCACAGCAGAGAACCAGGCATCATATCACCCACCACAGGAGTAGGCCACCATTTAGTTACTTTGACCCCTACACCCAGACGGAGGAGAGAGGTTACACAGCAGAGAATCAGGCATTTAGATCACCCACCACAGGAGTAGGCCACCATTGAATCAGACCCCGGCAACCATGTCAGATGGCACAAACATAAGCTTTATATCAATCAGCACAGGAGAAGGCGACTTTGACAGACTTTGACCCCTACACCCGGACGGAGGAGAGAGGTTTCAAAGCAGAGAATCAGGCATTTAGATCACCCACCACAGGAGTAGGCCCCAATTTAATGGGACCCCGGCAACCATGTCAGATGGCACAACCATCAGCTTCATATCAATCAGCACAGGAGAAGGCGACTTTGAAAGACTTTGACCCCTACACCCAGACGGAGGAGAGAGGTTTCACAGCAGAGAATCAGGCATTTAGATCACCCACCACAGGAGTAGGCCCCCATTGAATCAGACCCTGGCAACCATGTCAGATGGCACAACCATCAGCTTTATATCAATCAGCACAGGAGAAGGCGACTTTGAAAGACTTTGACCCCTACACCCAGATGGAGGAGAGAGGTTTCACAGCAGAGAATCAGGCATCATATCAACCACCACAGGAGAAGCCACCATTTAGTTACTTTGACCCCTGCACCCAGGAAGAGGAGAGAGGCACCACAGCACATATTCTGGCATCATATCAGCCACCACAGGAGAAGCCACCATTGAGTTACTTTGACCCCCGCACCCAGGAAGAGGAGAGAGGCACCACAGCACATATTCTGGCATCATATCAGCCACCACAGGAGAAGCCACCATTGAGTTACTTTGACCCCCGCACCCAGGAAGAGGAAAGAGGCACCACAGCACATATTCTGGCATCATATCAGCCACCACAGGAGAAGCCACCATTGAGTTACTTTGACCCCTGCACCCAGGAAGAGGAGAGAGGCCCCACAGCACATATTCTGGCATCATATCAGCCACCACAGGAGAAGCCACCATTTAGTTACTTTGACCCCTTCACCCAAACAGAGGAGAGAGGTTCCACATCAGAGAATCAGGCATCATATCAACCACCACAGGAGTAGGCCACAATTTAATGGGACCCCGGCAACCATGTCAGATGGCACAACCATCAGCTTCATATCAATCAGCACAGGAGAAGGCGACTTTGAAAGACTTTGACCCCTACACTCAGACGGAGGAGAGAGGTTTCACAGCAGAGAATCAGGCATTTAGATCACCCACCACAGGAGTAGGCCCCCATTGAATCAGACCTTGGCAACCATGTCAGATGGCACAACCATCAGCTTTATATCAATCAGCACAGGAGAAGCCACCATTGAGTTACTTTGACCCCTGCACCCAGGAAGAGGAGAGAGGCCCCACAGCACATATTCTGGCATCATATCAGCCACCACAGGAGAAGCCACCATTGAGTTACTTTGACCCCCGCACCCAGGAAGAGGAGAGAGGCACCACAGCACATATTCTGGCATCATATCAGCCACCACAGGAGAAGCCACCATTGAGTTACTTTGACCCCTGCACCCAGGAAGAGGAGAGAGGCCCCACAGCACATATTCTGGCATCATACTAACCACCACAGGAGAAGCCACAATTGAGTTACTTTGACCCCTGCACCCAGGAAGAGGAGAGAGGCCCCACAGCACATATTCTGGCATCATATCAGCCACCACAGGAGAAGCCACCATTGAGTTACTTTGACCCCCGCACCCAGGAAGAGGAGAGAGGCACCACAGCACATATTCTGGCATCATATCAGCCACCACAGGAGAAGCCACCATTGAGTTACTTTGACCCCTGCACCCAGGAAGAGGAGAGAGGCCCCACAGCACATATTCTGGCATCATACTAACCACCACAGGAGAAGCCACCATTGAGTTACTTTGACCCCTGCACCCAGGAAGAGGAGAGAGGCCCCACAGCACATATTCTGGCATCATATCAGCCACCACAGGAGAAGCCACCATTGAGTTACTTTGACCCCCGCACCCAGGAAGAGGAGAGAGGCACCACAGCACATATTCTGGCATCATATCAGCCACCACAGGAGAAGCCACCATTGAGTTACTTTGACCCCTGCACCCAGGAAGAGGAGAGAGGCCCCACAGCACATATTCTGGCATCATACTAACCACCACAGGAGAAGCCACCATTGAGTTACTTTGACCCCTGCACCCAGGAAGAGGAGAGAGGCCCCACAGCACATATTCTGGCATCATATCAGCCACCACAGGAGAAGCCACCATTGAGTTACTTTGACCCCCGCACCCAGGAAGAGGAGAGAGGCACCACAGCACATATTCTGGCATCATATCAGCCACCACAGGAGAAGCCACCATTGAGTTACTTTGACCCCCGCACCCAGGAAGAGGAGAGAGGCACCACAGCACATATTCAGGCATCATATCACACACCACAGGAGAAGGCCTCTTTCAGTGATTTAGGCCTTTGGACCCAGACAGAGGAGAGAGGCACCACAGCACATATTCTGGCATCATATCAGCCACCACAGGAGAAGCCACCATTGAGTTACTTTGACCCCTGCACCCAGGAAGAGGAGAGAGGCCCCACAGCACATATTCTGGCATCATATCAGCCACCACAGGAGAAGCCACCATTTAGTTACTTTGACCCCTGCACCCAGGAAGAGGAGAGAGGCACCACAGCACATATTCTGGCATCATATCAGCCACCACAGGAGAAGCCACCATTTAGTTACTTTGACCCCTTCACCCAAACAGAGGAGAGAGGTTCCACATCAGAGAATCAGGCATCATATCAACCACCACAGGAGTAGGCCACAATTTAGTTTATTTGACCCCTGCACCCAGGAAGAGGAGAGAGGCCCCACAGCACATATTCTGGCATCATATCACACACCACAGGAGAAGGCCTCTTTCAGTGATTTAGGCCTTTGGACCCAGACAGAGGAGAGAGGTCAGAGATTAGCTTCATATCCCCCAGCACAGCAGAAGACCGCTTTATTTGACTTAGGCCTCAGCACCCAGACAGAAGACAGAGGTAGCATGGCAGAGGTTATGGCTTCATGTCACCCGTTAGTTTAACCGGCCACTTTCATCTGGTTAGGCCCCGGCGCCCAGACAGAGAAGAGTTTCATTCAACTGTGGGTTTCATAAAATTTGTATCAAATAAAGAAGTGGCCCGTAGCACAACAAGACATGTTTTAGGCAGTTAATAAGAACTACTCTGCACAAGGGAGGGACAGGTCCTGTGGGATCCATGCCTGGTTCATCTTTATGAAGGTCAGCTTGTCCACGTTGGCTGTGGACAGGCGGCTGCGCTTGTCAGTAATGACGCCCCCTGCCGTGCTGAATACGCGTTCAGATAAAACGCTGGCCGCCGGGCAGGAAAGCACCTCCAAGGCATAACATGCTAACTCTGGCCACGTGGACAATTTCGAAACCCAGTAGTTGAATGGGGCCGAACCATCCGTCAGGATGTGGAGGGGTGTGCAGACATACTGTTCAACCATGTTAGTGAAATGCTGCCTCCTGCTAACACGTTCCGTATCAGGTGTCGGTGCAGATAGCTGTGGCGTGGAGACAAAACTTTTCCACATTTCTGCCATGCTAACCCTGCCCTCAGATGAGCTGGCCGTGACACAGCTGCGTTGGCGACCTCTTGCCACTCCTCTGCCTTCACCTTCCACCTGTTCCCCTGTGACATGTGGGAATGCTCTCAAGAGCGCCTCTATCAGCGTGCGCTTGTACTCGCGCATCTTACGGTCGCGCTCCAGTTCAGGAATTAAAGTGGGCACATTGTCTTTATACCGGGGATCCAGCAGGGTGGCCACCCAGTAGTCTGCACACGTTAAAACGTGGGCAACTCTGCTGTCGTTGCGCAGGCATTGGAGCATATATTCGCTCATGTGGGCCAGGCTACCCATGGGTAAGGACAAGCTGTCCTCTGTGGGAGGCGTATCGTCATCGTCCACCGTATCCCCCCAGCCACGCACCAGTGATGGGCCTGGGCTGCCACCCCGCTGTGAACTTGCGTCATCCTCGTCCCCCTCCACCTCCTCCTCCTCATCCTCCTCGTCCTCCAGTACAGTGCCTTGGCTGGCGACTTGTGAACCTGTCCTCTGCTGCTTAAACAAACCTCCCTCTGAGCCACTTCGAACAGACTGGCCCGAAAGTGTTAGAAACGAGCCCTCATCCTCCTCCTCCTCCTCCACCTGGGCCACCTCCTCTAACATCATTGCCCTAAGTGTTTTCTCAAGGAGACATAGAAGTGGTATTGTAACGCTGATAACAGTGTCCTCGCCACTGGCCATGTTGGTGGAGTACTCGAAACAGCGCAGCAGGGCACACAGGTCTCGCATGGAGGCCCAATCATTGGTGGTGAAGTGGTGCTGTTCGGCAGTACGACTGACGCGAGCGTGCTGCAGCTGAAACTCCACTATGGCCTGCTGCTGCTCGCACAGTCTCTCCAGCATGTGCAAGGTGGAGTTCCACCGGGTGGGCACGTCGCATATGAGGCGGTGAGCGGGAAGGCCGAAGTTCCGCTGCAGCGCAGACAGGCGAGCAGCGGCAGGATGTGAACGGCGGAAGCGCGCACAGACGGCCCGCACTTTATGCAGCAGCTCTGACATGTTGGGGTAGTGGTGAATGAACCTCTGCACCACCAAGTTCAGCACATGCGCCAGGCAAGGGATGTGCGTCAAACCGGCTAGTCCCAGAGCTGCCACGAGATTTCGCCCATTATCGCATACCACCAGGCCTGGCTTGAGGCCCACCGGCAGAAACCACTCGTCGGTCTGTTGTTCAATACCCCGCCACAACTCCTTTGCGCTGTGGGGCCTGTCCCCCAAACATATGAGTTTCAGAATGGCCTGCTGACGTTTACCCCGGGCTGTGCTGAAGTTGGTGGTGAAGGTGTGTGGCTGACCGGATGAGCTGGTGGAAGCAGTGGAGGAGGAAGCCGAGTAGGAGGAGGAGGCTACAGGAGGCAGAGAATGATGCCCTGCGATCCTAGGGGGCGGAAGGACGTGCGCCAAGGAACTGTCCGCCGGGGGCCCAGCCGCCACTACATTCATCCAGTGTGCAGTTAGTGAGATATAGCGTCCCTGGCCGTGCTTACTGGTCCACGTATCTGTGGTTAGGTGGACCTTGCCACAAATGGCGTTGCGCAGTGCACACTTGATTTTATCGGACACTTGCATGTGCAGGGAAGGCACGGCTGTCTTGGAGAAGTAGTGGCGGCTGGGAACCACATACTGCGGGACAGCCATGGCCATCATCTGTTTGAAGCTGTCTGTGTCCACCAGCCGGAATGACAGCATTTCAAAGGCCAGCAGTTTAGAAATGCTGGCGTTCAGGCCAAGGGCTCGAGGGTGACTCGGGGGGAATTTGCGCTTCCTCTCTAAGGTTTGAGATATTGAGAGCTGAACGCTGCTGTGTGATATAGTGGAGACGCTAGTTGACGGTGGCGGTGGTGGTGGTGTCGGTGGCACATCCTCTGTTTGCTGCTCGGCAGGTGGCAACATTCCTCTCGAGGCGGAAGCCGAGGCAGCAGCGGTAGAGGGAGCAGGGGGAGCCTCAGCGAGTGCCTGGTTTTTAAGGTGTGTACCCCACTGCAGTTCATGCTTTGCATGTAGATGCCTGGTCATGCAGGTTGTGCTGAGGTTCAGAACGTTAATGCCTCGCCTCAGGCTCTGATGGCAGAGCGTGCAAGTCACTCGGGTCTTGTCGGTAGGACATTGTTTAAAGAAGTGCCATGCCAGGGAACTCTTTGAAGCTGCCTTTGTGGGGCTGGGTCCCTGTTGGCGATGTCCAGTAGCAGGCGAACTCTGGGGGCGGCGGCTCGTCTGCTTTGGCCCCCTGCTCCCTCTTTGGCTTCGCTGTTGTCTCGGTCTCACCACTACCTCTTCCTCTGAACTGTGAAAGTCATCGCCACGACCTTCAGTCCATGTGGGGTCTAAGACCTCATCGTCCTCTGCATCGTCTTCCACCCAGTCTCCCTCCCTGACCTCCTCCTGTTCAGTCTGCACACTGCAAAAAGACGCGGCAGTGGGCACCTGTGTTTCGTCATCATCAGAGAGTCGGTGACTCTGCTGTGGTGGTATTCCCATGTCCTCTTCATCTGGAGACATAAGTGGTTGTGCGTCAGTGCATGGTATGTCTTCCTCCACTGGGGAAGGGCTAGGTGGACGCCCCTGGGAAACCCTGGAAGCAGAGTCTTCAAACAGAAGAAGAGACTGCTGCATAACTTGTGGCTCAGACCGTTTCCCTGATATGCTTGGGGGTGATGTGACAGACTGATGGGCTTGGTTTTCAGGTGCCACCTGTGCGCTTTCCGCAGAAGACTGGGTGGAAGACCATGTGGTGAACGTGCTGGAAGCACTGTCGGCCACCCAATCGATTAATGCCTGTACCTGCTCAGGCCTTACCATCCTAAGAGCGTCATTGGGCCCCACGAGATATTGCGGTACATTCTGCCGGCTAGTTGAGGGAGTTCGTTCCCTACTGTGTGCGCCTGGGGCCGAACGGCCACGTCCTCTACCAGCAACAGAGGCTCCACGGACACCACCACGACCGCGTCCTCGTCCCTTAATAGTATTTTTCTTCATTGTTGCGATTCAACTCGCACCACAATGAAATATATTATTTTTTATAAGCAAAATCCCCTCACTGGAATACTTTCAGTCTTTTGACTGTATGGATTACAGATGGAATGACTGTTATATGTGAGTACCGCTTTCTTTGACAGATTCTAGTATGGGTACATATATGTTTTCCCAACCCCAGCACATTAGTTTGCTAATTCCAGATGTATGAAACGCAGGCCTAACTGTATCTAGTATATTGAATGCCATATAAACTAACTTGGCCTTTTTTAAATAAAAAAAAAATTCCCTCACTGGAATACTTTCAGTCTTTTGACTGTATGGATTACAGATGGAATGACTGTTATATGTGAGTACCGCTTTCTTTGACAGATTCTAGTATGGGTACATATATGTTTTCCCAACCCCAGCACATTAGTTTGCTAATTCCAGATGTATGAAACGCAGGCCTAACTGTATCTAGTATATTGAACGCCAGATAAACTAACTTGGCCTTTTTTAAATAAAAAAAATTCCCTCACTGGAATACTTTCAGTCTTTTGACTGTATGGATTACAGATGGAATGACTGTTATATGTGAGTACCGCTTTCTTTGACAGATTCTAGTATGGGTACATATATATTTTCCCAACCCCAGCACATTAGTTTGCTAATTCCAGATGTATGAAACGCAGGCCTAACTGTATCTAGTATATTGAACGCCAGATAAACTAACTTGGCCTTTTTTAAATAAAAAAAAAATTCCCTCACTGGAATACTTTATGGCTTTTCACTGTATGGATTACAGGTGGACTGGTATTAGTAGGGGTGACACAAGCACACCCAAGTCCCTGATGTAGGATTTCTATGGCACAGACCACTATTACAAGTGATTAATGGACGTTGGGAGAGATTGTGCTGCAGCACTAGTCCCAAGATGGCCGCCGCCTATCAGCCCAGTAACATGTGCCACAAAATGGTCTGCACAACCTTTAAAAAAAATAGCCTTGGACTGTGCTGCTAAATCGCTATTGGTCTGAATCCCAGGTGTAGATGTCTGACTTGTTTGGAGCTTTGGAATGCACACTGTGGCAGCTTCTGCTGCAGCACTACAAGTCGCAAAATGGCGGCCGGCGGTCAGCCCAGGTACATGTGGATGGAAAAATCACTCTGGCCACTCTAAAAATAGCCAATCCCTATCAAAAAAGCAGCTCAGCTGCAGTTGTTCAGATGAATCACAGGTGGAGGAGAGAAATTTGCTTCCAGTTATTCAATTATCCCTGCCTATTCTCGCCCTAGCATCAGCTGCGTCTATCCCTGTTCTATTCACATCGGGAGTGAGCACGTCCCGACGTGCGCACAAGCTTATAAAGAGGCTGAGTCACATGCTGCACTTGGCCAATCACAGCCTTGCCAATAGTAGGCATGGCTGCGATGGCATCTTAGGGCAAGTAGTATGATGCATGTTGATTGGCTGCTTTGCAGCCTTTCAAAATGCGCCAAAATACATGCCGAACGACGAACCCGAACCCGAACTTTTACGAAAAAGTTCGGGTTCGGGTCCGTGTCACGAACACCCCAAAATTCGGTACGGACCCGAACTATGCTCGAACTGTTCGCTCAACACTACTCCCTATGAGTCATTAGATGAATCAAAGCAAGGCAGGCAAGTAAAGATAACCAGCCAATACATTATGCCAGTTATATCCTGGATGAGGTGCCCCTGAAAGTGTCTACGGCTACGTCCACATCTCCGTTGAGGCATTATTCTATTCTGGCAGACGACCAGAATTACCATATCTGGCATAGCCAAACAACGCAGGGCACCACCGGATACCCATTGATTATAATGTGATCTGGTGGACAAATATTCCTGCATGCAGCAGTATTTGTCCAGCAGAAAGCAGGCATTTATGCTGGAAACCCGCCTGATCCCATTATAGTCATTGGTGTCCAGAAAAAGAAATGTAAATGTAGCAAAAACCAGAGCCAAATTGGGAGTCCCATATTATCAGGTTTTCTCTAGCTTTTTTTTGTAGTGTAGATGTTTCCAAAAACTTGCATCCTCAGAATTTTACCACATTAGCTGACAAGCATAAAGTTTCCTGCTGTAATACAAATTATTGTGCATGATTAGCCTAATATGCTGTGTATGAGGTTGGACACAAGAGAAACTATACTATACTATTCTATAACCAAGGTTCTTCTTCTCTGCCTCTTGCATGTAGTAGATATAATCATGCTATGCTCTGGTAATTGTTGTTAGCCTTAACCACTTCAGCCCCCAGTGCTTAAACACCCTGAAAGACCAGGCCACTTTTTACACTTCTGACCTACACTACTTTCACCGTTTATTGCTCGGTCATGCAACTTACCACCCAAATGAATTTTACCTCCTTTTCTTCTCACTAATAGAGCTTTCATTTGGTGGTATTTCATTGCTGCTGACATTTTTACTTTTTTTGTTATTAATCGAAATTTAACGATTTTTTTGCAAAAAAATGACATTTTTCACTTTCAGTTGTAAAATTTTGCAAAAAAAACGACATCCATATAGAAATTTTGCTCTAAATTTATAGTTCTACATGTCTTTGATAAAAAAAAAATGTTTGGGTAAAAAAAAAATGGTTTGGGTAAAAGTTATAGCGTTTACAAACTATGGTACAAAAATGTGAATTTCCGCTTTTTGAAGCAGCTCTGACTTTCTGAGCACCTGTCATGTTTCCTGAGGTTCTACAATGCCCAGACAGTAGAAACACCCCACAAATGACCCCATTTCTGAAAGTACACACCCTAAGGTATTCGCTGATGGGCATAGTGAGTTCATAGAACTTTTTATTTTTTGTCACAAGTTAGCGGAAAATTATGATTTTTTTTTTTTTTTTTTTTTCTTACAAAGTCTCATATTCCACTAACTTGTGACAAAAAATAAAAAGTTCTATGAACTCACTATGCCCATCAGCGAATACCTTGGGGTCTCTTCTTTCCAAAATGGGGTCACTTGTGGGGTAGTTATACTGCCCTGGCATTCTAGGGGCCCAAATGTGTGGTAAGGAGTTTGAAATCAAATTCTGTAAAAAATGACCTGTGAAATCCGAAAGGTGCTCTTTGGAATATGGGCCCCTTTGCCCACCTAGGCTGCAAAAAAGTGTCACACATCTGGTATCTCCGTACTCAGGAGAAGGTGGGGAATGTGTTTTGGGGTGTCATTTTATATATACCCATGCTGGGTGAGAGAAATATCTTGGCAAAAGACAACTTTTCCCATTTTTTTATACAAAGTTGTCATTTGACCAAGATATTTATCTCACCCAGCATGGGTATATGTAAAAAGACACCCCAAAACACATTCCTCAACTTCTCCTGAGTACGGGGATACCAGATGTGTGACACTTTTTTGCAGCCTAGGTGGGCAAAGGGGCCCATATTCCAAAGAGCACCTTTCGGATTTCACTCCTCATTTTTTCCTGAATTTGATTTCAAACTCCTTACCACACATTTGGGCCCCTAGAATACCAGGGCAGTATAACTACCCCACAAGTGACCCCATTTTGGAAAGAAGACACCCCAAGGTATTCCGTGAGGGGCATGGCGAGTTCCTAGAATTTTTTATTTTTTGTCACAAGTTAGTGGAAAATGATGATTTTTTTTTTTTTTTTTTTTCATACAAAGTCTCATATTCCACAAACTTGTGACAAAAAATAAAAACTTCCATGAACTCACTATGCCCATCAGCGAATACCTTGGGGTCTCTTCTTTCCAAAATGGGGTCACTTGTGGGGTAGTTATACTGCCCTGGCATTCTAGGGGCCCAAATGTGTGGTAAGTAGGTAAATGACCTGTGAAATCCGAAAGGTGCTCTTTGGAATGTGGGCCCCTTTGCCCACCTAGGCTGCAAAAAAGTGTCACACATCTGGTATCTCTGTATTCAGGAGAAGTTGAGGAATGTGTTTTGGGGTGTCTTTTTACATATACCCATGCTGGGTGAGATAAATATCTTGGTCAAATGCCAACTTTGTATAAAAAAATGGGAAAAGTTGTCTTTTGCCAAGATATTTCTCTCACCCAGCATGGGTATATGTAAAATGACACCCCAAAACACATTCCCCAACTTCTCTCGATTACGGAGATACCAGATGTGTGACACTTTTTTGCAGCCTAGGTGGGCAAAGGGGCCCATATTCAAAAGAGCACCTTTCGGATTTCACAGGTCATTTTTTACAGAATTTGATTTCAAACTCCTTACCACACATTTGGGCCCCTAGAATGCCAGGGCAGTATAACTACCCCACAAGTGACCCCATTTTGGAAAGAAGAGACCCCAAGGTATTCGCTGATGGGCATAGTGAGTTCATGGAACTTTTTATTTTTTGTCACAAGTTAGTGGAATATGAGACTTTGTATGAAAAAAAAAATAAAAAAAAAAATAAGCATTTTCCACTAACTTGTGACAAAAAATAAAAAATTCTAGGAACTCGCCATGCCCCTCACGGAATACCTTGGGGTGTCTTCTTTCCAAAATGGGGTCACTTGTGGGGTAGTTATACTGCCCTGGCATTTTCCAGGGGCCCTAATGTGTGGTAAGTAGGTAAATGACCTGTGAAATCCTAAAGGTGCTCTTTGGAATATGGGCCCCTTTGCCCACCTAGGCTGCAAAAAAGTGTCACACATGTGGTATCGCCGTATTCAGGAGAAGTTGGGGAATGTGTTTTGGGGTGTCATTTTACATATACCCATGCTGGGTGAGAGAAATATCTTGGCAAAAGACAACTTTTCCCATTTTTTTATACAAAGTTGGCATTTGACCAAGATATTTCTCTCACCCAGCATGGGTATATGTAAAATGACACCCCAAAACACATTCCCCAACTTCTCCTGAGTACGGCGATACCAGATGTGTGACACTTTTTTGCAGCCTAGATGCGCAAAGGTGCCCAAATTCCTTTTAGGAGGGCATTTTTAGACATTTGGATACCAGACTTCTTCTCACGCTTTGGGGCCCCTAGAATGCCAGGGCAGTATAAATACCCCACATGTGACCCCATTTTGGAAAGAAGACACCCCAAGGTATTCAATGAGGGGCATGGCGAGTTCATAGAAATTTTTTTTTTTTGGCACAAGTTAGCGGAAATTGATATTTTTAATTTTTTTCTCACAAAGTCTCCCGTTCCGCTAACTTGGGACAAAAATTTCAATCTTTCATGGACTCAATATGCCCCTCACGGAATACCTGGGGGTGTCTTCTTTCCGAAATGGGGTCACATGTGGGGTATTTATACTGCCCTGGCATTCTAGGGGCCCTAAAGCGTGAGAAGAAGTCTGGAATATAAATGTCTAAAAAATTTTACGCATTTGGATTCCGTGAGGGGTATGGTGAGTTCATGTGAGATTTTATTTTTTGACACAAGTTAGTGGAATATGAGACTTTGTAAGAAAAAAAAAAAAAAATTCTGCTAACTTGGGCCAAAAAAATATCTGAATGGAGCCTTACAGAGGGGTGATCAATGACAGGGGGGTGATCAATGACAGGGGGGTTGATCAATGACAGGGGGGTTGATCAATGACAGGGGGGTTGATCAATGACAGGGGGGTTGATCAATGACAGGGGGGTTGATCAATGACAGGGGGTTGATCAGGGAGTCTATATGGGGTGATCACCACAGTCATTGATCATGCCCCTGTAAGGCTTCATTCAGACGTCCGGATGCGTTTTGCGGATCGGATCCATCTATCAGTGCATCCGTAAAAATCATGCGGACATCTGAATGGAGCTTTACAGGGGGGTAATCAATGACAGGGGGGTGATCAGGGAGTCTATATGGGGTGATCACCACAGTCATTGATCATGCCCCTGTAAGGCTTCATTCAGACGTCCGGATGCGTTTTGCGGATCGGATCCATCTATCAGTGCATCCGTAAAAATCATGCGGACATCTGAATGGAGCTTTACAGGGGGGTGATCAATGACAGGGGGGTGATCAGGGAGTCTATATGGGGTGATCACCACAGTCATTGATCATGCCCCTGTAAGGCTTCATTCAGACGTCCGGATGCGTTTTGCGGATCGGATCCATCTATCAGTGCATCCGTAAAAATCATGCGGACATCTGAATGGAGCTTTACAGGGGGGTAATCAATGACAGGGGGGTGATCAGGGAGTCTATATGGGGTGATCACCACAGTCATTGATCATGCCCCTGTAAGGCTTCATTCAGACGTCCGGATGCGTTTTGCGGATCGGATCCATCTATCAGTGCATCCGTAAAAATCATGCGGACATCTGAATGGAGCTTTACAGGGGGGTGATCAATGACAGGGGGGTGATCAGGGAGTCTATATGGGGTGATCACCACAGTCATTGATCATGCCCCTGTAAGGCTTCATTCAGACGTCCGGATGCGTTTTGCGGATCGGATCCATCTATCAGTGCATCCGTAAAAATCATGCGGACATCTGAATGGAGCTTTACAGGGGGGTGATCAGGGAGTCTATATGGGGTGATCACCACAGTCATTGATCATGCCCCTGTAAGGCTTCATTCAGACGTCCGGATGCGTTTTGCGGATCGGATCCATCTATCAGTGCATCCGTAAAAATCATGCAGACATCTGAATGGAGCTTTACAGGGGGGTGATCAGGGAGTCTATATGGGGTGATCACCACAGTCATTGATCACGCCCCTGTAAGGCTTCATTCAGACGTCCGGATGCGTTTTGCGGATCCGATCTATCTATCAGTGGATCCGTAAAAATCATGCGGACATCTGAATGGAGCTTTACAGGGGGGTGATCAATGACAGGGGGGTGATCAGGGAGTCTATATGGGGTGATCACCACAGTCATTGATCACGCCCCTGTAAGGCTGAATGGAGCTTTACAGGGGGTTGATCAATGACAGGGGTGTAATCAATGACAGGGGGGGTGATCAGGGAGTCTATATGGGGTGATAACCACAGTCATTGATCACGCCCCTGTAAGGCTTCATTCAGACGTCCGGATGCGTTTTGCGGATCCGATCCATCTATCAGTGGATCCGTAAAAATCATGCGGACATCTGAATGGAGCTTTACAGGGGGGTAATCAATGACAGGGGGGTGATCAATGACAGGGGGGTGATCAGGGAGTCTATATGGGGTGATCAGGGGTGATCAGGGGTGATCAGGGGCTAATAAGGGGTTAATAAGTGACGGGGGGGGGGGGGGGGGGTGTAGTGTAGTGGTGCTTGGTGGGACTTTACTGAGCTACCTGTGTCCTCTGGTGGTCGATCCAAACAAATGGGACCACCAGAGGACCAGGTAGCAGGTATATTAGACGCTGTTATCAAAACAGCGTCTAATATACCTGTTAGGGGTTAAAAAAAACACATCTCCAGCCTGCCAGCGAACGATCGCCGCTGGCAGGCTGGAGATCAACTCTCTTACCTTCCGTTCCTGTGAGCGCGCGCGCCTGTGTGCGCGCGTTCACAGGAAATCTCGGCCATCGCGAGATGACGCATATATGCGTGACTCTGCGCAGGGCTGCCACCTCCGGAACGCGATCCTGCGTTAGGCGGTCCGGAGGTGGTTAAAATGGTACTCCAATTTCAGACCTTTATGGCTGAGATTGGAATACCTGTCACATGCGATGGCTAGAGGTGGTCAGGGTTGAGGGAATACCTGACCAACACTGCTTCCATAACTCCCATATTAGTAGCACAGCGAGCTCAGCTGTTTCCATAACCTCTGCCATATCTGGCTGTAACATATGACAGGTGTTCCTATTTAAGTAATGGATATCTGGCATGGGAATGCCCCTTTAAGGGCTCATGCACATGAACGTGTGCTGGCCATGCCCGTATTGCAGCTGCAATCTGGAAGATACAGTGTGTACTCTACAGAGTGCTTCCGTGGGTTTTCTGTCCGTGCCTCTGCACCACAATAAAGTATTGCATGCACTACTTTTGTGCAGTGTGGATCGTCATTTGCGGATCACAGGCCACATTCAAAATAACAGCACGGGCACGACTGGCACACAGTTGTGTGCATGAGGCCTAACAATGATCCTCCAGTACTACTCCATCATTAGTTTATTGGGCTTGTGAAAAAAAAATTCAAATTTATGAGGTGTTTGTGGGGCATTTTTCAGGTGTTTTTCTTTTTCTGTAGGGATGTGTATAAGAAAATGCCTGTGAAAAAAGGCTTACATTTTGAAAACAATCGATTTAAAAAGGAAGAAACCACCGCAAAACTTCTACAGTTTGAAGTGCAATTCAGAATTCCCTAACTGAGCTACAGCAAACATCTGTACAGTAGGTTCTCCTACTTTGCTTATCTACCAGGACCCTGGACAGGCAACTTCACATGGGGATATTTTAAGGGCATGTCAAATAATACAATATTCCACTATTTGTTTCTGTAATAACCTTTTAACGACCGGGCAATTTTCCATTTTTTTTATTTTAGTTTTTTACTCCCAACCTTCCCAAAGCCATAACTTTTTATTTTTCCATTCACATAGCTGTACAATTTTTTTTGCAGAACAAGTTGTACTTCCTAATGACACCACTTACAGTTTCATACAATGTAATGGGAAGCAGGAAAAATATTCTAAATAAAGTTTCATGGGTTTTATTTTTACAATATTTCCTATGTGGTAAAACAGACCTGTTACTTTCATTCTCCGGGTCACTACAATTACAACAATACCCCATATATATCGTTTTTCTTCTGTTTAATATTAAAATAAATGAAAAACATCACCATATTCTTACTTTACATTTCTATGTGTACAGAGCTGTGTGAGGGCTGTGTATGACTTAATTTTTTTTATGGGAAGTGAAGCAACCAAAAAAGGGCAAATCAGCCATTTGGACTTTTTTCTGATTTGCCATATGGGACTAATATTGTTAAATTTTAATAGTATAGGCATTTTCACACGCAGTGATAGCAATAATGATTTTTTTTTTATTGTTTATGTACTTTTATTTTAATTTTGGGGAAAGGGGGGTGACTTGAATTTTTATATATATTTATTTTGTATTTTTAAAATATATTGGAGTGTATTAGAATTATACTGTGTTCCTATGGAGCCTATGAAGACACTACATTTGGCTCCCCCCAATCCTCACCAGGGGGAGCCGGAGCACGTCTGGGAGCCCACACTCACGTTTTTTTATCCTTCTCGATGCCATGGTCACATTTGACCACGGCATCTGAAAGGACTGCCAACTGCCCATCTCTGACTAAAAATATAAGCATATAGATGAAATGATAACTGGAGTCTAGGGTTCATTTTATTGGAAAAGTGTAAGCTGAACTCTTGTTGGTTGCATAGGCAATAAGGTAATTTTTACTGTTAGGTAGTTTTGATTAGAGATGAGCGAATTTCTTGAAAATTTGATTCGGCTGATTCGCCGAATTTCACCTGAAAATTTGCTTTGTGACGATTTACTTTGCCACGAAGCACATTTTTTTTAAAGTAGCCGGTGCAATGAAAGGGAGCGGCGATAGCGCCGCCCCCGTCATTGTGACCCTTAGATACCACGTTCATACATGATCGCAGCATCTGAGTGTACAAAGTGTGAAATTAACATTTAAAAAAAAACATTACATCAAACTTACCGTGACCATTTGCCGAAATCATGTGCGGTGCGAGATTATGTCATAACGCCAGCCGGCGTGGTGACGTAATCTTGTGCCGCACTGGATTTCGGACAAGATCTTCAAGCAAGATGGAGGCTGGCAGCCCTTCGCGCGAAAATGGAGGCAGTAAGTTTGAATTTCAGGATTAATCGATTTGCTGACACGAAGCATGAGGAAATTCGGATTCTAGGCGAATCGAATAATTCCTGAAATTCGGATCGAATTCCACTTGGTGGGATTCGATTCGCTGATCTCTAGTTTTGTTAAATGAGGCCAATTGAAACAAGTACAGTTTGCAAATTCTCTTATGAGTCTCAATGAGTGATGGTTATGCAACAAAGAGAAGCTTGGGGCCCGTTACTATGAATGTATGATTATACTCCAGTCAAGCATCCTAGCTAAGCCATTTGATATTTTTTTTATAACTTTGTGTTTTGATATTTCTTTCAACAAAAGAAAAGAAATATCCCCAAGAGAACTCTTATTTTTGTCTTGACAAACAGTGGATTTATACAGCTTATACGGTATTTGGTAAAGGCAGTAAAAATAAATACTGCTACAATGCTTCTACCATGAGTCTCTAGAGAGGGAACTTAAAAAGATTTCACAATGCTGGATATTTATGTTTATTTTCATATTCTATCTAAAGGGGGAAAAAATCAACAAGTGTATGGCATAACATTGGTCAGTGATGGAATTTTTAGCTTATTTCTAATCTCTTATTTTCTCCTTTACACAAGTCTTAGATCTTGGCGATTTTAATGACCACAGCAAAGTTATTTTGTTTATCCACTTGTCAGTTTCACATTGAACATAATTTTATAACCTATTCTCCCCACACTTACAAAGATTATAATTTACAATATTCTAGTGGGACCTTGTCTGCTTCCCATTGAAATACTTACAATGCTGTGAGCAACTGTCACGGTCTGTAGCAGCCATAACCACACCCTAATGTCTACAGTATGTCTATGGCCACTTTCCCATGGTCAGCGTTTGGTCAGTATATCTCATCAGTATTTGATTTGTAAGCCAAAATGATGAAAATGCCAGAGAAAAAATATAATGGAAAGATTTGTATCTATTCAATGTTCTAGAACCACTACTGGTTTTGGCTTAAGAACACTGATGCAGAATACTGACCCAATACTGACCATGTGAAAGTGGCCTAAAATATTCTGCAACTACATCCTGCAAACATGGTGGTGTATTTCGATGTTTTTGCTGTGGTATGTGAACATTTTTCACAGCATTCTTTAGTGGATTGTATGTAGACAAAGTCTATAGCGTGGTGCCCGTATTCAAAAAAGGATCAAGGTCCTCCACAGGTAATTATAGACCAGTTAGTTTAACTTATGTTGTGGGAAAAATGTTTGAAGGAATCTTAAGGGACTATATACAGGAGTATGTGACTGTAAATAATAATATAAGTGATAACCAGCATGGGTTTACCAAGGACAAAAGTTGTCAAACTGGGGGGCGGAGCCAACTGAGCATGGTGGAAGACGTGTGAGCACTGAGCTCCTCACCATAGCACCCGACCAACAGCCTTTTTTACAGCCCTGACCGAATTAAAAATGGGCAAACTCAACAAGGAGAGAGGTGGAGAGGTCATCCAGTCGACCAAAGTGAAAAAGACTCATGGGGACTTGAATAAATGCATCTATAAGAAGACGGCATCTCCAGCAGTGAGGGGAAAGATAACGGCGGCTGAAGAAACTGCCACGGCTCTGGACATAGAGTCGGATGACGCCAGCTCTTGCTCCCCGTCGGATTTGGACCCTGCTACGATTAACAGAGCCTTCTTGCAGCACTCCCTACAGCAATCTCTGGCTCAGGCGTTGTCACCAGTACTGACGGAGCTGGCGGCCATTAGAACGCAGGTAACACACGTGGGGCAAAGAGTGGAGGCGCTGGAGGATTTCCAGATAGCCGTGATACATCACAGCAAGGGCCTCCAAAGCCAAATGAGGTCTCTCAGTTCCCAGGTGGATAGTGTCTACCTCCACTTAGAAGACCAAGAGAACAGGGGGAGAAGGAAGAACGTGAGGTTAAGGGGCATCCCCGAATCCGTGGCGGCAGAAGCACTATTGGACAGTGTCAGGCAGATATTCGCCATACTTGTGGGCGCAGAGCAGGCTGATACTATCACCATTGAAAGGGCGCACAGGGCGCTTAGGCCTAAGCCTGCTGCAAGCGAACCGCCAAGAGATACCATTTGTGCCCTCTTGAATTATCTTGATACAGCTGCGGTTCTCAAAGCGGCAAGGGAGAGAGAAGAAGTAATCTATGAGGGGAATAAAATCCTGTTGTTTCAGGACTTGGCAGCTAGCACCCTAGCAAAACGCAAGGCGTTGAAACCCCTTACAACTGCATTGAGGGAGAGGAGGCTGCCTATGAGGTGGCTTTTCCCCTTTGGACTTAGCACCACAATCAATGGCAGGCAGATAATTATCCGCCATCCTGATGATCTTTCCAAGATGTGGGAAGCCCTGGAGATATTCCCTCTGGACATCCCGTCCTGGCTCCCGTCTGCCAACATGGAGAAGTTACAAAAGCTTGTGGCACCATCACCCTGGCAAGCTATGTCTAAGCAAAAACACACCAAGAAGAAGTCACTGACAGGGGACTGATTTGCTCCCTATTGATGTTAGAGAGCCCAGGTTCAATCTCTCTCGCTGTTGTTGATTCAGTGAGCGACATTATTTCTCTCTATTTTATAAGTATGCACTATAGTGCTTGAAACTCGTTGTTTCTACTGTTTAATAGTGTTTATGATTGCCATTCCAAGCACACTACTCATATGCTTTACATGAAAATACTTTGGAGCCGAGAGTGCAGTTTTTGCTGTTTGAGCTTTACTAAAGATATTGAGGAGATGGGTAATGACATCATTCCTATCTCTATAGGCCGCCTGTCGGATACAAAGACTAACAGGTTTAAGTTAAAGGTCAGTTTAATTGCTAATATTTAAGAGGTCGAGTGAGTGGTACATCTAGATTTTTCTAGTAGTCTCTACCTATGTTCCCTCCCCCAATCTCTTATCCTAAACATGTAATTGCTCTATTGCGCCGTAATAAGCCCTTTTACTCTGTTTATATTTGTTTTATTGTCTTTTGGTTTAGTTTTCCTGAGTCGAGCTATATGGTTCACGACCACCAGATTTAAAAGTAGTACAGACCTTAAGTCCCATTGATATGGCACACTTCACAATTTACTCACTTAATGTGAATGGAATGAACATTCCACAGAAACGCAGTCAGGTTTACCACACCCTTAGGAAAGAAAACCCTGATATTGTGCTTTTACAAGAAACGCATTACCGACATGACCATGTCCCCAATATGACTAGTAAACACTTTCCAGATTGGCATCATGCCACCCACTCCTCGGCATCAAGAGGTATCTCTATTGGTTTCATTAAAAACCTCACATTTCAGATGACAGCAAAGTTGATAGATCCTAATGGAAGATTCCTGTTTATAAAAGGGAAAGTCCTAAACTCAATAATCACTATAGCCGCTATATATGCCCCTAATAAGGGACAAGTTAAATGGCTTACTCAGATGCTAGAATCCTTGAAAACTTTCACAGAAGGGATCTTGATATTAGGTGCGGATTTTAATCTCACACTAGACCATGGGATGGATTCCACATCTGCCATACCTCAAATATCAGAAAAACAAAAACGTAGATTTCAGATTGCTTTGGCGGAGGTGAATTTATCCGATGTATGGAGATTATTTCATCCAGAAGTCAAGGACTTCACCTTTTTTTCTAAGGTTCACGGCTCTTACCAGCCCCTAGGCTATATATTTCTATTCAATATTGCTATACCTGCAATTAAAGGGACTTCCATAGGATCTATCACGATTTCGGATCATGCCCCTGTGATTTTGAAGCTGCAAATTAAGGACATGCCAGGGAAGTCCTGGACATGGAGGCTTAACTCAACCTTGTTAGAGGAAAAAGAACATAAGGAAAAGGTCAATAAAATACTCATGGATTATTTTAGTCTAAATGAGTCCCCTCAGATAACGTGCCCGATTTTGTGGGAAGCCCATAAGGCAGTAGGAAGGGGGGAATTTATTAGCTTAGGTTCTAAAGCTAAAAGACAGAGGACACAGATAATAAATTCCCTGCTCTTGCAAATTTCCACACTAGAAAGGCTTCACAAAACAGATCAGACAGATGAGGTATTGAAACAACTGAAATCCTTAAGGTCACAACTTAAAGATAAACTGAACATAAAATCTGCTAAAATACTTCAGGCTCTGCGTTTCAAATACTACTCGCACGGTGACAAAGGTTCCAAATTAATGACAAATCTGTTAAAATCCCAGAGGCAGAAGTCCTTTATCCAGGTAGTCAAGTCCAAAGAAGGGCATAGATTAACTGCTACTCCAGCAATAGCAAGGGAATTTTGCAGGTTTTATACTTCTCTATATAATATTGAGAGCGAAGGCGGGACGGACACTAGTAATAATATATCTATGCAGAATAGAATCAATGACTTTTTGGAATCCATTAATGTACCTACCTTGTCGACCAACGATAAGGCGGACCTGTTGAGACTGTTTACGGAGGAGGAAGTTCTTCAAAGCATCCCTACTGGGAAAAGCTCAGGACCAGATGGCCTCCCCATCATATATTATAAGAAATTTGCGGATATACTAATACCGTATTTCACTAAACTATGCAACTCTCTCCTCAGTGGCTCAGCCCTTCCCCCGCAGGCCCAGACGGCAACCATCACTATTATACCCAAAGAAGGGAAAGATCCTGAAGCATGTGGTAGCTATCGCCCAATTTCGCTACTTAACACGGATTTAAAATGGTGGGCTAAACTATTGAGTCATCGGGTGGCTGGTTTGCTGCCTGGGCTTGTGGGGGAGGAACAGGTAGGATTTGTACAGGGCAGAGAAGGTAGGCACAACATTAGTCGAGTGGTGAATGCGGTCTGTTATGCCAGAAAGAAAAATATGCCTCTGGTCTTACTGGGGACAGATGCCGAAAAGGCATTCGATAGAGTTGGCTGGCCATACATGTGCAGTACATTGTTAGCATTTGGTTTCCCAGAGATATTTGTCAATGCTATTTTCTCCTTGTATTCAGCTCCCACAGCCCGCATTTTAGTAAACGGCACCATGTCAGATCCCTTTACTATTAGGAATGGTACTAGGCAGGGATGTCCCCTTTCACCATCTTTGTTCATATTAGTGCTGGAAACATTACTACTGAAATTTAGGCAAAACCCTGATATCAGAGGAATTCAGTTGAAGGGCGATTCACATAAGATGGCAGCATTTGCTGACGACTTACTACTAATGGTCACCAATCCTAATGAAGCAATGAAACATATATTAGATACCTTCTGTGTCTTTGGGGAAGTCTCCAATTTTAAAATCAATGTAGAGAAATCTGGAGTTTCTTTGACTCCCACACAACTGAGAAAGTTGAAGGATATGTCCCCCTTTAAGTGGCCGCCCACAGCGATAAAATATTTGGGAGTGATGATATCAGCCAATCCTGCCCATCTGTTTCACCTAAACTACTCACCACTAATAGCAAAAATCCAAGTGTTTTTAAATAAACCCTTGAAACCCAGGATTTCCTGGATAGGCAGGAAAAATGTTATAACCACATATATTCTGCCCCAACTGCTATATCTGTTACGCTCCCTCCCAATAGCGATACCTAGAACCTTTCTGGCTAAAATAAGGTCAATTATGGGTAAATTTGTATGGGCTAATAAGAAAGCTAGGCTACCTTACTCCCTGCTCACCAGAAAGAAGAAGCATGGAGGGATCTCATTGCCTGACATGTATGCGTATGTACAGGCTATTCATTTAGAGAGATGGTTAGCTTTAGCTAGACAGAAAGAATCTCCCCTGCATGTGCGTATGGAAAAAGAGAAATATTAGGGAAACAAGGTGTACATTTGCTATGGCACAAAACCCCTTCTTTAGGTCCACTGGGACTCATAAGTGTTATTACCAAGGGCACTATTAAGGAGTACCAGAAGTCCTCTGCACTAAATCTTAGTAGAGGTGGTTTATCTCCGGTTATGCCTCTTGATGTATTACCCTATGCTCTCTCGGACAAGGTGATGGAGACTAACCCAGTTTGGGACTCAGTGTCTGAGATCAGAATAGGAGATCTATTGAAGTTAACTTCTACCTCTGATTTCTATAAATCTCTCAGAAGTGAACCACCGAGAGTGGGTTCGGATATACAGAAATGGGATTTTGAAGTTACATGTAGGAAGTTTCAGTCATCTAAACACCTGCAGAAGGTTGACCCCTCTTGGTTGGAGACCATGGTCATACTGCCAAAATTACCATCTAAGGGCCTATCACTAATATACCGTCAGATCTTAGAAAGAAGAGGAGACTCTGTTCCTTCCTACCTGGGAGAATGGGAAAGAGAATTAGGTATCAGCTTAGATGACTCGAGCAGATCCTTCATTATGACACATTCACATGGATTCTCTAGATGTGTCAAGGTGCAAGAGAACTCACTTAAAATCCTCACTAGATGGTACCGTACACCTGAATTTCTATACAAAATTCACATCAGCAATTCGAGTGAATGCTTGAGATGCCTGGAGGGACTAGGTAGCCTTTCCCACATATGGTGGTATTGTCCAAAAATTAGGCAGTTTTGGAAATTAGTATAAGGTATCATGAATAAGATTTGCCCAGGACACTTATCACTTACTGCTCCCCTAGTTTTACTATGGAAACCAGAAGGCAAATTTATTCCCCATAAAAATAACTTACAGACACATATGATTACGGTGGCCAAATTACTCATCCCGACACTGTGGAGAAATCCTGAACCACCTAGTATATCCATGTGGTACGAGAAAATAAACCACATATGTAGAATGGAGGAATTAGCGAGCTGGGAAAACCATAATAGACAAGGTTTTCTAAATACTTGGAGACCATGGTTGTCACATATTGAATCTCAACAATGAAGATTAAAGGGAACCTGTCACCAGGATTTTGGGTATAGAGCTGAGTACATGGGTTGCTAGATGGCCGCTAGCACATCCGCAATACCCAGTCCCCATAGCTCTGTGTGCTTTTATTGTGTATAAAATCCGATTTGATACATATGCAAATTAACATAAAAGAGTCATATCTTACTTGTGTGACCAGAGAAGAGTCATATTTTCAAGCTCTGACTCATCTCAGGTTAATTTGCATATGTATCAAATCGTTTTTTTACACAATAAAAGCACACAGAGCTATGGGGGCTATGGGGTATTGCGGATGTGCTAGTGGTGATCTAGCAACCCATGTCCTCAGCTCTATACCCAAAATCCTGGTGACAGGTTCCCCTTAATACAACCTAGATGAATGTACTGAGGTTCTCCTTCTTCCCCTACTCCTCTTCCCCCCCCCCCTTTCTGGAGGGAGGACGGGGTGGGTGAATTGTGAGATCTCCTAGTAGGATAATAAGGGAGGAATTCGTTGAAAAGCCATATTACATATCACATATCCCTATAAGTATAAGTTTGAGCGGAAGGATTGTGAACCTAAGTTAAAATATAATGCAGTTTTTCTGGTCTTAAGCTACAAGTAGTAGCTGCAATTGGAGTGAACTTACTCGACTTTTTATTCTATGTTCTATGACTCAGTGTTTTATGTTTCCTTATTTGTGAAGCGATTTTCACTGCACAACTTTTGAATTAACAAATGTATGTAAATAGTATATCTCACAATGCGTGATAAGTCAGGTTGGAAGACCATTTGCTTAAATATGATATAGGTTATATTTGTGACTTGTGATGTAATGCTTTACTGACCAGTTGTACTGGTATGCTCCTTTTTCAAAAGTACTAAAGTATTTGTAATTGTATGATTTATCTTGTTGATAGTATAATAAAAAGAGAATTATAAAAAAAAAGTTGTCAAACTAACCGGATTTGTTTTTATGAGGAGGTGAGTAGTAGCCTGGACAGAGGGGCGGCTGTGGATGTAGTGTTTCTGGATTTTGCAAAGGCTTTTGATACTGTCCTTCATAGACGCTTAATAAGTAAAGTAAGGTCTATTAGCTTGGAAAGTATAGTTTGTAATTGGATTGAAAACTGATTGAAGGACTGTGTCCAGAGAGTTGTGGTCAATGATTCCTATTTAGAATGGTTCCAGGTTATACAGGTCCTTCTCAAAAAATTAGCATATTGTGATAAAGTTCATTATTTTCTGCAATGTACTGATAAACATTAGACTTTCATATATTTTAGATTCATTACACACAACTGAAGTAGTTCAAGCCTTTTCTTGTTTTAATATTGATGATTTTGGCATACAGCTCATGAAAACCCCAAATTCCTATCTAAAAAAATTAGCATATTTCATCCGACCAATAAAAGAAAAGTGTTTTCAATACAAAAAAAGTCAACCTTAAAATAATTAAGTTCAGTTATGCACTCAATACTTGGTCGGGAATCCTTTTGCAGAAATGACTGCTTCAATGCGGCGTGGCATGGAGGCAATCAGCCTGTGGCACTGCTGGGGTGTTATGGAGGCCCAGGATGCTTCGAGAGCAGCCTTAAGCTCATCCAGAGTGTTGGGTCTTGCGTCTCTCAACTTTCTCTTCCCAATATCCCACAGATTCTCTATGGGGTTCAGGTCAGGAGAGTTGGCAGGCCAATTGAGCACAGTAATACCATGGTCAGTAAACCATTTACCAGTGGTTTTGGCACTGTGAGCAGGTGCCAGGTCGTGCTGAAAAATGAAATCTTCATCTCCATAAAGCTTTTCAGCAGATGGAAGCATGAAGTGCTCCAAAATCTCCTGATAGCTAGCTGCATTGACCCTGCCCTTGATAAAACACAGTGGACCAACACCAGCAGCTGACATGGCACCCCAGACCATCACTGACTGTGGGTACTTGACACCGGACTTCAGGCATTTTGGCATTTCCCTCTCTCCAGTCTTCCTCCAGACTCTGGCACCTTGATTTCCGAATGACATGCAAAATTTGCTTTCATCCGAAAAAAGTACTTTGGACCACTGAGCAACAGTCCAGTGCTGCTTCTCTGTAGCCCAGGTCAGGCGCTTCTGCCGCTGTTTCTGGTTCAAAAGTGGCTTGACCTGGGGAATGCGGCACCTGTAGCCCATTTCCTGCACACGCCTGTACACGGTGGCTTCCGCAGGTCCCCCAAGGTCTGGAATCGGTCCTTCTCCACAATCTTCCTCAGGGTCCGGTCACCTCTTCTCGTTGTGCAGCGTTTTCTGCCACACTTTTTCCTTCCCACAGACTTCCCACTGAGGTGCCTTGATACAGCACTCTGGGAACAGCCTATTCGTTCAGAAATTTCTTTCTGTGTTTTACCCTCTTGCTTGAGGGTGTCAATGATGGCCTTCTGGACAGCAGTCAGGTCGGCAGTCATACCCATGATTGCGGTTTTGAGTAATGAACCAGGCTGGGAGTTTTTAAAAGCCTCAGGAATCTTTTGCAGGTGTTTAGAGTTAATTAGTTGATTCAGATGATTAGGTTAATAGCTCGTTTAGAGAACCTTTTCATGATATGCTAATTTTTTGAGATAGGAATTTTGGGTTTTCATGAGCTGTATGCCAAAATCATCAATATTAAAACAAGAAAAGGCTTGAACTACTTCAGTTGTGTGTAATGAATCTAAAATATATGAAAGTCTAATGTTTATCAGTACATTACAGAAAATAATTAACTTTATCACAATATGCTAATTTTTTGAGAAGGACCTGTAAGTGGTATACGCCAAGGTTCAGTGCTGGGCCCTTTATTATTTAATTTATTTATTAATGATATTGAGGATGGGATTATTAGCACCATATCTATTTTTGAAGATGACACTAAGCTGTGTAGAACTGTACGGTCTATGGAAGATGTCCACAAACTACAAGCGGACTTGAACAGTCTGAGTGATTGGGCATCAACTTGGCAAATGAGGTTCAATGTGGACAAATGTAAAGTTATGCATCTTGGTAGTAATAATCTCTGTGCTTCATATGTCGTAGCACTGGGAGAGTCACTTATAGAGAAGGATTTGGGTGTCCTTGTGGATGATAGATTAAATTATAGTATACAATGTCAATCAGCTGCTTCTAAGGCCACCAGGATATTGGCATGCATTAAATGAGGCATGGACTCGCGGTGCAGGGATGTAATACTACCACTTTACAAAGTGCTGGTGCGGCCTCATCTGGAATACACAGTCTAGTTCTGGGCACCAGTACATAGAAAGGATGCACTGCAGCTGGAAAAAGTACAGAGGAGAGCGACTAAAATAATAAGGGGCATGGAGGGTCTTAGTTATGAAGAAAGATTAAAAGAATTGAATTTATTTAGTCTTGATAAGAGACGTCTAAGGGGGACCTGATTAACCTGTACAAGTATATAAATGGGCCATACAAAAAATACGGCGAAAAGCTGTTCCATGTAAAATGTGCTCAAAAGACAAGGGGGCCCTGCCTCCGACTGAAGAAGAAAAAGTTCAGTCTCCAGAAGCGTCAAAGCTTCTTTACTGTAAGTTTGTTGCCCGTGGAAACAGCAACAGTAGTCTATCACAGGCCGCGGCACAAGTCAAACTCAAATCACGGGTAGATCACATTTTTTCAAAAAACAAGTACAGTAGCCGTTTTAACTTCAACAGTGAGGTCCCCAAGAACAGAGCCCCATTTTTTTTTACGAGCTATAGTGTTGAATACAGCAAGATCTGTCATATAATCAGAAAAAATCTGTCCTTGCTGCGCATGGATGGACAGTGGTCTGATGTTCTCAGTTCTAATGTCAAATGTATTGCCCATCGAGCCCCTACTTTGGGCCAACATGTTAGCCCTAGTTTGTTTTTGGGTGATTCCTAGACACAGCAGAGTTGGTTACGTTTCAAGGGAAACTACAAGTGTGGACATCGCATCTGCACTTGTTGCAAGCATCTTTCAACTGGCCAAACTGTTGTCTCTATGTCCAATCCAAAAACTTTTACTTTGAAACAGTATATCAACTGCAACACTAGTTTTGTGGTATACTGTTTCACCTGCATGACCTGCCGTCTACACTATATAGACTGTACCTCTAACAGCCTAAAAACCAGGATTCGCCGGCATATTTCTTATATTCCGCATGCGCAAACTAGGAACGTCTCTGAGGTCAGTTCACATTATACGGCTTGTCATGCAGGTGATATCAGTGGCCTCGTTGTGCAGGGGGTGGAAAGTGTTAAATTTCCTAAACGTGGAGGTGATCATAGGAGAGTTCTTTTAAACAGAGAATCTTATTGGATCTTTACTATGGGTACCTGTGTACCAATGGGTCTTAATCGCAGGCATGATCTCATACTGCATTATTGTCCCTGGTACTTTATTGTTTCCCTTGAAGTTTTTCTTCTTTTCTTTTTAAGCATATGTTTTTATGTCTCAGAGGTGGAGCTATGTGTTGATTGTGTCCACCTGATATGTTTGACCTGCCCCTTATTTAAGGCCAGTGTCTCACACTATCATGTTGTCATGAGTAAAGATCTGAATTTACTGATCTGAAACGCGTAGACCTGATGTACATGTCTGGATTTTAGCACCTTTTTCATTAAAGCATCTACATGTTGTTTGGAAGCTGGATCTCCTTCTTCACTTATATTTCTACCATTGCTTAGTTCCTGGCGAATATCCGTGCTTCCATTTCAACCTGGGACCAGGTGAGCCTCGACAAATGCTTTTCTTGGATTACTCTCACTCAGGAACTGTTTGAATGCTCCTGGTGTCTGCTATTTATACCCAGTGCTGAATATTTTATGGATACCAGCAACATGTCTCACACCTCACTTAGAGTCATTGATAATTGTGATGAAAGACTCAAAAAAATCAATGCTATATTTAATATAGAAGATGAGGATTCACGCAATGTCTTGGATCTTAAAATTCACATGAGTTCTCTTGAAAAGTTGCTCACACGTGAAATGCGCACCTGGTGGGACTTAACCTCATTACAGAAGTATGTGGATAGAGGAATGATTCCTTGCGGCCTGAGGCTGCAAAAGAAACCTACAACTATATACTTCACCAAATGGCAAGCTATATTGCCGGGTTGCTCCAATAAATTAATGGGACTGATCATCTCATATGAGAAAGAGACCATGGTTAATCTCCGGGAAGAAATAAGAGTCACTAAAAATGTTATTGCACCCCTGGCGAATTCGTCCATGTTCACTGATTTGGATGAGAAACTCCAGTTGAATTTAAACAAAATGGAGGATAGTCTAATTGCTATTAAACAAGACAAATTCGGCAGAGACATGCAAGACTATAAAACCAACAATGTTTACAATTGGTCTGATGCTAAAACTAGCACTCCTCGCTCCAGCATGAGAAAAACATATCGAGGAAAAAAATCAAGATCTGCTAAAGTCAGCTTCAGTTCCACAGATATCAACTCTTCTGATTCAGCGCCAGAAACCGCACGCTCTAGTGCATCATTCACATCTCACGTTATCGCAGAGGATACTACCTGCTCTGGGAAACCAGAAAAAAACACAGAGCAGGGCGCAGACATAAGAAAAGGTGGGCGTTATCCCTCGCGTCAGAGAGAAACATTGTTTATTCTCAAGTGATCAACATTTCTTCTAAGATACTCTCCCAACCACAGATTGAAGTTTTATCTAAAGGACTATCCTTTTCACCAACGTGCCATTTTGACATCTACAAGACCATATTGGATGTTAACAAATTAGCTCGGGATCTCACCTTGAAGAAACACTTTGCTCATATCGATTCAGAAGAATCCTCTCCTGCTAGTCCGGTTCCTGCGTTTATTTCTCCTGTGATGACCACCTTAAGCCAGACGAGATTGTCCTTTCAGGAACTTGTTCACATCTCTCATCTTCAGCAATGTCATGATGTTTCTAATTCCCTGTCTGTCTCTGATTACTCTCACAATTTTGTTACCCACAATCGTGATTTTTATCCTGTACAATCTCGCTCTCTGGCTCTTGATCATTTTCAGGAATCAGTGGAGCGAGATCTGTTTGCATTGAGGGATACATGCCAGTCAGTGGCTAAATTTAATACCAACTGTAATCTGTCTATTGCTGAAAAAACGGCTCTAAAAGAGCTTGAGAATATGAAGGATGTTATCATTAAACAGGCGGACAAAGGGGGGTCGGTGGTGGTCATGGACCGCTCCATATATGCGTCCCAAAATCTTCTCATGCTAGGAGATTCGGACACATATCTGGAGATGTCACATGACCCCACCCCCCAGTTCCAAAGTGATCTGCTTTCCTTGTTGTCCTTGGGGGTTAAGAGTGGTTTTATGGATCAAAAACAAGCTGATTTTATATATGTCTTACATCCTATCACTCCTATTTTCCACTCTTGGCCCAAGATCCACAAGCCTGGCTTCCCCCCATCCATGCGGCCTATTGTGGCCGGTATAGGTTCATTCACTAAGCGGTTGTCTGCGTGGGTTGACAGTTTGTTGCAGCCACTTGTCCAGACTATTCTGGGTTTTCTTTTAGACACTAGAACTGTACTCCAGTCCTTTTATGAATTTCCTTGGAGGCCGGAATATGTCTGGATAACTGCGGATGTTACATCTTTATATACTGTCATTCCTCACGCTTCAGCCATTGTCTCTCTACGATGGTTCTTGAATACTTATGCTCATTTCAGCTTGGAATTTCAGGACTACATATGTGATGTTGTCCATTTTCTGCTCAAACATAATGTATTCATGTTTAACCATTGTTTTTTCCTACAACGCACCGGTGTTTCCATGGGGGCAAAATTTTCGCCCCCAAAATGGCTAACATCTATATGGCGTGGTGGGAACATTGCTATCTTTTCTCAGATCATAATATTTGGGCCCCCTCATTACGGTGGTATGGCCGTTATATTGATGACTTGTTGTTCATCTGGTCAGGTGACCATACTGCCATTCCACTGTTTGAGGAGTTCCTAAATAATAATACATTTAATTTGAAATTCACTATCAATTCCAACTGTACATCCATTGCGTTTTTGGATTTGACTCTGGTGGGCAATGTTACTGAATCCAATATAGTTACCCACACTTACCGCAAGGAGACTGCAGGAAACAGCACTCTCTTTGCGTCTTCATGTCACCCTGCCCATGTTGTTTGTAATATTCCCAGAATTGTAATTCATACGCCTCAGACAGAATTGCTTCAAGGAAGAGCTCAATTCAGTTGCTGAGCGTCTTGTTGTCCGTGGATACAGCAACAGTAGTCTATCACAAGCCGCGGCACAAGTCAAACTCAAATCACGGGTATATCTAGTTTTTCCAAAAAACAAGTACAGTAGCCGTTTTAACTTTAACAGTGAGGTCCCCAAGAACAGAGCCCCAGTTTTTTCTACGAGCTATAGTGTTGAATACAGCAAGATCTTTCATATAATCAGAAAAAATCTGTCCTTGCTGCGCATAGAGGGACAGTGGTCTGATGTTCTCAGTTCTAATGTCAAATGTATTGCCCGTCGAACCCCTACTTTGGGCCAACGTGTTAGCACTAGTTTGTTTTTGGATGATTCCTAGACACAGCAGAGTTGGTTACGTTTCAAGGGAAACTACAAGTGTGGACATCGCATCTGCACTTGTTGCAAGCATCTTTCAACTGGCCAAACTGTTGTCTCTATGTCCAATCAAATAAAAAAACTTTTACTTTGAAACAGTATATCAACTGCAACACTAGTTTCGTGGTGTACTGTATCACCTGCATGACCTGCCGTCTACAGTATATTGACTGTACCTCTAACAGCCTAAAAACCAGGATTCGCCAGCATATTTCTGATATTCCGCATGCGCAAACTAGGAATGTCTCTGCGGTCAGTTCACATTATGCGGCTTGTCATGCAGGTGATATCAGTGGCCTCGTTGTGCAGGGGGTGGAACGAGTTAAAATTCCTAAACGTGGAGGTGATCATAGGAGAGTTCTTTTAAACAGAGAATCTTATTGGAGCTTTACTATGGGTACCTGTGTACCAATGGGTCTTAATCGCAGGCATGATCTCATACTGCATTATTGACCCTGGTACTTTATTGTTTTCCTTGAAGTTTTTCTTCTTTTCTTTTTAAGCATATGTTTTTATGTCTCAGAGGTGGAGCTATGTGTTGATTGTGTCCACCTGAGATGTTTGACCTGCCCCTTATTAAGGGCAGTGTCTCACACTATCATGTTGTCATGAGTAAGGATCAGAATTTATTGATCTGAAACGCATAGACCTGATGTACATGTATGGATTTTAGCACCTTTTTCATTAAAGCATCTACATGTTGTTTGGAAGTTGGATCTCCTTCTTCACTGATATTTCTACCATCGCTTAGTTCCTGGCGAATATCCGTGCTTCCATTTCAACCTGGGACCAGGTGAGCCTCGACAAATGCTTTTCTTGACTTCTTTACTGTAAGAACTGTGAATCTGTGGAATAGACTTTATCAGGACGTGGTCACAGCAGGAACAGTGGACAGTTTCAAAAAGGGTTTATTAGATGAAAACATGTAGAAATCTGAGTCTCACTTCCTTCTGGGATTTGCTTCCCCGCCTATACCTTGGTTGAACTTGATGGACATTTGTCTTTTTTCAACTGTATTAACTATGTAACTATGTAAACATTGCATCTTAAACTGTGATTTTTTTTAACCCCTTAGTTACCACCAATACATTTTTTATAGAGAGAATAAGGGACCTTAGGCTGGGCTGCTTCCTTGTAATCGTGGCCTCTAAGGGGATACAGAGAGCCACTAACTATTACATGGCTGTAACGGGTGGCCCCTCAAAGAGCTACGACATCCTTCAGGTAATGGTTTATTAATTCAAACAGATTTAAAAATCTACGCACCTCCCACTTCCTGACCCTACATGGCTGGAAACTTAAACTTCCTTCCCTCCTGCCAAAATGCCTCTCTATTATACACTCACCTAAAGAATTATTAGGAACACCATACTAATACGGTGTTGGACCCCCTTTCGCCTTCAGAACTGCCTTAATTCTACGTGGCATTGATTCAACAAGGTGCTGATAGCATTCTTTAGGCCCGTATTGATAGGATAGCATCTTGCAGTTGATGGAGATTTGAGGGATGCACATCCAGGGCACGAAGCTCCCGTTCCACCACATCTCAAAGATGCTCTATTGGGTTGAGATCTGGTGACTGTGGGGGCCATTTTAGTACAGTGAACTCATTGTCATGTTCAAGAAACCAATTTGAAATGATTCGAGCTTTGTGACATGGTGCATTATCCTGCTGGAAGTAGCCATCAGAGGATGGATACATGTTCTCATTCTGTTTAGGCCAAATTCGGACTCTACCATTTGAATGTCTCAACAGAAATCGAGACTCATCAGACCAGGCAACATTTTTCCAGTCTTCAACAGTCCAATTTTGGTGAGCTCGTGCAAATTGTAGCCTCTTTTTCCTATTTGTAGTGGAGTTGAGTGGTACCCGGTGGAGTCTTCTGCTGTTGTGGCTTCACAAATGCTTTGCTTTGCATACCTCGGTTGTAACGAGTGGTTATTTCAGTCAACGTTGCTCTTCTATCAGCTTGAATCAGTCGGCCCATTCTCCTCTGACCTCTAGCATCCACAAGGCATTTTTGCCCACAGGACTGCCGCATACTGGATGTTTTTCCCTTTTCACACCATTCTTTGTAAACCCTAGAAATGGTTGTGCGTGAAAATCCCAGTAACTGAGCAGATTGTGAAATACTCAGACCGGCCCGTCTGGCACCAACAACCATGCCACGCTCAAAATTGCTTAAATCACCTTTCTTTCCCATTCTGACATTCAGTTTGGAGTTCAGGAGTTTGTCTTGACCAGGACCACCCCCCTAAATGCATTGAAGCAACTGCCATGTGATTAGTTGACTAGATAATTGCATTAATGAGAAATAGAACAGGTGTTCCTAATAATTCTTTAGGTGAGTGTATACCAACTTCTTATTTGTATTCCAATTCAGAAATCAATAATATGAATAGCAGTTGAATACAATAAGCAGTGCTAGAGGAAGAGAGGTTAAACCCCACCACTTATACACCAATCATCCAACATTTCTGTTAAATTGATGCAGTTTGCTATATTTTAATGAAGTGGAAGCACAAGTTGAATTTTTGTCCTCTTTAAAGAGACCTTGAAAGCCGTCGTTACATAAAGTGTTGCTTGCCTACGGACAGGTTTGAAAAGCACTAGTTTCATGTTATTATCAGTATAAGCTAGATGTTTCTTATTATAAGACATCTCAGCATCATATTTGCCCTACAGTGGTTGCATTGTTGCTTGTGCATTTTCTGTAGTCACTCAGAGTGACTTCCCCATAAATCCCATTTCTGCAACACAGCACGTCACTTCTATGTAATGCTCTGCTAGTTCTCTCTGATTCCTTTATTTGTGCAGCTCCCTATACTTTATGTTGGAACAAGGGTAAACAAGCGCTCAGATTGATTACTGTGCAACAAAGTTGTTACTAAAGATAAAAAAATCCATTCAGTAAGAACTTTAGGAGAAATCCCGCAGTTCTCGATATTTATATACCCATTGCGGCTTTGGCATGCAGGAGGTGGAAGTTCAACAAAAACAAGCTTCCATATCCAACATTGCAACATGACTTTCAATACATAATATAAATTCAACCATTTATGAATGCTTAGCTTTATTTTACTTACCTCATTTATTTTAACATATTCTAAATGTCACGTGAATATATTCTCCATTTATCACAGCATCTGTGTCAGCTACAAATGATTAAAGAAGCACTCCCACAAAAATTTTTATTCTCTGACCTGTTAGAAAGGTAAATGATGTGCACTGTAGTGAAGGTAATCTTTTTCCTGCTGACAGTATTTGTGAGTTATAACCTCCCATCTAATCCTCAGCTGTGTCATGTTACCAACACTTGGACTCTCCAAATAACAGCAATTTATGTGTGGACAGGAAGCCAGTTTCTCTATGTATTTCTATAAGAGCAGGGCCGGACTGGGACAAAAGAAATAGGCCCGGGCATTTTTGACTGAGCAGCCCAATCACATGACCCCCAACAGGCCCCACCCCCTTGCAGTATAGGGGCGGAGCCAAAACCGGAAGCACAATTGAGAGGCAGGGCCAGCCACCAGTAAGATAGGAAGGCTTCAGCCAACACACAAGCTTCTTTGGGGGTCCCCAGGTGACATTATGGGTCTTAGTACGATCCGGCCACCTAATCCGGCAGAAAATGCAAGGAATCGACTGGACACAAAGCACAGCATGCAGCGGTTTATGTCCCGCTGATTCTCTGCATTTTTTCCAGATTGTGGCCGGATCTCTGCCGTACCCCATTATAGTTAATGGGGCTGGCGGGCATTCTGTCTGCATCCAGCAGTGCCGGATCCAGTGAATTCTCAGCTGGAACAGCCTGCCAGGATCACTAACGCAGATGTGAAAGTAGCCTAATACAGCGCCCCATACCTCTTATATCCAGTGACGTCTCCTCTGGTGTAGACGTTCTCTTTCTTCATCTTCTCCATTCAGACCAGACCACCGTGATAATTTCTTTCAGCCATCTCACGTCTCTGCAGAGTTTGACAGACATCTTAGTTTCCTACTTTTCCATCATCCTCCAATTAACATCCCATCATGCACCCCCAATACTGAGAAGCTGTTCTCCCCAAAACTATACTGCAAAAAGAACTGTGCTAAGCTGATGCTGTGTCAGGGTGCCCCCACAGTAATGGTGCTCCCAAAGTCCCAAAAATAGTAATTATTTCTTTGCCAGAGTGCATTTAGTAGTAATAATGCTCCCATAGTCCCCCAGTTGTAATAAAGCCCACCATAATGCCCTGATAGTAATAATTCTCTTTATAATGTGGAACCCCCCCATTATAATGTTCACCAGTACAAAAAATGCCCCGTTGTGTGGCAGTAAAAAAAGAAATGCCTCCTCTTAGTGCCCCCAGTAGAGCCAATGTCCCCAGAGTGCCCTCATGTGTTCCAATGACCCGTACTGTGTGCCACTACAAAAAACACTTAGTGCCACCAGTTGAGCTTAGGTGCCCGCTATATTCTTTTACATTGTGAAGAACTTTGACACATGACACATCCATCAGGTGGTACAGGACAGCCAATTGAGACGTTTCAGCACATGGAAATACCCCGTACCTTATAAATAAACCTGATCTGGCCGCCATTTTGCATTCAGTGTTTTGCCAGTGTAGGGAGAAGTTGCTGTGTGGAGCAGGGACAGGCAGTTAGGAACACTAATTGCTAGCTAATAGGGCTACAAAAGTCTGGTATAGGTGTGCTATCGATAGGTGTGATACACAGAAGAGTGTGATATACTTAAAAATATACTTTTATAATGATCTATATAGTGATCACCTGGAAGTCAGGGGCCTAGGGGCTTACAAGGGCCATTTTTATATATGGTAAGGTTCCGGACGGGGTCGCTCTCATCAGGGAGGGTGGTCTGTGGTTGGGCTATCAGGGCTAGAATAGCACCCCCCTGTAGAGCAATATCAGGGACAGTTCTTTGCCCACCCTGTCCTTCAATACCACATCATCTAGCCCAGGGATAGATGTTTTTTGCTTTCCCTCCGGGATTCATGGATGTGCACTGGAAGCCCCCAGATTGTGATAGAACATATGGTTTCTGATTTGGTGCCGCCGAGCACCTGATTTAGTGCCGCCGAGCACTTGTTATTGCCCACCACATCTATGCTTTTTACCTAACTTTAATAATTTAATTTATTTTCATTTTGAGGGATATCTTTTCCATTCACATGTCCACAAAATGGGTCCGCATCTGTTCCGCAATTTTGCGGAACGGGTGCAGACCCATTTATTTTCAATTGGGCCAGAATGTGCTGTCCGCACTTCCGCATCCGTGCTTCCGTTTCCGCAAAAAAAATAGAAAATGTCCTATTCTTGTCCGCAATTGCAGACAAGATTATGCATTTTCTATTATAGTGCCGGCGATGTGCGGTCCAGATCCGCAAAACACTTACGAACGCGTGAATGGACCCTCATAGTAACATTATTAAAGGTTATGTTTTATCTTCATGTATATTCTACTGGATTGCCTTCCTTGCACAATGTTATAATATACTTTCTATGTTAGAAAGTATATTATAGTGCATTTGTATTGTGCAGCAGTTGTGTGCGGTTCTGCTGCGATACTGCAGCTACGTATATAGAGGGACAAGCGTTATTGGAGCAAATAATTTCTACTGGTGTGATATACTAGTCGCCACCCAAAAAAATAGTTTGAAGCGGGGTATTATATACCAATATACTTTCTTCATAGTGCATTTGGGTACTGTATAGTTCATTTGCGCATGCGCGTACGCGAAAATTATATTGCCGATATTGCCGATTTTGAAAAAAATAATGAATGACGATCGCAAATTTCGAATAATACATCTGGTATCTCACTGTCCATATTGTGGGACTATTTGTGCACTTCTAGTAATTATTTCTTAGTTGCAAATATGAGCTGCAAGTTTTTCGCTGCCATTAAAATGAATGGGAACCCCGCGAACTTGCGGTTCGCGAACATTTGATCGCGTTCGAGCTGTCGCGTTCGCGAACTGTCCCGGCAGATGTTCATCTATCACTAAGTAATTGTATATAAAATTCGCCTGTCACACTGTTGTGTGACCTCAAGAAATGTTTCCTCTTTATGACACCGGCACTGCCTTACTCTCAGTGAAATTAATTGTTGACTATTGGCGGTTACATTGTTGCCTGACATAAACCATCTGTTAGTATGGTGGGTGAACGCAAAGAATGAGGAGAGCTGTTGAAGGGAGAGGACGTGGTCAATCTGTGCCAGCTACACGCACAAGTGAAACACCTTTCTCAGGTGCGAGTAGGCGACAGAACCTTCAGAGTTATTTGGTAGGGCCAAATGCGGCTCTACGAAATTGGTGAGGCCAGAACAAGTACAGGCGATAGTAGATTGGGTTGCTGACAGTGCCTCCAGTTCCTTCACATTGTCTCCCACCCAGTCTCCTGCTGAAAGATCAGAGTTGGCACCTGTAGCCAATGTCCATCAGTCTTTCACCTCACCCCCTTGCAAATCAGCCAAGCAGTCTGAGCCCCAAGTCATGGAGTGGTCTTTTCTGCTTTTTGATCACTCTGTTAGCAAGGTTTCCCAGGGCCCTCCACATAGCCCTGCCCCAGAAGTGGAAGAGATTGAGTGCACCGATGCCCAACAACTTATGTTTCAGGAAAAGTACATGGGAGGACCACCACAGCACGTCTCGGAGGATGACGAAACACAGGTGCCAACTGCAGTGGCTTTCTGCAGTGTGCAAACTGACAAGGAAGGCAGGGGTGAAGACTGGGTGGAAGATGATGTGGAGGACGATGAATCAAGGTCATGCGAGTGACCTGTGTAGTTCGGAGGAAGAGGCAGTGGTCGCACAGAGCCACCAGCACAGCAGAAGAGGGAGCAGGGTGCAAAAGCGGAGTGGCCGTACCCCAGACAATATGCCTGCTACTGCCCACCGCACCAAGGGACCGAGCACACCAAAGCCAGCTACAAGGAGTTCCCTGGTGTGGCAGTTCTTCAGACAATGTGCTGACAACAATACACGAGTGGTTTGCACTCTGTGCAATCAGAGCCTGAAGCAAGGCATAAACATTCTCAACCTGAGCACACCCTGCATAACCAGGCATATAAGTGCAAAGCACGAGTTGCAGTGGAGTAGACACCTCAAAAACAAAGAAAGGTCTCTGGCTCCTCCTGCTTTCTCTTCTGCTGCAGTCTCGGCCTCTTCATCCACCTCTGGAGTGACAGTGGCACCTGCCACCCCGCAAACAGAGGATCTGCCAGCAACACCACCACCTGAGTCACCAAGCATCTCCACAATGTCCCATGGAAGCGTTTAACTCTCTATCTCAAAACACTTGAGAAAAAGAGGAAGTACCCCCCAACCCACCCAGATGGAAAGTTTTAAAAGCCTTATGGCGGTGGCTGTCCCACAGTACATCGTGCCCAGCCGCCACTACTTTTCCAGGTGACCCATCCCTTCCCTGCACAACCAAGTAGGGGACAAAATCAGGTGTGCACTGTGCAACGCCATCTGTGGCAAGGTCCACCTCTCTACGGATACGTAGACCAGTAAGCACGGTCAGGGACGTTATATATCTCTCTAACAGCACAGTGGGTAAATGCAGTGGAGGCTGGGCCTGAGGCGAATAGCAGTTTGGCGCATGTCCTTCCATCACCGAGGATTGAAGGGCGCTTTGCCTCCTGTTGCTTCCTCCTCCTAATCCGCTTCCTCATCCTCTAGCGCCTCCTCATCCGGTCAGCGTAACACCTTCACCACCAACTTCAGCACAGCCAGGGGTAAACGACAGCAGGCAGTTTTAAAACGTATTTGTTTGGGGGACAAACCCCACACAGTGCAGGAGCTGTGGATGGGCATGGGACAACAGACCGATGAGTGGTTGGTGCCAGTGAGCCTCAAGCCCGGCCTGGTGGTGTGCGATAATGGGCAAAATCTTGTAGCAGCTCTGGGACTAGCCGGTTTGACGCACATGCCTTGCCTGGTGCATTTGCTAAATTTGGTGGTGCAGAGGTTCCTTAAAAATTACCCCGATATGCAGAAAGCGCGGGCCGTCTGTGCGCGCTTTCGGCGTTCTCACCCTGCTGCTGCTCGACTGTCAGCGCTGCAGCATAACTTCGGCCTTCTCGCTCACCGCCTTATATGCGACGTGCCCACAAGGTGGAACTTCACCTTGCAGATGCTGGCCAGAGTGTGCGAGCAGCAGCAGGCGATAGTGGAGTTTCAGCTGCAGCATGCACGGGTGAGTCGCTCTGCGGAACAGCACCACTTCACCACCAATGAGTGGGCCTCCATGCGAGACCTGTGTGCCTTGTTGCGCTGTTTCGAGTACTCCACCAACATGGCCAGTGCCGATGACGCCGTTCTCAGCGTTACTATACCACTTCTATGCCTCCTTGAAAAAACGCTTCGGGCGATGATGGAAGAGGATGTGGTACAGGAGGAGGGGGAGGAGAGGAAGAGGGATCATTTCATAGGGTTTCAGGCCAGTCATTCACAAGTGGCTCCGAGGGTTAGTTCCTGCACCCACAAACGCCAGGTACACAATTGTCCAGCCAGGGCACAGTTCTAGAGGATGACGAGGTGGAGGATGAGGAGATGGAGGAGGAGATGGAGGAACCGTGTTCACAGCAGGGTGGCAACCAAACCAGCTCATGGCCATCACTGGTGCGTGGCTGGGGGGATACAGAGGACACAGACGATACACCTCCCACGGAGGACACCTTTTCATTGCCTCTGGGCAGCCTGGCAGACATGAGCGATTACATACTGAGGCTGACAGTGCCTACAGTTCCTTCACATTGTCTCCCACCCAGTCCCCTGCTGAAAGATCAGAGTTGGCATCTACAGCCCATGGCCATCTGTCTTTAAACTCACCCCCTTGCAAATCAGGCAAGCAGTCTGAGCCCCAAGTCATGCAGCAGTCTGTTATGCTTTTTGATGACTCTTCTGGCAGGGTTTCCGTGGGCCATCCACATAGCCCTGCCCCAGAAGTGGTAGAGATTGAGTGCATTGATGCCCAACCACTTATGTTTCAGAATAAGGACATTAGAAGACCACCGCAGCATGTTTCTGATGATCAAAAAACACAGGTGCCAACTGCTGCTGCTTTCTGCAGTCTGAAGATCGACAAGAAGGGAAGGGGTAAAGAGTGGGTGGGAGATCATGTGGAGGATGATGAGATACTAGACCCCACATGGAATCAAGGAAATTTTCAAAAAATCATCTGTTCCATTTGTGGGTGACATTAACCCATTTTTGCAGATGAAAAACCCCTGCTCTGCATAGGTGACAGGGACTTAAATTTCTAAAATTCATCTTAAATTTACACGCGCCACCTCCTTTCATTTGATGCTTCAACTTTAACAACTTGTTCCACATTTCCGCTCGATCACATTATAGCCATTGACCTCCCTTGGATGTTGTATCCCTTTCTCACGCTCCCTCTCCGGCGTGGAACCCTGATTTGCGGTTAACTGTGATTAACATGGTAGGCGCAGAAAAGAACATCGAAAGTTGATAGAGAAGATATCCAATTGGAACTGGGACGTGCGATCAGGCAGAAGTTATCTAGAGTCAACAAAACGTTTCCAAATCTAAAATACCCCAGTGACATTCCCTGTAATTTTTTATTAATCATTCCAATAACAGGGCATCTTAAGAGTCCTGTATTGTTATTTATCGTCACTACCTCCCGGAGTGGGTAATTGCCGCGCGCCCCCTCCTTTACTTGGGAACTTCGGCTTCAATAATTTGTCCCACATTTCCACTCGATCACATTTCATTTCATCCATTGACCTCCCCTAGATGTGGTATCCCTTTCTGTCGGGGACGTGCGACATGGTTGAGCAGTATGTGTGCTCACGCCTACACGTACTGACTGATGGGTCTGCCCCCTTCAACTTCTGGGTCTCCAAATTGGGCACATGGCCTGAGCTTGCCCTTTTACGCTTTGGAGGTGCTGGCCTGCCCTGCAGCCAGTGTATTGTCTGAATGTTTGTTTAGCACGGCTGGAGGGGGTTATCACAGGTTATATTTCCCAATGTTTTGGGGTCTACCCAAAATTAAACAAAAAATATATAATAATAAAATAAAAAACAAAACCAGTGTTGGCTACCTCCTCCTCGTCCACCGCCGCTTCCACCTACACCGCAGCATCCACTGCCTCCTCATATTTTTTATTTTTACGCATTTTATGTTATTTAAAATCATTTCCCTATCCACATTTGCTTGCAGAGCACTTGCCATGCTCTTAACCACATTTTACTGCCATTTGCAGCCCTCTAGCCCTTTCCATGACTTTTTTAGAGCTATTTTCGTGCTCCAAAGTTCGGGTCCCCATTGACTTCAATGGGGTTCGGGGTCAAGTTCGGGTCCCAAACTTGATCTTTTTTGTGAAGTTCAGCCGAACCCGTCGAGCCCAAACATCCAGGTGTCCGCTCAACTCTAGTCCTGGTACCTTTGTATTACCCAGCAATTATTTTTATAGCAATTTGCGCTACAGTAGCTTTTCTGTGACACCTGACCAGATGGGCTATCCATAAATCCCTATGAGCGTTTTGAGTTCTTGTCCCGAGTTCAACGGTTGTCCTTTCGTGGTCTCATTTTTTATAAGCAGTAACCACTCTACACAACCTTTTTGAGATTCTCAGGTCTAGTAGTCTAGCCATTACAATTTGGCCGTTTTCAAAGTCACCTTCATTCCTACCCCATCAACTTCAAGAACTGACTGTTCACTTGCTGCCTACATATAAATAGCTGGAACAGATTATGATTGGGGTGGAAACTGTAGAACACCCAACCACTGCAGCTCCTAGACAGTAACCCAAAAGTCTATATTTTAGCAGTGTATTAGTTAAGTTTAATCAAGGTGTACTTTGTAGAGAGTATTATAACTACATTTTTCACTGAATGCATATGAAATCTTGCAAAATAAAGGAACCTTTTAAATGTGGCTTTCCTAAAAGAAAACAGTATAATATTTAATAAAAAATCATTACAAGCCATTTTAATCAAAATTACAGACTATGAACTTAATTCTTACTTCACGCTGAGCAAAATTATACATCATGATCATGGTTATTGTGAAATTAGGAAGGTGGCTGCACTCAGGAATCATGTGTCTTATAACTAATAAACTTGTCTTTCTTAAGGGTAGACAATGTAGGCATTGTCCTTGCATTGAGCAGGGGACTATTAAGGCAGCATGGCACCATGTTCTTGGAGTAGTTTTATATAACAGCTTGTCATCCTTTATAAAAAGTAATGTTTAAATGATGGCAGTGAGCATAGTTTCAATGTTAATAACATTCTGTAGTCAAACTTTCAATATAAACTTTTCAAAGATGGGAAGACTACTAAGAAAAGTTTAACTCTTTGAACCCTTTATAATAACTAAAACAAAAATGAAGGAAATAATGAAACAGATTACACTAATCTTCATATATAGCAACAACTCTACATGAAACTAAGTCTCACCCAGCTTTCTCCTCTAGGATGTCTCCATTTGCCTACAAGAAGTAAAAGTATTACTGTAGTTCTGTGGCATAGCAGTTGACTAGTAAGTAAGGAACTTTGTTGACCATGGTTCAAATCATGACCGCAGTCGACAGCTGTCCTGCTTTCAACTGTATCTGCTTCGTCAGGATGCAGAAACAATTCAATACAATGATGAAGTAGGGAGCAATCAGTTCTCTGCATCACCATTCCCGGTCATCCTTGGTTGAGCACATGCAGACCTGATGCAATCACGTCATTGCACCTGCCACACTAAGCCACAGACATACAGTACAGAACTGAGCAGGTAGAGACAACCTGTGCTGTGCTGTCTATGGCTCAGCATAGCAGGCACAATGTGATCACTGAATCATGCCTGTTTGTGCTAAACTACTGATATTGAATTGTGAAGAAGGAAATTGATGATGGCGGGCCATGGCATGAATATTTAAAATGGAGGAAAAAAGAGACATCACTCTGTAGGGGGCACTTGAGGGCACACTTATGTAGAGGCCACCTAAAGTGATATCATACTGGGTGTAGGGCACTTAGAGGGCATCAGTCTGTGGCGAGTGCAACTTAAGCGGACATCCCTGAGTGAGGGTCACTTAAGGGGGCATCATACAGTGTGGGGGCATGTAGAGAAAATCACTTTGTGTGTGAGGCACAAAAGAGATCATCCTACTATGAGAGGGGCAGTTATGGGGCATTCTATTGTGAGAGGGCACATACTGCATGTGGACACTAAGGGGGCTTCATACTGTGTAGCGAGGCACTGAATGGGCATCATACTCTGTGAGAGGCTCTAAAGGGGCATCATACTATTTGAAGGGCACTAAAGGGCATTAGTACTTTCTAAGGGACATTATTATTTAATTGGGGCACTAAAGGGGGCACTAATAGTGTCTGTGGTGGGGCACAAATGGGATTGAGTGGGATTGGAAGTGTGGCTTATTGTAAAAAATGGTGCTGGACACTATGTGCCACTGGTGTTGTCCCTGCTATTTTTGCAGTTCAGACCTTCATCCAAGGGCAGACCTAGATATGTGGACCTTTACAAGAAGTACTTGAGTGCCCACGGTATATACCATACATTGCTCTCAGTATACACACTAAGGCTACTTTAAAGCCTGAGATTTTTAATCTGACCACTTGAGTGCGGGTCTACAGTGTGCAGAAGTCTCTCCTGTGGTGGTTCTTTGTTTTTGGCACATTGTAACCCAGAGTAAAGAGTCTTAGCCTGCCAGCAAGGGTGCTGTTAGACTGCTAGGTGCCCCCTCCCCACAGGTGCTATGTTGCAGGTATTGTTTACAGTAGCTTTAGCACAGGGGCACCCACTTTGATGAAAAGAACCATATGTTCATTTTTGAAAAATATATGCTTAGCAGCAAGACATCAATGTAGAATATTAAATGTATGGACAATGCCTTCTCTTTTACAATTGTCTAAATATTAAATCATCTCTCAGATGCCACCCACCCATAACCACCTCCACTCAGAGAAGAGAAAAGCAATCATCCAATTACAGTACGGCATGTCACCAACTGGTATATAAATCATGCTGTACATATCATAGTAACATAGGTTGCAAGGCTGAAAAAACATGTCCATCTCCTGCAAAGTTAGGCAAAAAAAAAAACATACAGATGTAGCAGAGTTAGCACTCAAACTCTTAACTCAAAATTCTTAAATCATCGTGTTATCTTTAAACAAAAGCCATTGAGAAGCAATTGAAGGTGTTTGCTTAGTTTAGATTTATTACTTTTAATGCCTGTTAGGGCTAGATTACACCTATTAATCCTGTACCTACCAATAGCTAAGACATAACTTTTAATTGATACTGCTGCTAATACTTAAATAAGTGACTAACTAAACTACAGTCTTGTGAAAAAATTAGGACACCCTTTGAAAGCATGTGGTTTTTTGTAACATTTTTAATAAATGGTTATTTCATCTCTGTTTCAACAATACAGAGAGATTAAAGTAATCCGACTAAACAAAGAAAACTGAAGAAAAGTCTTTTCAAGATCTTCTGTAAATGTCATTCTACAAAAATGCCTATTCTAACTGAGGAAAAAGATAGGACACCCTTGCCCCTAATAGCGAGTGTTACCTCCTTTGGCTGAAATAACTGCAGTGAGACGGTTCTTGTAGCCATCTACCAGTCTTCGACATCGGTCTGAGGAAATTTTACCCCACTCCTCAATGCAGAACTTTTTCAGCTGTGAGATGTTTGAGGGGTTTCTTGCACGTACAGCCCTTTTCAAGTCACCCCACAGCATCTCAATGGGATTCAAATCTGGACTTTGACTTGGCCATTCCAGGACTCTCCATTTCTTCTTTTTCAGCCAATCTTTGGTTGATTTACTAGTATGTTTTGGGTCATTGTCATGTTGCATGGTCCAGTTCCGCTTCAGCTTTAATTTTCTAACTGATGGTCTCACATGTTCTTCAAGCACCTTCTGATACACAGTAGAATTCATTGTGGATTCTATGATGGTGAGCTGACCAGGTCCTGCTGCAGCAAAGCAGCCCCAAACCATGACACTTCCACCTCCATGCTTCACAGTTGGTATGAGGTTCTTTTCTTGGAATGCTGTGTTTGGTTTACGCCAAACATGTCCTCTGCTGTTGTGTCCAAATAATTCAATTTTGGACTCATCTGTCCAAAGAACATTATTCCAGAAGTCCTGGTCTTTGTCAACTTTATCGCTGGCAAATGTCAGTCTGGCCTCGATGTTTCTCTTGGAAAGCAAAGGTTTCCTCCTTGCACACCTCCCATGCAAGTTAAACTTGTACAGTCTCTTTCTGATTGTAGAGGCATGTACTTCTACATCAACAGTAGCCAGAGCCTGCTGTAGTTCTCGAGATGACACTTTAGGGTTTTTGGATACCTCTTTTAGCATCTTGCGGTCTGCTCTTGGGGTGAACTTGCTGGGGCGACCAGTCCTGGGCATGTTGGCAGTTGTTTTGAAAGCCCTCCACTTGTAGACTATCTTCCGGACAGTGGAATGGCTGATTTCAAAATCTTTTGAGATCTTTTTAAATCCCTTCCCAGACTCATAGGCTGCTACAATCTTTTTTCTGAAGTCCTCTGACAGCTCTTTTGCTCTCACCATGGTGCTCACTCTCACTTCAACAGTCAGGAGCACACCAAACTAAATGTCTGAGGTTTAAATAGGGCAAGCCTCATTCAACATGCAGAGTAACGATCTACTAATTATGTGCACCTGGTGTGATATACCTGTGTGAGATCTGAGCCAATTTAAGAGGGAATACATGTGAGGGTGTCCTATCTTTTTCCTCAGTTAGAATAGGCATTTTTGTAGAATGACATTTACAGAAGATCTTGAAAAGACTTTTCTTCAGTTTTCTTTGTTTAGTTGGATTACTTTAATCTCTCTGTATTGTTGAAACGGAGATGAAATAACCATTTATTAAAAATGTTACAAAAAACCACATGCTTTCAAAGGGTGTCCTAATTTTTTCACATGACTGTAAATGGTTAAAACTTCCAGCGCCCCGCTGGCCTTTCAATATCAGTTTAAAGTGCACTGTCAGGATGTCACCTGACCAGGGTTGTATGCTACTGTGTGATTCCACACTAGTGTCTAACTGGCTGCGCGCTGCCAGTGTAGCTTGTGGACACTGTGTGACTACTAAACACAGTAGTAAGAGGCTTCAGCGGTATGCTGAGTTAAAATTAGAGGCTCACACTGCCCCCGGACATGTTTCGCCGTGTACCGGCGTCTTCAGGGGTAAGGGCAGAGTGTGAGCGTTTCCGCTCGCGGCTGGCTTATAAGACCTTTGTTTGTTACGTGTTTCCTGTGTGTATTACTGTGGGGCGTGAGTGGGAGACCAGGACTTAGGCTGTGATAGGACGCTCTGCGGGGCTCCACCCCCTGACGTAATTGAGGATCCAGAAATGAGGCGGTGATAGGACGCGCTGCAGGGCTCCACCCCCTAACGTAAGTTACCTCCCATTCCTGTCCTCCTAGTTCGCTCACGTCATGGGATTACACTGCGCATATCCTGTACACTTAGAAATTTTTCAGACAGGTTTCTCCTGCGCATGTCTGCCGACTTAGTTCCCGGCCGCTCCGATTCAGGTGTGATGCTTCTTTACAGCGCATGCCCGTGGACTTCAATATTAGCACCATCGGGTCACTCTGTCATGGTATGTGTCCTGACCTCTTCTCCCCAGGTCTGGTTGTCCATATCGGAATGGGTATCTGCTGCATATCTCAACATCCTCAGTTGTGCAGCCTGTATGTTCCCTTATTGTTTTATCTTAGACACTTTTTGCTCTCATCTGAGGGTTCAGGTTCTTGTCGGCCCTTATGAGGCTATAGGGGTGCTCATCACTGCACATACTATTGCCCTATAATTAGTGTCCGCTTATTATCTGTATTATTTATCATGTACGTGCATGTTGCCTATCCTTTAGCCACCCCTTAGGTTCATTCTGCGCACATCCATTCATTCTCATGTGTGTTCCCTTTAGCCATACTAATCCTCTACCTTATTTTTCGTCCCAGGATGCTCATCCCTTTCTTTTCCTATTTATCCAGCCCCTTTCTGTGTTTTCCATATAGTGCCTGCTCAACAGGCTACTATGGTCTTTGTGGTATTCATAATATTATACCAAACCACCTTTATAGGATATTAATTCTATTATCCCATAATATTGTGCCAAACCACCTTTAAAGGATATTAATTCTTTTACCCCTCTATGATGGCATTATTCCCACAGATGCAACCTTACATTACCATATTTACCTTAGTCTGCCCCCTTTTCCATTTTCTTTTTATCTGGTCTTGCCGTCGAGTGGATTACTCTATTTTTTAGTTTACATCATTTCCTTCTAATTATTTTTACTTATAATATTTCCGATTTTCTTTCTTCCTAGCTGGGGATCAATCCTACAGGAAGGACGAGTACGTGAATCCTTCATTGAGGCCTCTTGGAGACAAGCTGTTAAGCAGGTAAATCCATTTTGTTTCCTCCTGCTGGAGTCTTCTATCTATATCTCCTTTCCGTGGGCCTGATTTTACCTTCATTAGTGCCCAAAATTTGAAATCTGTATTTTGGTCCTTATGCTTCTCTCTCATATGTCTGGCTAGGCTGGTGTCTTCCCCTGTATTGATGCTGCTCAGATGTCTTGAAATTCGCCTTCTTAACTCTTGAATGGTCTTTCCGACGTACAGTTTGGGACATTCACATCTAATAACATATACAACCCCTTTCGTCTTGCAATTGATGTAATCGCGTATTTCATAATTTTTCCCATCCACTGGGTTTGTGAAAGTTTTTGTGACTTTCATCCGACCACAGAAAGTACAGTCCCCACAAGGATATGATCCTTTATGAGATAGCCAGTTGGTCTTTTTGGGCATTCCGTGGGGTTGATAGTGGCTATGGACTAGTTTTTCCCTCAAGTTTTGCCCTCTTCTGAATGTTATAGCTGGATATTTTGGCAAAACTTGTTGTAGGTCTGTATCGGCCTGTAAGATGTGCCAGTGCCGTCTCAGAATTTGTTGTATGACACTGTGTTCTGTATCGTATGTTCCTATACACCGTATGATTTTTTCTCCTCCTTTTGTCTTCCTACCTGCCAACAGGTCAAGTCTTCCTACCTTCCTGGCTTTGTTGTACGCTTGATGCAGACATTTCTTGGAGTACCCTCTATCATGGAAACGTGAGTATAACGTACTGCATTCCTTTTGAAATGCTTCCTCTGTGGAGCAGTTCCGCCTGCCTCTCAGGTACTGCCCCACAGGGATTCCCTTTTTAAGGGGGTCAGTGTGGAAGCTTATTAGTAGACATAGGTTGTGCCAGTGTAGCAGGTTATTAGTAGACGTAGGTTTCCGGTATATTTCAGTTTGGATACTGCCGTCAGGTTGCAGACAAAGTTTGAGATCCAGGAAATTTAATGTGCTCTTATGTATTTCTGCTGTAAATTTCATGCCAATCTGGTTGTCATTCAGATGACAAACAAACTCATGAAATTGTGCTACAGTGCTATCCCAAAAAATCAAAATATCGTCTATATAACGCCCCCAAAATAAAATGTGCTGCGTGTATGTATCCATAGTGTCCGTGAAGACTAACCGGTCTTCCCACCACCCTAAAAAAAGGTTAGCAAAGCTTGGCGCACAGATCGTGCCCATAGCGGTGCCGGTGACCTGTAAATAATACTTCCCATTAAACATAAAATAATTGTGCTCCAACAAAAACTTTAGTAGTGAAATGACAAATTCGTTGTGTTCATAATATTGGGTCCCTTTAGTGTTCAAATAATACTGTACTGCTTGTATTCCCAAGTGATGCTGTATGCTAGTGTAAAGTGCCTTGACATCGAGGCTTGCTATGAAAGTGTACGAATTTACCTGGATCTCCTGCAACCTGACGACAGTATCTTTAGTGTCCCTAAGATAAGAGGGTAGTATCTTTACAAACGGAGAGATAACTTGTTCCACATACTCACTAATGCTTTCACATAAGCTCTGGTTTCCAGAGACGATGGGTCTCCCTGGGATTGGTTCCCTTTGTTTGTGAACTTTGGGAATAGCGTAAAAGGTTGCTATGGTAGGTCGTGGTTTGTACATTACTTTGTATTCTTCTTTCGTAATTAGATTGCGGTCTTTGGCATTTTTTAGGAGTTTTTTTAGTTCTATAACGTATTTTTCCGTGGGGTCCGTTCTTAGCTCCCTATACGTGCTATTCTCATTCAGGAGGTCCATTATCATTTTTTCATAATATTCCCTTTCCAGTAACACAATATTTCCTCCTTTGTCTGAAGGTTTAATGACTAGGTTGTCATTACTTATTAGATCTCTCATAGCTTTCTGCTCTTCCGTAGTTAAGTTGCTATGCTTATTTCTTTTTGAAGCCTTAATTTTTTGCAGATCCCTAGTGACCACATCCACAAATGTTTGGATGTTCGCATATTTCCCAAAAGGAGGGGTAAATCTAGACTTAGGAGTGAGAGTACTAAATGGTGGACTGGGGGCTATTACTTCGCCTTCTCCTTCCCTCAGCAGGGACTCAAGAGTATCAACTGCCTCCCTCTCACGCCTCTGTATGCTTACCATTTCATACTCGCTAGAGCTAAATTCTTTATGTAGTGCCAGTTTCCTGGCAAATAGGTTGATGTCCTTAACCCATAGGAAACAGTTGAAATGCGGTGCTGGGGTGAAGGAGAGGCCTTTTTGTATCAGACTAATATGCTCAGGTGTTAGTTCACTCCAACTTTTTTGGCAGAGGCAGGGAGAGTGTTTTCCACTGAAAGTCTACCAGTGGACTGTCTTGATGTGGCTCAGGCTTTCAAAGAAATCAACAAAACATACAGACGTTATATCCGAGGTATTTGGGAAATCGCTAGTCTGGAAACGTACATTCAACAGAAAATAGTGTACAGAGGAATGATGATCAATATCACTCCTAATTCCCATCAGGAAGATAGCGAATTTATAAAAGGGTGGGAAATACTCCTCACGGAAAACTCGTTGCGGATGCAAACGTATCTTTTAGAATACGAACAAAAATCATTGGCAAAAATAACAACACAATTACAAAAGGAGATTCAGGAAATTCAAACATTTAGAACTAAAGCTGAGTTTGTTGAGTACGAGCAAAAACTGCAAAAAAACGTAGAGAGCCTTCAGGGAGAAATAAAAGAGCGAAAACACAGGAAGTATAATCGGGATAAAAAATATTTTGACACAGGGAACATATATCCCAGAAAACAAGGGGGACGATTTCCATTGAGACAGAGGGAAAACTGGAGGGAATATACGGATATATCTGAATCCGAAACCTCCGAAATAGAGGGCAGCTATAACCAAACTACAGCAAATACCAAGCGAAAATCTAAAAACAAACTACCCTATTCACAGAGGAGAAACCCTCAAAGGAATCCTACCCCCAACAGTAACCCCAGCTCGACTGCTAATACAGCATGGGCAACCAGTCAAGAACCAGTGCAGAACCTGCAAGTACAATACTCACAATTTCCGCAATATCCGCAATCTTCCTCCTTATCTACAGTAATAAATGCTGTCCCACCACCACAAAATACAACACAGGTTTTTTTTTTAGGGCTAGGAATGGGAGTGCAATTACGAGACAGAGAGAAATGGGGCTACAATCAAAAGATCTGATAATAGAAATGCCACAGGTAGAAGAAATGAATATAGACCCCAATCCTGTACGGAATGTAATCAATACAGGGGCAATGCAGATTATCAACAAAACCAAGATAGAACTAACACCTGAGCATATTAGTCTGATACAAAAAGGCCTCTCCTTCACCCCAGCACCGCATTTCAACTGTTTCCTATGGGTTAAGGACATCAACCTATTTGCCAGGAAACTGGCACTACATAAAGAATTTAGCTCTAGCGAGTATGAAATGGTAAGCATACAGAGGCGTGAGAGGGAGGCAGTTGATACTCTTGAGTCCCTGCTGAGGGAAGGAGAAGGCGAAGTAATAGCCCCCAGTCCACCATTTAGTACTCTCACTCCTAAGTCTAGATTTACCCCTCCTTTTGGGAAATATGCGAACATCCAAACATTTGTGGATGTGGTCACTAGGGATCTGCAAAAAATTAAGGCTTCAAAATGAAATAAGCATAGCAACTTAACTACGGAAGAGCAGAAAGCTATGAGATATCTAATAAGTAATGACAACCTAGTCATTAAACCTTCAGACAAAGGAGGAAATATTGTGTTACTGGAAAGGGAATATTATGAAAAAATGATAATGGACCTCCTGAATGAGAATAGCACGTATAGGGAGCTAAGAACGGACCCCACGGAAAAATACGTTATAGAACTAAAAAAACTCCTAAAAAATGCCAAAGACCGCAATCTAATTACGAAAGAAGAATACAAAGTAATGTACAAACCACGACCTACCATAGCAACCTTTTACGCTATTCCCAAAGTTCACAAACAAAGGGAACCAATCCCAGGGAGACCCATCGTCTCTGGAAACCAGAGCTTATGTGAAAGCATTAGTGAGTATGTGGAACAAGTTATCTCTCCGTTTGTAAAGACACTACCCTCTTATCTTAGGGACACTAAAGATACTGTCGTCAGGTTGCAGGAGATCCAGGTAAATTCGTACACTTTCATAGCAAGCCTCGATGTCGAGGCACTTTACACTAGCATACAGCATTACTTGGGAATACAAGCAGTACAGTATTATTTGAACACTAAAGGGACCCAATATTATGAACACAACGAATTTGTCATTTCACTACTAAAGTTTTTGTTGGAGCACAATTATTTTATGTTTAATGGGAAGTATTATTTACAGGTCACTGGCACCGCTATGGGCACGATCTGTGCGCCAAGCTTTGCTAACCTTTTTTTAGGGTGGTGGGAAGACCGGTTAGTCTTCACGGACACTATGGATACATACACGCAGCACATTTTATTTTGGGGGCGTTATATAGACGATATTTTGATTTTTTTGGGATAGCACTGTAGCACAATTTCATGAGTTTGTTTGTCATCTGAATGACAACCAGATTGGCATGAAATTTACAGCAGAAATACATAAGAGCACATTAAATTTCCTGGATCTCAAACTTTGTCTGCAACCTGACGGCAGTATCCAAACTGAAATATACCGGAAACCTACGTCTACTAATAACCTGCTACACTGGCAAAGCTTCCACCCTGACCCCCTTAAAAAGGGAATCCCTGTGGGGCAGAACCTGAGAGCCAGGCGGAACTGCTCCACAGAGGAAGCATTTCAAAAGGAATGCAGTACGTTATACTCACGTTTCCATGATAGAGGGTACTCCAAGAAATGTCTGCATCAAGCGTACAACAAAGCCAGGAAGGTAGGAAGACTTGACCTGTTGGCAGGTAGGAAGACAAAAGGAGGAGAAAAAATCATACGGTGTATAGGAACATACGATACAGAACACAGTGTCATACAACAAATTCTGAGACGGCACTGGCACATCTTACAGGCCGATACAGACCTACAACAAGTTTTGCCAAAATATCCAGCTATAACATTCAGAAGAGGGCAAAACTTGAGGGAAAAACTAGTCCATAGCCACTATCAACCCCACGGAATGCCCAAAAAGACCAACTGGCTATCTCATAAAGGATCATATCCTTGTGGGGACTGTACTTTCTGTGGTCGGATGAAAGTCACAAAAACTTTCACAAACCCAGTGGATGGGAAAAATTATGAAATACGCGATTACATCAATTGCAAGACGAAAGGGGTTGTATATGTTATTAGATGTGAATGTCCCAAACTGTACGTCGGAAAGACCATTCAAGAGTTAAGAAGGCGAATTTCAAGACATCTGAGCAGCATCAATACAGGGGAAGACACCAGCCTAGCCAGACATATGAGAGAGAAGCATAAGGACCAAAATACAGATTTCAAATTTTGGGGACTAATGAAGGTAAAATCAGGCCCACGGAAAGGAGATATAGATAGAAGACTCCAGCAGGAGGAAACAAAATGGATTTACCTGCTTAACAGCTTGTCTCCAAGAGGCCTCAATGAAGGATTCACGTACTCGTCCTTCCTGTAGGATTGATCCCCAGCTAGGAAGAAAGAAAATCGGAAATATTATAAGTAAAAATAATTAGAAGGAAATGATGTAAACTAAAAAATAGAGTAATCCACTCGACGGCAAGACCAGATAAAAAGAAAATGGAAAAGGGGGCAGACTAAGGTAAATATGGTAATGTAACGTTGCATCTGTGGGAATAATGCCATCATATAGGGGTAAAAGAAATAATATCCTTTAAAGGTGGTTTGGCACAATATTATGGGATAATAGAATTAATATCCTATAAAGGTGGTTTGGTATAATATTATGAATACCACAAAGACCATAGTAGCCTGTTGAGCAGGCACTATATGGAAAACACAGAAAGGGGCTGGATAAATAGGAAAAGAAAGGGATGAGCATCCTGGGACGAAAAATAAGGTAGAGGATCAGTATGGCTAAAGGGAACACACATGAGAATGAATGGATGTGCGCAGAATGAACCTAAGGGGTGGCTAAAGGATAGGCAACATGCACGTACATGATAAATAATACAGATAATAAGCAGACACTAATTATAGGGCAATAGTATGTGCAGTGATGAGCACCCCTATATCCTCATAAGGGCCGACAAGAACCTGAACCCTCAGATGAGAGCAAAAAGTGTCTAAGATAAAACAATAAGGGAACATACAGGCTGCACAACTGAGGATGTTGAGATATGCAGCAGATACCCATTCCGATATGAAAAACCAGACCTGGGGAGAAGAGGTCAGGACACATACCATGACAGAGTGACCCGATGGTGCTAATATTGAAGTCCACGGGCATGCGCTGTAAAGAAGCATCATAACCTGAATCGGAGCGGCCGGGAACTAAGTCGGCAGACATGCGCAGGAGAAACCTGTCTGAAAAATTTCTAAGTGTACAGGATATGCGCAGTGTAATCCCATGACGTGAGCGAACTAGGAGGACAGGAATGGGAGGTTCCTTACGTTAGGGGGTGGAGCCCTGCAGCGCGTCCTATCACCGCCTCATTTCTGGATCCTCAATTACGTCAGGGGGTGGAGCCCCGCAGAGCGTCCTATCACAGCCTAAGTCCTGGTCTCCCACTCACGCCCCACAGTAATACACACAGGAAACACGTAACAAACAAAGGTCTTATAAGCCAGCCGCGAGCGGAAACGCATGTCGGGGGGCAGTGTGAGCCTCTAATTTTAACTCAGCATACCGCTGAAGCCTCTTACTACTGTGTTTAGTAGTCACACAGTGTCCACAAGCTACACTGGCAGCGCGCAGCCAGTTAGACACTAGTGTGGAATCACACAGTAGCATACAACCCTGGTCAGGTGACATCCTGACAGTGCACTTTAAACTGATATTGAAAGGCCAGCGGGGCGCTGGAAGTTTTAACCATTTAGTTTAGTTAGTCACTTATTTAAGTATTAGCAGCAGTATCAATTAAAATTTATGTCTTAGCTATTGGTAGGTACAGGATTAATAGGTGTAATCTAGCCCTAACAGGCATTAAAAGTAATAAATTGTTGCACAATACACCTTATCCTTGTACTTAAAGGGAAAGTTTAGTTATTGATGCTTAGTTTAGATAACACGTCTCAGAAATCTCAGAAAGCATGAGTATTAACTCTACTTCATCGGTAGGTTAAGGCTACTTTCACACTTGCGTTCGGTGCGGATCCGTCTGGTATCTGCACAGATGGATCCGCACCTATAATGCAAACGCTTGCATCCGTTTAGAACGGATCCATCTGCATAACAGCTTTTTCAGATCTGAGTTTTCACATCGTGAAAACTCAGATCTGACAGTATATTCTAACACAGAGGCGTTCCCATGGTGATGGGGACGCTTCAAGTTAGAATATACTAAGAACTGTGTACATAACGGCCCCCTGCTGCCTGGCAGCACCCGCTCTCTTACAGGGGGCTGTGATCCGCACAATTAACCCCTCAGGTGCGGCACCTGAGGGGTTAATTGTGTGTATCATAGCCACCTGTAAGAGATCAGGTGCTGCCAGGCAGCAGGGGGCCCCCCCTCCCTCCCCAGTTTTAAATTCATTGGTGGCCAGTGCGGCCTTCTCTCTCACCCCCCCTAATTAAAATCACCCCCCCCCCATCATTGGTGGCAGCTGAGAGTTCCGATCGGAGTCCCAGTTTAACTGCTGGGGCTCCGATCGGTTACCATGGCAGGCAAGACGCTACTGCAGTCCTGGCTGCCATGGTTACTTAGCAATTTTAGAAGCATTATACTTACCTGTGCTGTCTGTGGCCGGCCGGTCGCTCCTCTTACTGGTAAGTGAAAGGTCTGTGCGGCGCATTGCTTATAGCACAGACCTGTAACTTACCAGTAGGAGGAGCGACCGGCCGGCCACAGACAGCGCGGGTAAGTATAATGCTTCTAAAATTGCTAAGTAACCATGGCAGCCAGGACTGCAGTAGCGTCCTGGCTGCCATTGTAACTGATCGGAGCCCCAGCAATTAAACTGGGACTCCGATCGGAACTCTCCGCTGCCACCAATGATGGGGGGGGGTGATTTTAATTAGGGGGGGAGAGGGGAGGCCGCACTGGCCACCAATGAATTTAATACTGGGGAGGGATGGAGGGGGGCCGCACCAGCCAGCAATGAATTTAATACTGTGGTGGGAGGGGGGCCACACTGGCCACCAATGAATTTAAAACTGGGGAGGGAGGGGGGTCTGGCCCCTGCTGCCTGGCAGCACCTGATCTCTTACAGGGGGCTATGATACGCACAATTAACCCCTCAGGTTCCGCACCTGAGGGGTTAATTGTGCGGATCACAGCCCCCTGTAAGAGATCGGGTGCTGCCAGGCAGCAGGGGGCAGTTATGTACACAGTTCTCAGTATATTCTAACTTGAAGCGTCCCCATCACTATGGAAACGCCTCTGTGTTAGAATATACTGTCGGATCTGAGTTTTCACGATCTAACTCAAATCCTATGGTATATTCTAACATAGAGGCGTTCCCATGGTGATGGGGACGCTTCAAGTTAAAATATACCATCGGATAGGAGAAAACTCAGATCCGATGGTATATTAATAGGGACTCCTGACTTTACATTGAAAGTCAATGGGGGACGGATCCGTTTGCAATTGCACCATATTGTGTCAACATCAAACGGATCCGTCCCCATTGACTTGCATTGTAAGTCAGGACGGATCCGTTTGGCTCCGCACGGCCAGGCGGACACCAAAACGCTGCAAGCTGCATTTTGGTGTCCGCCTCCAGAGAGGAATGGAGGCGGAACGGAGCCAAACTGATGCATTCTGAACAGATCCTTATCCATTCAGAATGCATTGGGGATGAACGGATTAGTTCGGGGCCGCTTGTGAGAGCCTTCAAACTGATCTCACAAGCGGAACCCCAAACGCAAGTGTGAAAGTAGCCTAACTTAGAAGCCAATTTTCCTCATTTTAGTGTTGACAATTAAATGAATAGTCACATCCAGGGATCCATATTACAAGTCTACAGGCATGCACTATTTTACCTCTAATACATATAGAAATATACCATATTTTTCGCCCAATAAGACGCACCTGCCCATAAGACGCACCTAGGTTTTAGAGGGTGAAAATAGGAACAAAAATATTTTGACAAAAGGTGTGTTAAAATAAAAAAAATACATAACAGAACAATATTTTACCACTGTAAACATTAACAGTAGTTAATTTTATCGGCACACAGTCTTATGAATTTTGACTTTCGTCATTCCATGTGCCTCACATTAATAATATGTGGCCTGTATTCTGTAAATCACATTAACCCCCACGTTGCCCATTATTTAAGAAGGTGCCATAATTTGGGGTTCACTTACTATTAATGTGAGGCACATGGGGCCCATTCCAAAAGCATGTGCCCAGCCTGACATTAAAAATAAATGACCCCCATCATGCTTAAAACATGGCAGCTGCAAGATTGGGGTTAATGAGTCACATTGGCTGACTGGTAAATGCAGTATGTTTTTGCCTGCCTTTATTTTGAGGCAGGCTAATCACTATTGCAGTTGCACTGTATGGAGGATATCTGCTATGCTGCTGGGCTGGCTGCTGCTGAGTGCAGTGCACACTGTGGGGCTGGGGCCCGGGCTGATACTGAGGAGGACAGAACACTTAGAAGGAAAGGAGGTTAGGCTGCTGCTGTTTGCGATGCTCAATAGCTATGACAGCGCAGAAGTTTATTCCCTCTCCAGTCCCTCCTCCTCTTCTAATTATTGGCACATTCATTGGTGGCAGTGGAAGGTACTGTATATGCCAGGATCCATGTCCGGTACATCGCAGGCTGCTGTCCTTATGCAGTATAGCCTGCAATGTACCAGCCACATGCAAAGCGCCGACCATTTTTTTACCCGCCCCCTGTGTTTGCCCTTTACGACGCACTATCATTTCCCCCCCACACTTTGGGGGGGAAAAGTGTGTCTTATAGGGCGAAAAGTACGGTACTATATCGCATTTGTGATATTTGGAAGCATGTTAATAAATTACAAATAATGTATACTGTATATATTTAGTACATTTTCACTCCTGAATGAAAACATCTACAGTAATAATTACATTGCTGGTACAATTGTTAGAACTCGGGAATAAGGTTTATGCTAGAAAATGACCTCAATTTTACTTCATGATAGTGATATTATGCATAGAAACTTTTTCTGGAGCTTCAATTTATTATACAGTAAATAGCTACCAATAACTATGTACAGTATAAATGATGAGACATCAGCTTTTCTGGCTTATATGCTTATATATATATATATATATATATATATATACATATATACAGTACAGACCAACAGTTTGGACACACCTTCTCATTCAAAGAGTTTTCTTTATTTTCATGACTATGAAGGCATCAAAACTATGAATTAACACATGTGGAATTATATACATAACAAACAAGTGTGAAACAACTGAAAATATGTCATATTCTAGGTTCTTCAAAGTAGCCACCTTTTGCTTTGATTACTGCTTTGCACACTCCTGGCATTCTCTTGATGAGCTTGTTTAATAACACACCACCATTGCAGATTTTATTTTAAATTAACCCCTTCCCCCATATACATTTTAGGGCTTAGTGACCAAGCAATTGTTTTCATTTTTTGATTGGTGCATTCCAATAGCTATAACTATTTTTCCATAATAGTGGGACAAGTTGTAGTTTTTAATGGCACCATTTTGGGGTATACATAACTTACTGATTAACTTGAAAAAAAAACAGGAGTACTTTCACTGAGTATTTACATTGTTAATTTTGCGACATTCACTTTTTGACATAAATAACACAATATCTAGTTCAGTATGATTACAGTGATACCAAATACATATAGTTTTTTCTTCTGCTTTCTACTTTTGCACACTAAAATCCCTTTTTTTAAACAAAAAGATAATCTTTCTGCATCGCCGCATCCCAACACCCACACCTTTTTAATTTTTTGGTTCTGCAGACGTGTGAGGGCTTGGTTTTAGCAGGATGACTTGTAGCTTTAATTGGTATCATTTTGGGGTATATAACATTTTTTGATTGTTCTTTATTTTATTTTATTGGTGACAAATATGCAAAAAACTGCAAGTCTGGCATTTTTTTTATAGTGTTCACCGTGCAAGATGAATTACGTGATAATTGTATAATGCAGGTTGTTATGGATGCAGCAATATCAAATACTGTATGTGAAAGGAATTTTATTTTTTCTATTGAAAAGCATTTTTAACTCTAACTTTTTTTTAACAACTTATTAGTACAACAAAGAGACTAGGACATGTGATCCTTTGATCGCTTTTTTCAATATACTGTACTATTTATGTAGTACCGTATGTATGTATTGAAGTGTATTATTCGGTCAGCAGCATACTAACAAGCACAATCAGGCTACGTTTCTGGCACAGCTTGATACAGACATCAACACCGTGATATAATTCACTCATGCCTGAAAGAGGGAGCTCCTTCCTTCTAATGCCTCATTCACACATCAGTGATTTTGAGCCAAAACCAGGGACGGCTCTAAACACAGAGCAGATGCAGATCTTTCCTTTAAACATTATGTCTGTGGAGGCTCCAATTCTGGTTTTGGCTCACAATCACTGATGGAAATCACTGACCAAAACACTGACGTGTGAATGAGGCATAAACCACTTAGATGCAGTGGTCACTATTCACTATGGCATCTAATGGCTTAAATGGCCAGATCAGCGCTTCTGATGATCCAGGTCTTTAGAGCAGTAGCCCAACTGTCATATGAAAGCCGAGCTTCTGCTTTCTGATGCACAGGAAACCTATGATATGCTTATTCTAGCCAGCTGTAAAAAGAAGGTGGCCTAGAAACATACAAACACAGTAATTAAAGGGTTAAAAAAAATGTTAAAAAATGATTGCCTTTTTGGTGGCAGATGCTTTCCTCTTTGACCTATAAAAAGGTGGCCATCATTTTGAGCAATTCATCTGAAACAAATTGAAAAAGATTTGGATTCCCTGGAAATCTTAAAAACTTCTATTCATTTTGAATCAATTCTCTCAACAGTGTTTGACATGTTAACACTTTTGCTACCATTAGGCCTCTTTCACACGGGCGTTGCGGGAAAATGTGCGGGTGCGTTATGAAAACACCCGCGAAGTTCGGGCTTGGGATCGGTGTTCTGTAGATTGTATTATTTTCCCTTATAACATGGTTATAAGGGCAAAATAATAGCATTCTGAATACAGAATGCATAGTAAAATTGTGCTGGAGGGGTTAAAAAAAAATTATATATATTTTAACTCACCTTAATCCACTTGCTCACGCAGCCCGGCATCTCCTTCTGTCTCCTTTGCTGAACAGGACCTGTGGTGACGTCACTCCGGTCATCACATGATCCATCACATGATCCATCACCATGGTAAAAGATCATGTGATGGATCATGTGATGACTGGAGTGACGTCACCACAGGTCCTGTTCAGCAAAGGAGACAGAAGGAGATGTTGGGCTGCGCGAGCAAGTGGATTAAGGCGAGTTAAAATATATATATATTTTTGTTTTAACCCCTCCAGCACCATTTTACTATGCATTCTGTATTCAGAATGCTATTATTTTCCCTTATAGCCATGTTATAAGGGAAAATAATAATGATCGGATTTCCATCCCGATTGTCTCCTAGCAACTGTGCATGAAAATCGCACCGCATCCGCCCTTGCTTGCGGATGCTTGCGATTTTCACGCAACCCCATTCACTTCTATGGGGCCTGCGTTGCGTGAAAAACGCAGAATATAGAGCATGCTGTGATTTTCACGCAACGCACAACTGATGCATGAAAATCACCGCTCATGTGAACGGCCCCATAGAAATGAATGTGTCGGTATTCAGTGCGGGTGCAATGCGTTCAACTCACGCATCGCATCCGCGCGGAATACTCGCCCGTGTGAAAGAGGCCTAACAATTTTTACACTTTTGATAAACAAAAATAAAACCTGAATTATAAGCTTAAAAATTATTGTATTTTTCCTCGTAACCGCAGGGGAAAATTCATCCCATCATGCACTTCAGAATTCTTACAAAATATGCTCTTTGTGACATTTTGGGTTCATCGGTACAAAAAGAGTGACTTTTTGAAATTTTATACCCCCTCACTCCAGTTTTGAAAATTGGGTGGAAAAATGAGCATGGTTAGCTCTGCTACTTAGTTTCAAAGCAGATTTATCACTGCGACTTTATAATTAGTACTAAAAAAAACTCACTCCAGTAGAGTGTAGCATAAAAACTGTTGTAGCATTTCTAGGTAAAAGTCTTAAGACTAAAGATGCGCCAAATTTAAAAACATCATGACATTTGATAAATTATGTGCACAGGCTCCACAAAACTGACTTCAAATATTGCTTTAACTGTTAGAGGACCTTGCGTTTTTCCGTTTTTGCGTTTTAATTTTTCACTCCCCGCCCTTCCCAGTGCCACAACTTTTTTATTTTTACGATCATATAGCCTTTTTGTGGGACAAGTTGTACTTTCTAATGACACTATTTAATATTGCATATGATGTAGTGGGGAGCTGGAAGAAAATTACAAATGCGGTAGAATTAGAAAAAAAAAAACAAATTTGCCAATTTTTATTTTTTAGTTTTACGGCGTTCCCTATGTAGTAAAATTGACCTGTTACATTAATTCTCAAGGTCAGTACAATTGCAACAATACCACCAATATAGTTTTTCTTTTATATTTTTAAAAACTTTATTTTTATTTATTTTTTAACTTTTTTTAAGTTACCCTGAGTAACTATAACTGTCAGTTATTAGATTGCCCATTGTGTTTTTCATTTACAACATACCAATACAGTGCTGCCACCTGCTGGCCTGTATTGGTATATTTTAGTAATAGTTACTGAAGCCTGCTTGAGACTTCGGGCTATTACTATACTGTAATAGGTTCCTCAATCTCAGCCAGGGAACACTGTTACAGGTGCGGTAATGTCATAGGGCTGATCAAATACATCTGCCACTGGTCTCTGCTGTTTGAAACCGCAGAAACCCAGCGGCAATGGAGCCTGCTGCAAGTGAGAGTGGGGCAATTTTGGTGGTGGAGGTCACTAAGGGTTTAATCATGATAATTTTCTCCATGAATTTTAAAGATAGATAACTGGCACATTCTGAAAATGATACCAATCACTTTGCCGTTATGGGTGCCTTCATGCAATTTTGCTCTTTAACCCCTTCAGGACCGGGCTCATTTTCACCTTAAGGACCAGGCCATTTTTTGGAAATCTGACCAGTGTCACTTTAAGTGCTAATAACTTTAAAACGCTTTGACTTATCCAGGCCATTCTGAGATTGTTTTTTCGTCACATATTGTACTTCATGACACTGGTAAAATGAAGTCCAAAAAATTATTTTTTTTGCACAAAAAAATACCTAATTTACCAAAAATTTGCAAAAATTTGCAAATTTAAAAGTTTCTTTACTTCTGTAATACATAGTAATACCCCCAAAAATTGTGATGACTTTACATTCCCCATATGTCTACTTCATGCTTGAATTATTTTGGGAATGATATTTTATTTTTTGGGGATGTTATAAGGCTTAGAAGTTTAGAAGCAAATCTTGAAATTTTTCCGAAATTTACAAAAACTAAATTTTTAGGGACCAGTTCAGGTCTGAAGTCACTTTGTGAGGCTTACATAATAGAAACCACCCAAAACTGACCCCATCTAAGAAACTACACCCCTCAAGGTATTCAAAACTGATTTTGCATACATTGTTAACCCTTTAGGTGTTGCACAAGAGTTATTGGCAAATGGGGAGGAAATTTGAGAATTTCATTTTTTTTGTCTAATTTTTCCTTTTAACCCATTTTTTCCACTAACAAAGCAAGGGTTAACAGCCAAACAAGACTGTATCTTTATTGCCCTGACTCTGCCGTTTACAAAAACACCCAATATGTGGCCGTAAACTACTGTATGGCCACACAGCGGGGCGTAGAGTGAAAGGTGTGCCTTTTGGTTTTTGGAGGGCTAATTTTGCTGGACTGTTTTTTTTACACCATGTCCCATTTGAAGCCCCCCTGATGCACCCCTAGAGTAGAAACTCCATAAAAGTGACCCCATCTAAGAAAATACACCCCTCAAGGTATTCAAAACTGATTTTACAAACTTTGTTAACCCTTTAGGTGTTTCACGAGATTTAATGGAAAATAGAGACACAATTTCAAAATTTCACATTTTTGGCAGATTTTCCATTTTAATATTTTCTTTCCAGTTACAAAGCAAGGGTTAACAGCCAAACAAAACTCATTATTTATGGCCCTGATTCTGTAGTTTACAGAAGCACCCCATATGTGATCGTAAACCGCTGTACGGGCACACGGCAGGGCGCAGAAGGAAAGGAATGCCATACGGTTTTTGGAAGGCAGATTTTGCTGGACTGTTTTTTTTTGACACCATGTCTCATTTGAAGCCCCCCTGATGCACCTCTAGAGTAGAAACTCCATAAAAGTGACCCCATCTAAGAAACTACACCCCTCAAGGTATTAAAAACTGATTTTACAAAAGTTGTTAACCCTTTAGGTGTTCCACAAGAATTAATGGAAAATAGAGATTCAATTTCAAAATTTCACTTTTTCGGCAGATTTTACATTTTAATATTTTTTTTCCAGTAACAAAGCAAGGGTTAACAGCCAAACAAAACTCTTTATTTATGGACCTAATTCTGTAGTTTACAGAAACACCCCATATGTGGTCGTAAACTGCTGTACGGGCACACGGCAGGGCGCAGAAGGAAAGGAATGCCATATGGTTTCTGGAAGGCAGATTTTGCTGGATTGTTTTTAGACACCATGTCCCATTTGAAGCCCCCCTGATGCACCCCTAGGTTAGAAACTCCAAAAAAGTGGCCCCATTTTGGAAACTACGGGATAAGATGGCAGTTTTGTTGGTACTATTTTAGGGTACATATGATTTTTGGTTGCTCTATATTACACTTTTTGTGAGGCAAAGTAACAAAAAATAGAAATTCAGAAATTTCATCTCCATTTGCCATTAACTCTTGTGGAACACTTAAAGGGTTAACAAAGTTAGTAAAATCAGTTTTGAATACCTTGATGGGTGTAGTTTCCAAAATGGGGTCATTTTTTGGAGTTTATACTCTAGGGGTGCATCAGGGGGGCTTCAAATGGGACATGGTGTCAAAAAACCAGTCCAGCAAAAACTGCCTTCCAAAAACCATATGGCGCTCCTTTCCTTCTGCGCCCTGCCGTGTGGCCATACAGCAGTTTACGACCACATATGGGGCATTTCTATAAACTAAATAATCAGGGCAATAAATAACGAGTTTTGTTTGGCTGTTAACCCTTGCTTTGTTATGGGAAAAAATGAATTAAAATGGAAAATTTGCCAAAAAATAGCTGTTTTGGCACTGTTTTTATTTTTTATTATTTACAACGTTCATCTGACAGGTTAGATCATGTGCGATTTTTATAGAGCAGGTTCTTACGGACGTGACGATACCTAATATGTATACTTTTTTATTTATTTAGGTTTTACACAATAATATCATTTTTGACACAAAAAAAAAACATGTTTTAGTGTCTCCATTGTCTGAGAGCCATAGTTTTTTCAGTTTTTTGGCGATTGTCTCAGGTTGGGTATCATTTTTGCGGGATGAGATGACGGTTAGATTGGTACTATTTTGGGGTGCATATGACTTTTTGATCGCTTGCTATTACACTTTTTGTGATGTAAGGTAACAAAAAAATAGCTTTTTTGACACCGTTTTTATTAAAAAAAATTTACAGTGTTCACCTGAGGGGTTAGGTCATGTGGTATTTTTATAGATCAGGTTCTTACGGACATGGCAATACCTAATATGTCTACCTTTTTATAATTTATCAGGGTTTTACATAATAATATCATTTTTGAAACAAAAAAAAATCATGTTTTAGTATCTCCATAGTCTGAGACCCATAGTTTTTTTATTTTTTGGGCCATTGTCTCATGTAAGGGCTCATTTTTTGTGGGATGAGTTGACGGTTTGATTGGTACTTTTTTGGCGTACATGCGACTTTTTTGATCACTTTTATTACCTTTTTTGGGAAGTAAGGTGGGCAAAATTTCAATTTCCTCATAGTTTTTATTTTTTTATTTTTATGGCGTTCACCCTGCGGGGAAAGTAACATGACCGTTTTATATATCAGGTCATTACGGACGCGGCGATACCTAATATGTGTAGTGTATTTCATTTTTTTTATTTTTATTCAGTGATAAATGTGTTTTTTTTGAAACTTTACTTTTTTAACTTTTTTAAACTTTTTTTTTGACCCAGACCCACTTGGTTCTTGAAGATCCAGTGGGTCTGATGTCTGTATTATACAGTACAGTACAATATATATTGTTCTGTACTGTATTTTACACTTGTCTGAACAGATCTATGCCTTTTAGCATAGATCTGTTCAGCGTCATGGACAGCAGGACGCCTGAGAGGCGTCCTGTTGCCATGGGAACCTTCCCCGTCTGCTCAGTACTGGTCAGAACTGAACAGACGGGGAAGGGTAAGCACAGGGCTGAGGGAGGCTCTCTGGGGGCTCTCTCCCTCTCCCATCGGGGGGCTGCAAAGGCACAGCAGCCCCCCGATGGGAGAGGGAGTGGGCTCCCTGCGCTGTTAACCTTTTCCATACAGCGGTCCGTACGGACCGCTGTATGGAAAGGGTTAAACGGCTGACATCGCATCGCAGATGTCAGCCGTTTATACCAGGGTGCCAGCAATGTGCTGGCACCCTGGTATACCCACTTACTACCAACGATCATTGAAAGGGAGGCGGGCGGGGGATCGCGATCCCGCCTGCCGCACCGCCCGCCTCCCGCACCTTACCGCACCTCCCCACTGCCTGCGACACCCCCCCTGCACCACCCGCCCACATATCATCATTCAGGGGTGCAGGGGGGGTGAAAAATCTTTATTTTAGACATACTAAAGTTTCTGATCCCCGCGGTCAGGGACCGCGGGGATCAGAAAGCGCAGAAAGCGCTACAAACCGCAGGTCTGAATTGACCTGCGGTTTGCAGCGATCGCCGATAGGGGGGGGGTCACAGGACCCTCCTCGGCATTGACCCAAGGTGCCCGGCTGTGTGTGACAGCCGGGATCTCAGCGCTGTCACCATGTCTGCAGACATGGTGACAGTTTATGCCATGACGTGTATACTCATCATGGCGCGCTAAGTAGCAGTGCTCCATGACGAGTATACTCGTCATAGGTCGGGAAGATTTTCACACTTTCTCCTTCTCTGATCGCTTCCCTGACAGGAATTGGGGCGATCAGAGAAGGAGAAGCACATAGTCCCTCCCTAACCCCCCCTTACCTGCCCCGATGCGCTGTGATTGGTCCCTCTGCAGTAATGGACCAATCACAGCGATCGTGGGCGGGTCAGAGCTCCAATACAGCTCCTGCCGGCTTCCCTGGTTGCCTAGCAACCCCAGCACGCCGGCTTCACTGAAGCTTCAGCGCTTCGCTCCCTGCGCTGACAGTGAAAGCCGATCACGTACATGCACGTGGGGATGCGGTGAGGCACCACATTCCCCCACGTACATGTACGTGATGTTGCGTGAAGGGGTTAATGTAATGCTTTGTAAGAAATACATAAAAATTTGGCTGAAAGTCTGAACTAATGATAAACTGAACTGCACAACAACTGGTAAAGATAAAAGTACAGCAAGTTCAGGGTTCTTAAATGTCCCTGATTCATGTATCACCATGCACCTATCATTACATATTAATTTTACTCAGAATAATACCATGACAGGGGTATTAGTTATCTGCCGTCCGTCCCCTAAAACTCCCCTATATTTACCAAATTCCCGAACCTAACTCCACCCATCTCTCAATTCAACCTGTCCCCAAATAACACACAGACACCGATCTTGGAATAAATCGGCCACAGCAGCCGTCTTTTATTAACAAATAAACATAACAATTTATAAATAACAATTCCCCCCCCCCCCGAGGGGAGGTCCTTGAAGCCCCCAAATAACTGCAAAAACCCTACTGAGTGAGCCATCTTGCCTCCAGCCGTTGCCCTCCAGCTCAGAAGCACCACTGAATGGCCCCTTTAAAATCCGTCACCACTGGGAGTCCAGCCCCCACCATGGAGCCCTCCCAGCATCCTCCTCTGTGAATATGACCAACTTCAAGGACCTCCCCCCGCCACAGCCACCGTGACACCTACACAGCCCTGCCTGCCCATCTACACACTAAAATCTCTTTCCCCTAAAACCTACAACAAAAAAGGGGAGGGTGGGCGGGAGTTCGCCTCAGATTTTCACAAAATGGCCCCTGTCCTCTTCACTGCTACCCTATTTAACCCCTTGACCACACCCCTGCACTCAAACCACCCAATCCCCCTTTTCCCAGATTCCTCCTCCCATCTCCACTAAACTCCACCTAACCCACTACCAGGGGTCTCCCTAAACCAAACCCCCGTCATGATGCCCTCCCCTAAGGCTACGCCCTTCAGTCCGGCCATAACTTGACAGGGGTATTGGTTATCTGCCGTCCGACCCCTAACACTCCCCTATATTTACCAAATTCCCGAACCTAACTCCACCCATCTCTCAATTCAACCTGTCCCCAAATAACACACAGACACCGATCTTGGATATAAATCGGCCACAGCAGCCGTCTTTTATTAACAAATAAACATAACAATTTCTAAATAACAATTCCCCCCCCCCCGAGGGGAGGTCCTTGAAGCCCCCAAATAACTGCAAAAACCCTACTGAGTGAGCCATCTTGCCTCCAGCCGTTGCCCTCCAGATCAGAAGCACCACTGAATGGCCCCTTTAAAATCCGTCACCACTGGGAGTCCAGCCCCCACCATGGAGCCCTCCCAGCATCATCCTCTGTGAATATGACCAACTTCAAGGACCTCCCCCCGCCACCGACGCGAAGACTTGACCGCCTTAAGACTGAGCGTTCCTCCACAAACGCAAGGACACCTCAATGCCCTCCTGGATTGCCAAACTCCACATGTCCAAACCAACCGCATTTAAGTGCACTCCGTCAGCCCACCAAAACCCCCCCACACCCTTCTCAAGCTCCATATGCCTCACTGCCACTGCCCCATTCCTGGCCATGAACCGACCCATTGCCCGGTTTACCTTAACACGGGCCCTGTTCACACCCTCCACGGACCTTGCATCCCTCCACACCATCCTAGGAACTATATCAGACCATACCGTCACCATCCGTGGGAACAACGCCCATATCCTCAGCAAATCAAACTTAATGCCCTGCAACAACTCCCTGAATGGCCGCGCTACCAGGTCATTACCTCCCACATGCAAAACCAACACCTCGGGTGCCCTATCCTGCCTCACAAACCTGTGAATCTCCGGCAACACCCCGGCCCAAACCATACCTCTCCGCCCTAGCCATCTCACCACCGCCGCGGACCTCGAGAACCCCAGCTGCTGACCATCCGGCCGAACCGCTGCCCGGACAGCCCCCCAAAAGACATAAGAATGTCCGAGGATCCACACTAGGGCCGGCACTGCATCTGTAAAGAAAACAAACCAAGACTAACCAATAATAACATTGCATACATAAACCGTCCACCTACCAGCCCCCCCGGCCATCCCCTTACAAGCTATGCAAACGAATATATGATCTAAACCGAACAGATTCCCACAGCCCAATCCTTTTTATAATCTCATCGCCCAACCCCCACCTCGCCGCTTCCGTTGCCGCCCCGATTCTAAATGAATGACTCAAATACCCGTCAGGCCCCAAACCCAACCGAACCAGACATTTCGAAAAAAATGCCGCAAACTGAAAATGCGACAAAAAGGAATCATCCCCATGCACTAACAGCAGCAACGTATCGCTCCTCCTACCTTCCCAATATTCACGCAAGCTCAATACCGGACACATAGCGCACTCCGGGACCCCAAACAACACTACCCTCCGCATCTGTCTTAGACCGGCGAATAACGAACTCTAGCCTGTCCTGAAATAACTCCACATCTGTCCTCTGCAACCCCCCTGCCTTACGCACCGTTGGACTAACCAATTCCCCCACCCGCAATGCCCCAAAAAACGCCAACGAAAAAGCTAATCGGAACGAACGAACCTCCGAGGCGGAAGTACACACCACCCCCAGTTGCTCCCCCAGTCTTAACAATAACCCGAAGGACACAGGTCTCCTGCCATCACTCCCTGTTCCCGCCCTGCGCCACCCCTTCAACGCCCGCATCACCAAAAATGACTTAGTCACATCCGGCCGCTGTCTACACTTAAAACCGAACGCCAATCCGGCCATGCAACTATTCATTTTTGCTACAGACCAGCCTTCCTCCCTACAGTGACCCACAAACAACAACATAGGAACCTCTAGGTCCCCCTCCCCAACCCCCAACTTACTGCACCAATCCTCCCAGTACTGCCACGATTTTAAATACAACTCCCACGTCCTAGGCGCCAGCGATGCCTGAATGAGACTTGCTACCGTTCTTCCAGTACCTCCCATAGACAACTCGGGCATTCCCTCCCAAACTCCTCCGCGTCTGGAGCCAACTGCCGGAACCGATCCCACTGTGAATGAGAAAGAGCGTCAGCTATACCATTATCTACACCAGGCACATGCACCGCCACCACCCACGCATTGATCAACAGACACTCCAACACCAACTGTTGTAACAACCGCACCACCAATCCTGACGAGGCTGACAACCCATTTATAGCCTGCACCACTCCCAAATTATCACAGTGGAACCGAACTTTTCTATCACGGAACACTTCCCCCCACAACACCACCGCCGCCACAATGGGAAAAAGTTCCAACAAAGCCACATTCTTCACTCAACCCCTTTCCACTCAGTTGTCAGGCCACCGACCCGCACACCACTGCCCCCGGCAATAAACCCCAAAACCCTCACTCCCTGCTGCAACCGAAAACAACTCAAAATCAAACGAATTCACCACATCACCCATAAACAGAGAGCGACCGTTATAACAATCCAAAAAGGAACCCCACACCTTCAAGTCCGCTCTCAACTCTTTTCCCAAACGAACATAATGATGCGGTGCGACCACCCCCGCCGTCGCCATAGACAACCTCCTACAGAACACCCTCCCCATAGGCATAATCCGGCACGCAAAATTAAGTTTTCCAAGCAGCGACTGAAGCTCCCTCAACTGCAGCTTTTTTAAACGACACGCCCTCGCTACCTCCCCTTTCAGATCCTCCAACTTATCTAAGGGCAACCTACACTCCATCCTAACCGTGTCAATCACAATCCCTAAAAAACTCAACTCCGTGACCGGCCCAACCGTCTTATCTGAGGCCAACGGGACCCCAAAAACCCCAAACAACGACTCTAATGTATGTAACAACAATGCGCACACCCTAGACCCCGACGGACCAATACATAGGAAATCGTCTAGGTAATGAATAATAGACTCACAACCCGCCGAATCCGCCACTGCCCATTCCAAAAATGAGCTAAACGCCTCAAAGTACGCACAGGACAGGGAACAGCCCATAGGCAAACATCTATCCACAAAAAACTCCCCCCCCCCCAAAAACACCCCAACAAATGCAAACAATCCGGGTGAAAAGGCAGCAACCGAAACGCAGCCTCGATGTCAGTCTTTGCTAACAGCGCCCCCCTTCCAAATTTCCTAACCCACTGCACTGCCGCATCAAATGAGGTATAAACCACCGAACACAAGGCGGGGTCTATACCGTCATTGACCGACGAGCCCTTCGGAAAAGACAGGTGATGAATAAGCCTAAACTTATTCCTCTCCTTCTTCTGAACTACCCCTAACGGCGACACTCGCAAATTCGGCAAAGGTGGGTCCAAGAAAGGGCCCGCCATCCTGCCTAGACTGACCTCCTTGCTAAGTTTCTCCGCCACCACTTCCGGATGCTCCAACGCCGACCTCAGATTTTTCTTAACCAACATCCCATCACCCTGAACAAACGGTATCCGAAAACCAACCGAAAAACCTTCCCGCAATAAGGCTGCCGCATTCCTATTCGGATATCTATCTAGAAACGGGCCCATCCTTCCCAGACATACTGGCGTCTCCCCCTTTGCTATTAAAATCCCCCTCTGTCTGTTACCCCTAAAACACCGCGCTGCCCCATGCGACCCTCCACACACCGAGCACTCGTGTTTAAATTTACACTTCGCTCCGAATTTACATGTCCCATCATTGAATGCGAAACAAAGCCCTTTCGCTGATGCCGACGCGACATTGGACTGCCCTCCGCCTCCTTCATCCCCCCGAAAGGACTGGCCCTGTCTCACCGGCGCAGTAACCTTTAACCACAGCGCGATATCCTTGTGGTCCCACTTTATTTCGGGCCGCACCGCCTTCCGCTGCCGGAACTGTTCGTCGTACCGCAGCCACGCTATCCCCCCATACACCCTGTATGCCTCCCCAACAGCATCTAAATAACAAAATAACGCCAAACAGCACTCCGGCGCCTTCTCCCCAATTACGCTTGCTAATATCGCGAACGCCTGCAGCCAGTTTGTAAACGTCTGCGGTATCAGCCGGTACCTCCGCTTCTCCTCCTCCTCCTTCTTACCCTCATCCCGTCTCACCCTATCTAAGTTAAACTTGTCTAAGGGAAGCAAAGAAAAAATCTCCACATACTCCCCCTTCCAAATCTTTTCCCTCACCTCCTGTTTCAAATGCGCCCCCAAAGGGCCTTCAAAGCAGACATATACCTCCCCTCTCGCCCTATCATCCATCCGCACAGTCTCGTCCTCCGCCGCACCCCCCGCCTGCGTTTGCACTGACGCTACCGCAGACCCTACACCTGAACTGGCTCCCCCAATCCCACTCGCTCCTCCAGAAAAACCAGACACCCCCCACGCTGGTAACGGAGACGCCCCCCCCCATTCCCCAGCCCTCAAGCAAACCCGCCAGCCCGCCTAACAATTGTCCCAAACCCCTGCTAATATCTACAGGGGGCCCCCCAACACCCCCAGCTTCCCCAACAATCTGTGCTAAAGTTCCCCAAGAGGCCTCACCTGGCTGCCTGGGTGCTGTGTCCCCACCAGCCAAAGATCCGGAATCCAGTAGATCACTCCTCCGCGTTGCCGCCTCTTCATCTAGTCCCCTAGCCAGCCCCAGGCTAGAGACGTCCGGACATCCATCTTCACAGGCTGCAGCAGAGTGGGCGGAGCTTCCTCTTCCTTGTACCCCGACCGCCGAAGACAGGGGCCTGCTGCCGGACACCATGGCAACTGCAGCAGCCCCGTTCCTCCCGCCGCCCTGTACACGCTGGGAGGTCTCAGCCTCCCATCCTGGGCTGGAGACCCCCGCACCTGGTCCCGCTCCCCCGTCGTCCATCATTGAAGGCCGAGGTGACGGGGCCCGGCCACCTCGCAGGCTCCGCCTACCAACCGTATTCCTCCCACGCCGGGGAGTACTTGAGGAAGCGGTCCCCGCCGACCCCCGGCGTGGAGGGTCCCTAGAGGGGCTCCATTTCCGGCGCTGAGCCTTGGTGGGGGGCTGAGACATTTTAAACGCCTCCGGGCTGTAGCGCGCCAGCGGCCTGGCCCGCCGCGGCCGGATGGATATTGGCTGAGGCCCAGCTGGAGCCTCTGCCGCCCCCTGGAGCATCTGCTGCACCTGTGCTTCGATCCATTCGGCGCCGCAGACCTCCGCCGCTGCCCGCAATCGAGCGATGGTCTCCTCAAGCTGGTCCATGCTGCCGAGTACAGGTACTAGTTCACCTCAGATTTTCACAAAATGGCCCCTGTCCTCTTCACTGCTACCCTATTTAACCCCTTGACCACACCCCTGCACTCAAACCACCCAATCCCCCTTTTCCCAGATTCCTCCTCCCATCTCCACTAAACTCCACCTAACCCACTACCAGGGGTCTCCCTAAACCAAACCCCCGTCATGATGCCCTCCCCTAAGGCTACGCCCTTCAGTCCAGCCATAACTTAAACCTCAGTGATATAGGCACTTTAAACATTTGAGCCAAGGTGTTGACAAGTTTTATGATCTGTGGGTGATTAGATATGTTACCCCCCACCCCCCTCCACACACACACACACACAATTAATTTACTCAAACCTTGGAAAGATAGGGAAACCTGTATGGAAGACATACCACGGCTGGGTTTTCTAGGGGAGGAGGCTCCAGCCCCTCTGTCTGATGTAAGGGAAGCGGTTGCCACAGTAAAAATTGCTGACAGCCTCTCCTCTAAACAGGCTCAGGAGGCCAGGGAGTTTGTTCTCGGACCTCCTTGGACGCACTTCCACAATTTGGCATGCCATTGTCACTGAGCCTCAGGCGGAAGTCTGGCTAAAACCATAGCGGGTACCCGAAGCTCGACGACAAGCCACAGTAGAACACAGGGAAGGTAGGTTGCAGCGAAATGCTGATGCCCTGTCACGGGTCCACTGATGGGCATGTGTTCACCCCCTCAGGGTTGAACAAAGGGGGGGTATGTGACACAGTGAAGGGTATTGTCTGGGAAAACAGGTATTTTCCACCCAGTGTGTGCTGCTGGACTGATTGGCAGCCAGGTGGGGTCAAACATCAGACTGGATGTCAGGTGCCGTTCTGGGGTTTTGGCAACACCTGGCTGCCTTTAAAAGACAGCTGGGATCAGCAGAGGGGATCTCTGTGTTGGGATCTGAGGCTTGTGTCGAGTTGGAGGGCTGAGACCCGGGTGTAGGGGAAACAGGCCTCCTAAAGCCTGCTTATGGACTTGATGAGGCAGAACTGCCAGCAGGGTGTGAACTGACACCCAGGAGATAAGGTGACTTTCTTGCTTTAGGAACTTTTCGTGTGTGTGAACAAACACCAAGACTGCAAAGTGACTTGCGTTTTGTACTATACCTCATGTGTGAATAAACACTGACGTTTTGCTTTACAAACTAGCTTTTGTCTCTGTACTGCATCCGCCTACCCTGCCTACCAGAGCGAATCCTCACAGTATGTATGTTCCGCGATCACTCAAAAACGCAACCATCGATTTCAACGAAACTTGGTATACACATCCCTTGCTACCTGGAAAAAATTCTTGAGATATTCCCCAAAAATTACCTGCATTAGCCAATACAAGCCTGCAAGTCTTTCTCTTCATATCCCAACTGCCGTACACCTGGTCACATGTCCCTTATCAGCCAATAGAAGGTCGCAGGCCCTTAGTCTCCACATACACACAGTTTTACTCCAGGTTTCCATAACAACCCAGCCATTTTTCTTCACTGCTGAAGGTCAGCTTTAGGCTAGGGCTGCACGACACATAGGGAACAGCTACATGTGTCACACAACATTGATGTAGCACCAATCTCGGATGGAACTGTCGCGTCGCAGTCGCAGCATGTCACATGTCGCAGTGCGACACCATAGACTATCATTATAAAAATTGTTGAGACAAAATGTTGCATGACACATGTCGTTGTGTAGCCCTAGCATTAATGGGGCAGGGCGCTGTGGAGGTCACTGTTAAAGGGGCGGGCACTGTTGAGGTCACTGTAAAGAGGCTTTCACTGTGGATGTTATTGTTAAGGGGGCAGGTCGCTGTGGAGGTCACTGTTAAAGGGTGTACACTGTGGAAGTCACTGTTAAGAGGGCAGGGGCAACTATTAAAGGGAAAACTGCTGTGGAGGTCATTGTTAAGGCAACAGGGTACTGTGAGATCACTGTTAAGGGTGTGTTAAGGGTGTGGGTCCTTTTGCTAGATATTATTATAAACTAGCAGAAGGACCTGTCTTCGTACGGGTATATATCATCTATTTAATTTAATGTTTGTGTGTGTCGTTAAAAGATAGACAGTATCCCCATAACAGCAACTCCACAGTCCCCCACCCCTGAATACTGACCCCCCACAGTGCCCCACCACTTTAAAATGGGACCTCCACAGCTGCCCATCCCATTACCTCTGACATTCGCAGCAGCCCGTCCCTTTAACAGTGAGTTTCACAGCACCCCACTCTCTTAACAGTGACATCCTCAGGGGCCTTCCCCTTAACAGTGACCTCCACAGTACCCCGCTCCCTTAACAGTGACCTCAAAGTATACTGCTGCCTTAACAGTGACCTCCACAGCAGTTGCCCCTTTAATAGTGGCACCTGCCCCCTTAACAGTGCCCTCCACAGTGCCCGCCCCTTTAACAGCGACCTCCACAGCGGCCTGCCCCTTAACAGTAACATCCACAGTGCCCGCCCCTTTAACAGTGACCTGCACAGCGCTCTGCTTCTTTAATGCTAGGGCTACATGATATTTTGTCTCAACAATTTTTATAATGATAGGCTATGGTGTCGCACTGCGACATGTGACATGCTTTGACTGCGACACAACAGTCGCAAAACCATCCAAGATGTCACAAGTTGCAGTGCAACACCATAGACTATCATAATAAAAAACCTATTGTCACGCAACACATGTCGTCATTTAGCCCTAGCCTAAAGTTGACCTACAGCAGTGAATAAAAATGCCTGGGTTGTTATGGAAACCTGGAGTAAAACTGTGTGTATGTGGATACTAAGGGCCTGCAAGCTTCAATTGGCTGATAAGGGACATGTGACCGTGTGTATGACAGTTGGGATATGAAGGGAAAGACTTGCAGGCTTTTATTGGCTATGCAATCCATTTATTGGGAATATTTCAGGAGCAGTACGTCCTAGAGAGCTGTGACTCCCACAAGATTTCTTTCCAGGTAGCAAAGGATGTGCATACCAAGTTTAGTTGAAAAATGTGTTGTGTTTTTGAGTGATCGCAGAACATACATATATACACACATACACTCACCTAAAGAATTATTAGGAACACCATACTAATACGGTGTTGGACCCCCTTTTGCCTTCAGAACTGCCTTAATTCTACGTGGCATTGATTCAACAAGGTGCTGATAGCATTCTTTAGAAATGTTGGCCCATATTGATAGGATAGCATCTTGCAGTTGATGGAGATTTGAGGGATGCACATCCAGGGCACGAAGCTCCCGTTCCACCACTTCCCAAAGATGCTCTATTGGGTTGAGATCTGGTGACTGTGGGGGCCATTTTAGTACAGTGAACTCATTGTCATGTTCAAGAAACCAATTTGAAATTATTCGAGCTTTGTGACATGGTGCATTATCCTGCTGGAAGTAGCCATCAGAGGATGGATACATGTTCTTATTCTGTTTACGCCAAATTCGGACTCTACCATTTGAATGTCTCAACAGAAATCGAGACTCATCAGACCAGGCAACATTTTTCCAGTCTTCAACAGTCCAATTTTGGGAGCTCGTGCAAATTGTAGCCTCTTTTTCCTATTTGTAGTGGAGATGAGTGGTACCCGGTGGGGTCTTCTGCTGTTGTAGCCCATCCGCCTCAAGGTTGTGCGTGTTGTGGCTTCACAAATGCTTTGCTGCATATCTCGGTTGTAACGAGTGGTTATTTCAGTCAACGTTGCTCTTCTATCAGCTTGAATCAGTCGGCCCAGTCTCCTCTGACCTCTAGCATTCACAAGGCATTTTCGCCCACAGGACTGCCGCATACTGGATGTTTTTCCCTTTTCACACCATTCTTTGTAAACCCTAGAAATGGTTGTGTGTGAAAATCCCAGTAACTGAGCAGATTGTGAAATACTCAGACCGGCCCGTCTGGCACCAACAACCATGCCACGCTCAAAATTGCTTAAATCACCTTTCTTTCCCATTCTGACATTCAGTTTGGAGTTCAGGAGATTGTCTTGACCAGGACCACCCCCCTAAATGCATTGAAGCAACTGCCATGTGATTGGTTGACTAGATAATTGCATTAATAAGAAATAGAACAGGTGTTCCTAATAATTCTTTAGGTGAGTGTATATACAGTACAGACCAAAAGTTTGGACACACCTTCTCATTCAAAGAGTTTTCTTTATTTTCATGACTATGAAAATTGTAGATTCACACTGAAGGCATCAAAACTATGAATTAACACATGTAGAATTATATACATAACAAACAAGTGTGAAACAACTGAAAATATGTCATATTCTAGGTTCTTCAAAGTAGCCACCTTTTGCTTTGATTACTGCTTTGCACACTCATGGCATTCTCTTGATGAGCTTCAAGAGGTAGTCCCCTGAAATGGTTTTCACTTCACAGGTGTGCCCTGTCAGGTTTAATAAGTGGGATTTCTTGCCTTATAAATGGGGTTGGGACCATCAGTGGCGTTGAGGAAAAGTCAGGTGGATACACAGCTGATAGTCCTACTGAATAGACTGTTAGGATTTGTATTATGGCAAGAAAAAAGCAGCTAAGTTAAGAAAAACGAGTGGCCATCATTACTTTAAGAAATGAAGGTCAGTCAGTCAGCCGAAAAATTGAGAAAACTTTGAAAGTAAGGGCTATTTGACCATGAAGGAGAGTGATGGGGTGCTGCGCCAGATGACCTGGCCTCCACAGTCACCGGACCTGAACCCAATCGAGATGGTTTGGGGTGAGCTGGACTGCAGAGTGAAGGCAAAAGGGCTAACAAGTGCTAAGCATCTCTGGGAACTCCTTCAAGACTGTTGGAAGACCATTTCAGGGGACTACCTCTTGAAGCTCATCAATAGAATGCCAAGAGTGTGCAAATTATTAATCAAAGCAAAAGGTGGCTACTTTGAAGAACCTAGAATATGACATATTTTCAGTTGTTTCACACTTGTTTGTTATGTATATAATTCCACATGTGTTAATTCATAGTTTTGATGCCTTCATAGTCATGAAAATTAAGAAAACTCCTTGAATGAGAAGGTGTGCAAACTTTTGGTCTGTACTGTACGTCCTTCCTTATATACATACATAGTCTTTATTTTATGATTTAAACAGCACAATATAATCTTTGGTCTAGTGCTTTATTTCGTGGAATATACACTGCCTGTCAAAAAAAAAATTGCCACCTGGATTTAACTAAGCAAATAGTTATGAGCCTCCTATTGGATAATTACTAGTGTTGATCACGAATATTAGAATTGCTATTTTTTATCGCGAATATAGGCACATCGAGAATTCGCGAATATTTAGAATATAGTGATATATATTCGTAATTTCTTTTTATTCAGTACACATGATCCCTCCCTGCTTCTAGCTTGTGGGCCAATGAAAAGGCTACAGTATCTTTGACTTTGATTTTTCTTAATGCGAATTTTCATAATGCGAATTTTCAATTGCCAAGTAAAAACATGATTACTCCCTGCTTCTTGCTTGTGGGCCAATGATTTATTGGCCCACAAGCAACTTAAGCAGGGAGGAATCATGACTTTAGAAAATATATTCGTTTTTCGAATATTCGCAATATTCTAAAACAAAAATATACAATTGCAAGAAAAAGTATGTGAACCCTTTGGAATGATATGGATTTCTGCACAAATTGGTCATAAAATGTGATCTGATCTTCATCTAAGTCACAACAATAGACAATCACAGTCTGCTTAAACTAATAACACAAATAATTAAATGTTACCATGTTTTTATTGAACACACCATGTAAACATTCACAGTGCAGGTGGAAAAAGTATGTGAACCCCTGGATTTAATAACTGGTTGAACCTCCTTTGGCAGCAATAACTTCAACCAAACGTTTCCTGTATTTGCAGTTCAGACGTGCACAACGGGTCAGGAGTAATTCTTGACCATTCCTCTTTACAGAACTGTTTCAGTTCAGCAATAATCTTGGGATGTCTGGTGTGAATCACTTTCTTGAGGTCATGCCACAGCATCTCAATCGGGTTGAGGTCAGGACTCTGACTGGGCCACTCCAGAAGGCGTATTTTCTTCTGTTTAAGCCATTCTGTTGTTGATTTACTTCTATGCTTTGGGTTGTTGTCCTGTTGCAACACCCATCTTCTGTTGAGCTTCAGCTGGTGGACAGATTGCCTTAAGTTCTCCTGCAAAATGTCTTGATAAACTTGGGAATTAATTTTTCCTTCGATCATAGCAATCCGTCCAGGCCCTGATGCAGCAAAGCAGCCCCAAACCATGATGCCCCCACCACCATATTTCACAGTTGGGATGAGGTTTTGATGTTTGTGTGCTGTGCCTCAACTTTGGTTTCATCTGTCAACAGAATATTTTGCCAGTACTGCTGTGGAACATCCAGGTGCTCTTGTGCAAACTGTAAACATGCAGCAATGTTTTGGTTTGGACAGCAGTGGCTTCCTCTGTGGTATCCTCCCATGTAATCCATTCTTGTTTAGTGTTCTCCGTATCATAGATTCGCTAACAGGGATGTTAACATATGCCAGAGACTTTTGTAAGTCTTTAGCTGACACTCTAGGATTCTGCTTCACCTCATTGAGCAGCCTGCACTGTGCTCATGCAGTCATCTTTACAGGACGGTCACTCCTAGGGAGAGTAGCAGCAGTGCTGAACTTTCTCCATTTATAGATAATTTGTCTTATCGTGGACTGATGAACAGCAAGGCTTTTGGAGATACTTTTATAACCCTTTCCAGCTTTATGCAAGTCAACAATTCTTAATCGTAGGTCTTCTGAGAGCTCTTTTGTGTGAGGCATCATTCACATCAGGCAATGCTTCTTGTGAAAAGCAAACCCAGAACTGGTGTGGTTTTATAGGGTAGGGCAGCTGTAACCAACACCTCCAATCTGATCTCATTGATTGGACTCCAGTTGGCTGACACCTCACTCCAATTAGTTCTTTAAGATGTCATTAGTCTAGGGGTTCACATACTTTTTCCACCTGCACTGTGAATGTTTACATGGTGTGTTCAATAAAAACATGGTAACATTTAATTCTTAGTGTGTTATTAGTTTAAGCAGATTGTGAATGTCTATTGTTGTGACTTAGATTAAGATCAGATCACATTTTATGACGCACACACACTTTATCCAGCTCACCTCTCTGGTCTTATATTGCTCCCGACTTCTGAAGCCTTGGGTGTGTCCCAGTTTAATGCAGCTCAGAAAATATGAAGAAAAACGGCTTCAGATTCAATAAACGTCCTTTTAAAACTTCTCCTTTATTTTTGTAGTAAATAGTACAGCAGACACATACACCTTGTATACAGTGATTGTTGACGCGTTTCAGACACAAAGTCCTTAGTTGCAACAAAGTATTACAATGGAGAGCATGATTTTAAGTGTGCACTAATCCCTCCTCTCCAAAGTCAAGGGGAGGGAAAGGCCTCCACCATCATGATTTTCACCTGTTACCTAAAACACACATAATCAAGTCATAGATGCTCATCACACTATGCTCACGTTTTTTCCAGATTAACCCCTATTTGCCTCAGATCATGGGACACAAACATAGTCTCTACCTTGAGGCTTCCAAAATCTGGCTGGACAGAAAACGCATCGTGTGAATAGCATGCTATCTAATAAACCATATGGTAACTAACTCTTATTTGGCCTAGACCCTATACTATACAATACAGGACCTCTGTACAGAGATCCATATGACCAGTTTGGAAAGACATCTGTTTACTGACCTTTAGCACATATTATTGATATATATATACATAAGCCCTTTTTTTAGGTTCAGACCCGCGGGAACTCTGCTGTTCAACCTAAATATCCAATACGCCACCTGAAGGAGGAGTTTTTTGCTGTGGTCACCACCTCTCAAAGGTGTAAAGACCCTTTCCACTGCAAAGGCACAAAAACCCTTTGTCCTGTGGGCGTGGACCTGCACAAAGTGTCTCGCTACATTGGAGATGTTTACAGCATTTGGATTACTGATATAATTAAGATGTTCCAGTAACCTGTTTTTAAATTTACGTATGGTACTTCCTATATACATAAGGTCACATTCCATGCAGCGAATTATATATATACCACGCCAGTGGTATTACAGTTGATATAACTTTTAATTGGGAAGCTACAAGAGTGATCCGAATTCTCAAAGGTTTGTAATGGAACAACATAATTGCATGTTTTGCATGGACTGCCACCACATTTAGTGAAACCTTTGTAGCTGAGCCAGTTATATCTCTTTTTGGCATTTGTGTTGGATGAGAATAATGACGGTGACAGGGAGCAGGACAGTGTAGGGGCTCTCCTTGGCACTATTTTACATCCAGATTTTAATGCATTATATAGTATCTCATCGTCATATAGAATCGGCAAACAGCCATTTACTATATTCCGTATCTTACTGAATTGTTTACTGTATGTTAGAGTCAAAGTGGGAACACAGTCCAGCCCCCCGTCACCATGGTCATTCACATGCTTTACCCGGCTTTTGTCATTATTTCGGCCATCTTTTGAACCAAAGAGCATATGGGATCTACTTTTTTGTATTGCTATATTTTTACCTCTCTGGAGCATCCAGTCCGGATAATTCCTCGCCTTCAATCTATTATCTATCGCGATGCAGTCATCTTCAAAAGTAAGAGGAGAACTACAATTCCTAATGGCTCGTATTTATTCACCCACAGGGATTGCTTTGATGACATGTAATGGGTGGTGGCTTTTTGCATTCAGGATGGAATTCCCCGCTATTTCTTTCCTATAGGTTCGTGTGTGTATGATCTCATTTGGAAAACCAGTAAGTGTCAGGTCCAGAAAATTGATGCTGGATTGCTCCACTATACACGTGAAGCGAAGGGTAAATTATATGCATTATCATTCAAATAGCCCTGGAGGTACAGGACGGCAGACACATCGCCCGCCCATATAAGGAGCAGGTCATCGATGTATCTGTCGTACCAGACCAATCCAGGGCCAAATGGGTTGTTCAAGTTGTAAATGTATTTCTCCTCCCAATATGCCATGGTCAAATTTGCCAATGAGGGCGAGAATTTCGCCCCCATTGACACCCCACGTGTCTGGAGATAATACACACCATCGAACATAAAATAATTATGTACCAACAGAAATTCGGCAATCTCACATGCATAATCAATAAAGCCATCATTATGTCCTGTATATTTATGGAGATGAAATTCCATGGCCAGCAATGCGACCCTGCGGGGAATAGAAGGATACAACACCACTACATCTGCCGTGACCCACTTGAAATTTTTGCTGCCATTTGAGGTTGTACATGGCTCTTAAGACATCAGCTGTGTCTTTTAGAAAACCTGGTACACGCCTGACCATTGGTTGTAAGATGTTATCTAACCAATTGCCCAGGCGTTCTGTCAGGGATCCTATTCCTGATACTATTGGTGCAAAGGGGGGAGGGTGGACAGATTTGTGGACCTTGGGCAGGGCATGCATTATTGGAGTCACTGGTCATCCACGCAAAGATACCTAAATTCGGCATTTTCAAAGATACCCATATCACGGCCCTTATGGATCAATGTCAAATATTTACTTTTGAACTCTATTAGCGGGTTCTTTACTAGTTTCTTATACGTGGATGCATCAGATAACATATCCAACATTTGTTTGTTGTACACAGCCCTGTCCAAGACCACCACCGCTCCCCCCTTGTCTGCCATTTTGATCACAATCTCATCACACATCTGTAGCTCTGATAGGGCCTGAACCTGGGAACGAGTCAGATTATCACGACCCCTAACATCATTCGTCTCTTTTTGTAATCGCCTGAGTTCCTTTTCTAGTACCTCCTGAAAAATGTCCATACTCGCAGTACGTGACATTACAGGATAAAAACATGGATTACGTGTTTTCAGTTTTTTACCTGGTTTGGCCCTTTTCATGATTCCTTGTTCCTGCTGGAGCCCCGCAAGACAACATAATGACACTTGTTCATTGTACAAGAGATCCTTGCACATGTTTTCTTCATATACGTTTTCTTGTGTCAGCGGGGGATCAGCAGGGGCAGGGATATCATTGAAATGCCTGGAAACTGTCAAATTGCGTACAAACCAAAATAGTATTGAAAATATCAAATTGGGCAGAAGGCGCAAAATTTAAGCCTAATGATAATATATATTTTTGTTCTCTGCTCAATTCTATACTAGATAGATTCAAAACATTTGAACAGTCATTATTTATTTTTGCCTTGTGTGGAGTCGAGTTGATCTCTGGTACAGCTTTTTTGTGTTTCCGTCCTGCTCGAACTCTTCGTTTTTTGTACCACTTTCAGCATTATTTTTGTCCTTACTCATTTTATTTCTTTTGTAATAGGACAGTTTCATTGTTTTACCTTCAGATAATGTAGAGGGGGCAGACCTGGAAACCTCCGCCATTATTTCCCCGGTGACATCCGGACAGTCAGAAGTATCTACATCAGATGAAAAACTGACCCGTGACAACCTTTTTTGTGGTTTACCCTTTTTACGATTTTTAGAATCGATTTAGGCGTAGAACATAGGTTTTCACGTCTCCCCCATTCATAAACCTGATCCTTGGCGTAGTCATGAAGGTCTCGCTGGAACTTGGTATGTTTGTATTGCATGATGTTATCCTCTAGCTGTTTAATCGATAGTTGCATCTTTTCTTCCATATTCAGAAACTCGGCACATTGTTTATGGACTGCAAGGGATTCTCTGCAGGTCTGTATTTCAGACTGTAACGCAAGTACATTTTCATGTTGGATAATCAGTCCCATTAATTACAATGAGCATTCAGATAAGATGCTATTCCATTTTGCAACAAATGCATCCGAAAAGATAGTTGTTGGTATTTTTTTAATTCTTAACTAGGGATGAGCGAACCTGAACTGTATAGTTCGGGTTCGTACCGAATTTTGGGGTGTTCGTGACACGGACCCGAACCCGAACATTTTCGTAAAAGTCCATGTTCGGGTTCGGTGTTCGGCGCTTTCTTGGCGCTTTTTGAAAGGCTGCAAAGCAGCCAATCAACAAGCGTCATACTACTTGCCCCAAGAGGCCATCACAGCCTTGCCTACTATTGGCATGGCTGTGATTGGCCAGTGCAGCATGTGACCCAGCCTCTATATAAGCTTGGGTCACGTAGCGCTGCACGTCACTCTGCTGATTCAAGCATAGGGAAAGGTTGCAGCTGCGACGTTAGGGCGAGATTAGGCAGATTAACTCCTCCAAAAGACTTCATTCTGTGATCGATCTGCAGCTGTGGATCATTGAAGTGCTAATATTGACTTGCTTACTTTTTTGAGGCTGCCCAGAGCATTTTTAGATCACTTTTTTTCTGGGGTGATCGGCGGCCATTTTGTGACTTGTGGTGCGCCAGCACAAGCTATCACCAAGTGTATTTAACCATCAATAGTGTGGTTATTTTGTGCTATATCATACATCAGCTGCAGGCTGAGCCTGTGTCACCGAAGTGCATTTAAACATCAACAGTCTGGTTATTTTTTGGCCATATACTACATCAGCTGCAGGCTGAGCCTGTGTCACCGAAGTGCATTTAACCATCAACAGTCTGATTATTTTTTGGCCATATACTACATCTGGTGCAGGCTGAGCCTGTGTCACCCAAGTGCATTTAACCATCAACAGTGTGGTTATTTTTTGGCCATATACTACATCAGGGGCAAGTTGAGCCTGTCACCCAGCGCCTAAAAAATAGACCGGACATTTCTATTCAACCAAATCTGTACTGTTTTAGCTGGTCAAGTTATTTGTAGTGACCGTAAAAGCACCCTTTGTGTTCTGGGTTGAAAAACTATTCCCAAATTTGCCATTCTAAAAATAACTAGTTTCTGGTATATGAGGCCTACTTGAAATCTATCCCAAAAAGGATATCTTACATTGAAGGTGCTGATAGTGTCATTCAGAAAAACCTAAGACACACGCTAGCATGCAGATAGAAGTCTGATTCTGTGATTAAACCTATACCTGTCACACAGCGCAAAAAAAAAAACAGGCCTAACATCTCTTTTCAACCAAATCTGTACTGTTTTAGCTGGTCAAGTTATTTGTAGTGACCGTAAAAGCACACTTTTTTTTCTGGGTTGAAAAACTATTCCCAAATTTGCCATTGTTAAAATAACTAGTTTCTGGTATTTGAGGCCTACTTGAAATCTATCCCAAAAAGGATATCTTACATTGAAGGTACTGATAGTGTCATTCAGAAAAACCTAAGACACACGCTACCGTGCAGATAGAAGTCTGATTCTGTGATTAAACCTATACCTGTCACACAGCGCAAAAAAAAACAGGCCTCACATCTCTATTCAACCAAATCTGTACTGTTTTAGCTGGTCAAGTTATTTGTAGTGACCGTAAAAGCACTTTTTATTTTCTGGATTGAAAAACTATTCCCAAATTTGCCATTCTCAAAATAACTAGTTTCTGGTATTTGAGGCCTACTTGAAATCTATCCCAAAAAGTATATCTTACATTGAAGGTGCTGATAGTGTCATTCAGAAAAACCTAAGACACACGCTAGCGTGCAGATAGAAGTCTGATTCTGTGATTAAACCTATACCTGTCACACAGCGCAAAAAAAAAACAGGCCTCACATCTCTATTCAACCAAATCTGTACTGTTTTAGCTGGTCAAGTTATTTGTAGTGACCGTAAAAGCACTTTTTATTTTCTGGATTGAAAAACTATTCCCAAATTTGCCATTCTCAAAATAACTAGTTTCTGGTATTTGAGGCCTACTTGAAATCTATCCCAAAAAGGATATATTACATTGAAGGTACTGATAGTGTCATTCAGAAAAACCTAAGACACACGCTAGCGTGCAGATAGAAGTCTGATTCTGTGATTAAACCTATACCTGTCACACAGCGCAAAAAAAAAAAACAGGCCTCACATCTCTATTCAACCAAATCTGTACTGTTTTAGCTGGTCAAGTTATTTGTAGTGACCGTAAAAGCACACTTTTTATTTTCTGGATTGAAAAACTATTCCCAAATTTGCCATTGTTAAAATAACTAGTTTCTGGTATTTGAGGCCTACTTGAAATCTATCCCAAAAAGGATATCTTACATTGAAGGTACTGATAGTGTCATTCAAAAAAACCTAAGACACACGCTACCGTGCAGATAGAAGTCTGATTCTGTGATTAAACCTATACCTGTCACACAGCGCAAAAAAAAACAGGCCTCACATCTCTATTCAACCAAATCTGTACTGTTTTAGCTGGTCAAGTTATTTGTAGTGACCGTAAAAGCACTTTTTATTTTCTGGATTGAAAAACTATTCCCAAATTTGCCATTCTCAAAATAACTAGTTTCTGGTATTTGAGGCCTACTTGAAATCTATCCCAAAAAGGATATCTTACATTGAAGGTGCTGATAGTGTCATTCAGAAAAACCTAAGACACACGCTAGCGTGCAGATAGAAGTCTGATTCTGTGATTAAACCTATTTCTGTCACACAGCGCAAAAAAAAAACAGGCCTTACATCTCTATTCAACCAAATCTGTACTGTTTTAGCTGGTCAAGTTATTTGTAGTGACCGTAAAAGCACTTTTTATTTTCTGGATTGAAAAATTATTCCCAAATTTGCCATTCTCAAAATAACTAGTTTCTGGTATTTGAGGCCTACTTGAAATCTATCCCAAAAAGGATATCTTACATTGAAGGTACTGATAGTGTCATTCAGAAAAACCTAAGACACACGCTAGCGTGCAGATAGAAGTCTGATTCTGTGATTAAACCTATACCTGTCACACAGCGCAAAAAAAAAAAACAGGCCTCACATCTCTATTCAACCAAATCTGTACTGTTTTAGCTGGTCAAGTTATTTGTAGTGACCGTAAAAGCACTTTTTATTTTCTGGATTGAAAAACTATTCCCAAATTTGCCATTCTCAAAATAACTAGTTTCTGGTATTTGAGGCCTACTTGAAATCTATCCCAAAAAGGATATCTTACATTGAAGGTACTGATAGTGTCATTCAGAAAAACCTAAGACACACGCTAGCGTGCAGATAGAAGTCTGATTCTGTGATTAAACCTATACCTGTCACACAGCGCAAAAAAAACAGGCCTCACATCTCTATGCAACCAAATCTGTACTGTTTTAGCTGGTCAAGTTATTTGTAGTGACCGTAAAAGCACTTTTTATTTTCTGGATTGAAAAACTATTCCCAAATTTGCCATTCTCAAAATAACTAGTTTCTGGTATTTGAGGCCTACTTGAAATCTATCCCAAAAAGGATATCTTACATTGAAGGTACTGATAGTTTCATTCAGAAAAACCTAAGACACACGCTAGCGTGCAGATAGAAGTCTGATTCTGTGATTAAACCTATACCTGTCACACAGCGCAAAAAAAAACAGGCCTCACATCTCTATTCAACCAAATCTGTACTGTTTTAGCTGGTCAAGTTATTTGTAGTGACCATAAAAGCACTTTTTATTTTCTGGATTGAAAAACTATTCCCAAATTTGCCATTCTCAAAATAACTAGTTTCTGTTATTTGAGGCCTACTTGAAATCTATCCCAAAAAGCATATCTTACATTGAAGGTACTGATAGTGTCATTCAGAAAAACCTAAGACACACGCTAGCGTGCAGATAGAAGTCTGATTCTGTGATTAAACCTATACCTGTCACACAGCGCAAAAAAAAACAGGCCTCACATCTCTATTCAACCAAATCTGTACTGTTTTAGCTGGTCAAGTTATTTGTAGTGACCGTAAAAGCACACTTTTTGTTCTGGGTTGAAAAACTATTCCCAAATTTGCCATTCTCAAAATTGTGGTGAACGGGAACAATGAGGAAAACATCTAATAAGGGACGCGGACGCGGACGTGGACATGGTCGTGGTGGTGTTAGTGGACCCTCTGGTGCTGGGAGAGGACGTGGCCGTTCTGCCACAGCCACACGTCCTAGTGTACCTGTCACAACCAGACAGCTGAGAAGCTCTGACAGGAGCCGTCCAGATCCTCCTCCTTGAGTTTCTTTGTTTTGGTTTCTGTTCCTCACCTCGTTAGTCTATCTCAGCTGTCATGCAGTCGGACTGATTACTTCCCTTTAAATTCCTACCCATAAGGCAGTAGTGTGCGGCTGATACAACTTCCTGGAGTGTGTGTGCATGCTGTCCCAGTTCCCAGTTCCCTGTCCACAGTCGTCTGCAAGATAAGTTCTGTTTATGTATTTAGGATTTTCTGTTTTCTGGATCCAGGTGACCCTGACTCCCTCCGTGTCTGTGTTGGGAGCCGGTGGTCGTGTCCCCTCACTATTGTAGGGCCTTCAGGTCTAAGATAGCCGAGGTACGTGGATATGCGCCCATCCACCTTTGGGGTGGTCGCATAGGCTGAGCAATAAGGGAGAGCGGCAGGTCGATTGCAGGGGTCTCCCTTTTGTTCCTTAGTTGTGGGTCCAGTGAGTCATTGTTTGTATTGTATTATCTTGTTTCCTGTACACCATCCGTGACATTATCAGCCGCCAAAACCGTCTCAAGCATGGATCCGGTTACACTTTTGGCTGAACGCTTTCAGGGTCTTGCTTTGGAGGTAGCTGATCTCCGTAAGACTTTTTCTCAGTTTCAAGTGACCGGTTCAGCTTGCGTTCATGGAGTTTGTGCTGAGCCTAAGATTTCGCTTCCGGATACGTTTTCCGGGGGTAGTGAGAATTTTGTACGTTTTAGAGAGGCTTGCAAACTCCATTTTCGCCTTCTTCCCCATTCTTCTGGTGATGAAGAACGAAGAGTGGGTATCATTATATCGCTGCTCAGGGGTAACGCTCAGTCCTGGGCCTTTTCGCTGCCGGAGGGGGCACGGCCCCTCCGTTCAGTGGATGAATTCTTTTTAGCCCTGGGTCAGATATATGATGATCCGGATCGTATTGCTCTGGCTGAGTCTAAACTACGTCTGTTATGCCAGGGTAAACAATCCGCAGAGATTTACTGCTCAGAATTTCGGAGATGGGCAGCAGATATGGGTTGGAATGATGCTGCACTCCGAAGTCAATTTTGCTATGGTCTTTCAGAGGGATTGAGAGATGCATTTGCCTTTCATGAAAGACCTACCTCCTTGAATTCTGCTATGTCTCAGGCTGTTCGTATTGACAGGCGTCTTAGAGAGAGAGGAGAGATCTCTCCTTCCTGTCATACTCAGTCCCAGGACAGTGCAGCGGTCTCATTCTGTGCACAGGGGTCTCAGTCGCTGTCAGCCCCTTCTGAGCAGGAGCCCATGCAGCTGGGGTTGATTGCCTCTGACAATAGAAGATTCAGCCCGCAGGGGAGGGTTTGCTTTTGTTGTGGAGGTATAAATCATCTGGCAAATGTTTGTCCCTCTAGGAGATTCAGGCAGTTTTCTGGGAGTAATAAAGAGACAAAAAGGAAGAAATCTTTTAAGAATGTTCCGTCTGTTACTATTGGCAGGGTTGAGGCGGAAATTGAAGGTTTTCCTTTTGCTTGTAGTTCCCGTTTTGTCCTGCCTGCTAGGGTGGCGCTAGAGAGCAATAGCATTTTTTGTGAGATTTTTGTGGATAGTGGAGCAGCTGTCAACCTCATTGATAATCAATTTGCAATAACTCATGGTTTCCAGGTATGCACTTTGGGAAGAGATATTCCTGTTTTTGCTATTGATTCAGCTCCACTTTCTCAGAAATCATTAAAGGGCATAGTTCACAATATCCGTTTAATTGTGAATGATGCTCATGTTGAGGATGTGTCATGTTTCGTCCTTAGCGGTTTGCCTACTCCTCTAGTGTTGGGGCTACCCTGGCTCACTAAACATAACCCCACCATTGATTGGCAAGCGAGGCAAATAAATGGTTGGAGTAACTTTTGCAGAGAGAATTGCCTCATAACATCTATTTCTGAGGTTTCTACTAAAACTGTACCACCTTTCCTCTCTGAATTTTTGGATGTCTTCTCTGAGAGTGGAGTTCAGGGTTTACCTCCGCACAGGGAGTATGATTGCCCTATTGATCTCATCCCAGGCGCCAAGCTGCCTAAATCTCGTTTATACAATCTTTCCCAACCTGAGAGGGTCGCTATGCGTGCTTATATCTCTGAGAGTCTGAGAAAAGGACACATACGACCCTCGAAGTCACCTGTTGCCGCTGGTTTTTTCTTTGTTAAGAAAAAAGATGGTTCTTTAAGACCTTGTCTGGATTTCAGGGAGCTGAACAGTATCACTATTCGTGATCCTTATCCGCTTCCTCTGATCCCGGACTTGTTTAACCAGGTTGTTGGGGCGAAAGTCTTTTCCAAATTAGACCTGAGAGGGGCATACAACCTGGTTAGGGTCAGAGAAGGAGACGAATGGAAGATGGCTTTCAATACCCCTGAGGGCCATTTTGAGAATTTAGTTATGCCTTTTGGTTTGATGAATAGTGATGAGCGGGAGGTGCCATATTCGATTTCGCGATATTTCGCGAATATTCGCATGAATATTCGTGTTATATTCGTCGAAATCGAATATTCGCAATTATTCCAATTATCGCGAAATTATTTTTTCGCATATTGCGAAAATTTATCTTGATAGTATAAGGCAACATTCCTATGCTAATGACTATGGCTAGGCTAATATGTGTATTTTACGAAATTTCGTAATATTGCTCTAACTTCGTCTCTTAGAATATTACGAATATTCTAAAAGACGAAGTTAGAGCAATATTAAGAACATTTGCAAAAGTCGAAATTGCGATGCGAGTAATATAACACGAAATAGTCGCATGAAGATTTAAACTTAGCACTGCTATATTCCATATTCTAGCCTAATATGGAATATAGCTGTGCTAAGTTGAAATCTTCATGCGACTATTTCGTGTTATATTACTCGCATCGCAATTGTTCTTAATATTGCTCTAACTTCGTCTTTTAGAATATTCGTAATATTCTAAAAGACGAAGTTAGAGCAATATTACGAAATTTCGTAAAATACACATAGATTGTATTTAAGCTAATATACTGCTATAGTAATATTTTTTAATAGTGTACATATTTTACAAAACTTAAGTTCAGAAGAGGCAAAAAAAAATTACAGGAAAAAAAAGGGATTATAGCACTATATTAGCTAAATTACAATCTATATGTGTATTTTACGAAATTTCGTAATATTGCTCTAACTTCGTCTTTTAGAATATTCGTAATATTCTAAGAGACGAAGTTAGAGCAATATTACGAAATTTCTAAAAGACGAAGTTAGAGCAATATTAAGAACATTTGAAAAAGTCGAAATTGCGATGCGACTAATATAACACGAAATATTCGCATGAAGATTTCAACTTAGCACTGCTATACTCCATATTCTAGCCTAATATGGAATATAGCAGTGCTAACTTAGCACAGCTATATTCCATATTAGGCTAGAATATGGAGTATAGCAGTGCTAAGTTGAAATCTTCATGCGAATATTTTGTGTTATATTACTCGCATCGCAATTGCGACTATTGCGAAATTTCGTAAAATACACATATAGATTAGATTGTAATTTAGCTAATATGGAATATAGCAGTAAGTTGAAAACGCCACTGACTGGAGCAGCCAGGAAGCCAGGAATCCAAAGGACAGGTAAGAACAACTTTAGGGAAGTGGGAAAGAAAAAAATATAATAAAAAAAAAAGAAAAAAAAAGAATATTCGATTTCGCGAATATATAGAACGATATTCTAAATATTCGCGAAATCTCGAAATTGCGATATTCGAGAAAAAAATTTGCAATTCGAATATTCGCGCTCAACACTATTGATGAATGCCCCAGCCGTTTTTCAGCATTTCGTCAACAGCATTTTTTATCATTTAATGGGAAAATTTGTATTAGTGTATTTGGATGACATTTTGATTTTTTCTCCTGATTTCAAGACTCATAAGGAACACTTATGTCAGGTCTTACTCATCCTGCGGGAGAATAAATTATACGCGAAACTGGAAAAATGTGTGTTTGCGGTTCCAGAGATCCAATTTCTGGGGTTTCTTGTCTCCGCTTCTGGTTTTCGCATGGACTCCGAGAAGGTTCGCGCTGTGCTTGAGTGGGAGCTTCCTGAGAATCAGAAGGCGCTGATGCGTTTTTTGGGCTTTGCTAATTATTACAGGAAATTTATTTTGAATTATTCCTCTGTTGTTAAACCACTCACTGATATGACCAGAAAGGGGGTAGATTTTTCTTCCTGGTCGGTAGAGGCGCGTAAGGCCTTTTCTAATATCAAGGAGAGTTTTGCTTCCGCTCCCATCCTAGTACAACCTGATGTTTCGTTACCCTTCATAGTTGAGGTTGATGCTTCTGAGGTAGGGGTGGGTGCGGTCTTGTCTCAGGGTTCCTCTCCTGCCAAATGGCAACCGTGTGCCTTTTTCTCAAAGAAGCTCTCCTCCGCAGAGAGAAATTATGATGTGGGAGATAGGGAATTGTTGGCCATCAAGTTGGCTTTTGAGGAATGGCGCCATTGGCTAGAGGGAGCCACACACCCTATTACCGTGTTTACTGACCATAAAAATCTGGCCTACTTGGAGTCAGCCAAGCGTCTGAACCCGAGACAGGCCAGATGGTCTTTGTTCTTTTCAAGGTTTAATTTTGTTGTTACGTTCCGCCCTGGGGTTAAGAATGTGAAGGCAGATGCCCTATCACGTTGTTTCCCGGGAGGTGGGAATTTTGAAGACCCGGGTCCCATTTTGGCTGAAGGTGTGGTGGTCTCTGCTCTTTTTCCTGAATTGGAGGCAGAGGTGCAGGCAGCTCAGTCAGAAGCTCCTGATCTTTGTCCTCCTGGGAGGTTGTTTGTGCCTCTCGCTTTGAGACACAAGATTTTTAAAGAACACCACGATACGGTCCTTGCTGGGCACCCGGGGACAAGAGCCACACTGGATCTCATTGCCCGGAGATTCTGGTGGCCTGCGCTTCGTAAGTCGGTTGAGGGTTTTGTGGCAGCTTGCAAGACTTGCGCTCGTGCCAAGGTCCCTCATTCACGGCCATCAGGTCCTCTCCTTCCTTTGCCCATTCCTTCCCGTCCTTGGACACATCTGTCCATGGACTTCATAACGGACTTGCCTCGTTCCTCGGGGAAGTCTGTGATTCTGGTGGTGGTGGACCGTTTTAGCAAAATGGTGCATTTTATCCCTTTTCCTGGTTTGCCCAATGCTAAGACGCTGGCGCAGGCATTTGTTGACCACATTGTCAAATTGCATGGGATTCCTTCAGACATAGTCTCTGATAGGGGCACGCAGTTTGTTTCCAGATTCTGGAAGGCCTTCTGTTCTCGCTTGGGGGTTCGCTTGTCATTCTCTTCTGCTTTCCATCCGCAGTCGAATGGCCAGACAGAGCGTGTCAATCAGAATCTGGAAACATATCTGCGCTGTTTTGTGGCGGAGAATCAGGAGGATTGGTGTTCTTTTTTGTCCCTTGCTGAGTTTGCTTTAACCACCTCCGGACCGCTGTACGCACAGACGCGTCCTGGAGGTGGTTGATTCATTCCGAGTGGACGCATATACGCGTCATCTCGCGAGACGCGAGATTTCCTGTGAACGCGCGCACACAGGCGCGCGCGCTCACAGGAACGGAAGGTAAGAGAGTTGATCTCCAGCCTGCCAGCGGCGATCGTTCGCTGGCAGGCTGGAGATGTGTTTTTTTTAACCCCTAACAGGTATATTAGACGCTGTTTTGATAACAGCGTCTAATATACCTGCTACCTGGTCCTCTGGTGGTCCCCTTTGTTTGGATCGACCACCAGAGGACACAGGTAGCTCAGTAAAGTAGCATCAAGCACCACTACACTACACTACACCCCCCCCGTCACTTATTAACCCCTTATTAGCCCCTGATCACCCCATATAGACTCCCTGATCACCCCATATAGACTCCCTGATCACCCCCCTGTCATTGATTACCCCCCTGTCATTGATCAACCCCCTGTAAAGCTCCATTCAGATGTCCGCATGATTTTTACGGATCCACTGATAGATGGATCGGATCCGCAAAACGCATCCGGACGTCTGAATGAAGCCTTACAGGGGCATGATCAATGACTGTGGTTATCACCCCATATAGACTCCCTGATCACCCCCCTGTCATTGATCACCCCCCTGTCATTGATTACCCCCCTGTAAAGCTCCATTCAGACGTCCGCATGATTTTTACGGATCCACTGATAGATGGATCGGATCCGCAAAACGCATCCGGACGTCTGAATGAAGCCTTACAGGGGCATGATCAATGACTGTGGTGATCACCCCATATAGACTCCCTGATCACCCCCCTGTAAAGCTCCATTCAGATGTCCGCATGATTTTTACGGATCCACTGATAGATGGATCGGATCCGCAAAACGCATCCGGACGTCTGAATGAAGCCTTACAGGGGCATGATCAATGACTGTGGTTATCACCCCATATAGACTCCCTGATCACCCCCCTGTCATTGATCACCCCCCTGTCATTGATTACCCCCCTGTAAAGCTCCATTCAGACGTCCGCATGATTTTTACGGATCCACTGATAGATGGATCGGATCCGCAAAACGCATCCGGACGTCTGAATGAAGCCTTACAGGGGCATGATCAATGACTGTGGTGATCACCCCATATAGACTCCCTGATCACCCCCCTGTAAAGCTCCATTCAGATGTCCGCATGATTTTTACGGATCCACTGATAGATGGATCGGATCCGCAAAACGCATCCGGACGTCTGAATGAAGCCTTACAGGGGCATGATCAATGACTGTGGTTATCACCCCATATAGACTCCCTGATCACCCCCCTGTCATTGATCACCCCCCTGTCATTGATTACCCCCCTGTAAAGCTCCATTCAGACGTCCGCATGATTTTTACGGATCCACTGATAGATGGATCGGATCCGCAAAACGCATCCGGACGTCTGAATGAAGCCTTACAGGGGCATGATCAATGACTGTGGTTATCACCCCATATAGACTCCCAGATCACCCCCCTGTCATTGATTACCCCCCTGTAAAGCTCCATTCAGACGTCCGCATGATTTTTACGGATCCACTGATAGATGGATCGGATCCGCAAAACGCATCCGGACGTCTGAATGAAGCCTTACAGGGGCATGATCAATGACTGTGGTGATCACCCCATATAGACTCCCTGATCACCCCCCTGTCATTGATCACCCCCCTGTCATTGATCACCCCCCTGTCATTGATCACCCCCCCTGTCATTGATCACCCCCCCTGTCATTGATCACCCCCCCTGTCATTGATCACCCCCCCTGTCATTGATCACCCCCCTGTCATTGATCAACCCCCCTGTCATTGATCACCACCCCTGTCATTGATCACCCCCCTGTCATTGATCACCCCCCTGTCATTGATCACCCCTCTGTAAGGCTCCATTCAGATATTTTTTTGGCCCAAGTTAGCGGAATTATTATTTTTTTTTCTTACAAAGTCTCATATTCCACTAACTTGTGACAAAAAATAAAATCTCACATGAACTCACCATACCCCTCACGGAATCCAAATGCGTAAATTTTTTTAGACATTTATATTCCAGACTTCTTCTCACGCTTTAGGGCCCCTAGAATGCCAGGGCAGTATAAATACCCCACATGTGACCCCATTTCGGAAAGAAGACACCCCCAGGTATTCCGTGAGGGGCATATTGAGTCCATGAAAGATTGAAATTTTTGTCCCAAGTTAGCGGAACGGGAGACTTTGTGAGAAAAAAATAAAAAATATCAATTTCCGCTAACTTGTGCCAAAAAAAAAAAATTTCTATGAACTCGCCATGCCCCTCATTGAATACCTTGGGGTGTCTTCTTTCCAAAATGGGGTCACATGTGGGGTATTTATACTGCCCTGGCATTCTAGGGGCCCCAAAGCGTGAGAAGAAGTCTGGTATTCAAATGTCTAAAAATGCCCTCCTAAAAGGAATTTGGGCCCCTTTGCGCATCTAGGCTGCAAAAAAGTGTCACACATCTGGTATCGCCGTACTCAGGAGAAGTTGGGGAATGTGTTTTGGGGTGTCATTTTACATATACCCATGCTGGGTGAGATAAATATCTTGGTCAAATGCCAACTTTGTATAAAAAAATGGGAAAAGTTGTCTTTTGCCAAGATATTTCTCTCACCCAGCATGGGTATATGTAAAAAGACACCCCAAAACACATTCCCCAACTTCTCCTGAGTACGGAGATACCAGATGTGTGGCACTTTTTTGCAGCCTAGGTGGGCAAAGGGGCCCACATTCCAAAGAGCACCTTTTGGATTTCACTGGTCATTTACCTACTTACCACACATTAGGGCCCCTGGAAAATGCCAGGGCAGTATAACTACCCCACAAGTGACCCCATTTTGGAAAGAAGACACCCCAAGGTATTCCGTGAGGGGCATGGCGAGTTCCTAGAATTTTTTTTTTTTTGTCACAAGTTAGTGGAAAATGATGATTTTTTTTTTTTTTTCATACAAAGTCTCATATTCCACTAACTTGTGACAAAAAATAAAAACTTCCATGAACTCACTATGCCCATCAGCGAATACCTTGGGGTCTATTCTTTCCAAAATGGGGTCACTTGTGGGGTAGGTATAATGCCCTGGTATTTTAGGGGCCCAAATGTGTGGTAAGGAGTTTGAAATCAAATTCTGTAAAAAATGACGAGTGAAATCCGAAAGGTGCTCTTTGGAATATGGGCCCCTTTGCCCACCTAGGCTGCAAAAAAGTGTCACACATCTGGTATCTCCGTACTCAGGAGAAGGTGGGGAATGTGTTTTGGGGTGTCATTTTACATATACCCATGCTGGGTGAGATAAATATCTTGGTCAAATGCCAACTTTGTATAAAAAAATGGGAAAAGTTGTCTTTTGCCAAGATATTTCTCTCACCTAGCATGGGTATATGTAAAAAGACACCCCAAAACACATTCCCCAACTTCTCCTGAGTACGGAGATACCACATGTGTGGCACTTTTTTGCAGCCTAGGTGGGCAAAGGGGCCCATATTCCAAAGAGTACCTTTTGGATTTCACTGGTCATTTACCTACTTACCACACATTAGGGCCCCTGGAAAATGCCAGGGCAGTATAACTACCCCACAAGTGACCCCATTTTGGAAATAAGACACCCCAAGGTATTCCGTGAGGGGCATGGCGAGTTCCTAGAATTTTTTATTTTTTGTCACAAGTTAGTGGAAAATGATGATTTTTTTTTTTTTTTTTCATACAAAGTCTCATATTCCACTAACTTGTGACAAAAAATAAAAACTTCCATGAACTCACTATGCCCATCAGCGAATACCTTGGGGTCTCTTCTTTCCAAAATGGGGTCACTTGTGGAGTAGTTATACTGCCCTGGCATTCTAGGGGCCCAAATGTGTGGTAAGGAGTTTGAAATCAAATTCTGTAAAAAATGACGAGTGAAATCCGAAAGGTGCTCTTTGGAATATGGGCCCCTTTGCCCACCTAGGCTGCAAAAAAGTGTCACACATCTGGTATCTCCGTACTCAGGAGAAGGTGGGGAATGTGTTTTGGGGTGTCATTTTATATATACCCATGCTGGGTGAGAGAAATATCTTGGCAAAAGACAACTTTTCCCATTTTTTTATACAAAGTTGTCATTTGACCAAGATATTTATCTCACCCAGCATGGGTATATGTAAAAAGACACCCCAAAACACATTCCTCAACTTCTCCTGAGTACGGGGATACCAGATGTGTGACACTTTTTTGCAGCCTAGGTGGGCAAAGGGGCCCATATTCCAAAGAGCACCTTTCGGATTTCACAGGTAATTTTTTACTGAATTTGATTTCAAACTCTTTACCACACATTTGGGCCCCTAGAATGCCAGGGCAGTATAACTACCCCACAAGTGACCCCATTTTGGAAAGAAGAGACCCCAAGGTATTCGCTGATGGGCATAGTGAGTTCATAGAACTTTTTATTTTTTGTCACAAGTTAGTGGAATATGAGACTTTGTAAGAAAAAAAAAAAAAAAAAAAAAATCATCATTTTCCGCTAACTTATGACAAAAAATAAAAAGTTCTATGAACTCACTATGCCCATCAGCGAATACCTTAGGGTGTGTACTTTCAGAAATGGGGTCATTTGTGGGGTGTTTGTACTGTCTGGGCATTGTAGAACCTCAGGAAACATGACAGGTGCTCAGAAAGTCAGAGCTGCTTCAAAAAGCGGAAATTCACATTTTTGTACCATAGTTTGTAAACGCTATAACTTTTACCCAAACTATTTTTTTTTTACCCAAACATTTTTTTTTTATCAAAGACATGTAGAACTATAAATTTAGAGCAAAATTTCTATATGGATGTCGTTTTTTTTGCAAAATTTTACAACTGAAAGTGAAAAATGTCATTTTTTTGCAAAAAAAATCGTTAAATTTCGATTAATAACAAAAAAAGTAAAAATGTCAGCAGCAATGAAATACCACCAAATGAAAGCTCTATTAGTGAGAAGAAAAGGAGGTAAAATTCATTTGGGTGGTAAGTTGCATGACCGAGCAATAAACGGTGAAAGTAGTGTAGGTCAGAAGTGTAAAAAGTGGCCTGGTCTTTCAGGGTGTTTAAGCACTGGGGGCTGAGGTGGTTAAATACAGTAGGTGTTTGTGATATTGTGCTTTTAGCACGACAGCATCGCGCTGATACTCGGCGACAAGGTGCCGAGATCTCGCACTCACTGGAATAGTGACAGCACATCCCAGCAAGCGCGTCATAGAAGCGACGGGAGATCCGACTTGGATTCCCGCCAATTCTACACGTGTGCGGCGTTTGTTATGAATCCTGAGGGGGAAGTCCCCGCCGGATTTTAAATAAAAATCCGGCATGGGTCCCCACCTCAGGAGCATACCGGGCCCTTAGGTCTGTTATGGGTTGTAAGGAGAGCCCCCCCTACGCCGAAAAAAACGGCGTAGGGGGTCCCCCTACAATCCATACCAGACCCGTATCCAAAGCACGCTACCCGGCCAGCCAGGAAGGGGGGGGGGACGGGCGGGCGCCCCCCCCCCCCCCTCCTGAGCCGTACCAGGCTGCATGCCCTCAACATGGGGGGGTTGGGTGCTCTGGGGCAGGGGGCGCACTGCGGCCCCCCCACCTCAGAGCACCCTGTCCCCATGTTGATGAGGACAGGGCCCCTTCCCGACAACCCTGGCCGTTGGTTGTCGGGGTATGCGGGCGGGAGGCTTATCGGAATCTGGGAGCCCCCTTTAATAAGGGGGCCCCCAGATACCGGCCCCCCACCCTAAGTGAATGAGTATGGGGTACATCGTACCCCTACCCATTCACCTGCAAGAAAAGTGGTAAAAACACAAATAAACCACACAGTGTATTAAAATATTTTATTTTTCTGCTCCGGAGGCCGCCCCCTGTCTTCTTTATTAGATCTTTTACCAGGGGGGGCTCTTCTTCTTCCGCTATCCCGACGGGTCTTCTCCGCTATCCGGGGGGTCTTCTCAACTCTCCGGGGTTCTCCTTCTGTCTTCGCCGCTCTCCGTTGTTGACTCGGCGCACCCCGGTTCTTCGTCTCGCGAGATCTCGGATTTTAAATAAAAATTTAGCGAGACGAAGAACCGGGGTGCGCCAAGTCAACAACGGAGAGCGGCGAAGACAGAAGGAGAACCCCGGTTCTTCGTCTCGCTAAATTTTTATTTAAAAGCCGAGATCTCGCGAGACGAAGAACCGGGGTGCGCCGAGTCAACAACGGAGAGCGGCGAAGACAGAAGGAGAACCCCGGTTCTTCGTCTCGCTAAATTTTTATTTAAAAGCCGAGATCTCGCGAGACGAAGAACCGGGGTGCGCCGAGTCAACAACGGAGAGCGGCGAAGACAGAAGGAGAACCCCGGAGAGTTGAGAAGACCCCCCGGATAGCGGAGAAGACCCGTCGGGATAGCGGAAGAAGAAGAGCCCCCCCTGGTAAAAGAGCTAATAAAGAAGACAGGGGGCGGCCTCCGGAGCAGAAAAATAAAATATTTTAATACACTGTGTGGTTTATTTGTGTTTTTACCACTTTTCTTGCAAGTGAATGGGTAGGGGTACGATGTACCCCATACTCATTCACTTAGGGTGGGGGGACGGTATCTGGGGGCCCCCTTATTAAAGGGGGCTCCCAGATTCCGATAAGCCTCCCGCCCGCATACCCCGACAACCAACGGCCAGGGTTGTCGGGAAGGGGCCCTGTCCTCATCAACATGGGGACAGGGTGCTCTGAGGTGGGGGGGCCGCCGAGCACCCAACCCCCCCATGTTGAGGGCATGCAGCCTGGTACGGCTCAGGGGGGGGGGGGGGGGGCGCTCGCTCGTCCCCACTCCCTTCCTGGCTGGCCGGGTAGCGTGCTTTGGATACGGGTCTGGTATGAATTGTAGGGGGACCCCCTACGCCGTTTTTTTCGGCGTAGGGGGGGCTCTCCTTACAACCCATAACAGACCTAAGGGCCCGGTATGCTCCTGAGGGGGGGACCCATGCCGGATTTTTATTTAAAATCCGGCGGGGACTTCCCCCTCAGGATTCATAACAAACGCCGCACACGTGTAGAATTGGCGGGAATCCAAGTCGGATCTCCCGTCGCTTCTATGACGGCTCTGTCTCCATCGCGGCAAGCCAGCTCGGCGTTGGCTCCCGCGATGGGGCTCGTAGGTGCTCAATCTCGCCGAGAAAGAGAGCGAGATTGACACAAAATCGGGTTCACCTACTGTAACCGTCGTCAGGAGTCCTCTGATAAGTCACCATTCTTTGGTGCATATGGGTTTCATCCGCAGTTTGGGACTTTCTCTGGAGAGGGCTCTTCTGGTTTGCCTGATGAGGACAGATTCTCCTCGTCTTTGTCATCTATTTGGCAAAAGATTCAGGATAATCTAAAGAACATGAGTGAGAGATATAAGCGTGTGGCGGATAGGAGACGTGTGCCTGGTCCGGACCTGAATGTTGGTGATTTGGTGTGGCTGTCTACCAAGAATATCAAGTTGAGGATTCCCTCCTGGAAGTTGGGTCCTAGGTTTATTGGGCCTTACAATATCCTGTCTGTCATCAATCCTGTTGCCTACCGTCTTGATCTTCCTCAGACTTGGAAGATCCATAATGTTTTCCATAAGTCCTTATTGAAACCTTATGTTCAACCTATTGTACCCTCGCCTTTGCCTCCTCCTACGATTATTGTTGATGGAAATCTTGAATTTCAGGTCTCTAGGATTGTGGATTCTCGTCTTGTCCGCGGTTCCCTCCAGTACCTCGTTCATTGGGAGGGTTATGGTCCTGAGGAGAGGATGTGGGTCCCAGTGACGGACATTAAGGCCTCTCGTCTCATCAGGGCTTTCCATAGGTCCCATCCTGAGAAGGTGGGCCCTGAGTGTCCGGAGTCCACTCCTAGAGGGAGGGGTACTGTCACAACCAGACAGCTGAGAAGCTCTGACAGGAGCCGTCCAGATCCTCCTCCTTGAGTTTCTTTGTTTTGGTTTATGTTCCTCACCTCGTTAGTCTATCTCAGCTGTCATGCAGTCGGACTGATTACTTCCCTTTAAATTCCTACCCATAAGGCAGTAGTGTGCGGCTGATACAACTTCCTGGAGTGTGTGTGTATGCTGTCCCAGTTCCCAGTTCCCTGTCCACAGTCGTCTGCAAGATAAGTTCTGTTTATGTATTTATGATTTTCTGTTATCTGGATCCAGGTGACCCTGACTCCCTCCGTGTCTGTGTAGGGAGCCGGTGGTCGTGTCCCCTCACTATTGTAGGGCCTTCAGGTTTAAGATAGCCGAGGTACGTGGATATGCGCCCATCCACCTTTGGGGTGGTCGCATAGGCTGAGCAATAAGGGAGAGCAGCAGGTCGATTGCAGGGGTCTCCCTTTTGTTCCTTAGTTGTGGGTCCAGTGAGTCATTGTTTGTATCTTGTTTCCTTGTTATCTTGTTTCCTGTACACCATCCGTGACAGTACCAACTACCTCAGGTCCCAGTAGCCGCCAGAATTTACAGGGATATTTGGTGGGGCCCAATGCCGTTCTAAGGATGGTAAGGCCTGAGCAGGTACAGGCATTAGTCAATTGGGTGGCCGACAGTGCATCCAGCACGTTCACATTATCTCCCACCCAGTCTTCTGCAGAAAGTGCACAGATGGCGCATGAAAACCAAGCCCATCAGTCTGTCACATCACCCCCATGCATATCAGGGAAACTGTCTGAGCCTCAAGTTATGCAGCAGTCTCTTATGCTGTTTGAAGACTCTGCTGCCAGGGTTGTCCAAGGGCATCCACCTAGCCCTTAACCAGGGGTGGAAGAGATAGAATGCACTAACGCACAACCACTTATGTTTCCTGATGATGAGGACATGGGAATACCACCTCAGCACGTCTCTGATGATGACGAAACACAGGTGCCAACTGCTGCGTCTTTCTGCAGTCTGCAGACTGAACAGGAGGTCAGGGGTCAAGACTGGGTGGAAGACGATGCAGGGGACGATGAGGTCCTAGACCCCACATGGAATGAAGGTCGTGCCACTGACTTTCAGAGTTCGGAGGAAGAGGCAGTGGTGAGACCGAGCCAACAGCGTAGCAAAAGAGGGAGCAGTGGGCAAAATCAGAACACCCGCCGCCAAGAGACTCCGCCTGCTACTGACCACCACCATCTGGGACCGAGCACCCAAAAGGCAGCTTCAAGGAGTTCCCTGGCATGGCACTTCTTCAAACAATGTGCTGACGACGAGACCCGAGTGTTTGCACGCTGTGCCATCAGAGCCTGAAGCGAGGCATTAACGTTCTGAACCTTAGCACAACCTGCATGACCAGGCACCTGCATGCAAAGCATGAACTGCAGTGGAGTAAACACCTTAAAAACAAGGAAGTCACTCAGGCTCCCCCTGCTACCTCTTCTGCTGCTGCCGCCCGGGCCTCTTCTGCTGCTGCAGCCTCGGCCTCTTCCTCCGCCTCTGGAGGAACGTTGGCACCTGCCGCCCAGCAAACATGGGATGTACCACCAACACCACCACCTGCGTCACCAAGCATCTCAACCATGTCACACGGCAGCGTTCAGCTCTCCATCTCAAAAAACATTTGAGAGAAAGCGTAAATTCCCACCTAGCCACTGTCACAAGCAGACAGCTGAGAAGTTCTGACAGGAGCCGTTCAGATCCTCCCCCTTGAGTTTCTTTGTTTTGGTTTCTGTTCCTCACCTCGTTAGGCTATCTCAGCTGTCATGCAGTCAGACTCATTACCTCCCTTTATATTCTCCCCCATAAGGTAGTTGGGTGTGGCTGATACAACTTCCTGGAATGAGTGTGCATGCTGTCTTCAGCTCCCAACTACCAGTTCTCAGTTCGTCTGCAGATAAGTGTTGTTTTAGTATTTATGATTTTCTGTTGTCTGGATCCAGGTGACCCTGACTCCCTCCGTGTCTGTGTAGGGAGCCGGTGGTCGTGTCCCCTCACTATTGTAGGGCCTTCAGGTTCAGATAGCCGAGGTACGTGGATATGCGCCCATTCACCTTTAGAGTGGTCGCATAGGCTGAGCAATAAGGGAGAGCGCAGGTCGATTGCAGGGGTCTCCCTTTTTGTTCCTTAGTTGTGGATCCAGTGAGTCATCGTATGTTATTTGTATCATCTTGTTTCCTGTACACCATCCGTGACATTATCAGCCACCAAAACCGTCTAGCATGGATCCGGTTTCACTTTTGGCTGAACGCTTTCAGGGTCTTGCTTTGGAGGTAGCTGATCTCCGTAAGACTTTTTCTCAGTTTCAAGTGACCGGTTCAGCTTGCGTTCATGGAGTTTGTGCTGAGCCTAAGATTTCGCTCCCGGATACGTTTTCCGGGGGTAGTGAGAATTTTGTACGTTTTAGAAAGGCCTGCAAACTCCATTTTCGCCTTCTTCCCCATTCTTCCGGTGATGAAGAACGAAGGGTGGGCATCATTATATCGCTGCTCAGGGGTAATGCTCAGTCCTGGGCCTTTTCGCTGCCGGAGAGGGCACAACCCCTCCGTTCAGTGGATGAATTCTTTTTAGCCCTGGGTCAGATATATGATGATCCGGATCGTATTGCTCTGGCTGAGTCTAGACTACGTCTGTTATGCCAGGGTAAACAATCCGCAGAGATATACTGCTCAGAATTTCGGAGATGGGCAGCAGATACGGGTTGGAATGATGCTGCACTCCGAAGTCAATTTGTTATGGTCTTTCTGAGGGATTGAAAGATGCATTTGCCTTTCATGAAGACCTACCACCTTGAATTCTGCTATGTCTCAGGCTGTTCGTATTGACAGGCGTCTTAGAGAAAGAGGAGAGATTTCTCCTTCTTATCATGCTCAGTCCCGGGACAGTGCAGCGGTGTCATTCTGTGCACAGGGGTCTCAGTCGCTGTCAGCCCCTTCTGAGCAGGAGCCCATGCAGCTGGGGTTGATTGCCTCTGACAATAGAGGATTCAGCCCGCAGGGGAGGGTTTGCTTTTGTTGTGGAGGTATAAATCATCTGGCAAATGTTTGTCCCTCTAGGAGATTCAGGCAGTTTTCTGGGAGTAATAAAGAGACAAAAAGGAAGAAATCTTTTAAGAATATTCCGTCTGTTACTATTGGCAGGGTTGAGGCGGAAATTGAAGAATTGTCTTTTGCTTGTAGTTCCCGTTTTGTCCTGCCTGCTAGGGTGGCGCTAGAGAGCAAGAGCATTTTTTGTGAGATTTTTGTGGATAGTGGAGCAGCTGTCAACCTCATTGATAACCAATTTGCAATAACTCATGGTTTCCAGGTTTGCACTTTGCGAAAAAATATTCCTGTTTTTTCCATTGATTCAGCTCCACTTTCTCAGAAATCATTAAAGGGCATAGTTCACAATATCCGTTTAATTGTGAATGATACTCATGTTGAGGATGTGTCATGTTTCGTCCTTAGCGGTTTGCCTACTCCTCTAGTGTTGGGGCTACCCTGGCTCTCTAAACATAACCCCACCATTGATTGGCCAGCGAGGCAAATAAATGGTTGGAGTGACTTTTGCAGAGAGAATTGCCTCATAACATCTATTTCTGAGGTTTCTACTAAAACTGTACCACCTTTCCTCTCTGAATTTTTGGATGTTTCTCTGAGAGTGGAGTTCAGGATTTGCCTCCGCACAGGGAGTATGATTGCCCTATTGATCTCATCCCAGGTGCCAAGCTGCCTAAATCTCGTTTATACAATCTTTCCCAACCTGAGAGGGTCGCGATGCGTGCTTATATCTCTGAGAGTCTGAGAAAAGGACACATACGACCCTCAAAGTCACCTGTTGCCGCTGTTTTTTCTTTGTTAAGAAAAAAGATGGTTCTTTAAGACCTTGTCTGGATTTCAGGGAGCTGAACAGTATCACTATTCGTGATGCCGTATTCCGCTTCCTTTAATCCCAGATTTGTATTAACCCAGATGTTGGGGGCGAAAGTCTTTTCCAAATTAGACCTAAGAGGGGCATACAACCTGGTAGGGTCAGAGAAGGAGACGAATGGAAGACGGCTTTCAATACCCCTGAGGGCCATTTTGAGAATTTAGTTATGCCTTTTGGTTTGATGAATGCCCCAGCCGTTTTTCAGCATTTCGTCAACAGCATTTTTATCATTTAATGGGAAAATTTGTATTAGTGGTATTTGGATGACAGTTTGATTTTTTTCTCCTGATTTCAAATCTCATAAGGAACACTTATGTCAGGTCTTACTCATCCTGCGGGAGAATAAAATTATACGCGAAACTGGAAAAATGTGTGTTTGCGGTTCCAGAGATCCAATTTCTGGGGTTTCTTGTCTCCGCTTCTGGTTTTCGCATGGACCCCGAGAAGGTCCGCGCTGTGCTTGAGTGGGGCTTCCTGAGAATCAGAAGGCGCTGATGCGTTTTTTGGGCTTTGCTAATTATTACAGGAAATTTATTTTGAATTATTCCTCTGTTGTTAAACCACTCACGGATATGACCAGAAAGGGGGTAGATTTTTCTTCCTGGTCGGTAGAGGCGCGTAAGGCCTTTTCTGATATCAAGGAGAGTTTTGCTTCCGCTCCCATCCTAGTACAACCTGATGATTTCCTTACCCTTCATAGTTGAGGTTGATGCTTCTGAGGTAGGGGTGGTGGGCGGTCTTGTCTCAGGGTTCCTCTCCTGCCAAATGGCAACCGTGTGCCTTTTTCTCAAAGAAGCTCTCCTCCGCAGAGAGAAATTATGATGTGGGAGATAGGGAATTGTTGGCCATCAAGTTGGCTTTTGAGGAATGGCGCCATTGGCTAGAGGGGAGCCAGACACCCTATTACCGTGTTTACTGACCATAAAAATCTGGCCTACTTGGAGTCAGCCAAGCGTCTGAACCCGAGACAGGCCAGATGGTCTTTGTTCTTTTCAAGGGTTAATTTTGTTGTTACGTTCCGCCCTGGGGTTAAGAATGTGAAGGCAGATGCCCTGTCACGTTGTTTCCCGGGAGGTGGGAATTTTGAAGACCCGGGTCCCATTTTAGCTGAAGGTGTGGTGGTCTCTGCTCTTTTTTCCTGAATTGGAGGCAGAGGTGCAGGCAGCCCAGTCAGAAGCTCCTGATCTTTGTCCTCCTGGGAGGTTGTTTGTGCCTCTCGCTTTGAGACACAAGATTTTTAAAGAACACCATGATACGGTCCTTGCTGGGCACCCGGGGACAAGAGCCACACTGGATCTCATTGCTCGGGAGATTCTGGTGGCCTGCGCTTCGTAAGTCGGTTGAGGGTTTTGTGGCAGCTTGCGAGACTTGCGCTCGTGCCAAGGTCCCTCACTCACGGCCATCAGGTCCTCTCCTTCCTTTGCCCATTCCTTCCCGTCCTTGACACATCTGTCCCTTGGACTTCATAACGACTTGCCTCGTTCCTCGGGAAGTCTGTGATTCTGGTGGTGGTGGACCGTTTTAGAGCTAAATGGATGGCACAGTTAATCTCCCTTTTTTTCCCCGGTTTGCCCAATGCTAAGACGCTGGCGCAGGCATTTGTTGACCACGATTGTCAAATTGCATGGGATTCCTTCTGACATAGTCTCTGATAGGGGCACGCATTTGGTTTCCAGATTCTGAAGGCTTTCTGTTCTCAGCTTGGGGGTCGATTGGTCATTCTCTTCTGCTTTCCATCCGCAGTCGAATGGCCAACAGAGCGTGTCAATCAGAATCTGGGAGACATATCTGCGCTGTTTTGTGGCGGAGGAATCAGGAGGATTGGTGTTCGTTTTTGTCCCTTGCTGAGTTTGCTTAGAATAACCGTCGTTAGGAGTCCTCTGATAAGTCACCATTTTTGGTGCATATGGGTTCATCCGCAGTTTGGGACTTTCTCTGGAGAGGGCTCTTCTGGTTTGCCTGATGAGGACAGATTCTCCTCGTCTTTGTCATCTATTTGGCAAAATATTCAGGATAATCTAAAGAATATGAGTGAGAGATATAAGCGTGTGGCGGATAAGAGACGTATGCCTGGTCCGGACCTGAATGTTGGTGATTTGGTGTGGCTGTCTACCAAGAATATATCAAATTGAAGGTTCCCTCCTGGAAGTTGGGTCCTAGGTTTATTGGCCTTACAAGACCTGTCTGCATCCAATCCTGTTGCCTACCGTCTTGATCTTCCTCAGACTTGGAAGATCCATAATGTTTTCCAATAAGTCCTTATTGAAACCTTATGTTCAACCTATTGTACCCTCACCTTTGCCTTCCTCCTCCGATTATGTTGATGGGAATCTTGAATTTCAGGTTTCTAGGATGTGGGATTCTCGTCTTGTCCGCGGTTCCCTCCAGTTACCGTCGTTCATTGGGAGGGGTTAGAGGTCCTGAGTAAAGGAGGTGCTCCCAGTGACGGACATTAAGGCCTCTCGCCTCATCAGGGCTTTCCATAGGTCCCATCCTGAGAAGGTGGGCCCTGAGTGTCCGAGTCCACTCCTAAGGGAGGGGGTACTGTCACAAGCAGACAGCTGAGAAGTTCTGACAGGAGCCTTCAGATCCTCCCCCTTGAGTTTCTTGTTTTGGTTTCTGTTCCTCACCTCGTTAGGCTATCTCAGCTGTCATGCAGTCAGACTCATTACCTCCCTTTATATTCTCCCCCATTAAGGTATTGGGTGTGGCTGATACAACTTCCTGGAATGAGTGTGCATGCTGTCTTCAGCTCCCAACTACCATTGCTCAGTTCGTCTGCAGATAAGTGTTGTTTTAGTATTTATGATTTTCTGTTGTCTGGATCCAGGTGACCCTGACTCCCTCCGTGTCTGTGTAGGTCTCGGGGGGCGCTGTCCCCTCACTATTGTAGGGCCTTCAGGTTCAGATAGCCGAGGTACGTGGATATGCGCCCATTCACCTTTAGAGTGGTCGCATAGGCTGAGCAATAAGGGAGAGCGGCAGGTCGATTGCAGGGGTCTCCCTTTTTGTTCCTTAGTTGTGGATCCAGTGAGTCATCGTATGTTATTTGTATCATCTTGTTTCCTGTACACCATCCGTGACAGCCACCCTCGATCCCTGGCCCTGAATGCCAGCATTTCTAAACTACTGGCCTATGAAATGCTGTCATTTAGGCTGGTGGACACAGACAGCTTCAAACAGCTCATGTCGCTTGCTGTCCAACAGTATGTTGTTCCCAGCCGGCACTACTTCTCCAAGAGAGCCGTGCCTTCCCTGCACAACCAAGTGTCCGATAAAATCAAGTGTGCACTGCGCAACGCCATCTGTGGCAAGGTCCACCTAACCACAGATACGTGGACCAGTAAGCACGGCCAGGGACGCTATATCTCCCTAACTGCACACTGGGTAAATGTAGTGGCGGCTGGGCCCCAGGCGGAGAGCTGTTTGGCGCACGTCCTTCCGCCGCCAAGGATCGCAGGGCAACATTCTTTGCCTCCTGTCTCCTCCTCCTCCTACTCAGCTTCCTCCTCCTCTTCTTCCACCTGCTCATCCAGTCAGCCACACACCTTCACCACCAACTTCAGCACAGCCCGGGGTAAACGTCAGCAGGCCGTTCTGAAACTCATATGTTTGGGGGACAGGCCCCACACCGCACAGGAGTTGTGGCGGGGTATAGAACAACAGACCGACGAGTGGTTGCTGCCGGTGAGCCTCAAGCCCGGCCTGGTGGTGTGCGATAATGGGCGAAATCTCGTTGCAGCTCTGGGACTAGCCGGTTTGACGCACATCCCTTGCCTGGCGCATGTGCTGAATTTGGTGGTGCAGAAGTTCATTCGCAACTACCCCGAAATGTCAGAGCTGCTGCATAAAGTGCGGGCCGTCTGTTCGCGCTTCCGGCGTTCACACCCTGCTGCTGCACGCCTGTCTGCGCTACAGCGTAACTTCGGCCTTCCTGCTCACCGCCTCATATGCGATGTGCCCACCAGGTGGAACTCCACCTTGCACATGCTGGACAGACTGTGCGAGCAGCAGCAGGCCATAGTGGAGTTTCAGCTGCAGCACGCACGGGTCAGTCGCACTGCGGAACAGCACCACTTCACCACCAATGACTGGGCCTCCATGCGAGACCTGTGTGCCCTGTTGCGCTGTTTCGAGTACTCCACCAACATGGCCAGTGGCGATGACGCCGTTATCAGCGTTACAATACCATTTCTATGTCTCCTTGAGAAAACACTTAGGGCGATGATGGAAGAGGAGGTGGCCCAGGAGGAAGAGGAGGAAGAGGGGTCATTTTTAGCACTTTCAGGCCAGTCTCTTCGAAGTGACTCAGAGGGAGGTTTTTTGCAACACCAGAGGCCAGGTACAAATGTAGCCAGACAGGGCCCACTACTGGAGGACGAGGAGGATGAGGATGAGGAGGAGGTGGAGGAGGATGAGGATGAAGCATGTTCACAGCGGGGTGGCACCCAAAGCAGCTCGGGCCCATCACTGGTGCGTGGCTGGGGGGAAACACAGGACGATGACGATACGCCTCCCACTGAGGACAGCTTGTCCTTACCTCTGGGCAGCCTGGCACACATGAGCGACTACATGCTGCAGTGCCTGCGCAACGACAGCAGAGTTACCCTCATTTTAACGTGTGCGGACTACTGGGTTGCCACCCTGCTGGATCCCCGGTTCAAAGACAATGTGCCCACCTTACTTACTACACTGGAGCGTGATAGAAAGATACGCGAGTACAAGCGCACGTTGGTAGACGCGCTACTGAGAGCATTCCCAAATGTCACAGGGGAACCAGTGGAAGCCCAAGGCGAAGGCAGAGGAGAAGCAAGAGGTCGCCAACGTAGCTGTGTCACGGCCAGCTCCTCTGAGGGCAAGGTTAGCATGGCAGAGATGTGGAAAAGTTTTTTCACCACGCCACAGCTAACTGCACCACTACCTGATACGGAACGTGTTAGCAAGAGGCAACATTTCACTAACATGGTGGAACAGTACCTGTGCACACCCCTCCACGTACTGACTGATGGTTCGGCCCCATTCAACTTCTGGGTCTCCAAATTGTCCACGTGGCCAGAGCTAGCCTTTTATGCCTTGGAGGTGCTGGCCTGCCCGGCGGCCAGCGTTTTGTCTGAACGTGTATTCAGCACTGCAGGGGGCGTCATTGCAGACAAACGCAGCCGCCTGTCTACAGCCAATGTGGACAAACTGACGTTCATAAAAATGAACCAGGCATGGATCCCACAGGACCTGTCCATCCCTTGTGCAGATTAGACATTAACTACCTCCCCTTAACAATATATTATTGTACTCCAGGGCACTTCCTCATTCAATCCTATTTTTATTTTCATTTTACCATTATATTGCGGGGCAACCCAAAGTTGAATGAACCTCTCCTCTGCCTGGGTGCCGGGGCCTAAATGTGTGACAGTGGCCTGTTCCAGTGGTGGGTGACGTGAAGCCTGATTCTCTGCTATGACATGAAGACTGATTCTGTGCTGACATGAAGCCAGATTCTCTGTTACGCGACCTCTCTCCTCTGCCTGGGTGTCTGGGCCTAAATATGTGACAGTGGCCTGTTCCAGTGGTGGGTGACGTGAAGCCTGATTCTCTGCTATGACATGAAGACTGATTCTGTGCTGACATGAAGCCAGATTCTCTGTTACGGGACCTCTCTCCTCTGTCTGGGTGCCTGGGCCTAAATATGTGACAGTGGCCTGTTCCAGTGCTGGGTGACGTGAAGCCTGATTCTCTGCTATGACATGAAGACTGATTCTCTGCTGACATGAAGCCTGAATCTCTGTTATGGGACCTCTCTCCTCTGCCTGGGTGCCTGGGCCTAAATATGTGACAGTGGCCTGTTCCAGTGGTGGGTGACGTGAAGCCTGATTCTCTGCTATGACATGAAGACTGATTCTCTGCTGACATGAAGCCTGAATCTCTGTTATGGGACCTCTCTCCTCTGCCTGGGCCTAAATATGTGACAGTGGCCTGTTCCAGTGGTGGGTGACGTGAAGCCTGATTCTCTGCTATGACATGCAGATTGATTCTCTGCTGACATGAAGCCATATTCTCTTTTACGGGACCTCTCTCCACTGCCTTGGTGCCTGGGCCTAAATATCTGACAATGGACTGTTCCAGTGTTGGGTGACGTAAAGCCTGATTCTCTGCTATGACATGCAGACTGATTCTCTGCTGACATGAAGCCAGATTCTCTGTTACGGGACCTCTCTCCTCTGCCTGGGTGCCGGGGCCTAAATATATGACAATGGACTGTTACAGTGGTGGGTGACGTGAAGCCATATTCTCTGCTATGGCATGAAGACTGATTCTCTGCTGATGTGAAGCCAGATTCTCTGCTATGGGACCTCTCTCCAATTGATATTGGTTTATTTTTATATATTTTATTTTTATTTTAATTCATTTCCCTATCCACATTTGTTTGCAGGGGATTTACCTACATGTTGCTGCCTTTTGCAGCCTTCTAGCTCTTTCCTGGGCTGTTTTACAGCCTTTTTAGTGCCGAAAAGTTTGGGTCCCCATTGACTTCAATGGGGTTCGGGTTGGGACGAAGTTCGGGTCGGGTTCGGATCCCGAACCCGAACATTTCCGGGAAGTTCGGCCGAACTTCTCGAACCCGAACATCCAGGTGTTTGCTCAACTCTACTGTTAACCCTTGCTTTGCTAGTGGAAAAAATTGGTTAAAATGGAAAATTTGGCAAAAAAATGAAATTCTCAAATTTCATCTTCATTTGCCAATAACTCTTGTGCAACACCTAAAGGGTTAACGATGTTTTTAAAATCTGTTTTGAATACCTTGAGGGGTGTAGTTTCTTAGATGGGGTCACTTTTAGGGAGCTTCTACTCTAGGGGTGCATCAGGGGGGCTTCAAACGGGACATGGTGTAAATAATCCAGTCCAGCAAAATCGGCCTTCCAAAAACCATATAGCGCACCTTTCCCTCTACGCCCTACTGTGTGGCCGTACAGTAGTGTACAACCACATATGGGGTGTTTCTGTAAACGGAAGAGTCAGGGCATTAAAGATACAGTCTTTTTTGGCTGTTAACCCTTGCTTTGTTAGTGGAAAAAATGGGTTAAAATGTAAAATTTGTCAAAAAAATAAAATTCGCAAATTTCATCCCCATTTGCCAATAACTCTTGTGCAACACCTAAAGGGATAACGAAGTTTGTAAAATCAGTTTAGAATACCTTGATGGGTGTAGTTTCTAGAATGGGGTAATTTTTGGGTGGTTTCTATTATGTAAGCCTCGCAAAGTGACTTCAGACCTGTACTGGTCCCTAAAAGAAATTCAAGATTTGCTTCTAAACTTCTAAGCCTTGTAACATCCCCAAAAAATAAAATTTAATTCCCAAAATGATCCAAACATGAAGTAGACATATAAGGAATGTAAAGTAACTATTTTTGTAGGTATTACTATGAATTATAGAAGTAGAGAAATTGAAACTTGGAAATTTGCTATTTTTTACAAATTTTTGGTAAATTTGGTATTTTTTTATAAATAAAAAAAAAATTATTTTACTTCATTTTACCAGTGTCATGAAGTACAATATGTGACGAAAAAACAATCTCAGAATGGCCTGGATAAGTCAAAGCGTTTTAAAGTTATCACCACTTAAAGTGACACTGGTCAGATTTGCAAAAAATGGCCTGGTCTTTAAGGTGAAATAAGGCTGTGTCCCTAAGGGGTTAAGCATTGGGGAATGATCAGCTTTTCGGTATATTTTGTCAGAGTGGTATAGTCCCACCATATACTAGTCTCTTGGGATAAGAGTCTTTCCAAACTGGTCATTTTGCTTTTCATATCCAGATCTTTCATGATATTAAGATCATCTGTAGAAAAGACCGAGTCTGCCTTAGACTGACGGACCGGCATAGCAGAAAAGGCCATAATAAGACAGGCACACCAGTATACCAATCAGTGGAGGTCTGCAATAGGTTTTTTCAAACGGAGTGTAAGAGGTGAATCAACTTCATCGGGAACCAGCGGTGTAGCACGGAATCAACACTTGATTTATATTGCACACATACTTTATCCAGCTCACCTCTCTGGTCTTATATTGCTCCCGACTCCTGAAGCCTTGGGTGTGTCCCAGTTTAAGGCAGCGCAGAAAATATGAAGAAAAACGGCTTCAGATTCAATAAACGTCCTCTTAAAACTTCTCCTTTATTTTTGTAGTAAATAGTACAGCAGAAACATACACCTTGTATACAGTGATTGTTGACGTGTTTCAGACACAAAGTCCTTAGTCGTAACAAACTATCACAATGGAGAGCATGGTTTTAAGTGTGCACTAATCCCCCCTCTCCAAAGTCAAGGGGAGGGAAAGGCCTCCACCATTGGTCACTCTATCATGATTTTCACCTGTTACCTAAGCACACATAATCAAGTCATAGATGCTCATCACACTATGCTCAGGTTTTTTCCAGATTAACCTCTATTTGCCTCAGATCATGGGACACAAACATAGTCTCTTTCTCTAGGCTTCCAAAATCTGGCTGGACAGAAACCGCATCGTGTGAATAGCATGCTATCTAATAAAACATATGGTAACTAACTCTTATATGGCCTAGACCCTATACTATACAGGACCTCTGTACAGAGATCCATATGACCAGTTTGGAAAGACATCTGTTTACTGACCTTTAGCACATATTATTGATATATATACATAAGCATATAATTTACGCTTCACGTGTGAAGTAGAAGAATCCAGCATCAATTTTCTGGACCTGACACTTACTGGTTTTCCAAATGAGATCATACACACACAAACCTATAGGAAAGAAATAGCGGGAAATTCCATCCTGAATGCAAAAAGCCACCACCCATTACATGTCATCAAAGCGATCCCTGTGGGTGAATATATACAAGCCGTTAGGAATTGTAGTTCTCCTCTTACTTTTGAAGATGAATACATCGCGATAGATAATAGATTGAAGGCGAGGAATTATCCAGACTGGATGCTCCAGAGGAGGTAAAAATATAGCAATACAAAAAAGTAGATCCCATATGCTCTTTGGTTCAAAAGATGGCCGAAATAATGACAAAAGCCGGGTGAAGGATGTGAATGACCATGGTGACGGGGGGTTGGACTGTGTTCCCACTTTGACTCTAACATACAGTAAACAATTCAGTAAGATACGGAATATAGTAAATGGCTGTTTGCCGATTCTATATGACGATGAGATACTATATAATGCATTAAAATCTGGATGTAAAATAGTGCCAAGGAGAGCCCCTACACTGTCCTGCTCCCTGTCACCGTCATTATTCTCATCCAACACAAATGCCAAAAAGAGATATAACTGGCTCAGCTACAAAGGTTTCACCAAATGTGGTGGCAGTCCATGCAAAACATGCAATTATGTTTTTCCATTACAAACTTTTGAGAATTCGGATCACTCTTGTAGCTTCCCAATTAAAAGTTATATCAACTGTAATACCACTGGCGTGGTATATTTATAATTCGCTGCATGGAATGTGACCTTATGTATATAGGAAGTACCATACGTAAATTTAAAAACAGGTTACTGGAACATCTTAATTATATCAGTAATCCAAATGCTGTAAACATCTCCAATGTAGCGAGACACTTTGTGCAGGTCCACGCCCACAGGACAAAGGGTTTTTGTGCCTTTGCAGTGGAAAGGGTCTTTACACCTTTGAGAGGTGGTGACCACCGCAAAAAACTCCTCCTTCGGGAGGCGTATTGGATATTTAGGTTGAACAGCAGAGTTCCCGCGGGTCTGAACCTAAAAAAGGAGCTTATGTATATATATCAATAATATGTGCTAAAGGTCAGTAAACAGATGTCTTTCCAAACTGGTCATATGGATCTCTGTACAGAGGTCCTGTATAGTATAGGGCAGTTTTGGCGAACCTTTTATAGACCGAGTGCCCAAACTGTAACCCAAAACCCACTTATTTATCACAAAGTGCCAACACGGCAGTTTAACCTGAATACTGCAGTCCAGTATAGTCTATCTTCCACATACTTTATCATTTAGCTATAATAGCCTGTCTACATTCAGTGGGCTGCCTGTGCTGTTCATAGTGCGCCCTACGCTGATGAATGGCAGGAAAAGTCTAAGGCACATTGGTACACCATAGACTTTTTCCAGGACACAGGTGCCCACAGATAGGGCTCTGAGTGCCGCCTCTGGCACCAGTGCCATAGGTTCGCCACCACTGGTATAGGGTCTAGGCCATATAAGAGTTAGTTATTTATGTTTTATTAGATAGCATGCTATTCACACGATGCGGTTTCTGTCCAGCCAGATTTTGGAAGCCTAGAGGTAGAGACTATGTTTGTGTCCCATGATCTGAGGCAAATAGGGGTTAATCTGGAAAAAACCTGAGCATAGTGTGATAAGCATCTATGACTTGATTATGTGTGTTTAGGTAACAGGTGAAAATCATGATGGATTGACCAATGGTGGAGGCCTTTCCCTCCACTTGACTTTGGAGAGGAGGGATTAGTGCACACTTAAAATCATGATCTCCATTGTGATACTTTGTTACGACTAAGGACTTTGTGTCTGAAACGCGTCAACAATCACTGTATACAAGGTGTATGTGTCTGCTGTACTATTTACTACAAAAATAAAGGAGAAGTTTTAAGAGGATGTTTATTGAATCTGAAGCCGTTTTTCTTCATATTTTCTGCGCCACATTTTATGACCAATTTGTGCAGAAATCTATATCATTCCAAAGGGTTCACATACTTTTTCTTGCAACTGTATAGCAATATAGCGAATATTCAAAAAAAAACGAATATAGAGAAATTTAGCTAATATAGTTCTATAATCTTCTTTGTCTAATAGTTGTAATTTTTTTCTCATCTGAAGTCCAGATTGGAAAAAAATGACAACTATTAAAAAAAAATTATTATAGCACTATATTAGCTAAATTGCTTTAGATTAGTTTTTTCAAATATTCGCCATATTGCTATATATTCTTGTTTTAGAATATTTTGAATATTTGAAAAAACTAATATATTCGATATAGTGATATATATTAGTTTTTTTGAATATTCGTAATTTTTCCCATTTAAAGTCATGATACCTCCCTGCTTAAGTTGCTTGTGGGCCAATGACTCATTGGCCCACAAGCAAGAAGCAGGGAGGAATCATGTTTTTACTTGGCATATGACAAATTTGTGATAAAAATTAGCATTACGAAAATTCCCATTCCGAAAATTTGCATTACGAAAATATGCATTTTTGCATATTACGCGATCATTACCTTGCCGATTTTTTGAGTAAAACATTTTTTGAATACAACAAAATATTCTAATTTATTAATATTCTATTAAATATTTGCGAAATATCGCAAATTCGAATATGACCCCTGCCGCTCATCACTAATAATTACTGCATTGGCGATTATCTTTCAGCTGGCAATAAGTTATTTAACCCCAACTAGTGCAATGAGTTGCTTCTCATTTTTTTATCAACCATGTCGAAAGACACATCTCGTGGTCGTGGAAAATATGTTAGTCTGTTTGAGAAGGATCAAATCATTGGCATGCATCAAGCAGAGAAAACATTTAAGGAGATTGCAGAAACTACTAAAATTGGTTAAGAACTGTCCAACTCATTATTAAAAACTGGAAGGATAGTGGGGACCCATCGTATTCGAGGAAGAAATGTGTCGGGAAAAAAAATCCTTAATGATCGTGATCGGCGATCACTTAAACGTTTGGTGAAATCAAATTGAAGAAAAACAACAGTAGAACTCAGGGCTATGTTTAATAGTGAAAGTAAGAGCATTTCCTCATGCACAATGTGAAGGAAACTCATGGGATTGGGACTGAACCACTAATCAGTGAGGCAAACCAGAAAAAAAGGCTTCAATTTGCTAGGGAGCATAAAGATTGGACTCTGCAGCAATGGAAGAAGGTCATGTGGTCTGATGAGTCCAGATTTACCCTATTCCAGAGTGATAGGTGTACCAGGGTAAGAAGAGAGGCAGATGAAGTGATGCACCCATCATGCCTAGTGCCTACTCTACAAGCCTGTGGGGGCAATGCTATGATCTAGGGTTGCTGCAGTTGGTCAGGTCTAGGTTCAACAGTATGTGCTCCAAGAATAAGGTCAGCTGACTACCTGAACATACTGAATAACCAGGTTATTTCATCAATGGATTTTTTCTTCCCTGATGGCATGGGAATATTTCCAAGATGACAATGCCAGGATTCATCGGGCTCAAATTGAGAAAGAGTGGTTCAGGGAGCATGAGATATCATTTTCACATATGGATTGGCCACCACAAAGTCCAGACCTTAACCCCATTGAGAATCTTTGGGATGTGCTATAGAAGGCTTTGTGCAGCAGTCAGACTACCAATATCAACGCAAGATCTTGGTGAAAAATTAATGCAACACTGGATGGAAATAAATCTTGTGACATTGCAGAAGCTTATCTAAACAATGCCACAGCGAAGGCCGTAATCAAAGCTAAAGGCTTTTTTTTTTGCGTCAACTTTTTTTTTGGACAGGCAGTTTAATTACACATACATTTTAGTACGCCACAACATGACCTTTTATAGCACAGGGCAATTTAGCATTTGTAGTTACAGATAAACAAGCCTCATACATAGATCGCTCATAGACATCCTCTCATACTTCAATGATAGCCATTAAGAGTAAGCTTGTACTGACGGGACAGGACATACCAGTGATAATCATGAAAGCCTACTTGAATTGTCATGATTGAATGCTAGTTACTTTATGTCCTCTAAGTGGCTCAGACATCTGACATAAAATTCCTACTTGAGGGTATTTTGCCTATAGGCTTTGCATCCTGTTCTTTTTCAAAGTGTTTAAAAATATAAGAGCAGCTAAATGTGTTTCCGGGGCATTTTAGAGTGAATATTTGATGTATTTGTACCGAATGTACTTGTCTGCATCCAATGAGTTTTTTAGCCACAGGATTGAAGGAAGGTGCTGGTCATAGAGTACAGATGCAAAAGAAACATAACTTAAAACATATCAAGCCATAGTATGAGAAGAATATAACTGATATGCCGATAAAGTATATGCTCATCATAGCTTCATTGTAATTAAGCTACTGTAATAACTAATGAGTGACTTGGAAGATTTGTGTAGTCATTTAAACAGATTAATGTTGGAGAATAATGGAGGAACTGAATCAAACTATGTATTGCGGCTACTATTCCTCTGCACATCAAAACCTTTCATTTGCTGGATGACATTCTGGTTAGTGTCAGTGGGCTGTTATAAGCTAGCTGACTCCCTCTTGATTTGGTAGAGCATTGATAATATATAATAAAATAATAACACCTCTATAATACAGTGTTCCAGTAGGACATGCCACCATTTTATTTTTCTGTTCCAATTTTGTGGAATCTTACAGAAAAAAAAAACTTCATATGCCTCTGTATGAAATTAGAGGCATATTGAGGAATAACAGGGTCCATTAGACTGCTATGCTTGGAATATTATTGCTCTGCACCCAGGGGCATTAGCCTTCTTTGGAACTCTGATAAGCCATATATATATATATATATATATATACAGTCATGTGAAAAAATTAGGACACCCTTTGAAGGCATGTGGTTTTTTGTAACATTTTTAATAAATGGTTATTTCATCTCCGTTTCAACAATACAGAGAGATTAAAGTAATCCAACTAAACAAAGAAAACTGAAGAAAAGTCTTTTCAAGATCTTCTGTAAATGTCATTCTACAAAAATGCCTATTCTAACTGAGGAAAAAGATAGGACACCCTCACATGTATTCCCTCTTAAATTGGCTCAGATCTCACACAGGTATATCACACCAGGTGCACATAATTAGTAGATCGTTACTCTGCATGTTGAATGAGGCTTGCCCTATTTAAACCTCAGACATTTAGTTTGGTGTGCTCCTGACTGTTGAAGTGAGAGTGAGCACCATGGTGAGAGCAAAAGAGCTGTCAGAGGACTTCAGAAAAAAGATTGTAGCAGCCTATGAGTCTGGGAAGGGATTTAAAAAGATCTCAAAAGATTTTGAAATCAGCCATTCCACTGTCCGGAAGATAGTCTACAAGTGGAGGGCTTTCAAAACAACTGCCAACATGCCCAGGACTAGTCGCCCCAGCAAGTTCACCCCAAGAGCAGACCGCAAGATGCTAAAAGAGGTATCCAAAAACCCTAAAGTGTCATCTCGAGAACTACAGCAGGCTCTGGCTACTGTTGATGTAGAAGTACATGCCTCTACAATCAGAAAGAGACTGTACAAGTTTAACTTGCATGGGAGGTGTGCAAGGAGGAAACCTTTGCTTTCCAAGAGAAACATCGAGGCCAGACTGACATTTGCCAGCGATAAAGTTGACAAAGACCAGGACTTCTGGAATAATGTTCTTTGGACAGATGAGTCCAAAATTGAATTATTTGGACACAACAGCAGAGGACATGTTTGGCGTAAACCAAACACAGCATTCCAAGAAAAGAACCTCATACCAACTGTGAAGCATGGAGGTGGAAGTGTCATGGTTTGGGGCTGCTTTGCTGCAGCAGGACCTGGTCAGCTCACCATCATAGAATCCACGATGAATTCTACTGTGTATCAGAAGGTGCTTGAAGAACATGTGAGACCATCAGTTAGAAAATTAAAGCTGAAGCGGAACTGGACCATGCAACATGACAATGACCCAAAACATACTAGTAAATCAACCAAAGATTGGCTGAAAAAGAAGAAATGGAGAGTCCTGGAATGGCCAAGTCAAAGTCCAGATTTGAATCCCATTGAGATGCTGTGGGGTGACTTGAAAAGGGCTGTACGTGCAAGAAACCCCTCAAACATCTCACAGCTGAAAAAGTTCTGCATTGAGGAGTGGGGTAAAATTTCCTCAGACCGATGTCGAAGACTGGTAGATGGCTACAAGAACCGTCTCACTGCAGTTATTTCAGCCAAAGGAGGTAACACTCGCTATTAGGGGCAAGGGTGTCCTATCTTTTTCCTCAGTTAGAATAGGCATTTTTGTAGAATGACATTTACAGAAGATCTTGAAAAGACTTTTCTTCAGTTTTCTTTGTTTAGTCGGATTACTTTAATCTCTCTGTATTGTTGAAACGGAGATGAAATAACCATTTATTAAAAATGTTACAAAAAACCACATGCTTTCAAAGGGTGTCCTAATTTTTTCACAAGACTGTATATATATATACACACATTAAAGTTTCTGCTGTACTCAGATAGTGAAGAAGATACCCTGTTACCACCCTCTCGAGACTTCAGTGATGTTACTCCTTTGTCAGGTCAGGCTGTCTAAAGCTGGTCTCAGATAATTTCCCGTTCCTGCCCTGAATTGACAGTTCAGAACATTAGACAGAGAAGACTATGTGGCTGTGATGTGAAATTTGCATTGTACGGAATGGTTGAGCAGGGGGCACTCAGGGGCTGACCTTACTTGAAAATTGGGCCAATGCCCAGGGGACCACCCGAGCCCTCCACATGGCCGCTGATCAGATACAAAGCGAGCTGATGCTCTCCTGAATTCAAATGTATATAATAGACAAGAAACTCCAGCAATATAGTTTAGAGGTTGTTGGTGTTTATTAGAGATGCGGCTGTACAGATCATGTGACGTTTCAGCTTATTTGGCCTTTATCAAACTACAGCAGAAAATAAACAACAAATATAAGTAAATCAATTACAATAAGCCAGATCAGTGGTTGTGAATACATAACAAAAAAGACCAATTACATCTCAGTTCAAAAGTGTATCTCGTTTTACATGATTCACTATTATAATAAAGCAAGGTTGAGCTCAATTGCAGAAGTACACGTACAAGAATTAAGTCCTTGAACAGAATTAATAAAGAAAAAAATGGAAGAAAATAATACATATAAGGATTCTTCATAATCAGTGTATCGCTATAATTAGGCTGTTAAGGTTAAAGTTTCAGGGAGAATGAGAGCAACGGAGCGGGGCGCAGCATAGCGTAGTGCAACTTGACTTAGGGGGAAGTTGAAGGCAGATAAAGGGTTAAGGTTTATTTTGGGTTAGGGGTTGGGCTAGGAATTTTGCGGGCATTATATATGTCTGGGGGAGGAGTCACCTCTCACCGGCGTGCAGGGATTTGTCACGGTTCCCGTACACCCTCCCTATTATTATGTTAGGGGAGTATTCTTATGGGCAGGTTAACGGAGGGTCCTGGAAGGCAATTCAAGGCTTAATAGGTGCATGACAAGTTGGAGCGTGCATCGCATGAGGATCGGTAAGCTGGTGGTTGGGGCCCCTGTTTGGCAAAATGGGTCCACAGGGGTAGATGGAATTAGAATTGGCGGATTTGGTGCCCTTGGGTCGGTGACCGCGGCCAAGGGTAAGGTGGTATGAAAAATGGAGGGAAGAGTGAGGAGAATGGCTTGCCTTGTTGCCTTCTAGGATCCTATTAGTCTTTCAAGGTTCGGAATGTTGTCATTTATTTTGATATGCTTTTGATATGTTTTTCCTGTGTTTTATTATTAACATTGAAAAGTTGGTGAATTATGTAAATGTTTAATAAATTGGTCCGAGTAGGCCTCTTTATCCAAGAAGGTATTCATGTGTCTTATTGGGGGAAGGGTAGTTAGTTGGAAGGTTTAGTGGATGACTGAAATGATCTTCCATCCTATTAAGTCAAGCAATAGACATAATGCAGGCTAGAAAGATATATCAAGAACTCTGGCAAGAGAGAAGATGCATCTAAATCCTAAGGTAAGAATACAGGAAGGAAGAGTACCAAGGTGTTGTTGATATAAGGGTACCATCCAAAGGTCTTAGGGATCTTTCACACTAGCGTTGTTAGAATCCGGCAGGCAGTTGCGGCAAACTGTATACAAACAAAGAGCTTTTTTTCCCCGGATCCGTTAGACGGATCTGGTGAAATACAGGATCCGTCTCATCTGGAATAACAGATCCGGTATTTACATTTTTTCAAAGATCAAAAGCGAAACTAGCTCCTCCTATATCTCGACATGTGCAGACCAGAAAACTGGATCCGGAGATGCGGCAATTTCCAGAACACTTGGTACCGGATCCGGCATTAATACATCTCTATGGAAATTAATGGCGTATCTGGCAAGTGCAGAATTGTTCCGGGATTTTGTCCGGTCAAATACCATACAAGGGATGGAACAGAAGACATCCTGAATTCCTGATGCATACTGAACGGATTGCTTTCCATTCAGAATGCATTAGGACAAAACTGATGAGTTTTTTTCCGATATTGAGACCCTTTAACGGATTTCAATACCAGAAAAGAATAACGCTAGTGTGAAAGTACCATTAGTCAGTCATTACCTGGTGCCACTTGAAGGAAGGAAGCAAGAAGGTGTGCGCTTGATTAGTATGTGCAACAGCACTAGAGGAAATGTGCTACATGTGTATTCTCTTTTGAAGTGCGCGCCGGGCGTCAAGGAATGCTGCGCATGTGCACTAGCGAGCGGAGCGTGTCAAGCCTTGTTCTGAGGTGAACAAGAGCTGGTACACTCCTATATCTTGTTGCTGTGTGCTGATTAATAACGAGATAAGGGTACATAGTAGTACGGGATAAGTGCAGCTAATAGGATGCACATTGCAGCTTAACTAAACCTGTATCCTATTCCAGTATTAGATAAGACACTTTATGCAAACAGACCATATTGTTGAGTGGTTATCTAGCTCATCATAGAGGTAGAAAACAAAAAGGGGGAATAGATAGGAAGAAAAGAACCATACTTATCATGTTATGTGAAAAGAAGAAAAAAAATTGTAAAACTTTAAAAAAAAGAAAAAAATAATATGGAAAAAAAGAATGAAAGGAAAGAAAGAAAGGGGTAGGGGTGTAAAAAGGGGAACTATAACAGGATACCCAATCATGTGGCACCAGGGTCTCATGCTGGTATGTCTGAAAAAAAAAGAAAGTATAGATCAAAAATTGGATCCACACATCTATATACATGTTATCATGGCTAGAATACCTTTGGTGTGTATCATATATGATTAGATTAGATTCTGAATTTCATAATCTCTGTTCAACCCTTTCAACTATAAACTCTCAAATTTGTGTATCCAGTATGCCTCTCTGATTTTTAATTGTTTAACCTTATCACCCCTCTTATGGATGGTTTAATCTGTTCAATTACTTGATACTTAAGTTGGGAAACATTGTGGCCTGCAAAGTGATAGTGTCCCGGTACTGGTACTAGTAAGTTTTTCCGTCTAATGCTAGACTTATGCTGACATATACGGTCCTGAATTTTCTGTGTCATCTCTCCCACATATATCTTGCTGCAAGGACATTTGAGTAGATAAACTACAAAACTAGACTCGCATGTAAAGAAACCATGAATAGGGAAGCTTTTACCTAGCTGTAGGTGATATATGTGGGAGCCTATACAGCAATCGTCTATGCTGTGAAGATACGAGATGTGCAGCACCTGAAACTACGGATACTGGAAGCCTGTGCTAGCATTTCTCCTGCAGTGTTGCTATCAGTGTATGAAGAGTGGGAGAAGAGGGTTGCATTGACAATCCAACACAATGGGCAGCTTATTGAACACATTTTGTAAGTGGTCAGAAACTTGAAAATAACTCATGAAAGAATAAAGTTACGTTAAAACCAAGCACACCATTGTTTTTCTTGTGAAATTCCCAATAAGTTTGATGTGTCACATGACCCTCTTCCTATTGAAAAAACAAAAGTTGGATTCAAAATGGCCTACTTGAAAATGGCCGCCATGGTTACCACCCATCTTGAAAAGTTTCCCCCCTCACATATACTAATGTGCCACAAACAGGAAGTTAATATCACCAACCATTCCCATTTTATTAAGGTGTATCCATATAAATGGCCCACCCTGTACTATACTATCCCTGGTTTCGGCTGGGGTAAGCTTGCGGCTTAAAAAGACAATGGGATGCTCCTTCCCGTTGACTTCCTGAAAGAGTACAGCACCGAGGCTTACTTTGGAGGCATCTGTCTGTACCACGAACTCCCTTTTGAAGTTGGGCATCACCAAAACCGGTGACCCGCACAGGGCCGACTTCAAAGTGGAAAAAGCCTCCTCCGCCCGCTCATCCCAGTGAACCATCACTGATTTTCGTCCCTTCAAGAGCTCTGTCAAGGGCGCGGCTATAGTGGCAAAGTGGGGAACAAATCGCATGTAATAGCCTATCATTCCTAAGAACGACTTTACTTGTTTAGTGGTGACAAGTCGGGCCAATTTCTTATCGCCTCTATTTTGATTACTTGGGGTTTGATCACTCTGCACCTAATGACATACCCCAGGTATTTTGTCTCCTCTAACCCTATCGCGCATTTTTTTGGGTTAGCGGTTAGTCCAGCTTTATGAAGGGAGTCTACTACAGCCTGCACTTTAGGCAGATGACTTTCCCAGTTGGTACTGTGGATGACAATATCATCCAGGTAAGCCAAAGCGTACTGACGATGTGGTCGCAGCACAATGTCCATTAGCCTTTGGAAAGTGGCAGGGGTGCCATGCAGACCAAAGGGTAAAACCTTATACTGGTACAGCCCCTCCAGTGTGATGAAGGCAGTTTTCCCCTTGGCAGCCTCCATTAAGGGTACCTGCCAGTACCCTTTGGTGAGGTCCAAGACAGAAAAATACCGGGCTTGTCCTAACCTCTCAATCAGCTCGTCTACCTGGGGCACGGGATACGCGTCGAACTTAGGTACCTCGTTTAATTTCCGAAAATCGTTACAAAACCGCAACGTCCCGTCCGGTTTGGGTATCAGTAATATAGGGCTGGCCCACTCACTTCTAGACTTCTCGATGACGTCTAGTTGCAGCATTAGTTGTATTTCATCAGAGATGGCCTGTCGCCGAGCCTCGGGTACCCGGTATGGTTTCAACCGGATTTTGGCCTGAGGCTCAGTGACAATGTCATGCTGGATTATGGAAGTGCGTCCAGCGAGGTCTGAGAACACATCTGTGTTCCTGCTGATGAACTCCCTGGCCTCCTGAGTCTGTCTAGAGGAGAGGCTGTCAGCAATCTTCACTGTGGCAACCGCTTCCCTTACATCAGACTTAGGGGCCAGAACCTCTCCCCCTAGAAAACTCAGCCACGAGCTATCATCAGTACTGGTCTCCTTATCCTTCCACTGTTTGAGTAAATTCACATGGTACACCTGCTCCGGCTTCCGCCGTCCTGGCTGGTGTACCTTGTAGTTTACTTCTCCAACCTTTTTGAGTACCTCATAGGGTCCCTGCCACCTAGCCAGTAACTTACTGCCACTGTCGGTACCAGAACCAAAACCCGATCTCCCGGGTTAAAGATCCAGAACCGAGCCTGCCGATTATACACCCGACTTTGAGCTCGCTGAGCTGCCTCCATATGTTCCTTTACCAGCGGCAACACGGTTTCCATACGTTCCTGCATCTGGGTGACGTATTCAACAACACTTTTATATGGTGTGGGTTGTTGCTCCCACGCCTCTTTGGCTATATCCAACAGACCGCGTGGATGTCTGCCATATAGTAGTTTGAAGGGCGAGAACCCAGTAGAGGCCTGGGGCACTTCTCGCACTGCAAACATAAGATATGGCAGAAAGAAGTCCCAGTCCTTTCCATCATTATCTACTACTCGTTTTAACATAGTTTTTAACATTTGATTAAACCTTTCTACTAGGCCGTCAGTTTGCAGGTGATAGATGGATGTCCGTATCTGTTTGATATTCAGCAACTTACAGAGCTCCCGCATGACCTGGGACATAAAAGGAGTCCCCTGGTCAGTCAGAACCTCTTTGGGTATCTCCACTCGGGAAAACATCTCCATTAACTCTTTTGCTATGAGTTTGGCCGATGTATGTCGCAGTGGCACCGCCTCCGGGTACAGAGTGGCGTAGTCCAGGACGATGAAGATGTGTTGGTGCCCCCTAGCGGACTTCGGTATTGGGCCTACAAGATCCATAGCGATTCTCTTAAATAGCACCTTGATAATCGGGAGGGGCATTAAAGGACTGCGGAACAGGTGCTGGGGGCTAGTGGTTTGGCAGGTCTGGCAAGACTTACAAAAGTCATCCACCTCTCTAAAGACACTGGCCCAGTAAAACCATTTTAGTATCCGGTCCTATGTCTTCTGCAGTCCCAGATGACCCCCGAGAACATGTTGGTGGGTTAACTCTAACACAAGTTTTCGAAAGGCCCTGGGCACCACCAACTGTTCAACAGGTTCACCCCGCAGCTGGTTTACCCGATATAGCATATTCTGGTGGACCACAAAACAGGGAAACATCGACTCGGCCCCAAGTTGTTGGGGTACACCATCAAGTATTACCACATTCTCCCAGGCCCGGGATAGGGTTGGGTCTCGGCGTTGGGCTGTACAGAAATTCTCCCTGGAGACTTGAGGTCTGCCAACCCAGGACCCGGAGGCAACTCCTTCACGTCTCCCACCATTACCCTAGGCAGGGTTGTCTCCCCCTCTTCCACCGAAGTGGCGGTCAACCCTACTGCTGGCCCTTCGGCCTCAGGTTCCCAGGGTTCTGGCTGTCCCCCTGAATAAGGTCAATCTCCTGGGCTTATTCCTGTCTCAGGGGTATCCTTAACTCTCACAACTGGCCATAGGGCAGGGAAACCTAGAAAGTCTCTCCCCATTATGAGTTCATAGTGGAGATTTGTGGTGACTGCCACTTCCTGGGTCCACATGCCAGCCGCCGTGGTTAGAGACACCAGCGCGGTGGGGTAGTCTTTCAAGTCTCCATGAATGCACATCATCCCAACTTTTCGGCCAGTATACTCAGCTGACCGCACCAGCGTAGCCTTTACCAGGGTCATTAAGCTCCCTGAGTCCAGCAGCGCCTCCGCTTCCACCTGGCACAAGTGGTCTAGAGCCTCTAGGGTACCTGTGGCACACAGTTTCCTAGCCTATAGTGATTGTCGGTAACCACAATTAGTGTCCATGGGCTCAACCCGATGAGGACACTCAGCCCTGGTGTGGCCAGGTTCCTGACATTGCCAGCAGATTAACTGGGTCCAGCCCATAGGGGGAGCCTCCCGGGGGGTTTCATTGGCTAATACCGATGGGCCTGGGGTGGGGAGTTCTGGAGTTTGCCTGCCCTCCTCCCAAAAGAACCCCCCTTGAGATTTTTGGTGGCCTCATAGCGTTCCACCAGGTCCACCATTTCCAGGACATACCTGGCCGATCCAGTGCTGTAGATGGGCATAGCAGCACCCTCCAGAATATGTCAGCCAATAGTCTATCCAGCATAGCCGTGGGACTCAGCACATCAGGCTGTAGCCACTTTTGCAAAAGGTGGAGTAAGTCATAATACTGGGGTCTCGCGGGCTCAGCCGGCTTAACCCCCACTGATGTAGCAGCTAGGCCCGGACCAACACATTCACCCCCAGTCTTGCCAAAATCTCACCCTTTACCTTCGGGTAGTCGGCCGCTTGATCATCAGGCAAGTCGAAATACACCCACTGGGACTCTGATGCCAGGAAACGAGCGACGACAGCCCACTGGTGTCAGAGCAGCTTTTCCCTGGTGGCCACTTTCTCGTACATCGCCGGGTAGGTTTCGATGTCGTCTGCGGGTGTCATCTTAGGGATCACTGCACGGACTGCTTTCCGGGCATCTTGGACGCTTGGGGTTGCTCCTGCTGTCTGCAAAGCCATCACGTGTTGTAGTAGCAACTGGTTGGTCTCTTGCTGCTGCTTATTAGCCTCCTGTTGGTGCAGGTTGGTCTCTCGCTGCTGCAAACTAGTCTCCATGAGGGCCTTCACAACAGCTTCCATTTTGTTGTGGGGCACGAGTTGAAATACAGCTGGTTTGATGTACAACATACAACTGTGCCGAATAATGCAAACCCAAAAATATATCGGTGTTCACGCCAGCCTCACTGAGCTTGCTCGCATCCTCCACGAATTGTGGGGATTCACTCTTGTAGTTAGCACTAGCGGATGCAGTATAGAGGCAAACTACACAGTTCTTGACAGCGGTGTTTGTTCACACATTGGTGTATAACAAAATGCAGATAAGGTGTTTCACAAAACGCAGGTGGCTTGGTGTTTGTTCAAGCACAAGGAAAGCCCATAAACAATAAAAGTCAACTTTTCTCCTGGGTGTTAATTCAGACCCTATTAGCCGTTCAGCCTCATCAAGTCCATAGGCGGCCTGTTCGCCTTTAGAGGGGTCTGAGTCCACCAGCCCGGTTTAAACCTCAAATACCAGCACAGCCCTCAGTTCACAGCACACAGACTCCTGAGCTCCACTGTCAGAGGGACGTAAATCCACACACCTGGCAGTGCTGGTTGGTTTTTATGCCTGGCAAAACCCGACCTGGAACATGGGGAGTAGTCACCCACCAAGCACTTTGACTACACCCAGTAAGAGCCATCCCAGATCAGCTATAACAGCCATGCTAAATCTTTAGGTGTTAATTAGCATTAGCTGCTGATGATACATAAAATACAGTCTCTTACTTCACCGAGGCCAGGAACCTCGATGACAGATACCTTCCATCCACGATGATTCCAGGTATCTTCTTACAATACATAGAACTACAAGTAACAGCACACTGCTTCTTGCACAAAGACATACGAAAACAGTGAATTCATAAAAAAAAAGGGAAACTGCATCGTTGTTATACTTACTGTAAGAAAAAGTAGAAGCTCTTTGCATATAATTTGAATGAAAATATGTCAGGCCCATCTACCGGCGACAAGGTGTCTTCAAACAGACGGGACCTATACTAAAGCATACCTCTCCTGGGCTATCAGCCTGCTATCTGGGCAAAGTAAGATCCAGCTATGTGATACTTCCTACTCAGATACATGCCTCCTAGACTACAATTGGGCAAAGTAGGAGCCAGCTATGTAATGCTACTGATTAAAAGCACAAGGTAGATGGGTGGGGGTGCACGGTTTACAGGGGACGCCACTCCCCAAAGAGGAGAATTAAACTAGTACCTCCATACTGTTTTCAGTATGGTGATAGGACAGTATTTTATGCTGCACTACGGTATTTCTTTTTCTGGAGGTTATTTTGTGCTGCACTAATGTTGTCCCTGCCTACTTGTTTTGCCCTGCCTTCTGTTAATTTGGATTCACCTACAACATAGGACCACTATTAGTTTTTTTCCAGGGCCACTTTAAATTCCCAGTCCGCCTCTGGGGACACTGGAACAGGGGGCACTGGGCAGATGCCAAGTTTGCCATTGATTAAAAACAGTCCTTCATATACAGTTATCATCTCAATTCTGAGAAAATGGATAACACGCGAGACTGATTTATCTGCCTTGCTCATATCTACCTAATCGGGATAATGCAGAGCTTTTACTCCTCAGACCACTGAAAACAAAATAAACCACAAATGTGTCTGCTGTCTTCCTGATATTTATTCTGCTATAATGGTTTCTGAACATTTTACATTAATAAGCATTACCAAGCAGCACTTGCTGACTTCTTCACCACTGAAATGCATCAGACAGACATTTCAAATACCACAACATTGCCTACAAATAGCTTAGATCTATTTCCCGGCATTATCAGCAGCTGACCATAATTCAGTGTTTGAATTTTACCTGGTATGGCAAATAAAATTCTGAAACAGATCATAACTACTGACAAATATAACTAGAAGTGATACTAATTTATGGTGCGGGAAACAAGAGATATCGCAGCCGGCACTGCCGCATGTGTCTGTGCGATCACTGAGAAACTATTCACACTGGTATCCAGGAACCTTCACGGTGGTGCTCTATCGGTGATATAGTCCTTATGGTAATGTACACTGCTCAAAAAAATAAAGGGAACACAAAAATAACACATCCTAGATCTGAGTTAATTAAATATTCTTCTGAAATACTTTGTACTTTACATAGTTGAATGTGCTGACAACAAAATCACACAAGAATTAAAAAATGGAAATCAAATTTTTCAACTCATGGAGCTCTGGATTTGGAGTCACACTCAAAAACACACTGGAAAAACACACTACAGGCTGATCCAACTTTGATGTAATGTCCTTAAAACAAGTCAAAATGAGGCTCAGTAGTGTGTGTGGCCTCCACGTGCCTGTATGACCTCCCTACAACGCCTGTGCATGCTCCTGATGAGGTGGCGGACGGTCTCCTGAAAGATTTCCTCCCAGACCTGGACTAAAGCATCTGCCAACCACTGGACAGTCTGTGGTGCAACGTGACGTTGGTGGATAGAGCGAGACATGATGTCCCAGATGTGCTCAATTGGATTCAGGTCTGGGGAACGGGCGGGCCAGTCCATAGCATCAATGCCTTCGTCTTGCAGGAACTGCTGACACACTCCAGCCACATGAGGTCTAGCATTGTCTTGCATTAGGAGGAGCCCAGGGCCAACCGCACCAGCATATGTTCTCACAAGGGGTCTGAGGATCTCATCTCGGTACCTAAAGGCTACCTCTGGCGAGCACATGGAGGGCTGTGCGGCCCTCCAAAGAAATGTCACCTCACACCTTTACTGACCCAATGCCAAACCGGTCATGCTGGAGGATGTTGCAGGCAGCAGAACGTTCTCCACGGCGTCTCCAGACTCTGTCACGTCTGTCACATGTTGTCACGACCGCTACCCCAGCAGCAGTCGTGTCGCACCAGACGGAGGGGTAGGGGGACCCTTATCTACGGATGGGAATAGTATGGCCACCCCTGACTAACCCTAAGCTGGCACCTGTCTGCCCTGATACCCTAGACGGGGTGTGAACCCGTGCGGCGAGCAGGATGCCTAAACCCTCAGTCACCCTAAAGCCTAGAGTGGGGAAAGGTCGATGGGAGCACTAGTCACCATCACTCATGTCTAGGAGAACAGCAGGGGAAGACAGCAACAAACAATCTTATATCAGAGATAGACTTATCCAGTCTCGAGCAGAGAAGGCGATCCCAATCACGACAGTCCACGCCAGACAAGAGCTCCACAGCAACACCATCAAACGATCTCCTTCAAAGGTCAGAATAGAACTGGAAGTAAGGACTATATCTGGCAATGACTGCAAGTGAAAGTGAAACTAATATAGTAGCTGGGAGTGGCAGACAGGACTCACCTGAGAAGGATGCCTACAAACTCCCAGTCAGGACAAAAAGGTTCACAAGGCAAAACCCAGATGACATACCCTGAACCACGGAGCAAACTCACAAGCTATCGCGAGTAGCAAGTCGCTGCGACCTTCTCCTCCCAGACCTGTCTGGATCAGTCACAGTCGTGACAGTACCCCCCTTTCTACGAGGGGCCCCTGGACCCTCAAGACCAGGCCTCTCCGGATGGGAGCTATGAAAAGCCCTAATGAGTCTGTCCGCTTTTATCTCTGATGCTGGAACCCACATTCTCTCTTCGGAACCATAACCTTTCCAGTGGACCAGGTACTGGAGAGAGCGGCGAACATATCGTGAATCAACAATCTTTTCTACCTGAAACTCAAGACTGCCATCAACAACCACCGGTGGAGGCGGTAGTGGCAATGGTTCAGGAGGTTCTACATATCTCTTAAGCAGAGATCTGTGGAAGACATTATGGATCCTTAGAGTCTGAGGTAGCTCCAGACGAAAAGCCACCGGGTTAATGATCTTAATTACCCTATAAGAACCAATAAATCTCGGACCTAATTTCCACGAGGGAACCTTCAACTTGATATTTCTGGTAGACAACCACACCAAGTCATTCACCCCAAGGTCCGGACCTTCAGAGCGCTTCCTATCAGCCGCACGTTTGTATCTACCACCAATTCTCTTTAAACTTTCTTGCACACTCTGCCACACTAAAGAAAGTGAAGACGCAAATCGTTCCTCCTCGGCAATCCCAGACGGGCCCCCCTCACTAAACGTACAAAACTGAGGATGGAAACCATACGCACCAAAAAATGGTGACTTATCGGTGGATTCTTGACGACGATTATTAATGGCAAACTCGGCTAACGGTAAATAAGATGACCATTCCTCCTGATTTTCGGAAACAAAGCATCTCAAATATGTCTCTAGGTTTTGATTGGTACGTTCAGTCTGACCGTTGGACTGTGGATGGAAAGATGAAGAAAACGACAGATGAACCCCTAAACGAGAACAAAAAGCTTTCCAAAATTTAGAAACGAATTGGGTACCACGATCCGAAACAATATCGGAAGGGACCCTGTGAAGCTTCACGATGTGGTCAATAAAAACCTGAGCCAGTGTGTTAGCATTAGGCAATGCGGCAAGAGCAATAAAGTGCACCATTTTACTGAATCTGTCAACAACTACAAGAATAACAGTCTTCCCCGCTGATACTGGTAGATCCGTAATGAAATCCATTGACAGGTGCGTCCAAGGCCTGTTGGGGATGGCCAGAGGTAAAAGACGCCCTGCCGGACGAGTATGATCCACCTTAGAACGAGCACAGGTAGCACATGCAGACACAAAATTCAACACCTCCTGGCGCCATTTAGGCCACCAGAACCGACGAGACACTAACTCAGAGGTTGTCCTACTACCTGGGTGTCCTGCCAGTGTGGAGTTATGGTGTTCTTTTAGTATCTCCAGTCGTAAATTTTCTGGCACAGACAGTTTACCCGAGGGGCAGGAGGCCGGGGCGTCCCCCTGAGCTTCCCACACCCTCCCCTCCAAACCTGAGTGTAATGCAGAGACCACCACCCCCTTTTTCAAAATGGGCTCTGGTACCTCAACATCACCCCCTCCAGGAAAACTTCGAGACAATGCATCCGCCTTATTATTTTTTGCCCCCGGGCGATAGGTTATTACAAAATTAAACCTAGTAAAAAATAACGACCACCGAGCCTGTCTAGGGGTGAGACGTTTAGCAGACTCCAGATATAACAAGTTTTTGTGGTCAGTAATCACCGTGACGGGATGAACCGCCCCCTCCAAAAAATGACGCCACTCCTCAAAAGCCAACTTAATAGCCAAAAGTTCCCTGTTGCCAATATCATAGTTCCTTTCTGCAGTAGACAATTTCTTCGAAAAGAAAGCACACGGACGCCATTCACCAGGGGACGGGCCCTGAGATAGTACCGCTCCCACCCCCACCTCTGATGCGTCCACCTCTACAATAAAAGGAAGCGAGACATCTGGCTGTACGAGAATAGGGACCGAGGTGAATCTCTCCTTCAGAGATGCAAAGGCAGTTTTGGCTGCATGTGACCATTTGGAAAAATCGGATCCCTTTCGGGTCATGTCCGTCAGTGGTTTGACCACCAAGGAATAGTTTTTTATAAACTTTCTATAAAAATTGGCAAACCCCAGGAAGCGTTGCAATGCCTTCAGGTTCTCAGGCAGATCCCAGTCTATAATCGCCCGGACTTTCTCTGGATCCATGCGGAAACCTGAATCTGACAACACATACCCCAGAAATGGCAGTTCTTTTACAGCGAACACACATTTTTCTAACTTAGCAAACAATTTGTTGGCCCTTAATATCTGCAGCACTTGTCTCACATGGATCTTATGTGTATCCAGATCTGGGGAATAGACCAGGATGTCATCAAGATATATCACAACAAATCTCCAGATAAGGTGACTAAAAATATCGTTGACAAAATGTTGGAATACTGCAGGCGCATTAGTAAGACCAAATGGCATGACCAGATTTTCATAATGCCCTTCCGGAGTATTAAAAGCCGTCTTCCACTCATCCCCCTCTTTGATGCGAACCAGGTTATAGGCTCCTCTGAGATCCATTTTGGAGAACCATTTAGCACCAGCAACCTGATTAAAGAGGTCGGGAATGAGAGGAAGAGGATAGGGATCTCGGATAGTTATACGGTTTAATTCCCGGAAATCCAGGCAAGGACGTAGGCCCCCATCTTTCTTTTTAACGAAAAAGAACCCTGCAGCCACAGGTGAAGAAGAGGGTCTGATGTGTCCCTTAGCCAAACTCTCCGAAATATAATCTTTCATAGCCTTCCTCTCCGGGCCGGAAAGATTGTATAACCGGGTTTTAGGTAGTTTGGCCCCAGGTAGTAGATTAATCGGGCAATCATATGGACGATGAGGTGGTAACCCCTGACAACCCTTCTCAGAGAACACATCCATAAAATCTGACAGAAAAGCAGGTAAAGATGTTACAGAGAGTGTAGAGCACCTACTACTCAAGCAGTTGTCCTTACAATGTTCACTCCACTCCACAATCTCCCCGGCCTGCCAATCCACCACTGGATTGTAAGTCACCAGCCAGGGAAGCCCCAATACCATAGGAGCCGGAAGACCGTCCAGGACATAACACGAGATATGCTCTTTATGGAGGTCCCCTACCTGCAGATTGATATTATGAATGATCAGAGTTAACTCTTTCTGAGTAAGAGGGGAGGAGTCGATGGCAAAAACAGGAATAGTTCTGCGTATCGGTTCTGGAGTAAAACACAGAGCCTGAGCAAATCCACCAAGTTGACCCCCGCCCCACTGTCCAAAAAGACGGAACAGATCTCAGTCTTATTGCCCGCCTCAACGGTAGAGGACAACAAAAACTGAGACATGCGTATGGAGGAAACGAATACGCCCAGACTGTTATCCTCCGCACAATCTGGGGACTCTAGTTTTCCCAGCGGCTCCTTTGTTTGGGGTCTCTTGGGTTCTGAGGGACAAACCTTTACAAAATGACCCCTCCCCCCACAACGAAAACAAACCTCTGACCTACAGCGGAACTTAGGAGGATTCACCCGTCTAGTGGCGCCCCCTATTTGCATTGGTTCGACTGGATCATAACAAACCGATCCCTGCCCTATAGAGGCCTCCGTAAAATTTAATAGTCTCTCCCTGAGTCGTCTGTCGATTCTTATGGACAGAGACATAGCAGCCTCCAGAGACCCAGGGACCTCGTATACCGCCAGCGCGTCTTTTAATTTTTCAGACAACCCCTGGCAGAACTGACTCCTAAGGGCCGAGTCGTTCCATAACGTATCAGTAGCCCACCTACGGAATTCGGAACAATATACTTCAGCAGACCGGTTCTCTTGCCGAAGTCTACGTAGCTTAGACTCAGCCAGTGAGACCCTGTCCAGGTCATCATATACGAGACCCAGGGCTTCAAAAAACTCCTCCACTGATCGTAAGGCCAGAGAGTCTGATGGTAGGGAGAAAGCCCAAGCCTGCGGATCTCCTTGCAGGAGAGAAATTACAATACCCACCCGTTGTTCCTCACCGCCGGAGGATCTAGGGCGTAACCTGAAGAACAATTTGCAAGCTTCTCTGAAGGTTACAAATTGATCTCTCCCTCCTGAGAACCTATCAGGTAAAGTCACTTTTGGCTCAGGAGTACCTTGGTTTCCCGTAGCAACGGTGGAACCCAAGGATGGCTGCTGCTGCTGCCGCACTGTTGTTTTTAATCCTGCCACTTCAAGGGATAATCCCTGTAATTGTTTCGCCAAAACCGTAACCGGATCCATAGTGGAACAGAAAAATGCAAAGCAAAACAGCAAGCAAAAAAAAAAAAAAAAAAGAAATGTCATTTTTTTTTTTTTTTTTTTAAAAGGCCAGATATACTGTCACGACCGCTACCCTAGCAGCAGTCGTGTCGCACCAGACGGAGGGGTAGGGGGACCCTTATCTACGGATGGGAATAGTATGGCCACCCCTGACTAACCCTAAGCTGGCACCTGTCTGCCCTGATACCCTAGGCGGGGTGTGAACCCGTGCGGCGAGCAGGATGCCTAAACCCTCAGTCACCCTAAAGCCTAGAGTGGGGAAAGGCCGATGGGAGCACTAGTCACCATCACTCATGTCTAGGAGAACAGCAGGGGAAGACAGCAACAAAAACTTATATCAGAGATAGACTTATCCAGTCTCGAGCAGAGAAGGCGATCCCAATCACGACAGTCCACGCCAGACAAGAGCTCCACAGCAACACCATCAAACGATCTCCTTCAAAGGTCAGAATAGAACTGGAAGTAAGGACTATATCTGGCAATGACTGCAAGTGAAAGTGAAACTAATATAGTAGCTGGGAGTGGCAGACAGGACTCACCTGAGAAGGATGCCTACAAACTCCCAGTCAGGACAAAAAGGTTCACAAGGCAAAACCCAGATGACATACCCTGAACCACGGAGCAAACTCACAAGCTATCGCGAATAGCAAGTCGCTGCGACCTTCTCCTCCCAGACCTGTCTGGATCAGTCACAGTCGTGACACATGTGCTCAGTGTGAACCTGCTTTCATCTGTGAAGAGCACAGGGCGCCAGTGGCGAATTTGCCAATCTTGGTGTTCTCTGGAAAATGCCAAACATCCTGCACGGTGTTGGGCTGTAAGCACAACCCCCACCTGTGGACGTCGGGCCCTCATATCACCCCCATGGAGTCTGTTTCTGACCGTTTGAGCAGACACATGCACATTTGTGGCCTGCTGGAGGTCATTTTGCAGGGCTCTGGCAGTGCTCCTCCTGTTCCTCCTTGCACAAAGGCGGAGGTAGCGGTCCTGCTGCTGGGTTGTTGCCCTCCTACGGCCTCCTCCACGTCTCCTGATGTACTGGCCTGTCTCCTGGTAGCGCCTCCATGCTCTGGACACTACGCTGACAGACACAGCAAACCTTCTTGCCACAGCTCGCATTGATGTGCCATCCTGGATAAGCTGCACTACCTGAGCCACTTGCGTGGGTTGTAGACTCCGTCTCATGCTACCACTAGAGTGAAAGCACCGGCAGCATTCAAAAGTGACCAAAACATCAGCCAGGAAGCATAGGAACTGAGAAGTGGTCTGGGGTCACCACCTGCAGAACCACTCCTTTATTGGGGGTGTCTTGCTAATTGCCTATAATTTCCACCTGTTGTCTATCCCAATTGCACAACAGCATGTGAAATTGATTGTCACTCAGTGTTGCTTCCTAAGTGGACAGTTTGATTTCACAGAAGTGTGATTGACTTGGAGTTACATTGTGTTGTTTAAGTGTTCCCTTTATTTTTTTGAGCAGTGTATATTGAATAGAAAGAAAGCACCGCGGCACTCACCACTGTTCTGAAATTGCTGTTGCAGTTTATTCTATTGTTACATGGTAATAGTGGACGCGGGCGAAACACAGGTGCACGGATCGGCTACAGCTGTTTCGCGCTGTCAAGCTATAAAAATTAAAATGTAAAAAAAGGGGAAAAGTCTGTTTTTCAAATTTTTTATATTTTGCTACAACTGAAATATTTTTCTTTAATTATGTTTCATTTCTATAAAGGTTATTTGATATATGAGATGTATGGGTTATGAATTTTGAGGTGGTTTTTTTTTTCTTTTATCTTTATTTTTATTTATTTTTTGTTTTTCTTACACTTTGTGCTCCCCTCCCCCCTTCCCCATAAGGTCATACAAAACCTTTGGGCGACATTTAACATTACATTTTTTTAATTATTTTTTTCAGATTTTTCCTGTAATTGGGGTTCACATAGTAGCCCCACTTACAGGAGGAATATAGCCCCATAGACTTTGTACAGGGCTATACAACTTCACTGCAGACTTGATCTGGGTCTGCTAAGACCCAGCAGCCTGCAAACACTCCTGGCCCCCTGGCAATCACATGACTACTTGGACTGGAGCAGGAAGCAGCATTGCTGTTTCCTGACCTATAGATAACGCTTGTTCAGCGCTGCATAAAGAGCGATGGGGAATGCGGGAACGGCAAAAAAAAATAACATCCTTGTCTTCTCTATGGGGAGCCCTGCAGTTACAATTAGGGTCCATTCACACGTCCGTAAGTGTTTTGCGGATCCGCAAATTGCGGATCCGCAAAACACAGACACCTGCAATGTGCGATCCGCAATTTGCGGACCGCACATCATAGACACTATAATAGAAAACGCCTTTTCTGGTCCGCAATTGCGGACAAGAATAGGACATGTTCTATTTTTTTCAGGAACGAAATTGCGGATCCCGAAAAAACGGACGTGTGAATGGACCCTTAGCATGTAACTGTGGTTTCTGCACTGACTTTTTAAAATTTTCATGCTGCGATATGTGCCAAACACCCAGACGTACGGTATATAGTCAGCGGGTGGTTGGCAAGTGGTTAACTGTTCATTGATCTGAATAACAAGTTCAGAGACCCTTTCCCTCCTCCACACCCCCCATTCGTATGCCGTTAATGGAAGCCACGTCCCTAGTGTAAATTAAATAGCTTACTCTTTTTTTTTAACCATGAAAACATAACATTTCAAATACTTTCAATAATGTCGGGACTTGATATAAATCTTGCCAGGTTCCGTTAATTTATGCTAGAAACTGATGGAGGGGGCACTAATAGTATGCCTTGCTTCACTTGTCCTCTTGTTGTTTGAGAGCTGCAATTTGTTGCGCTACACTAATAATTATGCTTTCGTACATAACTTTCAACCTGATCATTTATAATAATGCCATAAGCATCTGGATATGAAAGTCTAAAAATCTGATCAACTCAAAGAGCAAATTATTCTTATTTGAGCTGTATGTTTAATTCACACAACAATCTGACCACCAATAATTTATGCGAGTAAGCTTATAATTAATGCTTTCCCTTTGTTACTAAGAATTGATTTAGAGATTTAATACATTTGTCTTTTATATATATAAATATATATAAAAATAATTTTTTTAATATACTTGCTTTAAATGAATGGATCCTATACAAAACGCAACACTAAATATGACAGTGTGAGCATTCATATTATTATTTTGGTATGTTCATGTTATATTTCTTCTACATCTATTAAACATTAAAGGGCATTTGTCAGCAGATTTGTACCTATGACACTGGCTGATCTGTTACATGTGCGCTTGGCAGCTGAAGGCATCTGTGTTGGTCCCATGTTCATATGTTTTTGCATTATTGTTTTAATATATGCAAATGAGCCTCTGCGAGCAAAAGAAGCGTTGCCGTTACTCCTAGAGACTCTGCTCACTCTGCAACTGCCACACCATCTCCACTTTGATTGACTGTAGAAGAAGGCAGGGACAGGAGTGATCACGCGTACACTGCCCTGCCCTGTCAGTCAAATTGGAAAAGGAGCGGCAGTTGCAGGGAGAGCTGAGCCAGTAGGTGTAACTGCAATGCCCCTGTTACTCCTAGACAATCACTTGCATAAATTAAAACTTCATTTTTCTCAGCAATGTGGACACATATGAACAAGGGACCGAGACTCTGCTGAGTCCATATGAGAAAGGTCATAAAACACAATAAAAAGTCAGATCAGCACTGCTAAAAGTTCTATAAACACTTATCAGATGAAGGGTGATGCCCACTCCTGTTCACGCAGAGATACTGTTATTCACTGCTGCCATCCACTGCTGTGGTAAATTCATCACCTTTGGTTTTCGATCCAAGTAACCACACCCAATTCCCCAGATAAGAGATATGGAAGAGGGGACCGCAGATAATATTTTCCAAAAAGGAACTTATTATACTCACAAACACACATCAATAGAATAAAAACCACCCCAACAGCTGAGCTGAACTTATTGCATCAGTGGATGGCAGCAGTGAATAATGTTATCTATGTGTGAACAGGAGTCTAAAGGAACAACGTAGGCTTGGACACGTCCTATCTTTTGCAGAACGGAGGCACGTATCGGAAGCCCACAGAAACAATTGAAAGTGCTTCTGTGGGCTTTCAGGTTCGTGCCCCTGCACAGAAAAAGGCAGGGCATGTATATCTTTTGCCATATTTTGGGATCGCGGACTCATTCAAGTCAATGGGTCCGCAGTGCAATAGAGGATTCACAAGGCCTGTGCCCGTGCATTGCGGACCGCTGCACAGGCATGGCGAACATATGGTTGCGTGAATGAGCCCTTCATCTGATAAGTGATTATAGCACTCTTAGCAGGGCAGATCTAACTTTTTATTATAGGACCCACACAGATGCCTTCAGCTGCCAAGCGCACATACAACAGGTCAGCCAGTTTCATGGATGCAAACCTGCTGAAGATGCCCTTTAATATTAAAACCAAATATAAGGGGTTTCTTTTGTTTTAGATTTGTCAGTCGGCTCTTGCTGCTTCACCAATTATGGTGCATAAACAATGAGAGTGACTATCCCATCAGGTTACAGACTGCGTATTCGTGAAAAAACATGTTTTCCTGTCTGTATGTTTGAATTTTCATGTATATGGTGCCAGATGATGATTTCTCAGGGTGTCTTGTTGCTGGTGTCAGCGTGATATTCAAGTCTAATTATAAGGTTGTCTGCAATTTTGTTCTTGCAAAAGCTGACTTTTAGATAAAAGCTATAATCGTGCATTAAATAAGATTGGGAAAATATATCTGAAAGCAGAATCTTAGAAGAGCCACTGGGGTTAATTCAGTCTTTTGGCAAAGCTTGTTCTGGCATTAGTCAAGTACTTGTGTTAAAGAGGGACAACATAGATAAGCCTGAAGAGGATGCACATTTAGATTTCAGTATAATGTACAATGCTGTATGAAATGCTTATCTGATACAGGAAATTATAGAGATGTTGTTCCTGAGCCAATATCAATTTAATACTCTTCAATGTAACACCGCTAGCGTTGCTAAGCCAATTTCCATTTTTGTCCAGCTGGAAAATACATTTTCCCCCATCTCCCACTGTCAGCCACCATCCTGGGTCCCAGTCTGTCCACTTCTGGCTTGAGCGTTACACAGAACAGCAGTTCCTGTGTAGGCCATGGACCTGTCCTGTGAATGAAGTGGCTGATTGTCAGGCTCATTCCAGTTTCCTTTTCTATCTACACATCAGCTTTGATGGATGATGGGGGCTGGCTAATCGACTGAAATAAGCCTGACAGACAGCCCCCTTCGTACATCACAGGCCCCGTGACAACACAGTTAATGCTATCCTGTGCCTATCAAGCACAAGTTGAAAGTGGACCTGCCAGGACCCAGGATCGTTGTTGATAGAAGAAGCATATATATATATATACACATATACACACATACATAAATATATACACACACACACATATACACACACACTCACCTAAAGAATTATTAGGAAAACCTGTTCTATTTCTCATTAATGCAATTATCTAGTCAACCAATCACATGGCAGTTGCTCCAATGCATTTAGGGGTGTGGTCCTGGTCAAGACAATCTCCTGAACTCGAAACTGAATGTCAGAATGGGAAAGAAAGGCGATTTAAGCAATTTTGAGCGTGGCATGGTTGTTGGTGCCAGACGGGCCGGTCTGAGTATTTCACAATCTGCTCAGTTACTGGGATTTTCACGCACAACCATTTCTAGGGTTTACAAAGAATGGTGTGAAAAGGGAAAAACATCCAGTATGCGGCAGTCCTGTGGACAAAAATGCCTTGTGGATGCTAGAGGTCAGAGGAGAATGGGCCGACTGATTCAAGCTGATAGAAGAGCTACTTTGACTGAAATAACCACTCGTTACAACCGAGGTATGCAGCAAAGCATTTGTAAAGCCAAAACACGCACAATCTTGAGGCGGATGGGCTACAACAGCAGAAGACCCCACCGGGTACCACTCATCTCCACTACAAATAGGAAAAAGAGGCTACAATTTGCACGAGCTCACCAAAATTGGACTGTTGAAGACTGGAAAAATGATGCCTGGTCTGATGAGTCTCGATTTCTGTTGAGACATTCAAATGGTAGAGTCAGAATTTGGCGTAAACAGAATGAGAACATGTATCCACCCTCTGATGGCTACTTCCAGCAGGATAATGCACCATGTCACAAAGCTCGAATCATTTCAAATTGGTTTCTTGAACATGACAATGAGTTCACTGTACTAAAATGGCCCCCACAGTCACCAGATCTCAACCCAATAGAGCATCTTTGGGATGTGGTGGAACGGGAGCTTCGTGCCCTGGATGTGCATCCCTCAAATCTCCATCAACTGCAAGATGCTATCCTATCAATATGGGCCAACATTTCTAAAGAATGCTATCAGCACCTTGTTGAATCAATGCCACGTAGAATTAAGGCAGTTCTGAAGGCAAAAGGGGGTCCAACACCGATATACATATATATATATATATATGATAAAAAATGGGCAGCACTCCGGTCTTGTGAAAATTTGATGATGTTTTATTCACACCCCAACGCAATGCAGCATTTCAGTCCTCTCAATGGAGCCTTTGTCAAGCTAGTGAACATGGTGCTCTCAACATGTTTAAATAGGTGAACCTCATCAAGGTGACATAATTACTCATTAGAAATACATTTTACAAATATCAGTATAAAACATGATTACAAAAAATCGTTACAGTGCATCAATATACAGACCATCATGGTATAGATAGTGTATAAATAATGTGAAAGCAGCTTTAAATCACGTATCATATTCATATTACATACATAATTAATACTGATCATCATATAAAGTGCAGCTGTGCTAAAGTGTATATCAATTATAAAAGTTAAAAGAGGGACAAACCCACGTCATGAAATCCCATATTGCGATCCGAAGTTGGCGTCCCCTGGCAGGTACTGCGCAGGCGCCAGTGTATGTCAGAAGATCGCGAGATCCTGCAGCGTCCCGCGCATGCGCACAGAGCGCCCAAGGCTAGCGCTCGTACACTGATGCCGAGACGCACCCAGGACTTGCGAATACGCTCCACCCCCCGCGCATGCACACTGCGCGGCCATAATCCATGTAACAATCCCAGCGGCATAAAGCCACTGCGCATCGGAAGATCGGGAACCAGTATTGTTGTCACAACGTGACCATGGTAACCATACTTATACGCGGTTTAAAGGGAACAGTGGCCACCTGGAAACGGATGATGTCTATGGAGACACGTCCACGGGAAGCTAGTCCAGTGCACGGTCACCATCGTCACAGGAAACCTAAGGCTGGTTAAAGCCATGGTTCCAGTCACTACACCACCGCTCCTATGGCCATGTATGGGGGCAGTGTGGAGGCGAATGCTCAACACTGGCACATGTAGCCATCCCTGGATACATGCACCTGTGCGGAACGAAGGACCGGGCACTTTTGTGTCACATGTCACTCACTCCTACACCCATCAACCACACTCAACCCCCTCTGTCCCATATAAAACACTGCAAAATTCCTGGAATAAACATCATACAATCAATTGGTCTTGAATTTTCAGTCATGGATATAAACATAAGGAGAGATCTAAAAAATAAAAAAAAAGTGCAAAAAACATATATCATGATCGCATAGAGATTTCATGTCGGGCGATGTCCTCTCAGTTGAGACAAAAATCCCCATCAAGAAGATCTGAAAGAAACGAAAGAGAAAAGGAATAAATGAAGAGCACAATCTCAACCTATACACTCTCGGACAAGGATCACACATCCCACTGATGCATGACTGTCACCCTAAAATCAACATTCAGTCCACGGGGTTTCAAGGTTTGTAATTGAAAAATCCAGTATAATTCCCGCTGCTTCAGTGTCACCGACCTGTCACTCCCCCGACGTGGCATGGCGACCTGGTCAATGACTCTGAAGCGTAGGTCCTTCTCAGTGTGTCGTGCTTCCGTGAAATGTTTAGACACCGGCAAATCTAACCTCTTTTTCCTAATAGAGTATCTGTGGTAATTTAGTCTTGTTTTGACGTCCCATGTAGTCTCCCCTACATATAGGAGGTGACAGGGACATTCAAGCAAGTACACTACATAGGAAGAGTCACAAGTTAGATGATGTTTGATCATATAGTCTTCTCCTGTATGTGGATGCACAAAAGAAGCCCCTTTCAACATAAGTGGGCAATTCACGCATCCATGGCAGGGGAAACAGCCTTTCCTGGATGCACCGAAATATGAGCTAAATGAGATCTTACTGGTGCCAATAACTATTTCGGTGCATCCAGGAAAGGCTGTTTCCCCTGCCATGGATGCGTGAATTGCCCACTTATGTTGAAAGGGGCTTCTTTTGTGCATCCACATACAGGAGAAGACTATATGATCAAACATCATCATACTTGTGACTCTTCCTATGTAGTGTACTTGCTTGAATGTCCCTGTCACCTCCTATATGTAGGGGAGACTACATGGGACGTCAAAACAAGACTAAATTACCACAGATACTCTATTAGGAAAAAGAGGTTAGATTTGCCGGTGTCTAAACATTTCATGGAAGCACGGCACACTGAGAAGAACCTACGCTTCAGAGTCATTGACCAGGTCGCCATGCCACGTCGGGGGGGTGACAGGTCGGTGACACTGAAGCAGCGGGAATTATACTGGATTTTTCAATTACAAACCTTGAAACCCCGTGGACTGAATGTTGATTTTAGGGTGACATAGTCATGCATCAGTGGGATGTGTGATCCTTGTCCGAGAGTGTATAGGTTGAGATTGTGCTCTTCATTTATTCCTTTGCTCTTTCGTTTCTTTCAGATCTTCTTGATGGGGATTTTTGTCTCAACTGAGAGGACATCGCCCGACATAAAAATCTCTATGCGATCATGATATATGTTTTTTTGCACTTATTTTTTATTTTTTAGATCTCTCCTTATGTTTATATCCATGACTGAAGATTCGAGACCAATTGATTGTAAGATGTTTATTCCAGGAATTTTGCGGTGTTTTACATGGGACAGAGGGGGGGTTGAGTGTGGTTGATGGGTGTAGGAGTGAGTGACATGTGACACGAAAGTGCCCGTTCCCTCGTTCCGCACAGGTGCATGTATCCAGGGATGACCTACATGTGCCAGTGTTAAGCATTCGCCTCCACACTGCCCCCATTACATGACCATGAGGAGCGGTGGTGTAGTGACTGGAACCATGGCTTTAACCAGCCTTAGGTTTCCTGTGACGATGGTGACCGTGCACTGGACTAGTTTCCCGTGGACGTGTCTCCATAGACATCATCCGTTTCCAGGTGGCCACTGGTTTTCCCTTTAAACCGCGTATAAGTATGGTTACATGGTCACGTTGTGACAACAATACTGGTTCCCGATCTTCCTACAGGCGCAGTGCTTTATGCCGCTGGGATTGTTACATGGATTATGGCCGCGCAGTGCGCATGCACGGGGGTGGAGAGTATTCGCGAGGCCTGGGGTGCGTCTCGGCATCAGCGTACAGCGCTAAGCCTTGGGCGCTCTGTGCGCATGCGCAGGACGCTGCAGGATCTCACGATCTTCTGACATACACTGGTGCCTGCGCAGTACCTGCCAGGGGATGCCAACTTCGGATCGCAATATGAGATTTCATGACGTGGGTTGTCCCTCTTTTAACTTTTATAATTGTATACACTTTAGCACAGCTCACTTTATATGATGATCAGTATTAATTTGTATGTAATATGGATATGATACGTGATTTAAAGCGTTTTCACATTTATACACTATATCTATACCATGATGGTCTGTATATTGATGCACGTAACGATATTTTGTAATCATGTTTTATACTGATATTTGTAAAATGTATTCTATGAGTAATTATGTCACCTTGATGAGGTTCACCTATTTAAATATTTGAGAGCACCATGTTCACTAGCTTGACAAAGGCTCCATTGAGAGGGCTGAAATGCTGCATTGCGTTGGGGTGTGAATAAAACATCATCAAATTTTCACAAGACCGGAGTGCTGCCCATTTTTCATCATCTCTATTGCACTGTTTCCTTGCCAGAGCTTTTGTGGATTTGCACCCGGCATCCTATAGAGTGCTGCTGACTATTTTTGCTTTTTTGTATATATATATATATATATATATATATATACACACACACACATATATATATATATATATATATATATTATATGTGTGTATGTATGTGTGTGTATATATATATATATATATATATATATACACTGCTCAAAAAAATAAAGGGAACACATAAATAACACATCCTAGATCTGAATGAATTAAATATTCTTCTGAAAAAC